>NC_080790.1:74009132-74688299 GCF_028018385.1 Neofelis nebulosa
GACGTGGGGCTCCAGCCCATGAACCGTGAGATCATGACCTGAGCCAAAGCTGGACACTTAACCAACTGAGGCACCCGGGCACCCCTACCTTACCTCCTTTAGAACCACAGGAAAAACTGATTGCTATTATTCCCATGAGAGTTATATAATAATAATAACTCTCAAGGATCTTGTCCAAGGTCACCCTGTAAGGTACCGATGGGCAGGGCCTCTGGCTCCTATATCAGCAGCCCTAATAGGAAGAGTTCTGTCCATGGTGTGTAGCCACCCCAGGGGCTACATGCAAATGTGTTGCTGTGGCTGCAAAGACGAAGCGACTGCAGAAGCTGGTGCAGGTGGGCAGGTGGGTATGGGCAGGGTTGGCCAACCAGGCAGGAATGCCAGAGTGGGGGGCTGCTGTAGGATTGAGATGTAGGGGCTGGAAAGAGCTCCTCAGCTCCCTCTGCTGCCTGAAAGCCCCTTAACAGAGAATAAAGTCTTCTAGTCCATGGTGAGAGGTGTGTGTGCACATCCCAGCTCTGTTCCCTATTGACTGTACACTTACCCTCTGTGAGACTGTTTAATTATCTGCTGGAGGTTTAAATAATATCTATTGTATAGGGTTGTGTGGATTCAATTTAAAAATGCACAGGATGGGCTTAGCACTCCGCCTAGCTTATACCATTCAATAAGTAGTTGTTACTGTAAACATGCAGATGGGGGGGGGAGGGCTGTGCTGCTTTTTATGTTTCTGTTTTGCTTCTCTGCGTTTTCAACAAATTAACACATACTGATTTTATAATAAAAAATGATTTTTTTTTTAAGACAGAGAGAGAGTGCAAGCAGGGGAGAGGAGCAGAGGGGGAGAGAGAGAGAGAGAGAGAGAGAGAGAGAGGGAGAAAGTCCCAAGCAGGCCCTACGCTCAGCGTGGGGTCTGATGCGGGGGCTCAATCCCATGACACTGGGATCATGACTTGAGTCAAAATCAAGAGTCAGATGCCGACTGAGCCACCTAGGCACCCCAAAGGGATTATTTTTGATAATAATACCTACATTTGCTTTCGATCTACAACAGAAATGACTTACTGACAGAACAGAGAAAGACATCTAGATTCTTCTTTTAGGAAGTGTCCTTCCCTCCTGGGGAGAGCTAGCTTTTCATAGATTTTAACTACTGTCTCCAGCACAAGGCTAGATGCCCACCCCCACCATAGCATCGAGCAGGCTCTGACCCACACACCCTGAGCTTCAGAAGCTTGGACTGGTTGGTTGTGAAAGGTTGTGAAAGCTGAGGGGGAGGTGCCTTGGGGACGAGGCTTCACAGTCATGGTCCGTTGTGACAGAAAGAAGTGAGCTCTCTGCTAGTTGTGACTCAGCTCTGTTGCTTCAAAATGCACAGAGATTTTATACTCTTTCCAAACAAAGGCTAAAATGTTAGGAGGTCCTGCCTCAGAGTGTGGGGCTATGAGAACAGTGGACAATGGAGACAACAGAAGAGGCTGCCCTAAAAGGGGGCAGGTGCTCACACGGACATGGGAGCCACAGGTGCCCAAGAGGAGAGCCGATGTCACCTGAGTGGTGCTTCCTCTCCATCTTGGCGTCCAAGAGGCTGCTGTTCCCTTGGCAAGGCCTAGGATGCCAGGCTGAAGGAGGCCGCGGTGCTCCCTCTGTATTGAGGTCTAGGTCAGCAGCTCACTTTAGAAAGTCAGTGGGAAACCTATGGCCCGAGCCTTTTAGGAAAGGACAGGGGTGTGGAAGAATGACGAGCAGCTTCAATAGTGGGCAGGGCTCCTCAGAGAGGCGTGGAGACCCTGGCTTTTCAGAGGGCATGCCCTCAGCATCGTCAGGGCTTGTGAGGCTCAAGAGCAGGCGGCTGCATCCTGTTGTGCCTTTGAGGCCAAGGGGGTGTCCACACATGTGTCCCCAAGACCCAACACCATTTGTCCCGGTGGGCTACCTGTTAAGCATGCATAAAGCCAGGGCACCCTGCCCTCTTCCACACAGCTTGGCCTCCCTGCCGCTGCCCTTCCAAGACTGAGTATTTGCAAAGAGTAGTGCATTTCAGGAAATGAGCTGCCTGGGGCTGCTCAAGATATAGCAATGCTTCCCAACAACAACGAAAGCATTAATACCCACACGTATAGGAAAAGGAAGATATGATCGAAATATGTACTAGGGCTTAAATAAATAAGGGCAGCACCTTTCCAGAGAGAAAAATGGTAGAATCTGTCTGCATTTATCAAACACCTATTATATGCCTGATACTCTGTGTATATTTTTGTTTAATTGTCACAGCAACGCTATCAACTAAGTGCCATTATATCAGCTAAGTATCATTATCCCCATTCTACAGATGAAGAACCTGAGGCTCAAATGGGTTTTGTTAACTGCCTCAGGTGCACCCAGTTAGTTGGGAATTGAATCCAGATCTGTCTAATCTGTAGTCTTTCCAACAACTTTTCAAGTTAACTGGAAGGGTAGAATGGGAATGGGGTGGGGGTGAGGTGGTTGAGAAAGGGAGAATGGTAAGCAGAGCACTGGGGACACTGGACATTTAAAAAAGCCAAGAGGGCACAGAGAAGGGGAGAAGGCAGAGTGGGGATGGAAGTATCTCAGAGCAAATTTGACCAATTTCAAAATGTCCAGATGGAAGATGAACATCTGTAGCTTCAGTGACTCTATTTAATCTTCATTTAAAAAATATGTTCTATTTTCCAGCTTCTCTTTGTGAACACAGGCACATAAGCATGTATTGCTAGGTTTGCAAACCAGGTCTCAGCTCCCCTGCGTGGCTGAGGGCATGCACGCTGAGCCGTCTGCTGCTCGTCTGTCCCAGCCCCGCACAGGGGCCATTTGAGGCTTCAAGAGATTCCACAGCAGATCCCAGAGCCTCCTCTCTCCTCCACCCTTTCCCATTTGCAGACCCATCATTTCATCTCAGGTGGAGGTACAGGTCCAGTATTTTCTTCGCCAATTAAATTTCCTTTAAGGTGTGTTTCATTCAGGCCAGGTATACTTGTTCATTATATACGAGCAGGCAGCTGAGGGACTATCAAAATCCAGAATTCGCTTGGATTTGCACAAAGTCACTGTATGGACCAGTGGCATACGCTGTCGCTTCACAAATACATGAATTTCCCTGAAACTCAGAACTGACCTATCTGATTACAGGTATTGAATGGAACAAGTGACTGGGCCAGGGTCACATGGGCTCCCAGAGAGGACTAAAGTCCAAGTCTCTTGATTCCCAGACCTGTGGCATTGCTCCTCAACCACTTACTAATATCCTGCCCCTTCCTCCACCAAAAGAGAGAAGAGCTGGGAGAGAGAAGAGTTGGGAGAACAGAACCACCCATGTGGGGCCTTGAGGCTGTTGCTGCTGAAGTCGTCAGGGCAGAAGTGCAGAGCCCAAAGGGTTAATCCAGCCTCTAGAGAGTTCTGTGGTCTGGGCAACCCTTGGCCCAGGAGGCAGGAAAGGGGCTTCAGAGAGAGCAGGTGTTAGCATATGTGGTGGGGGCTTGATCCCCCTGCCCTGAGGTCTCAACACTGACTGGACGCTGAAATTACCTGGGAGCTTTAAAAATGATAATGCCCAGACCCCTGTTCCAGGGAATTGGAAGTAGTTAATCTGAGGTGTGGTTGCTGGCTAAATTTTAAAAGCTTCTAATGGGGCGCCTGGCTGGCTCAGTTGGTAGAGCATGAAACTCTTGATCTCAGGGTCATGAGTTCAAGCCCCACTCTAGGTATAGAGTTTACTTCGAAAACTAAAATTAAAGGGGTGCCTGGCCTCCCTCTCGCTGGGAGATGGATCCCAGCATCTGCCATTTCCCCTCTGTTAAATGAGAACATTTTCTTTTTATTTTTTTATTTTAATTTAAAAAAAAATTTTTTTTAATGTTTTATTTATTTTTGAGAGAGAGACAGAGTACGAGCGGAGGAGAGGCAGAGAGAGCAGGAGACAGAATCCACAAAGCAGGCTCCAGACTCTGAGCTGTCATCACAGAGCCCGACGCGGGGCTTGAACTCACAAACTGTGAGATCATGACCCGAGCCAAAGTCGGATGCTTAACCGACTGAGCCACCCAGGCACCCCGAGAACATTTTCTTTTTAGAGAAAGGTTCAGGAGTGTGGCTGGGAGGTGGACAACCCCAGCCTGGAGCAAAGGTGACCGAGGTCTCAGTGGATCCTAGTGGAAAAGGAGAGGAAAAAGGGGATTGTGTCAAAGGACACAGTCAGGGTCACGCATCAAGAAGTAAGCTGTGAGTGGGGGGCCTGGGGAGCTTTGTGTGCCCTGAGGCCAATCCCACAGAAGCAAGGCAGGATTGAGTAATATCCTCCCAAGAAGAGCCTCAATCATGGGATTCCAATGTTATCTGTGTGTAATGAGCAACGAACTAGAACAAAGTTGCTGGAAGCCTGGAGCCGGCATGGGTATGGAGAAGCTGTTCCCTGGGATTAAACGTCTGGACACTTTCTGGAATTTCGTTCGTTCATTCATTCATTCATTCATTTGTCCAGTAGGGATTTCATTTACCAATTACAAAAATATTGATTGAGCAACTACCGTGTCCCAGCCCAGGCACTGAAGCTATACCAGAGAATAAAACAGACAAAAAAATCCCTCCCCTTAAGGAGCTTGTGTTCTAGTGGGGAAGACAGATGACAAACAAGATAGATAAGTGAAAATTCAGGAGGTTACACAGTTATGCATGCTAAGGAGAAAAAGTTATGCATGCTAAGGAGGTTACACAGTTATGCATGCTAAGGAGGATTGGAAATGAGGAGGGAACTGTGAAGCTGTGATACTGGCCCCACGGAAGTCCTCACATTTGCTCAAAGTAACGTTTGAGCAAGCGCTCAGGGGAAGGTGTGGAGGGAGGGAAGTCATGCAAGTGTCTGGGGAAATGTTTGCTGAGCTCCTGAAGAAGCGCAGCCTGCATGGGCAGGAGACCCAGCACTTGGGTGGGGAAATATGAAGCGTGCCCCTCATGTGTTTATAAATGAAAACTGAAGATCATAATAAACTATAACCAGCAAATAGAAAACATATAGCTTCAAAATCCTCATCCTTTTGCATCTTCTTTCTAAGAAATTATTTATATAAATTACAGATCATAGTGCAGAACGAGACCATAGCAACTATCTGGTGTTAGTGTCTTCCAAACTTGCTGGAAGATAAGAATCCCCTGGGCTGCTTGATTTAAAGATACAGATTCCAGCCTCCCCTGCCATCCAGGCAAGGGTCCTGGGGATCTGTACAATTAACCAGAGCCCCTGGTGATGCTGTGACAGGCAAGCTCGGGAGACACAGACAGCTCAGTCTTCGTGTTTCACAAATGAGGAAATCAAGACCCAGAGAGAGGGGATGTCTTGCTCAAGGTAGAACTGATCATTCAGGCAGAGCCAGAAATAATACTCAGATTTCCCAACTCTCCCAGGTCAATAAAAGTTTTTTGCATAGCACAAAGATTGCTTATGATGTTAAAACTTGGGATGCGACAAGATACAAATCAAAGACAAACACCAGGGCAGACACCTGTTGGGAGAAGCAGATGTGCCTGGGTTGAGTAAGTGGCTTTAACCCATCCACCAAACTCAGCACTGAGAATTCTGGCAGCCAGATCTGCAGGGGAAATGGGCTGTGTTATTCCATTCATAGGGTGCAATAAACTGATACGTAATAATTTCATTTGATAAGGAAAGCTTTTTCCTTTAACAAACAAAATTTAAAACCCTTCAAACCTTTGGCCTCCTATTATGGCAATTACAGGGGAAAAGCGAAAAAGAGGAGGGAGAAAATGGCAAAAGGAGAGATCTACTCTCCTCCGGTGAGAAATGTTTCTTCCATGTAATGGATCTTATATGGGCGGTCTGGAGTTATACCCAGAACTCAATGGGCCAGGAATAACTATGCGTTTGAAGGGACCCCAGGATAGGCTTCTTGTAGACAGGTCTTTCTCTGATGCTGCCCAGTGTTCTTCACAGGAATGGGGTGTGGGTCTCGAAAAGAACAATGTGACCTGTGACGAGTCATAGGACCCTCTAGACCTTTGTGGCTCCACCAGAAGAGAGGAATAATCAAGCGATGGCTCCTGAGGGGGTCAGCGGGACGCCTTCCTGAGGCCCCTTGCACTTGTGGCATGTAACTCACAGCCCTTCTCAGCTGGCATGGGAGCAGTGTGTTGGGGTTGGTGTGCATGTGTGAGGGTGTGTACTGTACGTGCGATAAGCACCCTGCCACACACGTGGGAACTCGAACACCACACTGCTCCCGTGTTGTGTGACTGTGTGACCACATCTGTGATTGCAGTCGCTCGGGCAAACTGGTCTCTTGGGGAAAGAAGTTTCTCTTTCCAAGCCTGCTGTGCAGGTCTGCAAGGAGACGCACAATTGCCTTTGTCGTTCGTTCTTCCTGTTGCTGACAAAAGCCCTTTCAGTTGCTGTGGAATGTACAGAAAGTTCTGTGCCGAAGGGCTGCTGGCCCTGGCTGGAATCCTGTAAAAGGGGATCAGTGTGGGGAGCTGGCTGCTTCTACCCCCAGCTCCTGTGCTCCGCCCAGCAGGCCAGCCTGCCAGGTATCGGTGTGACGGGCAAGTGCCAAGGGGGCCCCCCAGTGCATGCCCCCACAGTGGCCTGCAACAGCCCAATCTAACTGTGACCCTGACTTACCGAGGGCCTGTCGCAGACAGGAGTGGCACCAGGCGCGGGGCTTTGCTACCTCCTTCTAACCGTCCCAGCTCTTGAGGCTGCAGTGGTCTGCAGCCTGAAGGAACTTGTCTTCAGACAGGGCAGACAGGAGCTGAAATAGAGAAGCCAGGTGACTAAAAGGAGAGGGAGAAACTCTCATAGCATAAAAGCAGGGACAACAAGTCCTCAACTCTCGGTGTTTACACTTTCATTCAAAGTTTAAATGGAACAACAAAAAATTACAACTGACGCTTTGTGGGGAGAAAAATGCGCTCACCACCGCAAAACCTAATAGTGGCACAAGTGGCCTTTTCTCGTTGCTGTTTACACCCCTGGGTGTCTCCACTGTTGCAGAGCCAGAAGACTCACCACGGGGAAACCTGTTGCCAAAATGCTGTGGGGCTGTGCTATTTCAGGAGGGCAGTTTTCCCAGGTTGCTATTATCTGCATTTTTCTAACCAGGGTTGGGCAATTCATAGGGTGCTGAAGCCAACGGGTGTTGAACTTTGTTCTAGTTTCAAAATGTAAACGAACAAGTGCCAACGGGAAGTGCCCAGGAACTGGTCTGAGCAAACAGCCCTGGGGGAGTCCCAAACATTGGCTTCCAGAGAGGGCTGGGAAACAGATTTGTGTGTTTGAAAGCAATGGGCGTTAGGTCTGTCAGAGCCTGAGTCCCTGGGGTGGACTACACAATTTCATAATCTTCCAAGCAGGGAGGAAGAAAGCAGAGAGGAGAACAGAGGGAAGAAGGGTGTGGAGATCAGACTGGCTTTTATATGCGATCTTGTTTAAACAAGACTCTTATCAAGGAGTAATCCTAAACTTTGGTCTTTCTTATGATCTCAGCTCCTTGGGGAATGGGTATGTGACTTTTGGGTTCCAAGAGGGGGATTAAATTTCCTCTTAGCGATAAGAGCCACAACAAGCAGATAAGGTTGATAGAAATGGGGGAGGAATTCATTCGTGTCCTGTGGGGATGTTCTTTGCTCCCCACTCTTGGGATCTGTGTTGTTTGCTGCACATGGCATGCACCAAGACTGAGAACAAAGCCAACATCTAGTTATAGAGCAACATCTGATGGTACAGCTGTGCTGTAGGTGCTGGGGGTGCTGGTTGTACGGAGCAGGGAGCCGTGCTACGGCTGTGCAAGAAGTGCCCAGTCCCGTGGTGGCCATGTGGGTGCAGGGCGTTAGTTTTTAAATCTCTATGGCATCGCTATTATGTGCCTAACACACCGTCAGACGCTCTGGGGAAAGCCCCAAGTGGTTGACATATAATTAACATTTTATTTATTTATTTAAAGTTTATTTATTTTGAGAGAGGGAGTAGGGGAGGGGCAGAGAGAGAGGGAAAGAGAGAATCCAAAGCAGGCTCCACACCAGCAGTGTGGAGCCCGACGTGGGGCTTGAACTCACGAACCATGAGATCATGACCTGAGCCGAAATCAAGAGTCAGATGCCTAACCGACCCAGGTGCCCTGACGTATAATTAAATGTGTCTTTACTGTATACTAAGTTCACAGTACTGTGCTAGGGAAGGAACAAATGTAGCAGAGAGGCCCTGGAGCGTGTGTCAGGTGGGAAGTGGTAGTCAGGCACTGGTATCCAAAGTGTCTGGGTTTGGAGCCACACTTGGCTGTGGGACTGGGTATGTTACCTCTCTTTGCCTCTGTTTTGTCACCTATAAAATAGGAATAATTCACCAGGGTTGTTGTGAGAATTAAATGTAAAGTGCTTAGCACAGTGCCTGGAACATAGTAAGTGCTCAATAGACATTGACCATCATGTATTATTATTTAAGACTCTGAGCCTTGCCCTGCAGGTGTTTACAACCTAAAGCGAAAGTAAGACATGTCCTAAAATATGACATCTCAGGACCTGGTTATTGCCAATGAATGTGTTACAGATGTCAGAGGAGGGCAAAGACCCTTGAAGCAGAAGTCCTTAAGGCCTCAGGGAAGAGAGGAAGAGCCAGGTCTTCGGAATATGGCTGGAATAAGCAGGTGAGGGCATTCTAGTTGGGAAGAAGTAGCATACACAAGGACTTGGAGGCAGGAAGAGGCCAGGCCTGCTTGTACAGTGCCAGGTTGCTCTGGCTTGGCTTTAGCTAAGGTTCCATTGGGGAGTCATGAGAAAAGAAGCTGAAGATGAGGTAAATCAGAGCTAGGCAGCGGCATATGGAGTTTGAACTTTACTGTGTATGCAATAGGAAGCCAGCGGGAGGGCTTTGAGAAGGGAGTGGGATGTGCTCCTCCACCTTCCAGGAAGGTGATCTGGGCTCACGCACTGAAGGATGTTGAGCCTACTATCACCAGATCTGCAGAGACTCTCATCAGCTTCAGCTTCCTGCTATCTAGTATGCCAGAGGGCAGGGCTGTTCAGTGTGTAAAAAGACCCTTTCTCCGTTTCTCCCGTTCCTGGAGCATTCAAGACTAGCTGGGAAGTGACCTGAGAGTGGGGATATGGTAGGGGAGACTGCTGCCGGTCACCAAATGGAGCTAAAATCGGTGTGGCCGTGCTGTCCAATATGGCAGCCACTGGTCACGTGTGGCTATATAGCACTTGAAACGTGGCTGCTCCAAATTAAGATGGGCCATAAGGATAAAGTATATACTGGATATCAAAAGATTAGCACAAAAAGATTGTAGACTATCTCAATAATATTTTTAATATCTTGGGTTAAAAATATTTTATTATTTATTTATTTATTTATTCTAATTTTTTTAAATGGTTATTTATTTTTGAGAGAGAGAGAGACAGAGCATGAACGGGGGAGGCTCAGAGAGAGGGAGACACAGAATCCGAAGCAGGCTCCAGGCTCTGAGCCGTCAGCACAGAGCCCAACACGGGGCTCGAACTCACGGACCGTGAGATCATGACCTGAGCCGAAGTCGGATGCTCAACCGACTGAGCCACCCAGGCGTCCCGGGTTAAAA
Source organism: Neofelis nebulosa (assembly GCF_028018385.1). Lineage (NCBI taxonomy): Eukaryota > Metazoa > Chordata > Mammalia > Carnivora > Felidae > Neofelis > Neofelis nebulosa. The sequence goes on from NC_080790.1 coordinate 74,018,735, forward strand.
ATATTTAAAAAATTAATTTCACTTGTTACTTTTTACTTTTTTATGTGGCCACTAGAAAATTTACAATACACATGCAGGTCACATTATATTTCTGTTAGTCTAGAGGGATAGGGACTGGTTGATTTATGACATGGTTACTTATTAGAGCTGTAAATATAACTCTGTATTAGCCTGAGTAGGGTGCCTGACTTCTAAAAAAGCCAGCGTCAGATTTGAACCAAATCAGCATTATGCTCAGGATAAGAAGTTCAGGGAGGCAACAGTGTATCATTGCTTGCGGTCATTTCTCCAGACTTCTCTAAAAGTTGGCTTCAAAACTCTAACTTTGAGCTGCGGCAAGAAGATTGTAGGACACAGTATTGTGGAGACTACGTTGAGGAGAAAGTCTTCACCCATGAGAGTAAAGGGAGAAGCTTCTAGGACACAAGAGGTGCTAGGTCATAGTTTCTTGGACCTTCTGTGGGTAGCATGTAGGGTGGGCCTGCCTGTGAACACTACTAATGCTCAAGGGTAAGGAGCTACTAGAGAGTCTGGGGTCAACAGGCCTCTGAAAACATGTTGTATGTGAAGGAAATACATGGAGCTGTTTTAAAAGCTTATCTCAAGGTTTTGTAATCACGGATAAATTTTTTTCCTCCAGTGCTTTTCAGGAGTTTTCTAACTTTCTACAGTGAATAAATAAGTGAAAGAAACTTTTTTTTTTTTTTTAAGAGCAAGAAGGGAACTGTCATAGGTTCTCCACAGCTACTCTTGACCCTTCTGATCAAGAAGGGGATACAGACAAGACAGCTATAAGTCCCCCAGGCTTGATGTAAAGCAAGTCTGGATGGAGAGAGTTTCTTTTTGTGAGGGTTTGAGGGGATCCATCAGCAGCCCATGTAGGCAGGTCTGACTGCTGATGTGTGTTAAAGTTAAGGGTGTTCAGGAGACATGCAGAACTGCACTCAAATTCTCAGTGTACAAGTGACCATCTGTGTGTCCTTGGCAGGACATCCACCATTTCCAGGCCTCAGATTCCTCATGCTGTGTCGGTAAGACCTTTAAGGATACTAAATACTAGATAAATGCTAGCTATCACTACAATGGAATTTAGCCTTTCAAATACTCGTTCTAACAGTAATGGAATGACCTTTTTAAAAAGTTTTCTAGGCTCCAAGAGGGGTATTTCACAAGTCTTTCTTTCCAGATAAAACTGGAAGGGGACAGGTTGCAGAAAGGCCTGTACAGAGATAGGAAGCTCAGCTACGTGGGTCACCCAGCCGCACACATGCTCTGTTCCAATGCCTGACATTCCATTCCCCATGTCAGAGGCCCTGAGGAAAGCTTGTGGTTCTAGAATCTCTAATTAGGAAAAGCCAGAATAATGGTAAACATTTTTACAGGGTTCTGATATCAACAACCTGCCAGTCACGGAGGCCAAGAAAACAATATATCAGCCTCTAAACATCCCAGCTGGTGTTAATCGGGGGATCTAGTTGGCTTGATGCCAGCTCTAATAATTGGACAGCATTTCACTGTCCAACTTTGGGACAATCACAGTTGTCATTTTATTGTGAATGGGTTCAATGTTCAGAAGGAAATAGGGCATTTCCCCACCATTCCTGTTTTTTTTTTTCCACTTTCTTTATGGTGGTAAAATACACATAACACAACATTTACCATTTTCACCATTTTTAAGTATACAGTTCAGTGGTATTAAATCTATTCTATCTTCCATCTCTATGATTTTGACGACTCTAAGTACCTCATGTAAGTGAAATCACACAGTATTTGTCTTTTTGTGACTGGCTTGTTTCACTTACCATACCTTCCTCAAGGGTCATCCATGTTGTGGCATACTGCAGAATTTCCTTTTTAAAACTGAATAATGTTCCATTGTATGTATACACTATAACTTGCTTTTCCATTCATTGGTTGATGGACACCTGGTTGCTTCCACATTTTAGTTACTGTGAATAATGCTGCTTTGAACGTGGGTATACAAGTACCTCTTTGAGACCCTGCTTTCAATTTTTTGGGTACATACCCAGCAGTGGAATTTCTAGATCATAGGGTAGTTCTAGTTTTAATTTTTGGAGGAAACACCATACTCTTTTTCACAGCAGCTGTACATTTTACATTCTCAGCAGCAGTGCACAAGGGTTCCAATTTCTCCACATCCTCGTCAACACTTATTTTCTGTTTTGTCAATAGTAGCCATCCTCATGGGTTTGATGTTAATAATAAACTGCTTCAGAACTCTCCATGTGTTTTTATTTAATATCTTAAAGTGTTTCATCTCCACTAGGATGGCAGGCTCTTGTTAATTCTTGGCTTGCTGCATTGTACCTGTTCTTTCTCCCCTAGTGTCATTCTCTAGGCAAGTAGGGGCTGGTGAAGAAGGACACCACCCACAACTGAATCCACCAGGAAGATGGATTCTCTCTGGGCCGTAGGTCGCTGTCATAGTGCCATGAGCACAGGAGCCCTGATGGTGCGTGGAATAATGAAACCAGTTCACAACAGACCTGTCGACCCGAGATAAATCACACATGGATCACATGTACTATTACAATGCCTTGACTCAGTAGTTCTCAGCCCAGTGAGCAATTTTGACCTCCAGGGGGCATTTGGCAGTGTCTAAAGACATTTTTGTGTGTGTCACAGCTGAGTGGAAGGGACAATAGGCAGTGAGGGTACTACTGGCATCTAGTGGGTAGAACCCAGGGATGCTGTTAATCATCCCTAACCACAGGAGGTTCCCATCCTCCCACCTCTACCCCCCACACAGAAAGAACAATCTGGTCTAATATGTCAATATTAGCAATAGTGCTGAGGTGGAGGAACCCTGAATTGAGCTGACTCAGCAATTGATGCCCTCCATTCTATGTCCCTCACCCACATATCCAACCGTCACTTCCCACCTGCACTCCTGTTTCTCTTAGACAGGTCCTGTCTCTATGCCTAAACCTGCCTTTCTCAGTTCTGACCTCTGTGCCTTTTTTCTTGTGGTTCCCTCTGCCTGGAATGCCCCCCTGTGCACTCTCTGGACCCTGTCTTTTCTTCAAACTCAAGCGGCTCTTCTGCTGTGAATGTGTCTTCAACCTCCCGAGTCACAGTGACCTCTCTGACCTTTCTCGGAAGCAAGAACAGCTATCTCACAGTGCCCAGGAGGATGGCTGTTAGATGATAGGTGGAGTGTAAGCTCCTTGAGAGTAGAAATCGGAGTTTAATGTGTGTAGATACATATACGTGTCCTCCGTAGTGTTTAAAGTTCTCACTACAGAGTGCTGAATAACAACACACCTGCACTGTCCAAAGTTTTTCCCTGCTGTTCTACTGAGAACAGTACTTATTCTTATAGTACTTGTTTCTGTACTATGAGAAAAGTGGAAGAAAGGTAGAAAACTGGTTGGCTGAGGTTTGGGAATACATTTGATGTAGTAGGATTCGACCTGCATAGCCCAGCGATGATAATTTTACAAATTTTCAGCTCTTTATTATTTTTATTATTTTATTATTTTTTAAATACATATATTTTTTTATTAAAAAAATTTTTTTTTCAACGTTTTCTATTTTTTTGGGACAGAGAGAGACAGAGCATGAACGGGGGAGGGGCAGAGAGAGAGGGAGACACAGAATCGGAAACGGGCTCCAGGCTCCGAGCCATCAGCCCAGAGCCTGACGCGGGGCTCGAACTCACGGACCGCGAGATCGTGACCTGGCTGAAGTCGGATGCTTAACCGACTGCACCACCCAGGCGCCCCATTTTTAAATATATTTTTTTGACATTTATTTAGGGACAGAAAGTAGGAGCAGGGGAGGGGCAGAGAGAGGGAGAGAGAGAGAGGATCCCAAGCAGGCTTCGCACTGCCTGCGCAGAGCCCGGTGTAGGGCTCGAACCCACGAACCGTGAGATCGTGACCTGGGTGGGAATCAAGAGTCAGACACTCAACCAACTGAGCCATCCAAATGCCCCCCTCCCCCCAGCTCTTTAGATTAGATAAACAGCTACTAATTCTTCGTATAAAAAGTCGGTGAGGACACACATGAGTAAATAAATAACATGAGAAAATAAATTTAACACTGTTTGCCAAACTGTAAGTCCGATAGCAGGACAATAGGGACGAAGGCTGACTTTCTTCATTTCCCCAGTGTCAGAACAAGAGCTTTACCAGCCTAAGGAGTGACCCAGACCAACCTTTATGACCCTATGACATTCTATTCCCTTTGATTATACTGCACAGTTTGAGCTGAAAAATCTGTGTGTGTGTGTGGTGGGGGGTGGGTGGCGGTGGTGGGGTGTGGGGTTGCACAGCTGGAGACAAAGAACTTTTAAAAGGAAAAGAATGAGCCATGGTGTTCAGGTGTGAGTGTGAATTGTAGTTCTTTATGTCCTAGCGATGAAACTGTAGAGGCAATCTCTTTACCTTGTTGAGCCTTAGTTCAGCTTCTCATCTGTAAAGTGGGACTCTAGCCTCTGTCTTGCTCTAGTGAGGATTAACAATGCAAATTGGCTGGCACAGTGTGTGGTAAATTAGTAAACTTACAAATGTTCTTTTTCTCTCTTTCACTTTCCTTTGCTTCTTAGCCAACAATGATATAATAACATTAGTGATAATAGTAACAATATAATATAATACTTTATATGTTCTAAGAATTTTCATATTATTTGAGTTTTATCAGTCTCTTTTTTTAAATATTTTTTAAAATGTTTTATTTATTTTTGAGAGAGAGAGAGACAGAGTATCAGCAGTGGAGGGGCAGAGAAAGAGGGAGACACAGAATCTGAAGCAGGCCCCAGGCTCTGACCTGTCAGCACAGAGCCCGATGCGGGGATTGAACCCATGGACAGCGAGATCATGACCTGAGCTGAAGCCTTAACTGACTTAACTGACTGAGCTACCCAGGCGCCCCAAGTTTTATCAGTCTCTTTAAGTAGCAGAAGTAAAGTAAACCCCATTAGCCAGATGAAGGGACACCTCCAAGGTCAGAGTTGCAATGAAGTCATAGAAATAACATAGTTACAATTTCCTAGAGGTCCCTTCAGCAAACCTAGAAATGGGTTGTTTTCCTGCAAACTAGCTTTCCTTCCCTACAACTTTTTCTTTTCCCTTTCTCCCTCCCTCCTTCCATTTTTTTTTTTTTTTAATTTACAGGTGGGTGGGAAGGAACACTATGTTCCTATACATTCTTTCCTTAGGCAACCTCAGCTATGCACTGGTCTATAATTACCATCTATATGTAGATGACTCATACAAAGATTTTTAGAGCCGTCTTTTGTGTTCCAGGCTGGTATATCCAGCTTGCTGCCTATTCACCATCAACTCTTAGAGTTTTCAAATGCACCCAAAGTTCAGCAAATGCATATCCAGTCTTGCAGTTCTCCTGCTTCAAACCCCCCAATTCTTTCCACTGTCCACAGCCTAACATAGTGTTGTGCGTCATCTTGGCCCTGCTACCTCCCCGGCATCACCTTGCATCAGTCACCTGTGGAAACCCACTTAGAACCCCAGAAATGGTATGAAGATTCTTTTAAACTGAAGACGTGAGATTCAACAGATGCAGAAAGAAGCCTTCTTAGAGTTTCCCTTATCTGACTAAATGCAGCAATTTCTGGGAGATAAGGATGCCACAGATTCCCTCTTCAGGGTGGCTTTTGCTCCTGGATATGAGACCAAGAGTTATTAACCTACTATGAACTCTCTTTCCAGGGGAGTTTTATGACCATGATGAAGTCAGCAAGACCACTTATACCTGCATGAACAAACATTATCACAAACTTTTTTGATCCCCCATTTGTTCTTCTAGAAACCCATTTGTCTCATCTAAAGAAGCTTATTTGTTCTTTTCATAGAGACCTTCCCCCCATTTCTTTTCCCTACTAAATTAGATATATAAACCTCTGACTTCAACCATTTATCGGGCTACTTCTTTTGTAAGCCCCCACATATATATATGAATAATTTTTTCTCCTGTTAAGCTATCTTTTGTTAGTTTAATTTGCAGCCTGCTAGCACTGAACCTAAGAGGGTAGAGGAAAAGATTTTCCTCCCTGACGTGCCCTTGATCTCTGTGCTCAACTAACTACACTGGCTTTCTTTTAGTCTCATGACTCTTCCTTTTTCACAGACTTCTGCCTAGAATTTTTCTCTTCCAGGAATGTTTTTCCCTTTCATTGGCACCTATTTAATTATACTCATCTTTCAGAACTCAGTTCAAATAGCACCTCCTAAGGACCTTCTCTGAGCTTCCAATTTTAGGTTCTCAGGGCATCCTATATTTTTCCTTTGTAGCACTCTCATTATAGTCACAATAAAAATTTGTAGTATTATTTAATTAATGTCTTCTCCCCCCAGTGTAAGCTTCTTGGTGGTGGAGATCCTGTCTATTATTCTCATATTGTATTCTAAGTTCCTGACACAAAGTGGGCTCTCCAGAAAAACAAACTATGGAATGAATGAATGCACGTAACTCCACATGTAACAGACTAGAACCTCCACAATACCCCTTTCAAACAAAGACATGTGGAGCCCCTACATCACAGTTCTTTGAAGGCCAGTCAGATAAATGGGGCAAAGGAATCTCAAAATAGCCAGTGCTAGTGTGGGAAAAGCTGTTACTCTATAGGGACAAATGTTCTGGTCATGGATTAGGTGACAGTTTATCTGAGAAAGGTTGACCCAGAAAACCATCCTGTAACATGCAACATGCATGAGGGAACCAGATCAAATCTAAAAATAGCTTTATCACTGGAATTGGAAACACTTCAGTGAGGACTCAGTCTCTCTGCTTGCAAACTCTACCCCTAAGGAGACTTTTACCTTTTTTATTGAACCACAGAATCCCAGGATGGTAGTGCTAAGATATAGGTCTGCTGCTCTCATTTTAAACGAGAAAATTAGGTCCAAAGAGGCTTAGCAACTTCTCCCATATCACCCAGGTAGTCGTTTGCAGAACCAGGGCTCAGACAGGGACTGTCTGCTTCTCCTTCACAGTGATGCTTGGATTTCACACCTCCTAGGTTTTAGACATCTTGGGAGGTGAAGAGCCTGCAAGATTTATGTTTTTGTGGGTCACTCGAATAGGAGACCAGGAGAGCTGGACTTATTTTCCATTTCTTGGGTCCACTGTCAAAATGAGCAAAAGTTTGGGTTAGGGGATTTATGGCCAACCATTCAAGGTCCGGGGGAGGGGATACCTGGACGGGAGTCTGGACTGTGGCAGCATGAAGGGCAGGAGCTGGGATTCTGAGGTTTGGTCTTAGCTTTGCCACCTGAGAGCTTGGGCTATCTCCTGGGCAACACTCTTGTCTCTCTAAATATTTGTTAAATAGGTTAATAATACTTGTGCTTCAGGCTACTGTGAAACTCAAATATGATAACACACTAATGACATTTAGCCCAATGTCTGGCATCTGGTGGTCAATATATCCTAATTCAAACCCCTAAACATTTATGGGAGGTCTGCTTTAAAGGTAAGCAGTTGGGGAAAGTAGAGTAACTACAAGAGAGGGGAAAAGTCAGCCCTACTTCTAAATGACACACTCTCTTTAGATATGTTAATATATTTAATCCGGTTGCAGTCAAGTCCTGCCAGGCTGCTGAGCCTCTTTCAGTAATTTTGCATATCTGCTCTCTGATCCATTAGTCACAGGGTTTACAGTTCACCTTCTGGAGCAATCCTACTTCCCTCATTCCCAAATTCTCAAGCAGCTTACCCGTGTAACAACCAATCACTGACAAAGAGTACTCGTGGTTAGGAGAAGACTGAAGGGGTCCTTTTTTAAGTCTCTGTGACTATGGTATAAAAACTATTTTGAGTTGGAATGCAAATATTTTCAGTTCCTGAAATCCCTTATCTGCCTAAAAGCAGAGCCTCCCAAAAGAACTTAATAGTCATAAATCCCCTCCCCAGGTGCTACTAATCTTCCCAGAGAAGTCAGCACCATGCCCAAACAGACACTGTCGCAAAACTATCCTGAGTCCCATTCACTCCCTTAAGGGCCCATTTATTTTTTCCATACTGTGCCCTTCTCTTTTCCCCTGATTCATCTCTTAGGGTGGCATGTAATCCCCAAATTCTAATCACCCCTTTGAATCACACGGCTTTGTGAACTCCCATACACATGAGATTAAAATCATCTTTTCTCTTGCTAAGCTCTTTTGTCAGTTTGACTCACAGGTCCCAAGCTTTAAATTTAAGGGGGTAGAGGTAAAGTTTTTCTTTCCCAACAAGATCATGGGAGCACCATGTTGTTGTTCATAAATCAAAAACAAAAACAAACAAACAAAAAACATAAAATAAGCGTAAGAAAGTATACTTTATTCTAACTATTATAGTGTTTTTTTTTCTTTCCATCAAACATTAGATTCCTTCAAAAGCATTTTCTTTGGTGCCTCTGCTTTACTAGGGCCTGTGCACATCTGCATATTGGGTAATCCAACCCTGGGCGTTGTTAGTCCTAATTTTACAAAAAGGCTAGGAGTTCAGGACACATAATTGGTAAGGAGTGGAGTGAGGATGAAGTCCCATACTGTTGAAGGAGTAAAAGCTTCTACTACACATCATTAATGAACCCTTTGGATTGTTTCCAGTTCTTCTCTGTGATAAAGGGCATGAAGACAAACATCTTTGGGCATGAAGCTCTGGGCATATACGCCTCCATAGACTTCTGTAGCATAGGTTTTTAGCAGTGGAATGTTAAATTCAAAGCCTATGAACACTTTTAACATCTGACTGTGTTTGAAAGTTATCTGGTGATATTTTCTCATTTCTTAAGAATCAGAAAATCTAGCACTTGAACTTGCCTTTATTTGTGGTCTTTGCTTCTACTTCCAGAGATGAAACTTTGTTCAGGGAAAATGATACAAAACTTGGAAATAAGGCAGAGATGTTTGTGTGATGTTTTAATATCATCTGAGAATGTGTCCTAATAGGCCAAACTAAGGCTCAGCTGATTTGCTGAGGAATATAACTTCATTTGAAGAACAATGATTGTTATTGTCATTTTAACAATTTCATAGTTTCCGAGGTCCTGCTCCCTCACAAGGACTCCCTAGAGTAGAGAGCAGCCCCCAGATCAAGAACCTCACAGAAAACAGAAGTTTGAGATACTTTGTGCCACCCTGACCTTCTGAGTTCAGAATTGCTTTAACCAACCAGTGAATTTTGGCCAAAATCTGGCAAATTTGGCTCATTTTCAGAGTTCTTATGCGTCAAAATCTGGTGGTCATACCTATCCGTCCATTGTGGATGAGATGTGTGTGTGTGTGTGTGTGTGTGTGTGTGTGTGTTTTGTCTTTCAAAAGTTAGAAGCAGAAAATGTGGCTCTCTAAGTCATGTCTGTGTGCCTGTTGGAAACCGCTAGGACCTGTCTTTCGGGGGAGAGTTGAAAGGCCTGGACTGGGTCCCAGAGGTGCTGACCAGAGAGAAGTCCAGGTAGACAAAGTTGGAAGTTAAATGTTCATCTTCCAGCTTAAAGCCTGGGAGCCTGGGTAAGGCTCTGGGGAACCACTGTTGTGTTGGGAAGTCCGAGAAAAGTCTCCAAAGGTGAAGTGGAGACCTGGGCTTGCAGGCTTAGGTCAACATTTCTTTGTTTAAGGAATTCCACAGGATGGAACCATGCAAGATCCCCAGAGTGGGTGGGGAGAAAATAGTGGCCCACACTTTCTGCCTGTCTAGTTCTGCACTCTCAGAAGTGTTTACCTACACAAGTTTACTTCTGATTTTTGTTTATGGTAGGCACATGTGTTAGTGTCTGTGTTTGTTTCTGACCCATGGTTAAAGTTACAGCACTGGAGCTTGTGGTTCTTGTTTGTGCATCTGTATGTGAGGAAAACCTTTGCCCTTCCCCACAGAGGAAAAGTGATTGGCCATGTATGATGATCTGTCTGTACATCTGTGATTGGCTTTGTTGAGGGATAGTTGGTTAACAGATCACAAGAACCTGTCACTCAGATTCATAATGGGGATCTCAAGAGAAGGAAAAGAAATGTAAATAGGCATTGAGGTAACAATTAGCAGTCTGTTCTAGAAATGAATCTGGGATTTTTTAAATTTTTTTTTTAACATTTATTTATTTTTGAGACAGAGAGAGACAGAGCATGAACGGGGGAGGGTCAGAGAGAGAGGGAGACACAGAATCTGAAACGGGCTCCAGGCTCTGAGCAGTCAGCACAGAGCCCGATGCGGGGCTCGAACTCACATACCGCGAGATCGTGACCTGAGCCGAAGTCGGACGCTTAACCGACTGAGCCACCCAGGCGCCCCAGAATCTGGGATTTTTTAAAAAAACATTTTGTTTTTAAGTAATCTCTACACCCAACATGGTGCTCGAACTCACAACCCCAAGTTCAAGAGCCGTATGCTCTATCTACTGAGCTAGCCAGGTGCCCTAAAGCCAGTATTTTAAAAAATCAGGGATGGCAAGACATACAGACATGGAAACAATTGTCATGAAAAGAAGTTTATACTCACAGATTCCTAGAAACAGGAGGCTAGGCATGTGACATAGGGCCACATGGGGAAGCTCCATGCTGATCAAGAGACAGAAGCCAGGAATACAGCCCAAAGCCTTTATTGTGGTTCATAGGAAGGAATGGGTGAGGCAGGGTAGATGTACTGAGTAAACTTAGCATTGGATGGTTTGAGTAATTTTGCTGGGCTTTGGGCTATAGTCCCTACTTGTCTGGCACTTAGTGCTGAGGTGGTTTAGGGCAGGGGAAATACTGGCTTGGTGTGTGAAGAGTTTGATAAAAGAGATGGTCAGGTGTAGGCTCTGGACTGGTTGCTTTGTATATCAAAGAGACTCTTAGAGAGGAGTGTTTGCTCTCTAGGGATTGGCTAGCCCTGGGAGGTGCAGTCTGTCCAGGATCAAGGCTTCAAATGCCAGAGCATTTTGATTATGAATACAGAAAATAAAGTCTACACAGTCATAAGAAAGTACTAAGGTGAACTGCTATGAAGTATTTTTAATATTTGATAAATGAATGCAAAATTATATCTGGATCCACATTCACCAATACTCTCAATAGAGGTGAATCCTTGATAGGTAAGACCGATTTGAAAATTTTGGCTTAACAACAGCTTTACAGCTTCAGCTTCATTTTATCCACAGTGTGGGGTGTAATATAAATGTATATCTCATCTTAGGCAAGACTTGGGTTTTTTTTTTTTTTTCTTGTCTTGTTTTCTTTGGAAAGCTTAATTGATTTGAACTTTCTAATTTTTTGATACTGGTTTTACGGGTCAAATAAATTATCATTGTTTCACAAAATATTTAAGATTATGAGAATGCAAATATGTGCATTCAACTAAATTAAATTATAACAATAAATGTGTTAATAAGAAAGAAAAAAATGGATTTGTTCTTGTGAATTTCAGACAATGCTTCAAATCCTTCGGATTTCATTACTTCACCTTCAATGTCCTTGGAAATTTTCTGTCTTTTCTTTTCTTTTCTTTCTTTCAGTAGGATCCATACCCAATGTGGGGCTTGAACTCATGACCCTGAGATCAAGAGTTGCATGCTGTACCAACTGAGCCAGCCAGGCATCCCTCTTTTTTTCACCCTGTGGAAAATTTCTGATTGTCATCTCTCTGACAAACTTTAATAGCAATGATTGTGTTATTTTATAATTGCAGCTTAAACATAATTTTCAAGATCCTTAAAAAAAAACTAAGACTTAAAAAAAATTTTTTTTTCAACGTTTTTAATTTATTTTTGGGACAGAGAGAGACATAGCATGAACGGGGGAGGGGCAGAGAGAGAGGGAGACACAGAATCGGAAACAGGCTCCAGGCTCCGAGCCATCAGCCCAGAGCCTGACGTGGGGCTCGAACTCACGGACCGCGAGATCGTGACCTGGCTGAAGTCGGACGCTTAACCGACTGCGCCACCCAGGCGCCCCAAGACTTTTTTTTTAAAGTAAACTCTACCTCAAACATGGGGCTAAAACTCACAACCCCAAGATCAAGACTCAACATACTCTACTGATTGAGCCAGCCATGTGCCCCACTAAGTCTTTAGATTAATATTATAGAGTATTCAGTTAATTAACGAGAAATCTTTGGCTGCCTGAAATATTTAAACAAAAATTATTTTTTTAACGTTTATTTATTTTTGAGCCAGAGAGAGACAGCGCATGAACAGGGGAGGGGCAGAGAGAGAGGGAGGCACAGGATCTGAAACAGGCTCCAGGCTCTGAGCTGTCAGCACAGAGCCCGACGCGGGGCTCGAACTCACAGACCGTGAGATCATGACCTGAGCCGAAGTCGGACGCCCAACCGACCGAGCCACCCAGGCGCCCCTGAAATATTTTTTAAAAACTTGAAATTCACAGAGAAGCAGAGAGAAAAGAACTGGATCACCAAGTGTAGCTTATATCTTTTTTTTTTAAGGCATCAATGAAGAGGTAAATTGATATGGTATACTTTGTCATGTAATGTAAGGTTAATCATATTTTATTTTATTTAAAAAAAAATTTTTTTTAACGTTTTTATTTTTGAGACAGAGAGAGACAAAGCATGAACGGGGGAGGGTCAGAGAGAGGGAGACACAGAATCCGAAACAGGCTCCAGGCTCTGAGCTATCAGCACAGAGCCCGACGCGGGGCTTGAACTCACGGACCGCGAGATCATGACCTGAGCCGAAGTCGGCCGCTTAACCTACTGAGTCACCCAGGCGCCCCAGGTTAATCATATTTTAAAGCTAAGGTTGTCATTTAACTTTTGTATATAACTGTACATGTTTAAATAAATATATATATACATACATATGAATATTAAAATGAATAAGCAAAATAAATTATGTATGATGAAGAGAAGAGGTATGGTTCAAAATTGCTCTCGGAACTTTTAGTCTGGTTTTCACCAAAACTAGTAAAAAATCATTCACCATCTGTGTAACCTGCCTTGATAGCACAAATGACTTACATCAACTGAGTATTCTTCCTCAGAAGCCCATTAATTTTTGGTGCTTTTGAACCAACATCAAAAGTTCCTCACTTCTGGGGTGCCTGGGTAGCTCAGTTGGTTAAGCATCCGACTCTTGGTTTTGGCTCAGGTCAGGATCTCATGGTTCATAAGTGTGAGTCCCACATCAGGCTCTGTGCTGGTGGTGAGAGAGCAACTGGGGGAGGGCCAGAGAGAGAGGAGGAGAGAGAGAGAATCCCAAGCAGGCTCTACACTGTCAGCATGGAGCCTGACACGGGGCTCGAGCTCACAAACTATGAGATCATGACCTGAACCAAAACCAAGAGTCAGAAACTTAACCAATTGAGCCACCCAGGTGTCCATGCCCTGTTTATTTTAAAATGTTACATTGTTACCCTTATCAGCCACCTAGCCAAGATCTCAAGCACCTATGCTTCCATCCAAAATGAAGGCTCAATTTCTTCTGGTAACTCTTCCCCTCAACTTCAAAAGAAAGCCAGCAAAGTATTTTTTGCACATGAAGCTTATTTGGCACTTTTTAGATGCTGTTTGGTGGCTACCAAAAGTCTACTTTCTTGCTTTATAAAAGGAAAGATGCTAGAAAATAATTAGGTATGTTTGGTAATCTCCATGTTTTTATCACTCAACTGATAGTGAGAGCTTTTGTGTTTATCAAGCTCATGATATGGGAAGAATCATCAACAAAAAAGAGATCAACTCTCCTGAGTCAATTAGGAACAAGTAAAGTGTTGCTTCAGGGACGGTTCATCTTCCAAGATGAAAAGAAGCAGATGGGTGTTTCAGGTACATAGACAGATACAATAACTCTTAACAAACTAATTTCTAGAATGCTTTCCTATGTTTAAAATACTCTTGCTAACCAGTAGCAATTGTAACACACTTTACTGGATGGATTAGAAGGACCTTGAGATTTGTCAATGCCCTCAAACACTATGATACATTTTTACCTCAGAATCATTATGAAATGGTTATATATTCTACTCAATGGAGAAGTCTACTCTTCTTCATTCTAGTATTATTGGCTGGTTGCTGTAATAAATTAACCACTCTTTCAGTTTTGTCATTAGCAGGTGGTTTCTGCTATCCCTTCACTCTGTCTAAAGACCCTTGCTATGAGCCATAGGTCAGAAATTGAGTAAAGCTTTTAGGGGCGCCTGGGTGGCTCATTTGGCTGAGTGTCTGACTCTTGATTTTGGCTCAGGTCATGATCCAAAGGTTGTGGAGCGAGAGGGGGACAGAGGATCCAAAGCGGGCTCAGCGCTGACAGCAGAGAGCCCAATGCGGGGCTCAAACTCACAAATTGAGAGATCATGACCTGTGTCAAAGTCATATGCTTAACCAATTGAGCCACCTAGGCACCACAGAAATTCTGAGTCTTTTGAAGGAAACATTAAAAGGGTAAGTAAAGGACTCAATAGGTACTCTTAACAACTTGTCGATACTACAGGGTCAGACTCTGGGATACAGTCTTCCTAGTTTGACTTCTGGGTATCTGAAGTATCATCCACACATGAACAGGATGCATATGCAAAGATGCTGTGGGAGAGCTATGCAATATTCACCCAGTTTCATTCAATCCTTATTCCTTCCTATGCTATATATCTAGGAAACTGAATTTATCTATTGAATGAAAAATCTTCCTAATTCTGGCTCACATGGCATGGTTGGAGGCCTCTCCTGTAGGGTGTGGACTTCCTGGAACTCACTTTTGGCCATCCCCTAACCAAAGAAGAATATTCCTTCAGGAATGGTCACCCCTGGACAGCAACAGCAGCCTTAGTTTGTCTAGATCCACTCTATCAGTCAGGTTTAGAGACTGCCGGGAAATGGAACCACCCCATTTATTTTAACAGACAATTTGAAATCAATGATTGTTAGCTAGTGGTAACAAATAGTTGACAAGACAAAAAGAGAATACTAACCTATCATGGATGTAGCAACTATCAGAAACAACTGCCAGCCCTAAGGCTGAGGGAACAAATGAAAGAGGTTGGAATTGCTAAAACTTAGAACTTGGACAAGGGGTTCTGTGGAGCTGGTACTTAGTCTCTGAGGAGGGGCTGCTGCCTGAACACTCCTGGGGTCTCTGAGTAGGGTGCGGTGAGGGTGTCTGCTGCTCCCTGGAAGGAGCTGCCACTGCCAGGCGCAGACTCATTGCTGGTGTGACGCTGACAGGAACAGGTAGCAAACAGGAGAAGAAGTAAACCCTGTGTCCCTAGTCCAGCCTTGCAGGCTTCCACAGTAAAGCATATTGGGGAGCAGCTAGAAAGGGAGAAAAGTGTGTATAGTCCTGGCCTAGCTGAGAGCTTAATAGCTTAATAACGGGCACATCTAGCTTTTCCTATTTTCTTTTTGTTTTTCCTATTTTCTTATTAATTTTCTAGTAAATGAACCAGAGGTGTTCTTTCTTTCTTTCTTCCTTTTGTTATTTCTTTCTTTCTTTTTATAAATAGTCTTCATCAATTAAAAAAAATTTTTTAATGTTTATTTATTTTTTGAAGGAGAGAGACACAGAGTATGAGCAGGGGAGGGGCAGAGAGAGGGGAGACAGAATCCGAAGCAGGCTCCACGCTCTGAGCTGTCAGCACACAGCCCGACATGGGGCTTGAACCCATGGACAGCAAGATCATGACCTGAGCCAAAGTCGGCTGCTTAATCAACTGAGTCACCCAGGCACCCCAGGTGTCATTTCCTTACACTTCTCTTATTTGCAGTTATTTTCCCCTCCAAGGGTTCAGGCTTTTGGTTTTGCTGGCATAATATTCGATTATTTTCTGTGTGCAAGGCAACTTGCCGGTTCATACTATGGAAGCTGGGCTTTTCAGTCATCAGCTACTGTGATATATCATAGCCTCCCTGTTTAGGCCCTAAGGTCTTTTTTTTTTTTTTTAATTTTTTTTTTTTTAACGTTTATTTATTTTTGAGACAGAGAGAGACAGAGCATGAACGGGGGAGGGTCAGAGAGAGGGAGACACAGAATCTGAAACAGGCTCCAGGCTCTGAGCTGTCAGCACAGAGCCCGACGCGGGGCTCGAACTCACGGACCGCGAGATCATGACCTGAGCTGAAGTCGGCCGCTTAACCGACTGAGCCACCCAGGCGCCCCGGCCCTAAGGTCTTTAAGAGGAAGTGATGTGTGTCTCACAGTGCCTGGTACAGGGCCAGGACCAAAGAAGGGCTGATAATTTACAATGACTAGCTGACTGATGAACAATGTGTTTTTACTTAAAAAGACTCCTTCTCAGTCATCATCTCTGCTCTCCTCACACACAACTCAGCCTCTTCTCTACACTCCATATGCGGCCAGTTAAGAATGATCATCTATTTCATTTCTTGACTGGGACAGGGGGGTCATTTGCTCAAATGACTAGGTAAAAGCTTATCTGATGTCATTAACCTTGGAAACAGGAGGGCTGCAAAGGGAAAGGAATTCTAGCAAGCTCCCTGGCGTAGGCTTGAGATAATCACTACATTGCCCGAATACCAAGAAAAATACCCAGGGGGGAATTTCCTGATGTGGGACTTCCTGTGGTCAATCCAGAGCTATGTAGCTGATTTCACCCTTACAGTACACAGTGTTCATTTCTTGCTGCACTGCAACAGCAGGGTACACTGCTTTCAGGGGGAAGTTCTATGGTGACCACAGAGGGGACAGGAAACATCACTTACAATCATATTGAACACAACAAGATTGGGCTTCCTTAAAAACTTCTCACTAAAGGGGCACCTGGGAGGCTCAGTCGATTGAGTGACCGACTCTTGGTTTTGGCTCAGATCATGATCTCATGGTCCTGGGACTGAGCCTTGCGTCAGGCTCCACACTGGGCGAGCAGCCTGCTTGAGATTTTCTGTCTTTCTCCCTCTATCCTTCACCAACTTGCGTGTGCGTGCATGACCTCTCTCTCTCTCTCTCTTTCTCTCTCTCTCTCTCCCAAATAAACAAATAAACATTAAAAAAAAAAAAACTTCTCACTAGAAATAACCCAAGCATCTGTCAATGATGAATGGATAAACAAAATGTACTAGATCCATATTATGAAAACTTGTCCAGCAATAAGAAGAAATAAAATACTGATTCCTGCTTTACAACATGGATGAAACTTGAAAACATTACGCTGTATGAAAGAAATCAGTCACAAAATATCATATATTGTATGATTCCGTTTATATAAAACGTCGAGAAAAGGAAAATCTGTTGAGACAGAAGATATGTTAGTGGTTGCCAGGGGCTGAGGGAAGGGAGGAGTGGGGAGTGACTGCTAACAGGTACAGGGGTTTCTTTTGGGGGTGATGAGAATATTCTGGAATTAGATAGTGGTGATGGTTGCACAACCTTGTAGTAAAACCCACTGAACTGTACACTAAATGGTGGATTTTATGGTACATAAATTATATCTCAGTTTTTTTGAAAGGAAAAAAAAATGATTCCGTAAAAAAAAAAAAAAAAAAAAAATCAAAGCCATTCACTATTGCTGTGAGTTTCCTAGATGACTAAGTAACTAAATGGTACAGTGGCTTTCAACATCCAGCACTTTATAGAATTTGACAATAGCAACAGATTGAAGAAGTTGACAGCAAATATGGGTTTTGCAGGCTCTTTCTGTAGAAGTTTACAGGCAGAGTTAATCTCACCCTCAAGTTGGAAGGTCTACCCAGATGATCTCAGAACTGTGACAGTATGTCCCCTGTCCCCTAGCCAATTGTGTTATTTCTTCCCAGTAGAGATATTTATTTATTTATTTATTCATTCATTTACTTATTTATTTATTTACACTGTAAGTTATTTGATTTATTTACTGAAAGACCATGTTTCCTTCCTCTCTTGTGTCCCCCATATCTATCTATGTCCCATATGTAGAAAATGTAGACAAACTTCTTCCCCTTCTCCCTAATTACAGGAGAAAAAAAATGCAGCTCCACAAAATCCTACACTGAGTTTGATCTACTTATTTTTAAAGGGATGAAAGCAAATGCTATTTCTATATCCTTTCAAAAGAGCAGGACGCAGGAATTCATGTCAAACACAGATAAGGAAATGCACAGTCCAGTTACCAGGAACTTTTTGCTTTTATATTCCTTAATTGGGCTGAAGTACAGAGCACTTGAACTTTCTTCTCCTCACCTTTCTACTTTTTACTGCCTTTCTCTGAATTTAATTCAGACTTCCAGAAACTTCAGTTAGAAAGGAGCCAAGGTGATGGAGAGTCATTTGTGCCAAGCAAGGGTCATGTGCCCATCACTGGGACTCTGGATGGTTGGGTATCCCACTAGGATTAGAATAATTTGGCAGGGGGCACCTGGTTGGCTCAGTTGGTTAAGCACCCAACTTCGGCTCAGGTCATGATCTCGTGGTTCATGAGTTCAAGCCCCGCCTCAGGCTCTGCGTTAACAGCTCTGAGCCTGGAGCTTGCTTCGGATTCTGTGTCCCCCACTCTCTCTGTTCTTCCACTGCTCACATTCTGTCTCCCTCTCAAAAATAAATAAACATAAAAAAAATTTTAAAAAAAGAATAATTTGGCAGGGCTCTGAACAGTTCTCTATGCTCTGTCCCCTTTTGCTTTGATGATTAGTTATCTAACGCTGTATTACAAATCATCCCTAAGTGTATTGTCTTACAACAGCAAACATTTATTATCTCTAGTTTAGGTGGGTGGTCTGGCTTTGTTTCTCTCATAAAAGGTGGCAGAATCAGGATGTCAGTTGGGGCTGTAGTCATCTAAAGGCATGATGGGTGGAGGATTGACTTCCAGGCTGCCTCCTTTACACAGGTGGTAAGTTCATGCTGGCTGTTAGCAGAAAGCCTCTATTCATCACTACAAGGACTTCTCCATAGGCTTCCTCGAGCATCTTCACAACATTGCCCTTGGCTTCCACCAGAGCAAGTGATCCAAGACAGAGCACAGGGCAGAAGCTGCAATGTCTTTTATGACTTAGCCTCAGAAGTCAAATTCCATCATTTCAACAATATCCTGTTGATCACACAGGTCAGCTCATGGTGTGGGAAGGGACTATATACAAGGGTGTGAATCTCAGGAGGCAGAATCATTGTGTGGTCATTCTAGAGGCTGGCTGCCACATAAACCTTATATAAGCTAGAGGGCATTCCTCTCTATGTCCCCCAACACAAACCCCAAATCCTGGCTGGGACACCTCCAAAGAGGCATACTGCACTTCTCTGCAGCGGATCCAGGGTTTGAGTAGGGATTAGACAGAGGGAGAAAAAGCCACTGAAGATAGTCTAAGGATTTAGACTCACCCATCAGAAAAAGAAAGAAAGGACTTGGGGTGGCATCCGACTTTGGCTCAGGTCATGATTTCCTGGTTCGTGGGTTCAAGCCTCACATCAGCGTCTATGCTGACAGCTCAGAGCCTGGAGCCTGCTTCAGTTTCTGTGTGTGTTTCTCTCGCTGCCCCTCCCCTGCTTATACTCTGTCTCTCTATCTCTCTTTCTCAAAAATAAAAAAAAAAATAAGAAAATTAAAAAAAAAAGAAAGGACTTGATTAGCATCTATAAATCAGAAAGGGGCTGGAAGAAAGTCCATTTTTCCAAATTACAGGAGAATAGAGAAGGGCTTCCTTTTTAAGGTCAGGAAGTTGTAGGAATAGTCAAAGCTTCCCTCCAATGAATCTCGGTACCCTGGGTGATCCAGATTGAGAAAATAGACAATACTTTCTGAGAGGAGGTCAACAAGTTCCGCACAGTTCCTCCAAACTGCTCCTTGGTAGTCTCCCTAGGTTTGAAACCCTGCCTGGAGGTGCCACACACAGTATACCTCAAGTGGCCATGAGACTTGGTCCTGTTTATGCTGGGGTCCCAGGTGGCCTTGTTAGCCTATAGCAACTGGAGATAGCTTGGCAGGTCACTCTGCAGCTATTTTCTTTCTTTGCTGTTTTGGTTGGTAGGTTTTATCCTGAGGTTTCGGGGTGGGGGAGGGGAGGTTGTCTCACTAGGCCAAACCAACTCTACAAATCTGGCTCAGATTTGAGGTGAGGGCTGGCTCTCCCTCTTCTACATAGTTCTGGCTTTGAGAGATCAGAGTTATTACTGGGAGGCATTTGTGTGTGCTTGTGTATGTATGTGTGTGCTTGTGTGTATGTGTATTAGGCCCCTGAAACTCCAGTTGTTGTTTCCAGTCTGGATATTATAGAGAAATTATTGCCAACTGAATTATACTTTGGTTGAGTATTTGTATTTATATTTAGTATAAATACATCTGATTGAAATGACTTGTGTCACGAGTAGGAATGCAAAGAAAATAAGGGGAAAATGGAAACAACTTCTCCTTTCCAAAGTTCTTGGACTTTTCTATCTCTATGATTCCAAGTTATGCTTTCTGACTTACATCCACCTGTGCCTTCTCTGTGGCACATCCAGGACCAGGATGGAGGCACCTGTGCTACTGGCAGCCACTTGGTGTCTCTCCAGGCGCAGAAGCGTGAATCTCTTGATGCTATGCTTTGGGATGCCTGTGTCTGGTCCTGAATCAGGGAACTTCAGAGTCGTGGGCTAGTCATAAGAGAGTTCTGGGTTTAGCTCTGCTTCTGTCCTCAGCCCACCTGGTGAACTGGAGCAGGCCTCTCAGCTTCTCTGAGCCCCAGTTTCATCATTTGCCTCACAGGTGGCAAGACCTGTCCTGCCCTTCTCACAGGCTTGTGGGGACGACTGGCTGGGATAATGAAGGTGAAAGTGGGGTAGGTACGTATGGGATTATTACTTTTTTTTTTAAGATACATTTTTTTTTCAACGTTTTTTATTTATTTTTGGGACAGAGAGAGACAGAGCATGAACGGGGGAGGGGCAGAGAGAGAGGGAGACACAGAATCGGAAACAGGCTCCAGGCTCCGAGCCATCAGCTCAGAGCCTGACGCGGGGCTCGAACTCACGGACCGCGAGATCGTGACCTGGCTGAAGTCGGACGCTTAACCGACTGCGCCACCCAGGCGCCCCTGGGATTATTACTTTTATCAGGTATAAGTGAACAGGTACATGACAAGCACCACAGTGCAGTGGCCTGCTGTGTGTCACTGAGTTCGGTCATCCAGTCAGAATGGGTGCTTGTCAGTACCCTCCACCAGCCACAGTAATGGCTCCAAGTCACAGGCCATCTGGCAGGGCTGGGGCCAGATTTCATGGGGTTTGAACAGATACAGTTTGGGGATACTCTCCTTAAGGAAAAGAAAGTGAACATAGGGCTTGAGCTCTCCAAGGCTTTGGAAGGGGTTGATGCAGGTGGGGGACCCTGAAGTTTCCTTAGCTTCAAGAAAATTCTGCCCTCTGGCTTCTGGTCTTGATGCAAGTCTGAGATCTGAGCATCTTTGGAAGCAGGACAAGATTCAACCACTTTTCCTCCATTGCATTTTCTGGACTGAAAACTTCAGTAGCCTTTCCAGATGCTGAAGCTAAATTCTACTGTGAAATACTCTAGCAGCTCCTACCTGGCTGTTCCCTGGTTCACTCAGGGATGGCTCTTCCTATGGTCATGATCTCTACCCCCAGAGATCCTTGCCAGGCCTCAAGCACTCATTTCACAGGTGAAGAAAATGTGGCCAAGAGATGGGCAGTGATTCATCTGAGGTCACACAGCCTTTTAACGGCAGAGCTGAAAGAGGAAACTGGAGCCCTTATGTCCCATTTAGATTATCTTTTTACCATGTCCCCTTATACTCTTGACTGTCACTTAATTGTCCATCATGAATCTGCTGTCAATGAACCAATCTGGTAGTCATTTACGATTCCAACTGGGGAGAGCCTTTGATTTGGCTAGCGTGGACTCTTGCAGCCTCATCCTGGCTCTCCCCAGGGGTCTGGCTGTACTGACAAAAGGTCAGCCCCAAACAGCTCCTTCCCTCCAAGACTTGCCCATAGGATTTGCACCTGACACACCATAGGAAGTACCCTAGCCCTGGCACCTGTCTCTTGGTATGGGCCCTGACCCATAGTTCCTGTATGTGCTTTCTACCTTTTCCTTAGAAACTGACCCTTTAGGTTGACCTTGCCTCTGATTTTGACCTTTGGTTGCTTCTAGCTCACAGACCTCCAGCAAGCAACAGCTCCAACGACACAAGCAAGAGGGGCAAAGCATACCCTCTACCACCATGCTGCAGCCAGATCACTGATTCAGCCCAAACAGAAATCCTAAAGGTCCACTCAGGACCCTTACACTGGGGTCCATTGGTCCACTGAAGTGGGGGAGAGTATGTATCTGTGTGTGTAAGGAGCCCACTGTTCCCTGGGCAGGCTCAGCTCTGACCCAGTTTATCCCAATGACCCTTAGACTGTAGGAGAGTCAGGGGCCTCAAGCCACACTTGTCTCTCTGGGCCTAGGGCTGACACTCAGACAGTAATGAACAGCTTCAGTTGTACTAGTGGTTAAAGTACTGAAGTACCTCCATACCAGTGGGAAAATGGCTGTAGCTCCATGTCCCCTGAGGACCCTCTGCCAATCCAGACCCCCAGGCCCCTCTGCCACATTTCCCAGGACCTTCTCAGGATCCACAAAATACAAGGTTGTCCCTTGGCCTAGTATGAGGTCTCCAGGACCATGCCCTAGTTCTAAGTCCCGTGTCTGTCCTGATGTGGGAGTATGGCCAAACTGATTCAATATTCTGAATATCATACCCTCATGAGCTGACCCTGAGCCCACTCTTCTGCTATTAAATGGGCCTCCTGAAGCCTGATTTCTGACATGAGGTTCCAGCTCCAGCTTCACTCCTGTCCCTGGTAGTGTGTGCCTGTTGACACCTTGCTCCAAGGACAGGGATCTAGACAGTCTTCCCAGGAAGGACTTTTGCAGCCCAGCCTGGTGCCACCTGGGACCCTGCTATCAGACAGATTGGTCTGGAGCTGACTGCTGAGTGACCCCAGGTCTCTGGAACCATGCTGAAGACCCCCACCTGAGCTTTGCTACATTTCTGACACTCTGGGTTCTACAGCACCTCTGCCCCATAGGTGGTTCCAGTTCAGATCCCAGGCCTTCCCAGCCTGCCCTGTTTAACTGAACTGTGCCTGACAGTGCAGTCAGACAGGTCAGGGAGGGACGAAGAGGGGCAAAGTGTGCCCTCCACCACCTTTAAATGCCCCCACCCCCACACAAATACACAAAGGCAACCAACCAACCCCCTTTCTGTACTTTCCATTTTTCACTGATGTGCACACTCAGCCTGTACTCTCGGGGCTGTGTATGTCCCTTCCTTCCTGATGCCTATTCCCCAGGGTCTGGATCCCAGCCAGTAGTCAGGCAAAAGAGCATCCGACAGACTGTGGCTGAATGTGTTGTTCCTGAAATCTACCTATTCCCCTCCCCCCTCCTCCCTTTGGGTTGTAAATGAGGCCTGAAGAGAGAAACGGAGACTTGGAGCACTAGTGGTGTACTTGAGGCATGAGTGTTGAAGATATTTAGGAGGTAGTTTTCACCTCTGAAGTCCATAAATCACACCATTCAGAGAACTGGCTGTTCTGCCCAGGTATAGAAATAGGCTTATCTGAGACCAGAGAGTAAAAAGAGGGAGATAGATAGAGAGAGAGAGAACATTTTTTCAGTACATAACCTGAGCAAGACATTTATCTAAGCATTTTGCAACCATTTTCTCATTTTTTTTTTCTCCAGGAGACAGACTGCCACAGAGTTTCAGATGTGTGAGGCACCCCAGGCAGAGCTATCTGAGTCAGCATTCCTTTCAGCCTTCCTCCCTGGTGAGAATGTTCTGATTTCATTTGGGATGGCAACGTACCCAGAGGAAAGTTTACGTATCCCAGACTGCTCTGTGACTAAGATCTGGCCAACAAGATTTAAGTGGAAGTGTTCAGGATTTAGGCTCCTTCATAGGAATGGCATTCTTCTTTTTTTAATGTTTATTTATTTATTTTGAGAGAGAGAGAGCACGTTCTCAAAAGTGGGGGAAGCACAGAGAGAGAGGGAGAGAGAGGATTCCAAGAAGGCTCCACACTGTCAGCACAGAGCCCAATGCAGGGCTCAATCTCATGAACCATGAGATCATGACCTGAGTTGATATCAAGAGTCGGATGCTTAACCAACTAAGCCACCCAGGCGCGCCCCAGGAGTAGCATTCTTTTATCCCTCCCCATTCTCCTCTTGCTGCTTGGAATTCACAAGTGTTATTGGCTGGAGTTCCAGCAGTCATAGTGGACCTAGAATGGAAGCCAGGCACGGCAGAAGAGAAAGACAGAAGGAGCCTGGATCCCCATGGAGCCATCACAACAGCTGAGAACAGCCAACCTATGGACTTCTTTTATGTGAAACAATAAGAACTTGTGTATTTAAGCTATTGCAGTTTCTTTTTCTTTTTTCTTTTTTTTTAATTTTTTTTCAACGTTTTTTATTTATTTTTGGGACAGAGAGAGACAGAGCATGAACGGGGGAGGGGCAGAGAGAGAGGGAGACACAGAATCGGAAACAGGCTCCAGGCTCCGAGCCATCAGCCCAGAGCCTGACGCGGGGCTCGAACTCACGGACCGCGAGATCGTGACCTGGCTGAAGTCGGACGCTTAACCGACT
Organism: Neofelis nebulosa; assembly: GCF_028018385.1. NCBI lineage: Eukaryota > Metazoa > Chordata > Mammalia > Carnivora > Felidae > Neofelis > Neofelis nebulosa. The sequence continues at coordinate 74,043,187 of NC_080790.1, forward strand.
GCGCCACCCAGGCGTCCCAAGCTATTGCAGTTTCTATTTGTTGAAGCTGAGCAAAATTCCTAGGCAGGAAAAGTAGATATCCACATGCAGAAGAATGAACTGGACCCTTATCTACACCATATATGAAAGTTAAATCAAAATGAATCAAATGTTAACATAAGAGCTATAACTATAAAAGTCTTAGAAGAAAACATAAATGGAGACTTCATGAGATTGGACTTGGCAGTGCCTACTGGGCTATGACACTATAGGTATAGGCAACAAAAGAAAAGTAAACAAATTAGACTTCACCAAAATTAAAAACTACCAACTATCAACTGAGGACAAAACAACCCACAGAATGGGAGAAAATATTTGCAAATAACCTATCTGCTACGGATTAACATCAAGAGTATACAGAACTCCTAAAACTCAATAGCAAAAACCAAGCAACACAATTCAAAAATGGGCAAAGTACCTGAACAGGCATTTCTCCAATGAAGACACACAAATGGCCAATAAGCACATAGAAAGGTGTTCAACATCGTTAATCACAAGGGAAATGAAAATGAAAATCACAATGAGATATCACTTCACACCCACTAAGAGGGCTGCTTTCAGAAAAACAGAAAACAAGTGTTGGTATGGATATGGAGAAAATGGAACTTTTGTGCATTACTGGTGGGAATGTAGCAATGGAGTAGCCACTAAGGCAAATAATATGATACCAGGAAAACTGGATAACCACATGCAAAAAGACATTAACAAAACAAAAAATTAAGCATACCATTTGATTCCATAATTCCACTTTTGGCTATATATACAAAAGAACTGAAAGCAGGACTGGCAGACATATTTGTACAAGCCATGTTCATAGCAGCATTATTCACAATAGCCAAAAGGTAGAAACAACCCAAATTCCATCAGTGGATGAATGGATAAACAATATTTGGCATATCCATACAATGGAATATTATTTAGCCTTACAAAGCAATGACATTTGAACACATGCAACAACATGGTTGAACCTTGAAGACATTATGCTAAGTGAAATAAGCTAGACATAGAAGGACAGGTATTGTGTGATTACACTCAGATGCGGCACCCAGAGTAGTCAAATGTGTTGATACAGCTGAGAGTGGTGGCTACCAGGGAGTTGGTGGTGGGGCAGGGGAGTAATGCATAGTTACTGTTTAAATGGCTACAGAGTTTCAACTTAGAAGGATCAAAAAGTTCTGGAGATGAATAGTGGTGATGGTTACACAACAATGTAAATATTTAAGGCCACTGAATTGTGCACTTAAAAATGATTAAAATGGCAAATTTTACTTTATATATATTTTGCCACAATAAAAATATTAAATTTAAGTAAATCAATAAACCAGGGAGTCCAAACCCCTTATTGACAGATGAACTGAAAACTTATTTGGTCTGAACCACACAACTACTGGAATAGCTGAAAGAAACAAACCTGTCCTCCCCCACCTGCTCCTAAGTCCTGCCCCAAGGCCCTTTGGTGGAATGGGTTTCATCACCTGCCCTCCTTCTGCATCCTAGAAACCCTTTTAATTCTTGATTATCCATTTGGGGTTTCCACCTTGGGGCTGAACAGTTCTCCCTTCTGCAGGGGTGGGAATAAAAAGCGGTTGTGGGATGGCGGCTAAGATCCAGCCTGAGACCCTCTTTATAGGGAGGTAAAGTTCAGGACACCTGCTCCAAATAGGTAAGTAAAGTAGCTGTTCTTTCCTTTGAGGGGATAAGGGATTTTGTAGGAACTTCACTGGTGGTTAATAATCTCCTTGTTCTCCTCTACAGCTAGTTCTGAGATCAGAGGTCCTTCACCCTCGTTCCCTGCCCCCAACATCCCTCTCTCCTCACACACTACTCTCTGCTACCAGCTCCTGGGGCCTCTTGGGTATTTGGCTTCCTTGCTAGATTAGACATTCTCTGAGAGCAGGGATCACATCTTCTTTGTAAATGCTACTCTCCCTCACCCCATCCCCAATTCTCCTCCAGCATCTGCTAAGCACGTATGTTACCCAGGGCCCAGCACTCAGTAGTTCCCAGAGAATTAGGTTGCTTCACGCTTACAAGCTTACATATCTTGCCAGAAGGTACATCTTGGAAACGTGCCTGATTGTTCTCTGGCAACTTTGGAGGTCCAAGAAGGCCAAATCTGGGACAGCTGGGAAGAACCTGGGTGGGGCCTGGGAGTGGACAACAGGTCAGTGTAGGGTCTGAGCCGTGGGCAATGAGTGCTTGCTACAGAGCCTGGGAGATGAGCTGGGAAACCCAATGAGGTGGTCTTGAAAGCTGTCCTCTTTCATAACGAAAGAGCCAAATGTCAAGGATAGGTTAGCAGGACTGACTCTAAAGAGGCCTGTGGTCACCTTCAGGCACAGGACTGCCTCCGTTGGTCTGGTCACATGTGGGTGGATTTCTCCAACTTTGCCCTGACTGTCCCTGTGTCCCCAAAGCCAAAAGATGATGGCAGGAGGAGGAGAATGAGGGTTTATGGAATGTGGACAAGCCCCACCAGTCACTACTTTGATCAGAGCCAGACAACCAATCTTTTTCTCCCCTTTCTGCCCTTGGACTGAGCCTCTGGGCCAGAATCAGCTTCCATTTTTAAACAGAATCAGTTTCCATTTTTAAATGTTTGGAGACTTGTAAAAATTACCCGGCTCCCACCTTTCTTTCCTTTACTCTTCCAAGGTCTTATCAAGAAAAACTGTGAAAGACTTTGAAATGGGCAAAGATCCCTGGCATCCTTTCAACAGAATGCCAGGCATCATCTAGACTGTTGCCTGGACTATAGGACCCTACCCAAGTTAGCTGATTCTACAGGGATCTGTGCCTTTTATTGGTGATGACATTGCATCTCTGTAGCAATAGAAGTTAACTTAGGCATGGCTGATGCTGAGACACGGATTCCTGTTCCAGGGATGCAAAGGAAGACGCCAGTTCTGTACCTCTCAGCAAATCCCTTCCTGCATCCCTGATGGCTATATATGTATCTACATTTTGGATTCTCCCATGAGCTGGCTATAACATCTTACTGTTTCCCTCATTAACTAGTGAGTTAAATCAAGTTGAACACGTGTGTTCATTTTACATTTGCATAAGAGTCATGATTTTACCTTTTAAGAAATTATCCTTGGGGCACCTGGGTGGCTTCGTTGGTTGAGTGTCTGACTTCAGCTCAGGTCATGATCTCACAGTTTGTGGGTTCAAGCCCTGCATGGGGCTCTCTGCTGTCAGCACAGAGCTTTGGATCTGACTCTGCTTTGGATCTTCTGTCCCTGTCTCTTTGCCCCTCCCCTGCTGGCACATTCTCTCTCAAAAATAAACATTTGAAAAAAAAAAATGATCCTTGGGGCATCTGGGTGGCTCAGTAGGTTAAGCGTCCAACTCTTGCTTTCTGCTCAGGTCATGATCTCACTATTGTGTGAGTTTGAGTCGCATCAGGCTCTGTGCTGACAGTGTGGAGCCTGCTTGGGATTCTCATTCTCCCTTTCTCTCTGCCCCTCTCCCACTCACATTGTCTCTGTCTCTCTCAAAAATAACTAAACTAAAAAAAATTATCCTTTAACAGTTTCAAATACCTGCTTTGTGCTTGAGCTGAAAGAATAGAGAGGAAAGGAAAAAAAAGGAGGGCAAGGAAGTGGGCAGGGTGGAAGGAGGAGTGGGAAAAGAGAAAAAGGAAAGAAAGGATAAGCCAAGAGGAACAGGATCAAGGGCAGAGCTAGGCAGGAGAAGGAGGGGAGGGAAGAGTGACGTAACCAAGGAAGAAGCAAAAGAAAAGAATCTTCTTATCCTGCAAACACACAAATGCTCTCTGTCTTCTGGAAGGAAAAGCCTTTATTTTGAGTCAGCTGTGAGAGGCCTTCTCAGTCTCTCAGTCCGAGAGGGAAATTATTTTCTGCCTGTTGTTTCCCAGGTCACCAGTTATATTAAGCCAAGGTCCCTTGGTGGCTGCCATCTATAATTTTTCCACTCCCTACCCTTTTGAGTCAGATCGCAAAATAAGGACATTTTGAAACTTGGACTCTTGGTGATCAGAATGTGGAGAATGTGGTCCAGGACACTCTCAGGTCTCGTGGAGCTGGCCAGGGTCCTTGTTGAGAGTCCTGCTTAGATCAGCAACAGGAGGGCAAACAGAGCCACCAGGTCGCTCCCATGGGTGCTCAGACCCTTGCCTGGCCCACCGAGACCACACAGTTCTAGGCCTTCTCCAGGCAGCAGGCCATAGCTGCTTCCACAGTGCCTTGTCTGGGGTTAGATGCAGGCTCTTTGCCCTGAAATGCCTCCACTGGCCTGGCATGGATCAGAAATGTGGAGAGTCAATTGTCATCATTCTGAAAAGCCCCTTCATAATATGTCCTTCATCTATCTTTCCAAACTTATGTCCTGCCACACCTACCACACATCCTGCATGCCAGCCAGGCCAGTCTCCTTGCCACTCTCTGAACAAGTCAAATATTTTCATGCCTCTGTGTCTTTGCTCTTGTTGTTCTCTCTGCCTGGAATGCCTTTTCCCTTTCTCCTTTGCCTGGTGATGTCATACTCATGCTTTCCTCCTCTTTCCAGGCAGAGTGAATTATTTCTTCCCTTGAGTCTTCATGTGTACTTTATATACATCTGTACTTAGATGCAGCACTCATCACTCTGGTTTGTAATTATTTGCCTGTCTGCCAGTCTGTTCTTCAAGGGCAAGAACCCAGGCTTATTCATGGGCTGCCCTGGTACTTGGCTCAGTACCAGGCCAGCACATTCATTCAGTCATTTCACAAATTTATTGAGGACTGATTACGTGCCAGGCTGTTTTCTAGGTGCTGGATGGTGAACAAAACTGATGAAGTTCTCTGTTCTCATGGAGCTTAGATTCTTGCTCAGGAGGCAGACAACATACAAATAAACAAATAAATGTCAAGTAGCAATAAGTGCTAGAAGAAAATCAAGGGGGCTAAGGGCACAGACAATGATGGAGGGTGTTATTTTAGCCAGGGTGGTCAGAGAAAGGCGCTCTTGGAAAGGTCGCATTTAAATAGACACCTGAAGGAAGTGAGGGAGTGCGTCATGTTGGTATCTGGGAAATAGAATCCCAGACAGAGGGAACAGCAAGTGCAAAAGTCCTCAGATGGGAGCATGTTTGTGTGTTCAAGGACAGCAGCAAGGGCCAGAGGATGCCAGAGTAGTGAGTGATGGGAAAAGCTGTAAGACAGAGGCTCCAAGAAAGAAGTAGGGGGCCAGAACTTAGAGCCTTCAGGCCAATGTAGAAACTTCAGCTTTTACTCCAGGAGACATGGGGAGCCATTGCAGTGTTGTCCCAATGTACATACATACACGGCACACTCGTCTGCTTCAATCTGCTCTCCAGCTACACTAAATCTACTCAAGTCTTCTTTGAGGAGAGGAGAGATGAACTTATATTTTAGAGCATTCATGACCTTACATGACCTCTTGGCTACTCTCTGAAGTACAGACTGTTCAGGGTGGGTGCTCAAGAAGGTGACTGATAATGTGGGACTAGATGCAAGAGTGGCCTTGGAGGACAATGTGGGCGTGTCCTTGATTGGACAGTAAGTCTGAGCATCTGCTCCCTTTAATCTATGTTCTCCTCCTCCTTCTTCCCTAGATAAGTGTCCCCATTGATGAGGATTTTTCCGTGCCTGGGTACTGAATGAACTTGGAGAAACCAGGTAAAACTCATGAGAAATAAACAGAGACCCTGGCCTGCTAAACTGAGAGATACTAATCTTGCCTGTAAGGCTCACCCAACAAGTCACGGCTGACTTTGTGACTTGGAGGAGGAAGGCCCAATTCAGGAATTAATAAAAGGCAAAGCATGGCTAGAGAAACTAGCCTTTCACAACTCCAGCACGCCTGCAGTATGACTGTTGGCTCCCAATCACCTTCAGGAGGCCGTGGCAAAGGAGCTCTAATAAAAGCTTGTCTGAGAGAAGGAATGAGACTTTGACCACCTACTCCTTCCAGGCCCCTTCCCAGGCACATGTGAAATATCCTCACTGCTAAAATATCCAATGAAGGTTGAAGAGGTGCCCCCTCTACCCCTCCATGCTCTCTCTCTAATGGTGGAATTTCAGGCATCAGGGAAGGCGCTCGCGAAGGGATTTCCGGTAGCGCCTCTATTCTTATCACACACACACACACACACACACACACACACACACACACACACACACACACAAAGCATTTATTCCCACCTCCTTTCTCCCAGAGAGGAACGCGGACACTCGGGACGGGTAGAGAGAGGCCCAAACTGGCAGCAGGGTTCAAGGGCGTGCCCGCCTCCGGGCGGAATCGTGGCGCCCAGAGCAGTGGAGGTCGGCGTACGGCAGAGGGCGCAGAGGAACTGCTCCGTCTGCCCGGAGCCCAGGCTCCCCGGTCCTGGAGCACCCTCCTCCCACCCGGCCGCCTCCGCGCCCCACCGCCGAATCGCTGGCTCAGCCTCCGAGCGAGTGTGGGCACCGTCAGGAAGCACCTTTCCAGGCCACCCCGCAGCTATCATCTGCCCCCTTATCCGGCCGCAGCCCATTTTCTGGTCAACCTAGTCCCTGGTCTACGGGCAGTCCCGGACGCGCCACACCCTCCACAGGCAATCCCTCTCCTCCCGCAGTTCCTTCCTTTCCAGGTGTGGCCGGTGGGGGAGAGCGGTGGTCGGGGAGGGCCGTGGTCGGGAGAACTCGGGCTTGGGACCCGGACCGTGAGCGGTTTTGTAGAAAGAAGCTCCAGGTGAGAGGTCAGAGCTATTTCACCCTAGGCACAGGCCCTTGGCCCCCTGGCTCTTGCGTGAGGGCCTAGAGCGCAGGACCCCGGGAAAGGAAGGAAGGCATCTGCAATGTTCGCTCCTGCAGGGCCTGGCAGGTGACAGGGGACATCGATATTGATTGGCTGAATGAATGCATGGAATGGAATGAAAGAAATGGGAAGTGGTCTGAGACCTGGCTCTGGCCAGCCCCATGCTGGCACAATACCTCCTAGCAGAGGTTGCCACACTCACCTTTGTCCTTGCCTGTCTCTCCCCACCACCATCTTCCCACCTCCCAGCTTTCCTTTCGCTTCCTGCCACTGCTCAAAAGCTTTCCCTAGCTGTCTGATCCCAATCCCTTCCCCTAGCTTTCAGATCTCTGTACAGTCTTGCCCCAACCTACGTACATACGTGGCACACTCTTCTGCTTGAACCTGCTCTTCAGCTACACTAAATCTACACAAATCTGAATACAACTTGAATTGGCCTTCCTCTGGTGGAGCCCCCACCTCCTTTTCCCCCTATCAGCAACACCTGCTCCCTTGCCTCCAAATCCTTCTCTTCCTTCAAGGTCCGGCTTCAGATTCCATTCCTTTTCTTCAGGAAGCATTCCCTGACTTTTTCACTCCAGAGTAGGTTTTCTCAGCTCTGACCTCCTATAGCATACACTCCCTGGCACTTGATTGGCACCAGTTACCTATGATGCTTTATCATGTATGCTTACCTACCTATGTTTTCTCTCCCACTGCACTGTAAACATTTGAAAGTCAGGGTCCAAGTCTTATTTATCTTTGTAGCTCCTCCTTCAGTTTATCACACATTTATTGGGCATCTACTACATACCCGGTATAGAGTCTAGCATATATGCTCCCAAAGGAGTCTAGGACACAGTCCTCCATGATGACGTTGGGGATAAAAGAAGACAAAATGGGGCTTGAGGAAAAGTAGAGGGTGTGGCTCGGAAATGGAGCACTCGCTAGGAAAGTCCCAAATGACTTTCTTTGGTAGCATTCAGCATCCTGGATTAGGAAGCAGTCTCATTCTCTAAGGGAGTGTCTGCCCATTTATGGAGTCACTCACTCATCCCATTCCCTCATTCATTCATTCATTCATTCATTTGATAAATATTTGTTGAGTCCTTACTTTACCCAGGTGACTCATAGGATTGGTCATACTGCAACCCCATGAGGGTTGGCTCTGTGTGTGTGTGTGTGTGTGGTAGGGAGCATTTGGTGTGAGTTGCTTCTTTGTCAGTTCCTGTTCAGAAGCATAAATCCCCACTGGAAATGGTTTTGGGAAATCCTAGATTTTCATGGAGGGGAGGAAGACCGTCAACCCTTCCTGAAGGTAAGGTGCCCAGACTTTGCCTTATAGTTCACTTTGGAACAGCTTACTCTACCAGACCATGTTCATTTCCAAGTGCTTTCCTTCTGTGATCATTCAAGGTTTTCCAAAGAGCCCTCTGAGGTTAGGTCCATTTGCCAGATGAAAAAGCTGAGGCTAGGAAAGTTAAGGTTTTCCCAAAGTCACTGAGCTACAGCAGGGCTGAGCCTACAGCAGGTCGTTCACATCCTGATCTCCTCAGCTTTATTGTAGGGGGCTTTGACCTAGACTTCTTTGGGACCCTATATGCTACACTTTACACCCGGTATGTGTAGATGCTTAACACGCTCCATCTATAGGTACACCCAGGGCTACAGAGGAGACAATCAGAGGATAGGAATCTCTGGCTCTCCACAATGAAGGAGGCAGGTCTCTGGAACAGGACATTTTAAATTTCAGATCAAAGTGGTGGCCCCCATTATATCTGGCCACTAACAACTCCCCAGGTCTCACTCAGAAATTTAATGGTAACTAATTACTGAATCCTAACTCCAAACTCTAATCTTAATGCCCCGATTCTAACCACTCCTTTAAATTATTCATTCCCTAATTCTAACCAGAATACATCGCTCCACCCCTAAGGGCAACTCAGCACCTCCAAGATCCTGGCAGTCTGATGCTATCTTTAACATCCCTCATATAGTCCACAGTGGGCCAAAGCCTGCTGCTCTAGTATCGGGGAGCAAGAAGGTCCAAAATGAAGGTGCAAGCAGCCAGGGAGGGACTGGTAACACCATGAATTTGTCTTCGTTATGAAAGCAGCCAGTTTTTCTCTCCAGGTACCCAGGCCTTCATGTTGTCCCCAGGCCTTTCTGGAAGAGGGGGGAAAGAAATAGGGTGTTACTGGTTTTAGAAATATTTGAGAGAGGCCTAAAACCAGGCTAGGCTTAACAGAGGAGGTGAAGCATGAATGGAGGGATTCCAGCCATTCAACAAGTATTATACTAACAATTGAATGTGCCAGAGCACCCTGGCAAGCTGTGATTCAGATACAGTTCCTGCCCTCAGGCAGATTGCTATTTATTTTTTTCCAACGTTTTTTATTTATTTATTTATTTATTTATTTTTATTTATTTTTATTTTTGGGACAGAGAGAGACAGAGCATGAACGGGGGAGGGGCAGAGAGAGAGGGAGACACAGAATCGGAAACAGGCTCCAGGCTCCGAGCCATCAGCCCAGAGCCTGACGCGGGGCTCGAACTCCCGGACCGCGAGATCGTGACCTGGCTGAAGTCGGACGCTCAACCGACTGCGCCACCCAGGCGCCCTCAGATTGCTATTTAGAGGTAACTGATTTTTTGGAGCACTGGCCATGTGTTAGGTACCTGTGTTACCTACTTTTCCATGTCATATTTTGTTTAATTGCTACAACCTATGGAAAAGGAACTCTTATTCCATTTTATAGATGAAGGAACTGAGGCTCAGCGCTAGTAAAGGGCAAAGCCAGAGACTTAAATGCTAAATCCTTTTCCTGCATTGCCTTTGGGCGGAGCAGGGGAGGGAAGTTTTCCAGTAACTCTGACATCTGTTCCTGAGTCAAGTCGCCTCCACTAGTCCCAGGCCGCAAGTGTGGAGTAAGGGGATTGGGCCAGATTCTCTCCAAGGCTCCGCCCACTCCTGCTATGCTGAGCCTATCAGATCGTAGGCTTTGGGGGCGGGACCAGAGGCTGTTAGAATGGTAGCTTGCTGTCAGCCGTGGGTCAGATCCCAGGCTTCAGGAGTTCTCTGTGTTAGTTGTTGTCTTTTCCTTGGTGTCTGGCTCTACCCGTTTCCCTGTTGACCACCAGGATTCCAAGTCACTGGAGAATCATGGCCTACTCTTGCTTCCCATTAAAGTCAAGGTCAGACTAGTTTTGTCCCCAAAGCACCAAGCCCTGCCTTATAGGAAGCACCTCTGCTTCCACTTTATGGTCACCATAAAATAATGTTATTTAGTTAATTGGTATTTCAGGCAACTACTTTGCCTGGCCTTGTAGAGAATGGCCCCTGCCCTTAAGGTGTTTACAACGTGGTTATATATTAAAAAAAATGAACTAATAAATAAGAGTACTGTAATAATAGATCACATTCGTAGAACACTAACTGCATGCCAGATGCTGTAGCTTTTAATAAAGAGTAGCTCATTTAATGCATAGCAACACATCACAGTAACTTTTCCCCTGAAACATATAACAGGGGTGGGGAGAGCTAGGGGAATGGCATCAGAAGAACTTACATTCAAGTGTAAATCCTGCCCAATGCTAGCTGAATGATGCTTGGAAGTTACTTAACCAGTCTGAGCTTCAGTTTTCATATCTGCTGAATGGTAGTGTTTTATACCCTATTGGTAAAGAGCTATTTTTGAGGGCTAAGTGGAATAATGCTTATGAAATACTTAGCATGGTGTTTAGGACAGAGTAAGTGCTTAGGTGTTTATTCATTCGTTTTATAAATATTTGCTGAGTGCCAGGCACAGTTCTGGGCACTAGCAATAAAAGAGTGAACAAAACACAAAGCCCACTTACTTGCTATGGCTTACTGAATCTCCGTTTCTTCTTTTCTACCTGTATATTTCCATTCAGTTTCATGTTGATTAGCTCATTTTAAGTAGATATATTTACTTCCTTCATCTTTGCATCATCTTGGTCAAATAGGGGTAAAAGAGGATTAATTCCATGGGATGGATGGAGAAACAGAGGCCTAGAAAAATTAGATGATTTACACAATACATCTGTAACAAAAGCTTAATCACAGATTGGTCTCCTGTTTCCTAGCATGCTCTCCTTTAGGAATTTTCTCTTTTAGCATTCCAGACAGACTTATATCTTTGGTGAGGGGGGAAGAGGGGTGGTGGTGGCTGTGAGCTTTCCTCAGAAAGTACCTGCAGAGAGCTCACTGTTGGAGGTTCTAGCCCCTCCCACCCTCAGGTTCTGTCTACGTGGGTGAAATAGAGTGCTGATCATGACGGCATTAGGGCAGAGCCCTCCACCACCACAGACAGGTTGGTCCATTATGATAGAGAAGAACATATGGAGAAAGAGGTAAATGGTGATGGAGCACCCTCCCCCCACCCCAGCCCACCTAGCACCTAGCCCACTTTGGTTCTTTTCTGCTGAGACTCCTCCCATCCCTTCTTCCAAACTCACTGAGTTGATGCATGAGGATCCAGCAGGATTCCTGTGCAGAGTAAGAAAAGCACTATGAGTTGATTGGGTGTACACGATAAGTAGGTAAGAAAACTTGTGTTTAGTAAAGCTGGTTCTCAAATTTATTAATGTGCAGCAAAACTTAGCCTAAGCAAAAGTCAAAAGAGTGGGCAAAGATGATATACAAGCTTCTTCATTCATGGAAGAGCTACTCAGGATTACAACACATTGGCAATAAGTCCAACAACAGGGGGCTCATTGAGTAAAACTGTGGCTTTCTCTACTCTGGAATGTTAGGTAGCCATGAACAATTTTACTACAAAATCTATTTCCTGACCTGGGGAAATAACCATGATATATTTCTTTTTTTTAAGTTTATTTATTTTGGGGGGTTGGGTAGGGACAGCAAGAGAGAGGGAGAGAGAATCCCAAGCAGAATCCAAACAGTCAGTGCAGAACCTGATTCGGGGCTTGAATCCACAAGCCACAAGATCATGACTTGAGCCAAAGCCGGACACTTAACTGATTGAGCCACCTAGGTGCCCCATCATGATATATTTCTAAAAGGTAAAAAGCAGGCCAGAATAACAGGGAGATCCTCCAGGAAGAGGAGGCCAGGTCCAGCTCTCTTTGACACCAAAGAAAGCCTGGCCTGATTTATTTGTTTGTAGAGGCACGTCTCAACAACCTATAAGAAGTCCATCTTCTATAGAGGGTTTCAGAAATCAGTTTCAGATTCTCCTTCCTTCACCCTACCTTTTTATTTTGTAACCTTAGTCCTTGATGTAACCTAAAGTCCAGTAGGAGAAAGATCACACGAAAATCATGTTATTTCCTCTCAGGCTCAGCCAGGGCCTTTGCACAAGCTGTTCCAACTGAAGGAGCTCATCACAGAGCACATATCCCCCTACACACACACACACACACACACACACACACACACACACACACACTGCCCCCAGATCTCAGCTCAGTCATCACTTCAATTCATCTGGGCCATCTTCCTTGCCTTGACTTCCCTAACAGGTCCGTTTCCTCTCTGATACATCCTCACAGCACCATGTACTTCCTTCTCCTTTGTTTACATTTATTGTCATTATATGGTGAGTGTCCTCCATCTATGTTGTCTCCCTCTATGGCAACAAAGATGGTGGCCATGGATACTCTCCACCCTCTTTCCCACTCAGCATGATTCTTCCACAGGTTCTCAGCAGATGCTGGATGCATAGATAGATGAATGACAAAGAGATGGCAGGACAGATGAGGCTGCAGGATCTAACCAGCAGGAACAGAATGATTACAGCAGATGTCTCCAGGGCAGGATGGGCTAGCTCTATACTTAGAGGAGTAGGTGCAATTTCAGGGTCACTAGGACAGCCCTCCTGGACCTGCACTCCAGTGCCTGATATCCCTTTTACAAAAGGAGACAAAGCCTTTGTTCCTTACAGTGTATAGAGCTCAGGCATGAATCCCACATTCCTGGAGAGGAGAGAGGTGCTTGGTGGCTTACTTACATTCATGCTAAGGGGTAAATGACTAATAGAGTCTTTCCTAAGAGCAAATTGTGATGGGACGTGGTGTATGCAGGAGGGGGGAGGAAGTTAGGGAGCTAGGCTAGGGACCCAAATGGGGAAAGGACACAGAAAAAGGAGTCTTAGGGCCTGATGCCAACCTTGACCCACAGTGTCATTTTGCCTTTGCTGCACGCAGCCTGGTCCTACTGGGTATTAACAGCCTTTTTGGTAAATCGGGTTCTGCAAATATTTGACGTCTGGAAAACTTTCAACAAAGATGGCGTTCAGAAGGCTGGCTCGGAGGCCCCAGGATGACAACCTAATTATGTTCCTTTTAATAGCTCCTTCCCAAGTGCTCAGTCAGGGACATCTGCTCTGCCGCGGTTGCACCTTCAGGGAGGAATATTTTTAACACTGTGATGCCACAAAAGGAAACTTCTGAAGGCTGGATGAAAATGGCCTCTGTATTCACAGTGCCTCAGGGCCCAGGTAGGTAGGGCCTAATGCTCTCCCCTTTTCCCACCTCCACCCCCTAAAACAGGGCCAGGCTCCTTTTCACAAGGAGAGGTGTTGGCTTACAAGGAAGTGGTTGTTATGTGTGTGTGTATGTGTGTGTGCTTGGGTGTGTGTGTGTGTGTGTGTTTTAAATATTCCTTTTTCAGATTTCACAGAGGTACATTTGATGTGCCAGGCTGCCTCACCCAGCTTCCATATAAGTGGGGTGTCAAAAATAACAACCAAGAACACAGCAAATCCTTTGATGCCAGCCCTCCCTGCATGGTACTGGGCCCTGTCACTGCTTCTGCTAGTTAACTATTCTTACTCCACACCCCAGAAGAGGAGCCCCCCGCCCCAATACAGATGCTAGTTATGTCAGAGGAAGGAAAGGGGAGAAAAATAAGAAAGGGAAGGGTTTCTGTAGTTTGTTTACTAGAAGACTAGCTTGCTAGAAAGGCCACAGGCTGACAGGCTAAAGATGATGTGTCTTAAGGGAGGGTTCCTGGGATCAATGAGTGCAAGGAGAAAAGTGCAAGGAGCCCAAGAGATGATCTACTCTAAATTCTAGCCTCCTTTTCTTCATACAAGTTACCTGAGGCCCAGAGAGGTAAACAGACTTGCTTAAGGAGTTAGCTTTGACGCTTGGGTTGGCTCTCCTGTTTTTAGTCCAGAGTTTATTTTGGTGAGAGCTGCTCTATTAGTTCACCAAATCACATTGGCAGACTCCTGATGGAAGTGTGGCCTCATTATCTAGGAAGGCAGTTCTCTTTGTCGGAGTAATACCGTGGAGCAAGGAGGAGAAATGGGTCGTCCTTCTGCCGGCCAGATCACCTGGTCTGCTCTGGACTAGACACTCATATGCCCATCAAGAAGGAGATGCTGGGCAGCTGAGCATTGTTCTGTGCTGTGTTTACGCTAATATTTTCAACCCACATTGAGATTCAAGCTCATCATAAAGGTGTTTATACTTACTTCAAGTCCCTTCCATGCTTCTAGTGAGGACAGAAGAAGAAGCATTTCCAGAAAAGCTCCAAGGAAGGGCAAGTGGAGTGCAGGGTAAAAGGTGCTGCTCTACTCCCTGAGCCAGAATCTTCATTTCCCAGCTGAGTCCCAGGACATCTGGCTCAGTGCAGCCCTCTCATTACACACTGACTGAACTTGTGTTGCCTCTTTTCTTAAGCTCTCACTTGACCACCATAGACTTCTCTGGTTCCCTCACCTTTCAACTTCAGCCTCTGTTGCTAACCAGTTGCCCATTCTTTGGGTCTTACTTACTCAAATTCTGGAGAGGGAATGTGATTGACTCAACTTCCCTTTGGCTCCAGATGTTCTCCCTTTGGGGTGCCAGTTTTTGGATGCACTGGTCTTGGGTCAGGGGGGAGCTTCAGGGCCAATCCTTGTGCACTCAGCATAAGAATGAGCCTGTCGCTTGCCCGAGGGAGCTCTGGGGCCTGGTGGGCATCCCACTGCCTGGCCTGAGCAGTGTTCACCATGCTGGAGATGCAGTGTTGGAAAGACTGAGGGATCTCTATGGGGCGGCAAAGGCAAGACAAGACCTTGGTGATAAGGCCTAGCAGTGGCTCTTAAAACTGAAGAAACAAGTGCTCAACAGTCACCACGATGGAGAAAATCTAGGCGGTGTGTGGGGAGGGTTGGGGAAGAGCAGGTGCACAGTATGTAGTAAGGTTGGTGTGTATGGTGAACTTGCCTTATTCACAACCTTGACCAAGGCCTTGACATTTATAATCAAATACTGTGACTATGAATATGATTACTACTACCATCACTACCACTACTCCTTCTCCCACTCCTAGCTAACACATATTCCATGCCAGACACTGTTCTAAGCACCTTCCATCTGTTAACTCCTCTAATCCTTATCTGAGTAAGTACCATTCCCATCTTACCTACGTAGAAACTAAGACTCAGAGAGATTATGTGGAGCCAAGGTTATACAGCTAATAAGTGGAAGAGCTGGGATTCCAACCTGAGAAGCATGTGTTTTTAATGACTTTGCCATGCTGCCTCCCTGATAGAAGCAGGTGGCCAACTCCACTATGCTGTTTGAAAGGCACCATTTGGTCCTAAATACCCCAGAATGTCTCCCTCAGTTCTATCATGCTTGCCCTCTCCCCTCTGGTTCAGAAATTCCTGCTCTTAGTCACTACTATAGTGGAAGATATGGTAACCTCAGGAGAGCCCTTTGCCCTCTCCCATTAGACCTTTGGTCCTAAGCAGATGGGCAAGAAGTATGGTGACTTCACTCTTAGGAGTTAGTCATCAAAGCCTGGTGGTTAAAGGAAGTGGCAAAAGTGGTGAAGAGATCCAGGGTTAACCTTGAACTCAGGCAAAGAAAGAAACCCATACATGGTGTATTGTACTGAGAAGCCTCAGGGAAGAAACCCTCCACCCCAATACCTATCATTCCATTATTATAGGTCTAGATCAGTGCTGACCCACAGAACTTGCTATGACAATGAAAATTTCCTATATTTGTGCTGTCCAATTTGGTAGCCCCTAGGCACATGTAGCTATTGAGCACTTGAAATTTGGCTAGTATAACTGAAGAACTAATTATTTTATTTTATTTATTTATTAAAAATTTTTTTTATTAGTTTTCTTTATTTTTGAGAGGCAGAGAGAGACAGAGCATGAGTGGGGGAGGGGCAGAGAGAGAGGGGAACACAGAATCTGAAGCAGGTTCCAGGCTCTGAGCTGTTAGCACAGAGCCCCACGCAGGGCCTGAACTCACGAACCATGAGATCATGTCCTGAGCTGAAGTTGGATGCCTAACTGACTGAGCCACCCAGGCACCCCAATTTAGATCTACAGTTAAATGCCACATGTGGTTAGTGGCTATCATAATGGTCAGGGTGGTTCTTGAGGCCTCCTTGGGAATATACATCCTCTGGGAGGCTCAGACCTTAAGCATTTCTTTCCCAAAACTTTAGTTCAGGGAGTGCAAGCTAGGCATAAGGGTGTCAGGCCAATGCATTTCATTTGGCCAGTATGAGGCTTTGGAATCTTTAATTCAAATGTCTTCAGCCAAGCAGGCATCTCCAGCCTCCATTTCCCCTGGTTTTACTCCAGGGCCAAGTCACACATTTTGCCACCTCTGAAGGAGTTTAGCTGCGCCCAGCCTCGGTAAAAGCCTTCAGTGGTTCTCAAGTTTATTTCATTTGCTCCTTACAGCAGCCCCAGGGTAGAGGTAGAGTTGAGACTGTTATGCCCATTTTATGGGTAAGAGAACGAAGGTTCCCAGAAGCACCTGGAAGGGCCATTCTCCAAAGCCAGCTCCACCTTTCTTGTCTCATTTGAATAGACACTGGAAGGCCGGCTTATATCTGGGGTGTTGACGTGGCCCTCGTGGAGGAACCTTGCCCTGCCCTAGCTGCTGGCACTCACAGCCTTCAGAATGCTTCTTCCCCAGCACTCCATTCTTGTTTTCATTCAAACATCACCTTGATTCATTTTTAATGCAAGTCAGCTGCTGTTCTAAGCTTTACTTAATATACCACTTCCACTTACTTCCACTGCCTGCCTGCCTGGAAACTTAGTTCTTCCAGAGTTGAGCACACCTGGGGTCTATCAGCAGATGCATCTGGGTGAACTGGAAGGGAAAGAATTCAACCTTCCAACTACCACCAGCCCAAGACTGCTCCCCAGGCCTTCTGTCTACATGGAACTTGATCTTAGTCCCATCCCAGTTTTCCATCGGCACTGCTTATCTACTGGATTCTGGAATTTAACACCTGCTTGACCCATGCCCTGTTTCTGAATGACCGCCTCTGCCTCTCTCAGCCACCTATTAGGGCTCCCACTCAAGTTTCCTGCCTCCCTGAGCAACCCCACACTGAACTCTGTCTGCCCCCTCGGTCTTTCCTACCGCTTACTTTCCCTTTCTCTGGTGACTGCATATTTATACTACTGTTTGATTATGGCTGAGGAAAGAGACCTGCCTGCAATCAGGAGGTGCAGGTTATATGGCCTTGGGCAAGTACTTTGACCTCGTGGAATCTCCATTTCTAAAACTGGGATTTTTCAGGGGTTGGACCAGATTAGTGGTCCAGACTAGTTAGAACAGATTAGATTTTTTGAACTGTTTTCCCTAGGAGGGTTCCTCAGAGACTGCTTTGCTACATAGAAGCAGGGGATGGAGGGGAGCCAAGTGGATAGGAACTTCAGGATTTCTTCTATCCTCTCCAACCGGAGAACCCACTTTGATATGATTAATGGACCTGGGTTCTGAAATGCTGCACAGAGAGAGAAAGAGAGATTGAAAACTCCAGATTATCCATAATTAGATGATCCAAAAAACCTCTTACAGCTCTAACAAGGTAGAGGCAAAGTCTTTTCTCCCCAGTGAGTTATAGGCCCTTGCGGGCAGTTTGTGTGTAGACTACCCAATAGGAGCCCAATCAGTGCCTGTGCAATGAGGGAAGGAACATCGGACACTCTCTTGTTCTCTTCGGTGGTGTTCCATGTGTATCTCTTCTCAACAGTCAGATGGAAAGGCCTTACTTTTACACTTCTTGAGCATTCTCCAGAGAGCTTCTAGCACAGGGCCTGCAGTCTGACCTCAAACCCTTTCCCTAATTGAAAGATCAGGCCACGGCGGGGTGGGGTCCAAAACCCTGCGTGTGAGTCCCACCTCCTTTACTGCCTCCATGGTCTCTGACAGGGGACTTCAGGCCCTCTGAGCCTTAAATTTCTCAGCAAGGTAATACTGCTTATGATTTGTTTATTATTTTGAAGTCAGACTTTATACCTAGACCCCTCCCTCTTGCCCTGAGGTATTGTGCTCTCCCCAGTGTGGGAGGGTGGAGGGATATATTAATTGTTTCTACAGAGTCCACTTGCCCAGGGTAGAAACCACAACTGAAAGGTTCAGAGTTGAGCCTGTGAGAAGCAATAGCTTGCTAGTAAAACCCACACAGTAAGATGAGTCTTATAAAAATGACCACAGAGTGACAGAGGCCAGAAGAACTGTTTTAGAAGGGAGGGGAAAAAAAAGAGGTGGTTCATAGAGGGAAGCCATGGACCCTCTGGGCTGTGACCAGCCCACAGCACATGAAACAAAGCCATGGACCTGCTTGACCTCAGAGTCGTCTTCCCATCTCTTTTTTTTTTTTTTTTTTCAACGCTTTTTATTTATTTTTGGGACAGAGAGAGACAGAGCATGAACGGGGGAGGGGCAGAGAGAGAGGGAGACACAGAATCGGAAACAGGCTCCAGGCTCCGAGCCATCAGCCCAGAGCCTGACGCGGGGCTCGAACTCACGGACCGCGAGATCGTGACCTGGCTGAAGTCGGACGCTTAACCGACTGCGCCACCCAGGCGCCCCTTCCCATCTCTTAGAGCTTATGTCTACGGATTGTGACTGGTGTAGACCCAGCATGTCCTGGGGGACAAAATAATGAAGTCAGCAAGGTTTGTCCTCAATATTACTCCTTTGCTTCCTCTGTTCCCTCTCATTTTCCCATCTTCAGATGCCCAGAGCCTATGGGACAAGAAAGAAGGAGAATCCAGGGACAAGAAAGAAAGAGTGTATTGGAGTAGCACTCTCTCCTGGAGGTGGTGGTGACTGAATGTGAGGCCTCTCTCAGAGGGGGCTACATCTCCAGGGAATCTTGGAGAGAGGAATTCCCAAGCCAGAGGCCACGTGTGACCCGCAGATATTTTTGGTTTTGGTCAACATCATGGTAACCTCAAGAGTTTTGTAAGAAAAAAAAAAGAAGATTTTACATAAAAATTTAGATTTCTGGCTTATTTTAGAAAATGGAAGAACTGAAAAGTACTGGCCACACATTCCTACTAAGAACTGGTTGAGTTAAGTGTTATCGCCCTCTTTAAAAGAAACCTTTGTTCGCTGGTTTGCTGCAGGCCCTACCAGTCCTTATTGCTCCCTGTCATTATCTCTGGCCTCCTCCTTCCAGTTATGCCACTGCCTGGCTCCTGTAGCATCTGAGCTTGTGACCTTTGACTTCATCCAAAGAAATTACACAGTAATAGGAGCACAGAGAACCATGAAGGCAATATTTCTGGGCAGAGGAGCATCTCCTTGTTCTTAACATCATTCCATTTGGGAGCCACCCTTCCTGGGAGAAGTGAATGTTGCTACACAGCCTTGTGTGGAGCATGTAGACTGCCAAAGGATTTGGAAAAAAGTTCATAAAGATCTGCCAGCTCCCTGCCCCCACAGCCTGCCCCCTCCAGCATCAGTAGTTGACCATTTCATCCTCATCACCAGTGAGTTCAGGCCCCGATTGCTCATTCTCTGTGACCCAGGATAGAGTCACCTTTGTGCCTGAGCCCAGCCTGACCTTGCAGCCGGTCCCATTATTAGGGCCCTTTGCTCTGTGCCAGCTGATCTCCGAGTCTGGGGCTGCCCCTCACCTGAGTGCCTGCCTTGGCTTCCTACCAGCCCTGCATTGCTCTGGGGACTGAGTTCTGCCCTGCCTTCCCAGGCAAGGTCCCTAGAACACCGCTGCTGCCGCCAGAGTCCTTGAGCTGCAGGAATTTCTTCCTTCTTCCACCTCTGCCTTTCCCAGAGGCTGACCTGCCCTAACCCCTTAGGATAGGCCTTATCCTGTTGTGTGCCCAGCCCTGTGCACGATGCTGCCAACACAGGTAAAATTTGTCCAGGGAGTGGGGTTTAGGTGGGATTTTGGCTCCCACTGGCCATCTTTGTGCAGCTTTTGTGCACAACTGCACAATGACTCTGAATAGGTTCCCTGGCTCCTGAGCCCAGCCATTGCTGTTTGGCCTCATCCTCCCACTGATCTGGCTTCCTTTCTGATACCTATCCTCCAGTTCCTCATCATTTCCTCTCCCTCCTTGTCTCACATCTAAGCCTGGAGAAACAAGTGATTAATATAATAATAATTTACATATTGAGATTTTGTCCAAGGCTGCGTACTAAGTGCTGCACGTGTATTATCATATTGGATTCTTACAACCACCATGCCATCCCCATTTGCTGGCTGAGAAAACTGAGGCACAGAGAGACTGAGGAATTTCTTCAAGGCCCAGCAAAAATGGGTGACAAAACCAGGATTCAAACCTACGTCTGTCTGTTGCCACAGCTTACGCTTTTAACCACTCAACTCTGTTTCCAAATCAAAGAAAGCTAGAAGGGAGGGAGGCTCAGAGAAACCAATAACTTGCCTAAGATCACACAGTTCAGTGGTGGAACTCGAATTCAAACTCAGGTAGGTATTCTGTCACCAAGTCCAGAGTCCCTTCACCTGTTGCTGGTACTCTTAGGCTGCCTCTTTCACTGTTCTGTTTGCTTCTCAGCTCCTGGTGTATGATGGGGCACAGGAGGTGCTCAGGAAACCCTTGCAAACCAAAGGACTTACTTACCTCGCCTCACTTGATATGCCTTGTTGGAGCTGTTCTCTCATGGACTCCGAATTGCTTTGATATCAGCCAGGATGGCCTTGCCCACGGACATGTTTGCTCTTAGCTCAGACCTGGAGGGCCTGGAATTCCACCATAGAATGTAGTTTTCCTAGAAGGGGGACAGAAGACTATAAGGAATTGAATTTAAAGTCCTAATATTTCAGGATCCATGAGTTTTTCTGAAAGTTTTCTAAGAGAATGTGGGGAGTATGAGAAAGTAAAGTTCTGATTGAGGGTAGGTTGGGAGAGGACAGTGGGACAAATCTGGCACAGCAGGGTATGAATACAAATTCTATTTAAAGTGGTTTTCCAGAAATCAGAGCCTCTTGATCCTCTTTCCTTGAACTCTGTATCTCTGGGTTTGACCTTGTCTTTGGGCCCTACAGTCCCCTGGTCCAGGTCCTTCTTCCCAGCTGGGGAGGTTAGCTCAGATACCCCTGGGGAGAACTTGGGGACAGGCAGGGCCTAGTATAGAGCCAGCAGAAATGCCAGCTTCACAAAGCAAAGCTTCCACACCTGTCCCCTTCCAGCAGTCCTATGCCTGGCCATCGCCCCTGGAAATAGTCCCGCCAAGCAGCTTGGCACGTTAGTAGCTCTAATGGACAGTAAACTTTGTGCAAGCTTGTAAGAGCTTTGGATTCCCAGGCTGCCTGGTGAAAACAGGTTTCTTAGAGACCCATACCAGACTTAGTTTCTGGCAGCATGGTTGGGATTAAGGACTTTCCAGAACCTTCACTCAATTCAATTTAAATGAGCAAGGATTTACTTAGCCTCTCTGAGTGCCAGCACAGTTTCTGGAGACCAGTGTAGGAGATTCCACTAACTCTTCTCCTATTCCAATCCTTTTGTACATCTGCTAGTAGCTCAATTTTTTTCCTTCTTTTTTTTTTTTTAATTTTTACAGTTTGTATTTATTTATTTTGAGAAAGAGAAAGAGAGAGAGAGAGCAAGAGTGTGCAGGCAGGGGAAGGGCAGAGCAGGGTCGGGGGGAGAGAGAGAATCCCAAGCAAGCTCTGTGCTGTCAATCCAATCCCATGAACCCAGAGATCATGACCTTAACCAAAACCAAGAGTCAGATGCTTAACCGATGGAGCCACCCAGGTGCCCTAGTAGCTGAATTTTCTTAAAGCCAGCATTTCATGTTTCAAGGCTTTGGAGTAAGACAGACATGGGTTTAAATTCCTCTGCCACTCACTAACTGCATGACACCCACCAACACTGAGCTTTAGTTTCTCCATCTGTAAAACATCAAGCTCATAGGGCTGTACATGAGAATTAAATGAGATTGTGCATGAGCTTAGACCAGGGCTCATCACCCGGAAGGCCGTGATCAGTCAATGGTAGCAATCAAACCAATAAGCAAATAAAACTATAAAGCCTCCCTGCTCTTATCAAACATCCCTTTGCTCAGACACCTCCCATAATTTTCTACCACACATAGGACAAAGTCCTACCTTCTTTACCTGGCACTCAAGGCCTTCCACATAGAGCCACATTTCAAGTGCTTACTAACTGCATGTGGCTTATGGCTGCCATGCTGGACAGCACAGAATAGAACATCTGATGGTTGCAGAATGTCTACTGGGAAGCCCTGTTATAGCTGGTAGTATAACTGGGTGGGGGGTGGGGAGCAGAGAGTGTGGGGAGGGGCAGGGTGAATGTTTCCATCCTGGTATCTGTTTATTTTATAGGGAACCTGAGCCTGTGGCCTCTCAGGTGTCGGTTCTGATTCCTGATGAAAGGATCTGAGGTGAGGGCCATAGTGTCCTGCTGTCCTGGCCTCTAGCCAGGTTTTCCAGTTGCTTCTAGGTCTCAGCCTCAGCTGGACTGGGCTGACAGCGTCCATCTCATGGGCTGGGGAGCCATCCAGTCCCTCCTGGGCCCTCTGTTTTCTTCCTGCCCAGCTTGTACCTTCTTTCCTTCCTCCTGGCTGGAGCTTTTCCTTCCAGTCTCCTGCAGTCTGCTAGTACTTCACTTCTCTCATCCCTCAGGGCTCTTTGGCTTCCCTAGGCCCTTCTTCCCACCACCTGGGCCACAGGGTCTGCTCTGAGGAGCTGGGCAATCCCCGGAGGATCTCTTCTTTAGGACCCTCTGCTGTACCCTATTTTGCTTGAATTGTTTCAGGGGCAGTTTGGTCTCTCTGGCTACAATGCCAGCCCCAGAGGGCTGAGCTGTTATCTCCTATTGATTTCCCACAGCACCAGAGGATGAATGAATGAATGAATGAATGGGTCTGACAGGCAGTGAACCCCTCCTGTTTCTACCTGTCACCCTTTGCCCTTGCCAGACACTCTGAATAAGAACTGTGAGGGATGGTCTCCTGTCCTAATTTAGCCCAGCAACTCCAGGTAGGAGTCAGCCACAGTGACACTTTGTCTGTATGTCCATCTGGGAGAGTGTTGGAGACTGTGAATGATTTATGCCTGGGAAGGGTAGTGGGTATTCGGGAGTTTTGGGGGTGGGAAGGTGGATTTTGAGACAGAACTGGAAGAGAAAGGCACAGAAGTTGGGGGGCACAATAGCAATGAGAATAGTGGGGGTGGGGAAACACAGGGAAGAGGGTGGGAGAGAGGGAAAGCAGGGCACAGAGAGAGAGGGAGAGATCCTTGCCTTGCACATCTCCTGCCCCCTGACGTGGCTGTGCTGATATCCCCAGCACTAATTGCTTCAATTAATAATACTGCTCTATAAAATTTCAGCAGCTGAGAGCAAGTGCAAGGGAAGATGACATAATGCATTAATAATGCAGGCAGCCAATGGAGCTGGGCTCCTGGGGAGCTCCATTAAGGAGCCACTGCTGCTATCCTCCTCTTCGCATCAGCTAACACTCTAGGCAGGGCAGTGAGCGTCCTTGGGCCTCTGCAGACTGCTGGGCTTCGGAGCTGTGGCCGCAGAGGCAGCGCCAATGGACAGGAGGCTGGGACGGCCTCAGTCTTCCCATAAACTCTGGAAAGCACTCCTCCCCCACTCTTTGATCTGGACAATTGACGTTTTCTCAATCTTATGTAAGTGCTACACACTTTTTCAAGATTGCTGCCTTAAATCTGCCCCCCTCCCCTGCTCCTTCCCGACCTCTCAGATTAGCAGCCCCTCCCCCACCTCCACCACTGGCTGAAGTTCCTGGAGCAGCTTTCCTGATTGTTTTAAATCTCCATCTCATCTTTCTCTTTGCATCTGCATCTTAGTCTTTTTGTCGCTGTCCCTTAGGGAGGGAGGTAATCCTCTCTTTCAGGACAAAGAGCCTGTCATCCTAACCATGTTCAGCTGGTTTCTCTCAAGTCAGCATCAGCATCACCCAAAGCCCTCTGTAAGCGTCTGCGCATGCACAACAGTCTGTCCCTGAAACTGTGCCAAGGCCAGGGGCTAAGTGTGGCGCTGGGAACAAAGGGGCCAGCAGCAGGCATCCAGATCCTAAAGCTGCAGGTCACTACGTGGTTTTATACTGGTGCAAAGCCAGCTCTTTTCCCACTTGCCTGCAAAAACCAGTCCTTGACCATCCCAAAGAAACCCTCTAATTCAGGGCTTCTCATTCTGGGGTTTCTCTAAGAAGATGCTTCAGAGTGCCGCAGAACCCCTGGAAACTGTATGCAATACTCTTTGTACATATGTGCATTTCTCTGATAAGAATGTCTACAACATTTTCCTGTGTTCTCATGGGTCCTGAATCCCATGAACCTCAATAATCTTAAAATCCAGCCCTAACCTCCTTGGGCAGTTAGGTCCTTAGGTAGCAGAGGTATTTAGATGGATCTTTCATTCCATCTCTGCATCTATGGCTCTAGATGAGGCCCTCTGTATCTCGCCTGGATTGCTGTAGTGAAAGTTTATGTCAAAGGGGGCCACAGGCTAGAAATAAAGAAGGTGAGAAGAGGCCCAACATTCATCTACGGCTCAAGTGAGAACGAACACTCATGCTTCAAGTCTTGGCATCCAAGCACAGCCTGGTGCCTCTCTTTCACGGTAGGACTGAAGTTTGTGTTGGCAATTCAAAGTGTTCTCCAGAACAGACTTCCTTTCCAAGGAAGAAAGGTAGGAGACAAACATGTGTTGGGCACTTTCTATGTGCAAGGTTCTGTCCCAAACAGTCTGGTGTGATCCTGCTCACATACCAGGAAGGCAGATCCTCCGGTCCCACTTCACTGAGGAGGAAACTGAGATTCCAAGAGGTTAAAAAACTTGAGTAGTAGAGTCAAGATGTAAACTGAGGCCTTTTTGCCATTCAAATCTAGCACCTTCCAGTATATAGAATTGCCTGGCCTTAAACAGTAGCTCTTGGAGGGGCATTTTCTGGGAGCAAGCCTGGCTAATTCCCACCTCCATGTTCTCATTTCTCACTGCCTGTTCTCCACATGTGTAAGTCTTACCCTCTTAAAAGAGACCTCACTTAAATCCTACTACCACCATCAAGCTTTTTCTAGATAGATTTTCCAGAGTGACTGCTTTGTATGGATGAATGATGTGAGTGGATGTTAAGTATACAAAGGGGTGGGCTGCAGTGGACACTATTTTTAGCCAACATCCATTTCCCCATTTATTCTTGTCTAACAGATCCTGATTTCTATAGGATATTTACTCCTTTTTCACTCAGTGGACAGTGACCCATCTCCAGCCCAGGAGGGAACTGCAGTTGGTTTAAGCCAGTCACAGAAATGCTACTCCCTCACCAGTGGTCAGCCTAGGAAGGGGCATGTGACCCAGTTCTGGCTGGTGAGATGATGGGAGAGATCGCAGGGGAGCTCCTTGGAAAGAGACAGTTTCTCCCTCTTCAGTAGGATATTTCCATGCCTGGAATTGCTGTGGGCATCCTGTCACCCACTACTCAAGGGGGCAGAGAAGTAGGAAAAGGACTTCTTGAGCTGCTGTACCAAGCATCACGAGCCTGCCTTCCTCTGAGCCTCTGCTATGAGAGATAATAAACTCCCTTGCAGTTAATGCCAATTTGAGTTGACATTTTTTTGTTATTGCTGACAAAAACCTCATAGTTGATATTCTCCCTTCTTTAACATACAGTATTTGTACTGTTTGTCTGACACGTATCACATCAATTGCCTTATCACTTCTTTTGTGTTGTTGTCTTGTGTTGTTATTTAACTTTTTCTGTGTTTATATCTTGTCGGTGAAGACTACACCAGCTCTTCCAGCCCACATAGATGTTCTCTGAATTTTTATAGAGATTCCAAATAGCAGCCAAATCTGTCATCCATTCATTCCAGAATATTTATTAAGCCCCTATTATGTGCCAGACTCTGGGCAAGAGCTGAGGATACAATAGGGAACAAGACATGGTCTCCATCCCTATAGAGCTTACAGTCTATTATGGACAGAATGTTTGTGTCCTCCCCCTGCCCCACCCCAATCCATATGTTGAAATCCTAACCCCCAATGTGTGGTATGTATTTGGAGATGGGGCCTTTGGGAGTGTAGCCCTCTCGAATGGAATTAGTGCTCTCATAAAAGGGATCCTGGAGGGCTCTTTTGCTACCATGTGAGGACACAGAAGATGGCCACCTATGAACCAGTTAGCAGGTCCTCACCAGACACTGAATCTTTGGTACTTCAATCTTGGACTTCTCAGACTCCAGAACTATGAGAAATAAGTATTTGTTGTTTAAGCCATCCAATCTATGGTATTTTTGTTATAGCAGCCTGAATGGGCTAAGACACAGTTTTATTGGACAACCTGGATGTTAATCAAATAACCTCAGGAATAAATCTAGAATGATAGCTGGGAAGATTAATGAATGGAACGACCCAGAGCTATGCTGTGGTATAGTAGGGGGACATGCACTAGCCTGGGGGTAGGGAAGGTGACTCAGAGAAATTGAGATCTGAAGGATCCAGGGAGCAAACTGGGTAAAAACCAAACAGGGAATGCATTCCAGGTTGTGAAAACAGTAAGACCTGTCCTCTCTGCTCCATCCCTACTACCACTGACCTGATGTAGGCCCCCATCGCTTTTCATGTGGATTATTGTTGCTTCCTAACTGGGTTCCCAGCTTGCAATTGTGTTCCTTTCAAGTGCATCTTCCTCCCAGCCATGAGAGTTAGTTATTAAAAACCCTTTGGTGGCCTCCACCATATACCAAGACAAGGCCAATTTCTTTAAAAAAAATTTTTTTTAATGTTTATTTATTTTTGAGAGAGAGACAGAGTACGAGCAGGGGAGGAACAGAGAGAATGGGAGACACAGAATCTGAAGCAGGCTCTGGGCTCTGAGCTGTCAGCACAGATGTGGGGCTTGAACCCACAAACCATGAGATCATGACCTGAGCCAAAATCAGATGCTCAACTGACTGAGCCACCCAGGCACCCCAAGGCCAATTTCTTTAATAAGGCTCTGCATGATCTGATTTCTATTTGCCTCTCTAGCCTTATTTTCTGGCTCTCCCAAGTTCTGAGAACTCTCTACTTGTAGTTTTCAATCATACCAGACCATTGCATATTTCTATACTGTTCTTTGTGCCTACAGCATTCTTCCAACCTTCCTTTGGGTGATTGCCCTGACTCAGCTGGGGCATTGTATCACCTGGATTGGATTCAGTGGTCCCTTCTGTGCTTCCACAGTGCTCTGTGCATATTGAAGTTGTCTACTGACATGTCTTCCCCCAACTAGAACCGAGCATGTCCAGTGTAGGGAACATGTCTCATCCATTTCTGTACCTGAGAACTTACTAAAGCCTGGCACACAGCATTCCCTCAGGAAACATTTACTGAGCTGCACTTTAGCACTTACTTACAGTCTAGCAATGATCATATTATATTCCACTCAACTGCATTGTATTCCAGCAATTGTTTCATGTGTGCTAATTTTGACTCTACATCTAGATTCCAAGTTCCTGGAGGCCAGACTATGTCTTACATTTCTCAGCAGTCTTCATCACCCCTAACCTAGTGGATCCCCTAAATAAGCATTCAAAAAGTGCTCAGTTAATGAAGGGATGAATGTGTAAATGGATGGATAGCATTAAATAAATAAATATTTTCCTTCTACCTTTCCAGTTGGGAAATTATGAGTGAATCCTTCGCTTGTTGCCAGCATCCTTGCAGGCAGGCCTCAGGAGGAAAGTCTTCCTAAAAAGATGAGTGTCCATGGGGAATTTCCTGAGCTTTTACCTTCCCAGCTATGCCCTGATCCCTTTATTGCCAAAGCTGGCTTCACCCTCCTGGCTGAGGGGACTGAAAGAGGGGAGATCCCAAAGGTTCCAAGGCACATGTGATCCTGAACTTTCCAGTCTGGAGCCTTACCACTCCTTCCTCCCTGACTATACTGCTTGGTGGCTAAGTAACTCTTATGGATTAAGGCCCAGGAACTCAGGCCCTTCTCTTCTCCTACTCTGGTGACTTCCTCTGGCCCGGGAGACTGGATGTGCTCCTGCTAATGGTCCGGAAGTGCTCTCTCCTGTTAGCCTGGACTCCCAGGAGGTCTTGAGAAAGGTAGAAGTCTGGAGAAGTTGGGAAACACTGAGCAGGTCTATGCCTGAGGTAGTCCAGATGACAGCCAGCAAGTTGTGCTAAGGATTCTCTAAGTGGACTTTATAGCCAAGACCCCAGGAGGCAGTCTAAGAGGAAGAGAAGAGGAAGGAAGAACTGAGTCTCCTGTGATGTGTCCCCTTAAAAACTGATCAGCCAGGCCTATTTGCAGATGGAAGTGAGGCCATGCCTGCTGCTGGACATAGAGACTGACAAAGGGCCCAGCGTTGTACTCAGATTTGCCTGTGCTTGAATGTCAGCAGACTCTTAGAGTGACTTGGACTGCTCCTGTCTCTGAGCCTCTGAGTGTTATAGAGAAACAGGATCAGCTATGTAACTTGTGGGGTCCAGTGCACAAGGAAACAGTGGGTTCCCTTGTTCAAAGTTTTAAGAATTCTAAGATGATGACAAGAGAGCATTAAAGCAAGCAGAGTATCCATCTATGCACTAGGATGTGTGTGACTATACCGATTGCCTCTGTGAAGCTGGTGCTGCAGAGGGGTTACTTGAGAAAAGTGTGTGAGTGGGGCTATAACCAGGACTGTACTAGCAACTGCTCTCAAGTTAACCTACTAACTGTGTGTCTTGAAGTCAGGGACTTTATCTTCCTTGGGTCTCTTCCCTGGGACCCAGAGGCACTCACCAATGACTGGGTAAAAGTTGTAGTTTAGTTGGTCTTGGGGTAGAGACTGCCTTCCTGTGTGTTGGTGTGGTTCCAGAATGAGGGAGGCTTCAGGACCTGGAGCCTAGGTTGGAGGTCACAAGGCTAAGAAAACTCAAGGTGGCTATTAGTCCCGGTGCCATTTGGTTTAAATTAAGGCACCTAAGAAGTCCACTTTAGAATATAATTCACTTCACTACCAAGAAAGAGGGAACACATTACTCCCTTAGTGAGTAAGAGTTTACAACATTTTGGCAAATGAGCCTTCAAAGAAGGTAATTCAGAGCCAATATGGAGATTTTTAAAAGTACTTGAACAGTAGGGCTTTATTTAAATGGAAAAATATATTCTAACTTGAACAGAAGGACTCAATTTTGTAAAAGTGAAAATTTTTCCCTAAATGAATCTGTTAATTCAATGTTGGCCCAATCAAATCTCAACAGGATAATCTTTGTTTTAAACTTGGAAAAATGGTATTAAGATTGATTTGGAAAAATAAGCACGGGAGGAGAACCAGGAAATTTTTTTTAAAAAACTAAAACAGGAGGATAGGAACTCAGACATTAAAATACATTTTCAAGAGCACATAAAAGGGCCCATGGGACTCTCTTCTGCTCAAGCAGTTCCAGTGGATGTTCCTCTCTGCTCCTGTAGCCCTGACTGCTGAACCCTGGGCCAAGGCTTGAAGGTTGTGTTCCTCAGATCCCAGGCCACTTGGACTGCTCTGCCTAGGTGCTTATCAGGCACAACAGGAAGCTAGGGGACCTGCCCACTGCCTCCAGGTTGCACACACACAGGTGGCTTCAACTCCTTGAGGGGCCTTGCTGCAAAAGCCTTCTCCTGCAGGTTAGACTCATAAAGAAATTTGCACCAGTTCCAGGTGCCTGGCCTCACTTGTCACTCCTGAGGGTAAGGGGGTCATCAGGTCAAGAGAAGTGTTTTTTTTTTTTTTTAATGTTTATTTATTTTTGAGAGTGTGCGTGAGACAGTGCATGCAAGTAGGGAAGAGTCAGAGAGAGATGGAGACACAGAATCTGAAGCAGGCTCCAGGCTCTGAGCTGTCAGCACAGAGCCCAACACGGGGCTCAAACTCACGGACCGTGAGATCATGACCTGAGCCGAAGTTGGACAACCAACCTGAAGAGAAGTCTTTTTTTTTTTTTTTTTTTTATTTAAATTTTTTTTTTTTTCAACATTTATTTTATTTTTTGGGACAGAGAGAGACAGAGCATGAACGGGGGAGGGACAGAGAGAGAGGGAGACACAGAATCGGAAACAGGCTCCAGGCTCTGAGCTGGCTCAGAGCCTGACGCGGGGCTCGAACTCACAGACCGTGAGATCGTGACCTGGCTGAAGTCTGACGCTTAACCGACTGCGCCACCCAGGCGCCCCTGAAGAGAAGTCTTAAACAAGAAGGCAGCCTACTGTTCTAGGCACTGGTTGATGCACGCTAGGCTCCTCTCAGTTATCAGGGGTGGTATACACACGCTGAGCTGTCCAGAGCTCCGGCATAGCATTGCTTCTTTCCACTGGCTGTTACCTGGGTCCTTGTGCTTTGTCTTCCTTGAGTGTTGGCACCCAAAATTCGAAGAATTAATTAAAGGACAGGGAAAAATTAGGATCAACATCTGGTGTAGAGGAAAGTTGAACTGATTAAAATTGGGTGTGATGTGTCTCTGAGTGTCGGTGGCTTGCCTTCCTTCATCACTTTTCCCATCCCCCTTCAGTCCCAGTGATAACTAAGAGGACTATTCCAGAAAGCAGTGGGGATCCAGATATGTGGGCACTCAGTCCCTCCTGGTAGCCCTGGGCTCTGTTCCCACGAGGGATACTTGCTTCATTTGCTTCTCTATGAATTTTCCTTGGGGGCAAATGGTTTGGAGTGAGTGAAACAACATCCCATGACGGCAGTTTATCCCCCTTCTGGAAACCAATGTTTGTTTTTGCCAAACACTGGGCATGCAAAGCAAGTTGCTTTTTGTCTAAACTGGGAACAGAGATCTTGTTGAGCCAGAGGTGGATTTCTAATCTTCTTTCTCTGCACCTGACGCAGGACTAGTGGTCCTTGTCCCGAACGGAGTCATCGCAGAGGTCTGAGAGAGAAAAAGCAAATTTGTCAGGAGCCCCAATGGGGTCTGGTGTGTTGACATTCACTGGCTGAGACTTAGATCAGCTGTCACTGCAGACAGACCTGTTTTTTTATTTTAATGCTGTGGCATAAACCGAGTGGTTGCAAGTTCAGCTTCCAGCAGGGGCTGGAACTCAGGGCACATCTGGTTCTTAATAGGTCCTTACAAGAGTGTTGCAGAGACCAGCTTTTTGAGAGCAAAAAGGGCTGAGGGCCTGGGGCCCAGCACCCCTCCTCCCAGTCCCCATCTGCTGCATTGCGCCACGGATTCAGTGAAGACATCATCCTCACCTCATTCAGAGAGCTGCTTGCTGCTCTGCTCTGACAATTAGACTGGCTGCTGCAGAGAAGTGCTCATACTCACTGACATATGGCTTTTTAAAGTGATAAATTGCATTAGCAAATTTCTTATTAGCTCTGCTGTCAGGAAGGAGCTCCTGCCATGTTAGCTTGCTGAGGCTGATGTATAACTTCCCGGCCATTAATTACCATGCCAAGGGCTAAAGAGACTTAGAGGCTGGTGGGTGGAGGCCCTCATTCTCTCTTCTCCCTCCTGTGGGAAGTCAGGGAAGCTGGTCTTGGTGTTGAGCTGTCTTAGTTCTGACTTGCAGTGGGCTCTGTACTTTGGGCTCCTGATCCTGGTAGGTATGGCACAGGATGCCCAGACACCATCTGGGCTGATTGGAGCTGGGTTCTCCCTTAGGGCCTCCAGGATTTGGCAGCTTGGAATCCGCACAGCATCTCCTTTAGAGCTGCATGTTCAATGCAGAGCCTGGACTGTGTCCCAGAAAGGTGCTCTGGCCTCTCCCTGGGGGTCCAAGGCTACTGATTCTTCTCCTACCTCCTCCCCTCACTCCAGACAGCTGAAGAGTCTCCTCCCCAAAGGTGACATCATGTCTCCTGCTCAGATCTTCTCTTGGTGACTATCCACGGAACTGCATATTCAGGATGTTCAACCCCTGATTTCTATGGGCTCAGGCTTCTATTTTATACGAGGAATTGCATAAAACACACTCATCAATGGGAAAAATGAGAGAAGGAACATTTCATCTTTTTGTTTTACCAATCGCCCCAAACTAGTAACCATTTGGGTGGGGTCTCTGACTCCATTGAGAATCAGACAGAACAAACAGATTCTCATCCCAAGGAAAACACACATACTCACCCTAGTGCATTCAGTTTCAGGGCCTTCCCAGACCCTTGGCAGCCCATTTGTGAATCTGTGTTTTATAAGTGCTCTTCCCAAGCCCCTCAGAGCTGCCAATCCCTGGGAAGGGACCATATCAGCAGCCTCCTGCCACAGAAAGTGAGCTAGCCTTTTCCTAAAACAACGGCAGATATGGCTCTCCGGGGCAACCCTGGGCACTGTCTGGTGAAGGCCACTACATGCAATTGCATCATTTCTTGGGTTACATTAGACATGGTGGGTTTGAGAAATGGGCTCGGGGAAGCAATCATTCTGGGGCTATATCTGCATTAACAACTCCTTCTGAGAAATCAGTTCTGTGGTTGGGACATTTTCTTGTCCTGGTGTGCTCCTTCTAAGAAGGGAGGTGGGGGTGGGGAGGAGGAGGCAGAGACTCGCAGAAAAGAGAAGATTCTGAAATGGGTAAGGGGGATGGTGCATATATGCATGCTTGTGTGCGTGGGCGGGGGGGGGGCTGCGGGGGGAGAGAGACAGAGACAGAGAAGCAGAGAGAATGGAGGAGAAGAGTGCTGAATTTCCCATTATTCAGCTTTAGGATGCTTGAGATGGAATCTTGGAGAAATTGTGAGGATGGATTTGCACTTTTTCACATGCATGGCTTCAAATTCTGCATCATATTGAGCTCTGGCTGGGAATAATAATAATGCTCTGCTTGTGAAATTTAACATGCTTCTTTCTTGTCACCTCTCAGAAGGCTGGGCTTTAGGAAATGCCCATAGGAGTGCGGAAAGGTGGAAAAAATCCTCTAAGTGAGGGAGGTGGCTGCCAAATTATTCTCCAGGGTCCCCAGTTGTTTCCATGCCTCCCTGAGGGAAGCAAGAGGTCAAAAGTGCTGTAATAAAACCAGACCCAGCCATGGTTCCTTTGCGGGATGGAAGGCACTGATAAGCAGTCCAGCATGGATTGCCTCTTTCTCTGAACTTGGGAATACATCTTGACATTAGCCCAGATCCCAATGTGGCCTCTGGCCTGCAGGTGGTCCAGGCCCACCCTCACATTCCCCCCACCCCTCTCCTTCCAGGTTGGTGCAGGCATGAGCTGGGTTCTTACTCCAACCCTTCTTAGCATCTGTCTGGTTTTCCAAGAATCCTTCCAGGATGGCACAGCTTGGGATCCAGCCCCACCGGTTTGACTTGCTCACCATTCCCTTTGGGTGTGTTATGTCTGGGCTCCGGCAGGTTGGCTCATATCTGAGGAGGCCACTCATTGGGCTTCTAGCTCCACACCACAGCCTTCCTTGCCTATCCAGCTCCATGGTCCAGAAACTGAGGTATGACAAGCCACCCTGCCAGCATCCCATGTGCTCCCCTCACTCTCAGGACAAACACTCTGGCCACTGACAGACGTCCAAAGGGCCCAAGATTGTGTGAACTGGGAGAAGCCTACTCAGGCTGACTTGGTCTCTGAGGACTGTTGGGCCTGGGATTAAATATGTCTTCTCCCTGCCCACAGGCCAAGATAGGGCACTGAAGCAGAGGGGTCATTCCAGAGAAAGAAGGACACTGTTGGCTGCCAAGAGGATGATATTCTGCATGGCTCATGGATGAAGGGAAAGGAACCCATCCCTGAAAATGTTTTGCAAACATCTACTGTCTGTCCTGCATGGCCTCACCATTTTCTCCTTTCCAGCTCTGGGATTCAAAGTGGGCTCTGCACTTTGGGCTCCTGATACTGGTGGGGAGGGCACAGGATGTCTCATGCCATGCCTCTTGCTAGCTTAATCCCCACAAGAATCAGGTTAGGCTGTGTCTGAAGTTAGGGGCCTTTCCCCCAGTCTTGGCAAGGAGCAGCATCAGAGGCCCAGGAATGTTGGAAGCATGGGATATGTTTTTCTAGGAAGTTAACTTACTTTCAGGAAAAGGATTTGAAATGGGGGGAACTAAACAGCTTCCCAACTCTGTGTCCTGAGACCCCTGTACTCCATAGCAACCAGAGTTCCATGGAAAGAAGAGGAAACAATTAACTAAAGCAGCCCCCTGCCCCTCCCCATTTCTTTCTGTCCCATGTATGTGTTTGATTTTTGTCACAGAACTTATCACAATCTTGCCTTTATTTTGTGTGTTTGTGTCCTAGATACTGTCTGTCTCCTTCTACTACTCTCTCGTTCATTACTTCATGAGAGTAGGCCTTGTCTTGTTCATCACATCCCCAGTGCCCAGGAGAGGGTCTGGCTCCCAGTAAAGGTGTGCGATCATTATGTGTTGATATGATGAGAATGGTTAGTATGTGGAGAGGAGGCCAGGACCAGAGAGGCCATCAGGGTAGAAGGAGTGAAAGAGACATTTGGCACCATCCTTTTTACAACCCTTCATGGGCTAGATGGGTAAAGTCCAAGTTTGTCATCTGTCTTCCCAATCCATCTTCCTCGGCTCATTTCTTGCCAGCCCCAACCCTGGTAAGCCTCTGATGCTTCAGCTTCTCCAAACTGCTAAGTGTCTCCACATTCCAGGGTTCTTTCCCATGTGCCCACCTGGAATGCCTTTTGTCTACGTAGTTAGGAACTGTGATACCTACTTTTTACAGTGACTATGAAGATTAAGAGTTAGAGTATAGAACAAGCTCCCAGCTCATGCTTTACCCCAAACAGAGTCCTCAGTAAACTCTGGGTAGCATCCCTCTCTTTCCTCTTTGTCTGGGGAATGCATCAGCACAGGGGGGCCCCTCTTCTGTGCTGCCTCAGGCCATAGTACTTTGTTCTTCCTACAGTTAGAGGCCTGTTAGGGGGTCTGTGTCTCCAAGCTGTCCCCTGGGCAGAGACATCTATATCTCATTTGTATTTAACACTATACTTGGTACAGCAGTAGGTGCTACATGTATGTCCGCTGAATAACTGGAACCGAGAACCTGTGAGGCAATGGGTTGTTCATCTGGCTCATGCCAGAGCATGTACACACACTGATGCTGCCTGGAAGAAAGGTCATTATCTGGGTCCTGCTGGCCTGGGAAACCTGGGGGTGGGGGTGTTGGTCTCCCTTCTGTGGCCTAATCGGCCATCTAGTACACCCAGCCATGAAATCAGAATCCACATCCCAAGCACCGTAGCCACATCCAATTTTCCATCAATAAAATATTCAGCTGTCCCACAGCCACAATCTGCTCTGTGTCTGGAAGGGAGGAGTTCTTCCCTCTCTGCACTCCTCCTGGGCACATACTGTCCCCTCCATCCCTGAATCGGGCCTTTGTTATCCTACCTCTGTGCTTTTACTAATGCTCTGTGCCCCGATGCCCACAAAATCAGGACTTCCCTTTCTTCTCCTCCTTATCCAACTCCAATCCACCCTTTTCCAAGGCCCACCACCTCTGTGAACTCTTCATTAGCGGTGATCTTTCCTTGCTGTGGATCCCAGACATGTGTCTGAACAGCAAACCCACATTTCAAAATCATAGACAGGTGGGATTAGGTTTTTTTGGGTTTTTTAGACTTTATTTTTTAAGTCATCTCCACACCCAAAGTGGGGCTCGAACTCACAATCCTGAGATCAAGAGTGGAACGCTCCACTGACTTAGCCAGTCAAGCACCCCTGGGATTAGTTCTTGGGTGGACCCATCCTAGTTCACATGGGATAAAGACCCTTGACTCAAAATGATGGTTTGCTGTTTCTGTGGATTCCCTTCTATAGACTGGGGCAGGGGCTGGGGTACTTAGTAGAAAGCAGGAATGGGAATTTCCAATGAAAACCTATGGGAGCTTTCAGGGACTTCTGCCTGGCCTGGCCTCCTAAAGCTTCCCCACTTCAACCAAGGCTCATTCTCTGGTCTTGTTCCTACTCCAGAGCAATTATTCTGCAGGGCAGCACAGGGGAACATTTAAGGTCAAAGACAGAATGATCTCTGGCTATAATATGTTGCTTCTGGGTGCATGGTGACTGCTGTTTAACGTGGAGAGCTTGGGATGTTGTGAGATTGCCAACACAGCAGTGAGCTGAAGGCAGCGTACTAGCAGATTCTGGGAAGAAAGGGCATTGATATGGGGACCCATGGCCAACCTGTATGATCAGAGCAGTAGGGTCCTGCTTTGTGCATCTTGAAATTAGGTGTGAATAAGATATTTGAAGACTAATTTTTATAACGTTATTCAAATGATTTTGATCAAATGTTTCCTATAATGTGATAAGGGTTGGCCCAATGCCTACAGGATGGTGTGTGAATAATGGGCATAGGATTTGGGTTTGGAGTCAGGCAGATGGGGCTTGAATTGGGTCTGCTTGCTGTTTTGTTGAGGACCACAGACCAGACACTTAACTTTCCTGAGCATTCATAC
This sequence comes from Neofelis nebulosa, assembly GCF_028018385.1. NCBI lineage: Eukaryota > Metazoa > Chordata > Mammalia > Carnivora > Felidae > Neofelis > Neofelis nebulosa. The sequence continues at coordinate 74,079,589 of NC_080790.1, forward strand.
ACACACACACACACACACACACACACACACACACACACACACACGTATATATGTCTATGTATATATGTATATATATGAATATATGTCTATGTATATATGTATATGTATGTATGTGTTTATGTGTGAGTGCACATAATATGTTTAGCTCTACAGATAGAACACTTTCATTTTTTGAGCATTCTTTACGTGCTAAACACTATGTCAAGCATTTTATTTTCAATGCCCCCATTTAGCCCTCATAACAACTATGGGAGGAAGATACTATTATTCCCATTTTACTGTTGAGCAAACAGAATTTTAAGAGAGTGGTTAAAGTAATTTGCCATAAGACACATTTATGAAAGGGTAGAACTGGGATTCAGTGTCAGGGTTCCTAAACACTGAAATTTTGCATTCCTGTAAAATGGGAATAAAAATATCTCCCTTAGAGGTAGCTGAGGAAGAAACAAGATAAGCTCTATGAAAAAATCTTGTAAACTGCAAAGTATTATTTTCCAAAGACTCAGTTTTTCCCCTCAAGCACTTTACAATCTGACTGAGTTGATCAATACAGTGCTTAGGTAAATCTAACCAAGTGTCAAAACATATGGTGTACACCTTAACTAAGTACTTCAATGTGGCATCATCATGAATGGGACGAACGGACAGGGCATGCCTCCTGACATGACATGACAGGGTGCGATGGGGAGGACACAGCATCACCTTCATAGTATATTCTTGCCCCCAAATAGCTGGAATCAATCAGACAAATCCAGATTGTGGAACATTTTACAAGACAATTTTCCTGGACTCTTCAAAAATGCCAATGTCATAAACAAAACAGAGACAGGGAGAGACCCATACTAAGTTAAAGGAAAATAAAGAGACATGACAATTAAATATACTTTGTGAATCTTGATTGTATCCTGTGTCTTTTTTAAGCCATAAAGAATATTTTGGGAGAATCAGAGAAATTCCAGTATGTTTTATAAATTAGCTAATATTACTGCATCAATGTTAACTTTCTTAGGTGTGATAATGATGTTGTGGTTATGGGAGGAATTATAGGAGGAATGTCCTGGTTCCTAAGTATTTGGAGTGAAATGTAATGATATCTGTGACTTTCAAATGCTTTTGCAAAAACAAAGAGTAGATAGATAGATAGATAGATAGATAGATAGATAGATAGATAATAAGTGTGTATATATAATATATAAACCTATGTATACTTAACATGTTTATATAAAGTGAAAAAAGGGAAACAAATGGCAAAATGTTAACACTTGGTAAATCTAGATAAAGATTTATAGGTTTTCCTGATCCTTTCAACTTTTCTCTAGGTTTGAAAATTTCCCAGTAAACATTGAGACTTGAGCAAACAGATTTAATAGAGAGGGCAAGTAACTTGCCATTAAACGCATGTATTAAATGGCGGATCCAGGGTTCAATGTATGTCACAGTGCTAAAGGGAGATAGCTTTTTCTTCTTTCCTTCCTTCCTTCCTTCCTTCCTTCCTTCCTTCCTTCCTTCCTTCCTTCCTTCCTTCCTTCCTTCCTTCCTTATCATTTTTTTAATGACAGGTTTTTTTTAATGTTTATTTTTCAGAGAGAGAGAGAGAGAGAGAGAGAGAGAGAGCATGAGCAGGGAGGGGCAGAGAGAGAGGGAGACACAGAATCTGAAGCAGGCTCCAGGCTCTGAGCTGTCAGCACTGAGCCCTATGCGGGGCTCAAACCCGTGAACCGTGTGATCATGACCTGAGCCAAAGTCGGACCCTCAACTGACTGAGCAACCCAGGTGCCCCGGGAGATAGCTATTTAAAGGAACCTAGAGCTGAACACTTTTACAATATCTCCAGCAAAGGTATTTCTTCATTGGCTCCATTTTTAATCACTGGGGTCACTCAAGAGGGGGGCCCCACACAGTTCCAGGGTCTGAGGCAGCTTCTCCACTCTTGTTCAGGAATGACTCTAGTTGTGAGTTGTTCAATAGAGCTGCTTTCCCTTTGGCTTTAGTGTAGTCAAAATTGTTCCTTGCCCCAGCCTCCAGGTTCCTAGAAGACAAGGCTCAACATCCTTGCAGAAACTGGGAACCCTCTTTGGTGCTGTGGTTTCCATGATGCAAACAAAACCCACAGGACAAAAATGGTGAGAAAAGAACCTTCAGCAAACATGCCTGTGGGTCACCATCAGAGTCACCTGAGGTGCTTATTTAAAATGCCCTCCCATTCCTGGGTGGCTCAGTCAGTTAAGCATACGACTCTCGGTTTTGGCTCAGGTCATGATCTCAACAGTTCATGAGATTTGAGCCCTGGGTTGAGCTCTTTGCTGACAGTGTGGAGCCTGCTTGGGATTCTCTCTCTCCCTCTCCCTCTGCCCCTCCCCCTCCCCCCCTTCAAAATAAATAAATAAACTTTAAAATGCCATGCCTACTGAGTCTGGGGCCTGGGAATCTTTCATTTTAGCCAGTACCCCAGGGAATGCTGCAGCACACTAAAGTTTGATAATCAACAACTTAGCTTAAAATCCAAACCTCCATAGCTGGCATTCAAGGCTTTGCAAAGCTTGGCTTCCTTACTCCCCAGCATTATCTTCCCTTGCAGTCAGACTGAAGGGTCCTCTAACCTGCTCTCCAGCCTGGGCTTTTGCTGTCCCACCCTTCCTTAGAATCTTTCCTTTCTCCCTTCAATCTATGTGATGCCAACTGAGCCTCAAGACTTAATTCAAGTCCCACCTATTCCCCAGAGTCTTCCTGATTACCCCAGCCCATGTTCCAAGGGTTGCTCCTTTCTGACATCAATGTTAAATTGGTGGCTCCTCTATTATGGTTTGTCACTTGCTGTGGGTTCATGTCATTCTCCTGACCACCTGTGAAATCCCGGAGAGCAGCGTTCACATCTTTTTCTCTTGCATCCTCCTCAGTACCAAGGATAAAGTCTAAGTCTTGGGTAGGCCCTTAGAATCAGGTTGCTAATAACCAAATTGAGGGAAAGATGGGAGAAGAATAGTGTAAAAGAGAGGGGAGAGAGAAGAGGAAGAGGATTGGTTATGGCCATGGTAGCCTTTGTGTAGGGCATAGGACCTTTTGGTTGAGTCTGAGATGCTGGCTCTGTGGATGGGTGTTGTTAGGATGACCATCCTTCCCTTCCCCCATTAATATTTGCATTTAGGGCTGGACTGGTTTGGGGTCCCTGCCTCCTCATGACAATTTGCAACCACAAATTTACATAGAAGGGAAGGAACATCCTGAGAGGGGAGACAGGGCCTTGCCACCTTGCCATATTCCTCGTTTGTCATTCAAAGTCACGTACGGTGAGCGTTGGGCTGGAGGTATGGGCAGTGGAGCCAGGCTCTAGGAGAGTATGACTGTGTTCCTGAGGTAGTATGTGGACTTCTCCCTGAGGCTCTCAGTGGTATCTCCCTATAGCTCTTTTGTGGCCTACCCCAGATTCCTCCAATGACATCTGCCCAGCTATGCTTGAAGCAGTTGAGACTAGCAAGCAGGTCTGTGGGGGAGAAAAGCATCATGGATATTTTATAATAAATATAAATGAGATTTCCCTTGTAGGCCCAGGAAAGTGAAGCCTGCCACATTCATGCTGTTTCCAGATCCCCTTACACCATCCCCTCTGTCTGGAAAGCCCTCTCCCAGGCCACACTGCTTGACACACTCCTCAGGGAGACCTGGCTAGACTACCCAAAGTGGAAATAGATTCTGCTTGGAGGCCTCTTGAACAACTCTATCTCCCACTCTGACCATGATTACCTTCTAGGGTGGCAAAGAGAAAAGAAGATCATATTCAGGCCAAAGGTCTTGAAATTGCTTCTTTATTTCTGTCTTTCCATATTTCACTGATAAGGCTGGCAACCCTGAGTGCCCTACCTCAGAGCATCTTGGCTAGTGTGTCCCCCAGATGGTGTTGAGTGGTTGCATACTGCACAGAGGGACGGCTCTGAGCCTTCCGGGATGCTTCTCAGCCAGGAGTTGTCTGTCCCAGCTCAGACAAAGGACGTACTCAACCACAATGGCCATGGAACAAAAAACAAGGCAGCAGATGGAAGAAGAGCTGCAAAGATAGCAGTTGTTGGAGCAGCAAGGAAAGAAAGGTCAGTGACCCTATGAAACGTAAGCACAGTTTGGCTGGGGAGAGCCGGGAACCACAGAGCTGGCTCCTAAGGGAGGAAAAATGAAAAGAGAAAAATCAGTGATGCGGGAAGCTTCTCCTCACTAGCGTCCTTTAATGGCTGCAGGGGGAGGGGGAAGGACATATTCTGGAGCTGGGAATATATTAGCTGCTGGTGTTACCAAGGGAGTTGTGGAGCGCCCGCAGGCCTCTCAGGAGATGGTAGATAATTATGGATGGCTCTCTGGTTTGATAGAGCTCTGCCTCAGGGTGAAGGATGGAATACATATGACCCCTTCAAGCTCCCCTTATCTGTACCAGAGCAGGTCACTGCAAAACAAAGAGAATTCAGGAGGCTGCCACATAATTTTTTTGTGTTGCATGCTTCCTTTAGTTTTTGAGAAATCTCCTGACAGAAGTGCTAAGTGTTCAAAACCAGAATGAATTTGGGGATTTCACTACACCCACTCCAACTCCTTGCCCCTTTATTTAAAATAATAATTAAAACTCCAATCTCCTGAAATCCTTAAGACAGAGGCTTTATAGTCAACAAGAACATGATCTTTAGCTTTCATTAGAAATGTCTTGCATTTCTCTTTGGTTTTAAGGGAGGGTGGTGTACACTGGAATATTAATGCAGAGCATTTAGATGAGGCTCTTAATTTGAAAAGAATGTGAGAATTAATGCTTGAGTTTAATCGGAGCCTGAATCATCACAGATAGATTTTTACCCTCTTTTCCTTAATCAATTTCACCCTAATTAATTCTTCTGTGGCTAAGTCTTGTTACATTAGATAGTCTGCTGATTATTTCCACAATCAAGAGACTATATTCATGCATTTTTAATAAGGAACGACTGCATCCTTTTTCATAAGTGATCCTGCTGGTTGGCAGTTGCAGCCGCTAAAATAATTATAGAGCAGATTACTTACTTTTAAAGCATTGTTTGCTGTCATATTCATCCTAGGTGACAATTTGGAAGAGCTCCGGAGGCTGCCATAATCGGGGAGAGGAGCAGGGTATTTAATGTGGCAATTTTCAATGTCAAGTGCTATTTATTCATAGGTCAGTGCCTTTTTAAAAAAAAGTAAACACAGGGATAATTTGGTCCTGCTGGCTGATGAAGCCATGTGCTACAGACTCGAAGGCCATTCTGTGCTTAGTTTAAAACCTTGATTTGCAGAAGGCCCTACTTCTGAAGGCTGCCTGGCACCTTCTGCCTTCAACTATGACTGGTCCAAATATGGTTATTCATGTCTGATTATTACTTATATGATGGGGTGCTCTCTTTATCAGACCCTGATACCACTGCAACTTGGAGGGCTTGAAGCAGGGAATGCAGTAATTCCAAAGCCTCAGCTATTTTCTGTTTAGCAAAGGAAGAGGAAAATCTATCTACCAGAAAAGACCGTTTTTTGTTTTGGGAAAAACACTGGGCTTTTTGGTTATGCAGAGGAAAAACTCAGAGCTGATTCTAGAATGGACAAATGGAGACAAGAAGAAATAAATGGCTGTGCATACTAATATAGAAGGCTGTCTTTCCAATGGGCAGACATAGCTACCACACTCACTGCAGAAGTTCTTCTAGGGTTCACTTTGTGGAGGAGGAGCTTTCCTCTTCTCTAGGGAAAAAACAAAGAGGTGGGGGCTGGACTCCAGGTAGGGGAGTCTGGCCAAGGGCCCCCCTGTCTGGGAGTTAGGTTAGCTCTGTAGTCAGATGGCAGGCCTGAAGGCTGTGGAGGGAGAAGGCAGGCAGGGGACCCAGGCCATGGGTCAGTGGGCTCTAGGAGAGTTTATAGGCAGCCTCCTCCAACTTTTTTTTTTTTTAATGATTATTTACTTATTTTGACAGAGATTGAGAGAGAGAGAGGAGGGCAGAGAGAGAAAGAGACAGAATCTCAAGCAGGTTCCACGTTGTCAGTGCAGAGCCCAATGTGGGGCTTGATCTCACAAACCACTGCAAGATCATGACCTGAGCTGAAATCAAGACAAAATCGGATGCTTAACCAACTGTGCCACGCAGTCACCCCCAACTTAATTGTCTTTATTCTGTGATTGTAACTCTCTTTTGCCAATCCCCAGCTTTCAGCAGTTTTATTAACTTACAGTTTTAGCAAAATAAGAAGCTACAGCCACACTTGCAACACAGTGGGGCAAGGGAGTGTGATCTTCCCTTAGACCTCCTCCCCTACAGCCTGCTCAAGAAAGCATGATCGTCTTGGAGCCTGTGTGAGGGGTCACAGATTGGCCCTGGGGAAGGAAGAGACTCATGAGGATCCATGTGGAGATAGAGACTCAAGTTGAGGCCTCACTCAGGTGGGCAGGTGCAGAAGGGGAATGAAACAAACTTCTGTCACTATATACCGGAGAGAGAGACCTTCAGAAGGAGAAACTACAGTGTGCAAATTACATAGGCCTGGGTTGTTGGCTAGCAGCCATCTGGGTTGCCCTTAATACATACTGCAGTTGGCCAGAGTCTCAGAGGTTGTCCTGCTCTCTCTACTCTCCACACCAGCTGTTCAGGGAAATAGCCAAACTAGCAGCCTCCAGCTCATTTCCCAGGAACATCACCGCCAGCTGCTCTGCAGAGCCCTGAGCCAGTAACTAGAGGCGTCACTGAACCTTAGGTCATTACTCCACCCCTGCTGCAGATGAGGAGACTGAACAGTTCTGAGACAGTTACTATCTATGGTGAAATGATCAAAACAGGTATCCTTAGACTACTGAAGGCATTGAGGAGATTGGAAGGACAAGACCTGAACAAATATTTGGTGACATGGTAAATAAATGGCAAGCTGGCTGGGTGTCCTGAGCCAGCCCTCCAACCTCTGTTTCACAGAGAGGGAACTTAGGCTCAGAGAAGTAATGTGACTTGCTCAAGGTCACTCTATTGATGAGGAACAGGTTCAGGAATTGGGTCCCAGGTCCCCACTTCCCAACTTAAATCTCCTTCTGTATAGCCCATCCCTTAAGTGAATTCTTTTTTAGCTAGAGACAGGGAGCTAGCTCTCACTCCTCCATGGTATGCATGTCTAAAACACATTCAATCCTCAATATTTCTTTTTTTAATGTTTATTTACTTTCAAAGAGAGAGAGCATAAGAGAGAGAGAGAGCTTGCAAGCAGGGGGAACAGCAGTGAGAAAGGGGGAGAGAATCCCAAGCAGGCTCCACACTGCCAGTTCAGAGCCTGATGCAGGACTTAAACTCACAAGCCATGAGATCATCACCTGAGCGGACTGAGCCACCCAGGCGCCCCTAATCTTCATGAATATTTCTAAGACCCATTTTCAGCTTTGTCTTTGATCTGTATCCCTGAGGCAAGATAAATGATAACCACTGGAAGGTCAGCTGCTGGGGATATTGGGTTAAAGGAACTAAGGAAGTAAATCACTTGGTAAGTGAACTTAAAAAGGCCAAGATGTTAAACTCCAAGCCAACCAGGATTTAATTTATTTGTTACTGAGGTCAGTGCCATTTTTACTGCACACTAATAAAAGTCTGAGCTCTGTTGCCAAGATTCAAGAAAAATCTTAGTTGTCTTTTTTCCCCTCCACTAGTAAGAAAATGGAGCCTGTCAAATATGGGAAGGCTGGAAGAAAGGGAATAAAGGAGAAAATACAGAATGTTCTTCCCCTCCTCTGGTCTGCACTCTCTGTTTCTGAGACAGATGGAGTCATTTTGTCTTGCTCATCAAGGTCATGACTGCTCTAGGAACAGAGGTCCCTTCCTAGAGGCAACTTCCTTCCTCGTATAGCCAGTGCTTTGGGTCAGAAGGTGGGCAACTCAGTGTTTTGGGAGGTGTGGAGTTCAATATAGGAGACCTCCCATATGTCCAGACCCCTTGATTTCCCTGTCCTCACTCATCTCAGTTGTCTCTTGCCCATTCTCTTGAACTCGTAAAACCACCGCCAGCTCCACATGTGCTCAGTTCACCTTAGTAAGTCATTTAAAAAGCTTTTTCTCCTCCTGGAATTTCCTCTCTGGTTCTCACAGTACTTGCCTGCGATTACACAGATTGTGTGCCCTAGACCACTTTATAGGCCACTCCTCTGCTCTACCTCTGTCCCTTAAAGAATTGACGAGGCTCACAGGCTGGTGAGGAATAATCAAAACAATACAAATAACGGCAATTAAAATTAACCATCTATTGAACAGCTACTATTTTTTTTAAATATTTTTTTAACGTTTATTTATTTTTGAGACAGAGGCAGAGCATGAACGGGGGAGGGTCAGAGAGAGAGGGAGACACAGAATTGGAAGCAGGCTCCAGGCTCTGGGCCATCATCAGCCCAGAGCCTGACGCGGGGCTCGAACTCACGGACCACAAGATCGTGACCTGAGCTGAAGTCGGACGCTTAACCGACTGAGCCACCCAGGCGCCCCTGAATAGCTACTATTTTTGGGAGAGGGGCTTCACATAGCTTCACTACCTCACAGATTCTTCATCTTCACCATTGAGCTCTGCAAAGTAGCTTTTATTATCCCTGTTTTGTAGATGAGTAAATACATACAGAGAGGTTGAACAATTTGAATAATTTGCCCACGCAAGATTAACAGTAGCCAACTGAATTGCATCAACCAACCTGAAGAAAGGACTTATGGATGACAGGGGCAATGGGGCAGACTCTCCAGCACTACCTCTGGGGATCAGCCTCCATCCAAAAGCATCCCGGCCCTGGGCAGGGTGAGGCCTGGACTGGCAGGAGGCCACCGAGGCCTTCTGTCAGCTCGCTACCCGGGATCACTTCCTCCCTTGCTCTGGCTTCTTGCATGCCATGCAGTCTTCTGACCATAGGTCTTCCCCCTGTGTACTGTGTACCTGCAGGGAAAAGGTGTGCAGGCCTGCAGAGGCAGGGATCCCAGTCTTCTGGGCAGTCGTTACTCAGGACTGCACCCACTTGCTGTTCTCTTGTCCTGGAATGCCTCCCCTGCCCCCTCACCTTGGCTCTGTGGAGATGGCTTTAACTTGGCTAAGTGCCCCCCTTTCCTCATGTTCCCACACCTAACCCTAAGTATCTCTTATGGTGCCTATCATTCTCTGCTCTTAATTATTTATGTAGATTTTTAAAATTAATAGACTTTTAGAGCAGCTTTAGGTTTCTAGAAAAATGGAGCTGACTGTACAGAGTTCCCTCATAAGCCCTCCACCCCCCCCCACCCCCCCCGGCCCATGCACTACCACCAATCAAGGTCCACAGTATGTGTGAGCCATTACTTTTTGTTGTACATTTTATGGGTCAGGACAAATTTCTAATGACATGTACCCACCATTATGGTATCATGCAGAGTTTCAGTGCCCTCAAAATCCTCTGTGCTCTGCTGTTCATCCCTCTCTCCCCACTAACACCTGGAAACCACTGATCTTTTTACTGTCTTCATAGTTTTGCCCTTCCCAGAATGTCAAGTAGTTAGAATCATACAATATGGAGCCTTTTCAGATTGGCTTCTTGTACTGAATAATATACATTGAAGTTTTCTCCATGTTTTTCCATGGCTTAATAGCTCATTACTTTTTATTACTGAATAATATTCCATTATATGGATGGACCACAGTTTATTTCTATCCATTCACCTGCTGAAGGACATCTTGGTTGCCCCTAAGTTTGGGCAGTTATGAATAAGAGGTCCATGAGCTTGAGCCCCGCGTCGGGCTCTGTGCTGACAGCTCAGAGCCTGAAGCCTGCTTCGGATTCTTTGTCTCCCTCTCTCTCTGACCCTCCCTCATTCATGCTCTGTCTCTCTCTGTCTCAAAAATAAATAAACATTAAAAAAAATTAAAAAAAAAAACCCTGCCAATCTGTCTTCCAAAATAGCTATACCATTTTGCATTCTCACCAGCAATGAATGAGAATTCCTTTTGCCCCACATCCTTGCCAACATTTAGTGTTGTTGTGTTCTGGAATTTGGCCATTCTAATAGGTGTGGAGTATAATCTCATTGTTTTAATTTGAAATTCCCTCATGACACATGGTGTTGGGCATTTCCTCATATGCTTATTTTGCCATTTGTATTTTCTGTGGTGAGGTATCTATCTGTTTAGATCTTGTGCCCAGTTTTTGTGTTGCTTGTTCCTTAATGTTGGGTTTGAACAATTTTTTGCATATCCTAGCTTAACATTCCTTTTCAGATAGATCTTTTGTAAATATTTTCTCCAGTCTGTGGCTTGTCTTTTGATTCTCTTGAAAGACGTTTATGTATCTCCCAACTAGAATGCATGCTCTATGAGATTGGAGACTGCTTTATTTATAGCTGCCTGACACATTGTAGGCATTCATTAAATATTAGGAAGAAAGAAAGAGGCAGAGACAGAGAGAATTAGCATTCTAATCTATATATCAGTGTTTTATTACTTTGGTTGATGTCAGTCTATTCCTAAAAGATAAATCCACCCTCAGCCTATTGATCACATCAAGTTTGGGAGCCTGATGAGGGACAGCCCCAGACCTTGGAAAATTTATCAAGGTAGACTATGGCCTTGGATCCTCCCTTGGAACCATCCTGTCTCTTGCTACTCATCTTTCTAACATCAACTGATTGTATTTCCTATAAATGATGGTGTTTTCAAAACTGAGACCCTCCCCCAAGTATTATGCCTCTGCAAAGGGGTGTGTAATCATGTCCAGCTTTGGCAGTCCTGTGTCAGCGTACCTAAGACATTGCCCTGAGGAGACCACTAGCCTCTGGCATGCTTCCGTCGACCATTTGCATGCAGTTCACTTGTTGCCAGCCATGCAGCTCTCCCAGCTTCTGCCCTTTCCCTCCAACAGCCTCTAAACTCTGCTGGGCTGTGAGAGTTGATCTGGGTCTGGAATTTGTTACTATATCACCCTCCCAGAAGTTGGTGTCAGTTATCACTGTTAATTCCCCAGGGACCCTTGTTCTCTTTGGAGCTGGGAAAAAGAATGGCTAGATGGAAAGAGATGAGTGTGGTGGTAACATTCTTGATAATGGCTAATTTCTTGAACATTTACCATGCCAGGCCCCATGCTAAGCACATAACATATATGATCTCATTTAATCCCCTCCCAAACTCTATAAGACAGGCATATTATTACTGTTATCCCTATCTTACAGATGACCGAACTGAGTCAGAGAGGGTAAGGACATTTGCCAAGGTCAGACACCAAATAAATGGCAGAGCCTGGATTTAAACTCAGGACTCCATGCCGTGCTTTTGACCACCACTATAGCCCTCCCTTTCCTGCCCACTACAAAAAATTATGTATCTTTTCCATATAACTCTTCCTTACAAAACTGGTCTTTAATATCCGTGATTCAGGCTGCCCTGCCTGAACCCTAGGGTCTTCCCCAGGGGCACACACCTCATGGCAATCTTTCCAGGGGTTATTACTTCTCACAGAGGTTTCCACCTCCTCCAAAGGAAACCTGCAGCTTTGAGGCAAAGATGCCCCAGCCTCATGCTCCAGTCCTCCAGTCGTCCTAGACTCTTATTAGCTGTATCTTCCTATAAGCCATTCAAGGAGACTTTGTGGGTTACAAAACAGAGTCATTTAAATGGTTTATTGCTTCATAAACAGTGCTCTGCAAGGACGCTGCAGGCCCATGTTGGTTGAAATACTCAGTTCCTGTATTTTCGGATTTGGATTTACCTTTCCCAGCTGCGGGTACTTCCTTATTCCGGGCAGGCTGACCTTTGTAGGGTGGGGGTTGGAGGGAGGGGAGGTTGATGTGCTGGGCTGGCAGAATGCCCTTCCTGCTTTCCCAGGCCTGCATGATGAGGAGCCAGAGGAATATTCTTCCTCTCTCCTTCAGTCAGAACAAGCAGGGTTTATCTGAGAGAAAGAAAGTCTCAGGGAGGAGGGAGAGGGAGACCTACAGAATCCATGAGTCTTTGTCCTGCCAGGCTTTGGCTGGAGCATCACCTGGGATAACGGTGGGGTGTGGGGGTGGGGTGGGGTGGGAACTGTATGCATTATATTGTCTAAAACTCACAATTTCTAGTACCCGCCCCCCCCCCCCCCACCCCCATGACAAAGTGGAGCCCAGAGATTGACTGCATTGTTTTTTTTATGCAGCTAACAAGTGGCTTTATCAGGCAGGTCCTGGTAGGGAATAGGATCTGATGGATCTGCTTCAAATGAAGGGTTTCATTTAGAGAGCTGAGGACAGGATTCAGGGACAAACAAAAGCTGGTGAGGCACCCAGAGATGAGCAACAGCAGGAAGCTCTGACTACCCACAAATCTAAAAGATTAAGGAGTGGAAAGAGTGAGACCAGAGATAGGTGAGAACTGAACCCCTGGGGGTAGAGCGAGAGTCACCAAGGGACACAGCCACTGCCAGGACCAGGCTTCCAAGCAAGAGGCAATAGGGAATACCCTGATCTCTCTTCTTTCCTGCTTTCCCATCCTTTCCATGTCTCCCACTGGCTGAACCCATCCAAAACCCAGGTGACGCACTCTAAATAGGTGGCATAGCAGTGGAGCTGGATTGTGAACCATGGATTCTTAAGAACTCTTATCCTTGCTGTGGTTCTTTCTAGCTGAGATGCCTTTCCACCATGCAGCACCCTCGACTCTGGCACAAGCCCCCTCAGAGACTGAAGCACTGGCCTGCCCCACCTATTTATTAATTTGAATAATCATTTTCTCACTTCTTTCCTGTTCCTGTTCCTGTAGGAAACTCTCCCAGAGAATGAAATTGCCTGAACCCAGGCTTCTGGCCAACTGGATCCACCACAACCCTGACTGCTGATTCTATCTTTGTTTTTTTGGGTTTGTGCTCACCTGGCCCAGCAATGGTTGCTAGAGAAGTCTCCTTCAATTTCTGACCAGCCATCTCCCCTCCCCATCCTCTGCCCCTACCAGTTCAGCATTTCTGCATTATTCTCTTTTTGTCTTTTGCATTATTCTCTACAGATTTTGCTGCCCTTGCCATGAGTAGTCAGCCTTTGGTAGCATTGCCATTACCCTGACACCATTTTTCTAGGTGGAACTGAGTGAGTGCTCTGATTGCTCAGACCAGAAAGAGGGGCTGTGCTGATTCTCTCAGGTGGCATGCAGATCTGGTGTGAGCTGTGGTTAAGCCTTGAGGGGTGGTTGACTGGAAAGCGCTGGAAGGCTGAAAGGTGGCTCCTGTGCTAAGTCAGGAAACAACCTTCAGGGAGAGAGGGACAGGGAAGAGTTTATCTTCCAATGAGTCTAAGGTGGCACCAGCAAGGTGTTGATTAGAAACTTGGGAATTTCTGGAACGGTCCTTATGTAGTCTGTCAACCTGTGTATTTTCCATCCACATATTTTCATCCAGGTTTATCCACCTGTCTCTCCCCTGAAGCCAAACCTGGGGTCTGGGCTCAGGCTGGTCACAAGTTTGCCTCAAAACACCATTCCTTGGGGCAGTGGGTCTTTTGGGTATTACAGTCAAACTTGAATTCATGACTTCTCACCTACACCCCTTCATCCACCCACCTGGATGCTGATCTCCCTTATTTCTGCCTAGTATTTCAATCATCACCTTTATAAATGATGATTATGACCACGATAGCCTACATTTCCCATTCTTAGCTACCATTCCAAGTAGTTTATTATTATCCTCATTGCACAGATAAAGAAAGCAAGGCTTAGAGTGATTACATGATTTTGCCAAAGTCACCCAGCTTGTAAGTCATACAGAGCCTGAGTTCAAACAGGTGAAGTCTCCAGAGCCCAAATTGTTGCCATGAGCAGGTATTGCCTATTGATGGCAGAGTGGGTTTTCCCTTTTTTCTTATCCTTTTCCAAAAAAGGCTTTGTTGAATTATAACTGATATATATTTAAGAATACAATTTGATGAGTTCTGACATATGTGTACAGCCATGAAACTGTTGCTGAAATCAAGATAATGAATAAGTCTATCACTCCTCAAAGCTTCCTTGTGCATCCCTCATTTCCTCCACTGCTACCTGCTCCTAGGCAACCAATGATCTGCTTTCTGTCCCTATAGATTAATTTGCATTTTCCAGAATTTTATATATGGGAACAGAGAGCATGTAGTCTTTTTTTGGCCTGTCTTCATTCAGCATAATTATTTTGAGGTTCGTCCATGTTGTTGTATGTAACAATAGTTCATTCCTTTTTACTGCTGAGCAGTATTTCATTGTATAGATGCACTAAAATTTGTTTATCCATTTACCTCTTGATGGACATTTGAATTATTTCCAGTTTTCGGCTATTACAAATAAAACTACTATGAGCATTCAAGTACAAGTCCTTTTTTAAAAAAAATGTTTATTTTTGAGAGAGAGAGAGCATGAGTGGGGGAGGGAGGGGCAGACAGAGAGGGCTACAGAGGACCCAAAGCAGGCTCCATGCTGACAGCAGCAAGCTCGATACAGGGCTTAAACTCACGAAACCTGAGATCATGACCTGAGCTGTAGTCGATGCTCAGACTCAGCCTCCCAGGTGCCTATCAAGTACAAGTCTTTTTGTGGACATAGGCTTCCATTTCCTTAGTGTAAATACCTAGGTGTGGAATGACTAGATCACATAGTAGGTGTATGTTTAATATTACAAAAAATGATCAAGCCATTTCCAAAATGGTTGTGCTATTTCACATCCCTGCCAGCAGTATATGAGGAATTCTAGTTTCTACTCTTTCTTGCCAACATTTGGTATAATTAGTCTTTTTAATTTTAGTCATTCTCATAGGCATATAGTAATTTTTCATTTTGTGTGTGTGTGTGTGTGTGTGTGTGTGTGTGTGTGTTTTAAATAGGCTTTACACCCAGTGCAAAGCCCAATGCAGGGCTTGAACTCAAGAGTTGTATGCTTAACAGACTAAGCCACCTAGGCACCCTTCATTGTAGTTTTAATTTGCATTTCCCTAATGACTAATCATGTTAGGCATCTTTTCATGTCCTTATTTGCCATCTATCTACTATGGTGAATTGTCTGTTCAAATTTTTTGCCCATTAAAAAAAAAAAGATTGGGTTGTTTGTCTTATTATGAGTTGTAAGACTTCTTTATATAATCTAGAACATGTCCTTTGTCAGATAACGTTTTGCAACTTTTCATGTCTCACCTTTTCATTTTTATAACAGTGTCTTTTAAAGTACAGAAGTTCTAAATTTTGAATTTTCTTTATAGTTTGTGGGTGTGTTTTTCACTGGCAATTGCCTGGAGGGAAGTTTCTCTCCCTTTGCCTCCCATCTCCCTCTCCCACACTTCTCCCTCCCCCTCCCCTTCCCATTATTGTGGTAAAATATACATAACATAAAGTTACCATTTTGACTACTTTCAGGTTCAGTTGCATTAAGTATATCCACACTGTTAGAGTTCATATTTTTTGAATCCTTTTAAGTGATTTTTGGCAAACTCAAGATCACTAAGATTTTCTCCTATATTTTCTGTTAAAAGTTTTATAGTTTTAGCCTTTGCAGATCAATTTCAAGTCAAATTTTGTTATGGAATGGTCAAGGTTCATTTTTACATATGGTTAAAAATTTGTTTCTGCACCAGTTGTTGAGAAAAATTATCCTTTTCCCATTGAGTTACACTGACACTTTTGTAAAAAGTCAGTTGGTTGTGTTTTGACTATTTTCCTGGTTTGCTTTCAACTCTTAACTCTTGACAGGTTGCCTTCTGATTTTCACATACTGTCTTCCTGGATAGACTCCCCCACTGGTCACTCTGCACTGATCTGGATCCTGACCTTCCCTCCTTGCTGGTTGACAGATTTCTAGTGGCATTTTCCAGGTCTGACCTAATCCCTTGCCTATCTCCTAATGTGCACTCAGCCTTGCTCCTGCCCTCCTTATCTGGGTTCTGTGCCCAGGACCTGCAACCTGCTGCTGTCCACAGTCCTGATACTGTCAGAGTTCTGGAGGGCAAGAGCTGCAGATGGGTCCTGTTCTAGCACATACGATTTCCCAGCCAGTTACTAAGGAAACTCTCACATGGCAGACCAGAAATGCAGCCTTCACAGCAATGACATAGCTACCAGATCTTCTCAAGGCCTCACTGATCACTGGTATCCATCCAGTTTTGAACCCTAGTTAGATCAGAAATGAAATTTGGCAGAAAAAATATTGATGGATAAAACTGAACAAGGGAAATGCAGAGCCTTGAAAACTAGTTCTTTCACAAGGAAAGAAAATCCTTTTAAGGATAGTACTATGGAATCCATGTATCCTTATATGACTTAGAGGCAGAAGGACCAGAATGGGTGATCCCTGTCTAATCAGTCATAATATCTGATTAACAAAACCTGGGAGAGGACTTGGAATGACTTCCTTACATTGTGTGGACTTTTGTACCAAACTGGATGGTGGGAGAATGGCTCAAAAGCTTGCTGGGAGACATCACTCTGTACCTAACAGAGTGGACCCAGAAAATGTTGATCTCAGCAGGGACTACACAGCTTGCCTCCCAGACTGGTTCATGTTAGAGCCTCAAAGTAACCTGTATGAGGGGAGTATCTTTTGGGAACATTTTATTTTTAATTCAGTTGAAAGGGGTTACTGCACAGAACATTCAAATCAAAGGTAAAGCATCATAATGTAGCAAAAACATTTTCCACAAGGAATAAAGAATCCCTGTATTCAGCACATGCTCAGGGGAGCACTTGAGAGAGGCTGCTCCTAGCACACATATCCTTCCAAGAGACTGAAAGGGCAGGCACCATAAATGTGCAGGTTGTCTTACACGGGCACTGGGCTCTGCGTTGTTTTTCCAGCCACTAGGCACACTTAGGCCCTTGCCTTTGTGAGCCAACAGCTCCAGTGTGGGAGGTGGTCAGACATGGGGGCAGAGAGTGTTATTTTAGGGTTGCTCTACTCAGTTCATTCAGGGATGACCCTATAAACACCGAGGGCTAACAAAAGTGGTAGGGACCTCCCCTGGCAGGAAGTCACACACCCACTTTCCCGGAAATGCACACTGTCTGCCTCCCTTGCGGGCTGTGTCAAGTGGACAGAGTGCATGGATGTAATGGTTGGGGATATATATGGAAGGAGGAGGCATGGATTAGCATCATTACAGATTCATTAGCCACTTGGACATGGTATTTGTCCTAGAAGAAAGTAGACCAAGACGTGTTCCTTTCCCAGGTCTGCTTGGGAACAGAGGCAAACCAAAAAGGCTTATGTAGACACTCAGCTCTGACACTGCAGGACTTTGGGGACTTTCATGTCTTCTCAGGCTGTCACTTCCCTGACATAAGGTGCTGTGAGCACCATGTGGAAGAAATAACCTCTGCTCCTCTGGAAAATGATGAGGGTGAGAAAACAGAAAAGTTTCTCATGGTAAATAAAGCCTTGTTAAAAATGAAGACTTTTAGGACATACTTCCCATGCACACAAGTTTCTGGCCAGACTTACTGGTAGGCAGGTTAAGCAGAAGCTTTTGTGGTTTGAAATCTAAATGGTGTTATGGGAAGAGCATATCTTTAAGTTAGATATACCTGGATTTAAATCTTAGCCTTGCAGCTATCATTTGAGTGAGTTTGAGAAGTCATTTGCCTTTGTTTATCCATCTATAAAATAGAATAATACCTATCTCATTGGATTGTTACAAGGATTATTATTTTTTTAAAAATAATAGCTACTCTTAAAAGATTATTTATTATGTGCCAGCTACTGGGTTAAACACTTTACATGTATTAAACCATTTAATCTGAACTCATTATTTAAATGGTATAATGTTTGCAAAGTGCCCAGTACAGTGTAAACTACATAGTAGATACTCAGGAAATGAGAGTTGCTGCTACTGCATTATTTCAGTGATACAAGGAAGGACCTATTGCTCCTCTTACTCCCCTCCTCCTCAGACTGTTGATGCCTACACTGAGAAATGTGACTGAAAACATAATCATCTCTGGAAAAAAGGAAACACTGGCATTGAAATGAATTCCAAAGCATAAATGACTGATGATGGAGACTTTCCTGAGAGGAAGGGGGAAGGATGTGAGGAAGGGTGAAGGGGGAAGAAGTGGGTAAATAAGATAAACTTTCCTGGCCCTGCCTAAATCACCCTCCTGCAATGCAGTTGGGGAGATTCAAAGTGAGTTTTCACGGGCCAATAGGAGACTTTCTGTACATTTGTTTTTAAGTGTGGTTGAGTGGGGATGGAAGGGGGTGTCACAGAGAGCCCAGGAGAATTCTGCGTCATTAAATTTTGAGGAGCACCTGGGCTGAGGGAGATGGAAGTCCCTGGATCCAAGTGAGCTTCTGTAGGGGCTGCTGGAGCAATGAGCAAAACAAATCTCAGAGAGATGTCTCTGGCCATTGCAGTCCAGACTCACATCCTTCCACCCTTGGGGACTCCAGGGTTGGGAGGCACTGAAACCGACAGAATTATCCACTAGTGGAGTCCTGAAGACCTTCGGAAGGGTTTGCAAGTGGGTAGGCTATCCCTCAGGTGTTTGCCACAGGCCCCAAAGGCTGGGCTTCTCATAAAAGTATTGTGGTTGTCTGTTTTCATAACTTCTAACAGCTTCTTCCAGGAGCAAACATCTTTGAGGGCAATTATAGAAGGCTTGTAGAATTCTCCAATGTAAGGCAGTATTGAGGAAAAGTGAAACACTTTTGAGAAAGGGTTCTGGGAAGTTTGTGTAATGCATTTCCAAAGATCTTATATTAAAAAAAAAACAACAACCTTTTCCTGCCAGCCTGCACCCCTAAGAAACCAGACCCACAAAGGTCATAACCTTTGGGCTTTTATCACTTTAGGAAGACATAGTCATATGTTTATGCATTTTTATTTTGATTTGTCTGCTTCTCTTTGATTTTAAAAGTACTGTTTTTTCTATATATCTCAATAGACTCTTAGTTTCACTTCTAGAAATGAATATAGTCATTCTTTACACATCTATTAAATGGTCAAAATCCAGAACACTGACAATATCAAATGCTGACAAGGATATAGAACAATAGAAATTCTCATTCATTGCTGGTGGGAATTTAAAATGTATAGCCATTAAATGTATAGCCACTTTGGAAGACAGTTTGGCAATTTCTTAAAAAAGTAAACAGGGGTGCCTGGGTGGCTCAGTCAATTGGGCATCCAACTATTGATTTGGGCTCAGGTCATGATCTCGTGGCTGTGGGATTGAGACCCATGTGGGGCTCCATGAGGGGTGGGGGCATGGAGACTGCTTGAGATATTCATTCTCTCTCTCTCTCTCTCTCTCTCTCTCTTTTTCCCTCTGCCCCTCTCCCACCCACACTCTCTCAAAAAAAAAAAAAAAGTAAAAAAAAAAAAAAAAACAACTAAACATATTCTTGGGATACCCAGCTGGCTCAGTTGGTACAGCATGAAACTCTTGATCTCAGGGTCGTGAGTTCAAGCCCTACATTGGGCATGGAGCCTACTTAAAATTTTTTTTTAACGTTTATTTATTTTTGAGACAGAGAGAGACAGAGCATGAATGGGGGAGGGTCAGAGAGAGGGAGATACAGAATCTGAAACAGGCTCCAGGCTCTGAGCTGGCAGCACAGAGCCCGACGCGGGGCTCGAACTCACGGACCGCAAGATCATGACCTGAGCCGAAGTCGGCCGCCCAACCAACTGAGCCACCCAGGCGCCCCTGGAACCTACTTTAAAGAGAGAAAAGAAAGAAAGAAAAGAAAGAAAGAAAAGAAAGAAAGAAAAGAAAAGAAAAGAAAAGAAAAGAAAAGAAAAGAAAAGAAAAGAAAAGAAAGAAAGAAACCCCCCAAATTAAACATACTCTTTCTTTTTATTTGAGAGAGGAAGAGAGTGCACAAGAGAGGGGGCAGAGAGAGAGAATCCCAAGCAGGCTCCATGCTCAGCAGAGCTTGATCCCACAACCCTGGGATCATGACCTGAGCAGAAACCTAGAGTCCAACGTTCAACCGACTGAGCCACCCAGGTGCCCCAAACATACTCTTAACATATATTTCAACAATTGCACTCCTTGATATTTATCCAAAAGAGGTGAACATTTACATTCACAAAAACCTGACATGCTTGTTTATAGTAATTTTGTTCATGAAGTAATTTTGTTCATAATTGCCAAAACATGGAAGCAACCAAGATTTCCTTTGGTAGGAGAATGGGTAAGTAAATTGTGGCACCTCCAGAGAATGGAATATTATTCAGGACTTAAATTCAGCATTAAACCATGACAAGATGTAGAAGAAGCTTAAATACAAATTATTAAGTGAAAGAAGCCAATCTGAAAAAGCTATGTACTGCATGATTCCAACTATATGACATTCGGGAAGAGATAAAACGATGAAGACAAAATAGTTAAAAGTAAAAAGATCAGTGATTTCCAGGGGTTAGAGAGAAGGAGGAATGAATGAATGGGTATAGCACAGAGCATGTTTCTGGCAGTAAAACTACTCTGTATTTTACCCTAATGGTGGCTACATGTCATTATACATTTGTCCAAACCCCTGGAACATACAGCACCAGGAAAGCACCCTAATGAAAACTATGGACTTTGGGTTATTATAATATATCAATGTAGGTTCATCAACTATAATAAATGTACCATTCTGTTGGGAGACATTAATAATGGGAGAGGCCATGCAGGTTTGGAAGTAGGGTTTATATAGAAAATCTCTGCCATCTTCCTCTCAGTTTTGCTGTGAACCTGAAACTGCTCTAAGATATAAAGTCTTTTAAAAAGAAGTGAGTCTGGTCTTCATGGCTGCAATTAAAAAAAAAAAAACAACCCACAAGACAGACCCCTTCAGTGTTAAAGCCATCTGCCCAAAGTTCCACGGGTTGCCAGAACATCTGCAGGATGGGGGTGGTGGTGACAAGGAGAAAAAGCACCAAGCTTCCCAGTTCATATTTAATGGCTCCTTCCCTCCCTTTCTCCCTCCTGCCCTCATTTATTCATTCCTTGATTCACCAAATCCTTAGTGAGCACCTATTTTGTGGTATGTACTCTGCCAGGTGCTGGGGATGCAGCAATGAGTAAAACAG
This sequence comes from Neofelis nebulosa, assembly GCF_028018385.1. NCBI lineage: Eukaryota > Metazoa > Chordata > Mammalia > Carnivora > Felidae > Neofelis > Neofelis nebulosa. The sequence continues at coordinate 74,100,582 of NC_080790.1, forward strand.
AAATTCCTGTCCTCATAGAGCTTATTTTCTAGTGAGGGAGACAGCATGCACAGAGGCCCTGAAGCGGGAATGTGCCTTGGGTGTTGCAGCAACTGTGAGGGTACCTGTGTGGCTGGGGGCGGGGGTGTCTGTGGGAGTTGTTGGAGGGTAATGGGGCCAGAACATGTGGGCCTGAAAGGTCACTGTCGGGGCTTGGCTTTACTCTGGGTGAGGTGTAGGAATCACTGGGAGGATGTGAGCAGTGGAGTGACTCGGTCCATCCTACCTTATAACAGACTGCCCCTGGGTGCCCTGGGTGCTGTGTGGTGAACAGACTTCAGGTGTATGAACAGGAGCAATCCTTCCAGCAAGGAGGCTGTTACAGGAGTCTGGGCCAAAAACAGTGCTGGCTGGACCAGAGTGGTGGTGGTGGACAGGTATGAAGTGTTGTTCCAGTTCTGGACATGTGTTGAAGGTAGTGGTGGTAAGATCTGTTGGCAGATGGAATGTCTGGTGCTACCAGGTCCTGACTTGTGAACTGTGTTTTCATTGAATGGTGGATATTCTAGGTTTTTGGGCAGCAAGCACCAAATCCCACACACACAAAGTTACAAATGGGTATTGTTCTGGAAGGATGTGCAGACCAGAAGGAACAGCTGTAGGGTTTTGAAAGCATGGGGCTAGGATCTCAGTATAAGAAACTACCCTTCAGGTGAGGCCCCATTCATGGGTAAAGAGCTCCAGGGGTCTCAACCCAGGACTCAAATTTCAGTGACACAGCAATGAGTAGGCCTACCTTGAGCCACATGGTCATCAGTTGACAGAGTCACCCAGAATGATGGTGGGGGTAGATACTTCACTAGAGACAAATTGGGTGCTGAGATCAAAAGAAACAAGGGAAAATGAATGTTCAATGGGGAAAAACCACAGATGCTTACACCTAATTCCAGCATAGAGTTCATGAGGTGAAAGGAATGGAGGTTCAGGATTTGACTGCCCAGGAAGTGGGCAGGGAAGGATCATGTGACTTCCTCTGAGTTGTGTTGTGGAAAGAGGGCTGACCTGGTCTGGGATCTGCTGTGTCCTAGCTTGCTACTTCAGGCTAGTGTCCATGGGCACAGCCTCACGGACATCATCAGCAAAGGCTGTAAACCTCATCTTTACAAAGGACCACTTAGATGATTTCTTCTACTACCCCCTCTCTCCAAATCCCACATTAATTCATAGCCTTATTCTATACAATGTACAATATGCTTTACGCTTCTTAAAATTTTGAGACCAGCTGAGGATGGGGAATGCAGACGCAATGTCAGAGAGAGGCTGGAAGTGGGGAGTGAATGAGGCAGGCAAAGTATGAGGAAGAACATAAACTACAGGGCACACAGAGAGTGCAACAGCATTTCATAGGCAGAATTAAGAGAATCTTAACATTCTCTTGTATTGTTCACTTTCTGCCTTTATTAAGTCCAAAGAATCTGTCCTCTGGAAGGTTTGATCCACCCAGTATTTTTTAAGCTTCAAGATACAGTACCAGTTGCTACACTGTCACCTGGAATTCCCGACTGGGGGTGCTGTGCAGGCAGCAAATTACATTGGATTTCTCCCTAATCCACACTGAGCTCTCCATTCCCGGAGTGCCTCCCTCCTCCCAGCACTTATGCCCACTTACATTTCATACCATCCTATTTAGCACTTGATTACATATTGCCTTGAATTGTTCTCCAGCCCACTCTGATCAGAGCCTCCCACCTCCCAGCCCGCCCATTCTTACCTCCCAGTATGCTGGGTTTTCAACCTCCTCAAAACCTATTCTCTCCCTTGCCATTTTCTGTCACTGCATCAAATCACCTTTCTTTGTTTCCTTCCCCACTTATCCCAAGCTTCATGAACCATCTCATCACCCTCCTTTGCCTAAATCCTCCCTCCTGTCTGCCCCAGTCCTGCTGTTGTTCCTGTCTGGCCGTACCTCAGCCTGATCAGGCTAGCTCTTCCTTCTCTGACATCTGGGCTCCTGAGCTCCGCTGGAGAAAATCACAGCCCACACAGATTGGCACTACTACAAAGTCATCTGCAGCCTCAGCAGGCTGCTGAGCTGCCTGGAAACCCTTCTTAGCATCCCCATCAGCAAACTGGCCCTTTCCTCAGAGTGGCTTTTCTAAGCATCTCCCACTCCTTGAGCTTTGCTGAGAAAATAGAGGCTATCAGGTAGGAATTCCTCATCTTCACATACCCACACCTCTGCCCCACCAGGAAAAATATCATCCCCTCCTTCATCATCCTTGCCTCCCCTAGTCTTGGAGGCTGTGGAATCTCCTTATCTGGGCAAAGGGAAGCCCTCCCGAGTGTCCTGCTGCCTAGGCACCACTTTGGCGTTTTCAGCTCCCCCATCTCTCCTCTGCCTTCTGTCCCTAACTCATCCTGTCTTTCTCCTGAGCACACAAACATGTTCCCTCTCCAGCATGCTGAGATTCTTTTCCTTCCCAGCCAAAGTCCACAGAAAAGTATGCTCGTTCAGGCCATAGCCCAACATGACCATAAACATGTGCAAAGGACATGAGTGACCTTCTCATTGTCAAGTGCATGGCCATTTTTGCAGCTCATCTTACTTGACCTTGCTGAAGCTATGACACTACTGACCCCTCTACTCTTCTTGTTTCTCTCCCTTCTCTGGATTGTCACCTTGTGCTAACACTCTGTTCCCCTGCTCCCCCTGATCCCATTCCAATCTTGTTAGACTCTGCTTCTTCTCCCTAGTGCTCTCCTGCGGATGATCCTTCAGGCGCAGGCCACGGTCTCTGGGATGAAACTCAGGTTCCTCTGGACGGCAGCCAAAGGCCTTAGCCATTTGGCTCCCCCTTCCTCTCCCCTCACACAATTTGTCCCCTCCTCCACTGACCACATTCTCTCATCTCTGTACTTTTACTGCATTTTTTTCCTCTTTTCTTGCTGCCTCACCTGTTTGTCTTTTAGGGACCAGCTAGGTGTTGCCTCATCCCTGTCAGTCTTTCATGATCATGCCTCATCTAAATTTCCAGAACACCCTGAGCATGTCTTAGGCTTCACACTTATAACAATACATTGAAATGATCTACCTGTGTCTGCTCCACAAATCTGTCCATCCCTCGAGGCTGGGGACTGGACCTTCTTAGCCCCCATATTCTTGATGCCTGGCACAGCATGGCATATAATGAATACTCATTTATGCTTGCTGAATGAGTAAATCAGTTCACGTATTAGTTAGCAATTGATATATGTATGTATGTGTGTATATATATATATGTGTGTGTGTGTATATACACATATATATATGTATATATACATTATATACATCTGTGTGTGTGTGTATACACACACACACACACACACACACACACATATATATCATGTATAGATGCAGTTGTGGTAAAATACATATAACATAAACATTTAAAGCATGCAATTTAGTGACATTTAGTATCTTCAAATGTTGTGCAACCATCACCACCTTCTAGTTCCAGAACATTTTTATCACGCCCCAAAAAAGTTCCTGTACCTATCAAGCAGTCATTCTTCATCTTATGTCCCCCTAGCTCCTGAAAACCACTAATCTGCTTTCTGTTTCTAAGGATTTGCCTACTCTGAATATATCATATCAGTATAAAATATGACATCTTTTGTGTCTGGCTTCTTTCACTTAGCATAAGGTTTTTAAAGTTCTTTCACATATAGAGTTCTAACACGTATCAGCACTTCATTCCTTTTTGTGATTAAATAATATTCCATTGTATGGCTTTACCACATTGTGTTTATCCACTCATCAACTGATGTACATCTGGATTGTTTTCATCTCTTGGCTATGACGGATAGTGCTGCTATGAAGATTTATGTACCAGTTTTTGTTTGAACACCTGTTTTCAATTCTGTTGGGTATATACCCAGGAGTAGAATTGTTGGGTCATATGGTAATTCTATGCTTAATTTATTGAGGAACTACCAAACTGTTTTCCATAGCAACCGTACCATTTCACATTTATATTTATATTACCATTTACATTACATGAGGGTTCCAATTTCTCTACATTCTTGCCAACATTTGTTACTTTCCATTTGTTTTTTTTTTTTTTAGTGTAGCCATCCTAGTGGGTGTGAGTGGTAGATATATTTTGAGGTATATGCTCAGCTTAAATGATTTCTATCTATAAATGCTTTATTGCCATCTGTAGAGGGTGGTTTTCAACAGCTGCTTATGCCTAATGTGACCCTGACCCCTGGTCATAGTTGATTGGATCAGGGATGGATTCCTGAGCCAATTTGAGCCAAAAGAACTCTTTCCATGGGAGTTTGTGTTTGAAAGAGAGGAATAGGGGGAGAGATACTTGGTTCATATGGCTGGAATGTGAACTTGGGAGTTGTGGGTGTCTGTCTTTGATCCCAAATGTGGACAGAGCAGCAAAGGAAACTCTTCAGAAACAAAAATGGGCACAAATACTCAGAAACAGAAATGAAAAATGGAGAGAACATATTTCCTCTGAGTTGCAGACAGTCTGCAAGTTCCCAGTTCTAGTCTTTCCTGAAGTCAATGAGATTCCTGCCCTTAGGGCCTACAAGTTATCCTTACTATTATTGTGGGTAAGCCAATGCCAGTGAATTTCTATTTCTTGCAAGCAATAGCATCCAGGGCAACAACAACTCACTGGCTCCCTCACAATCTACTTGACCTAAGAGGGGCTCTCAAACTGTAGCCCAAAATAGCTGTAAGGCTACTTTCATTTTCTGTCTCTCAAAAATCATTTCTTGTGACCTGAATGACCTTACTTACCCCTGCCCCCCAACCCAATGTAAATTTGGAGGCAAATCCAGTGTAGTAGTATCATCAAATATTCATGAGGCATCTTCAAGGGCAGGGTGTCCAGCACTTTGCTACCACCTTGATGTGTCTTTTGGCATCTGTTCTAGATTTTTTTCTCCTAATGGAAGAACTCTTTCAGCTCTCCAAGTGTCATGTTTTGATGTTTTAGTTATCACTGTAACTTTTCCCACTCTTAGTTTTTCAAGGGCAGGAAGGCAACATGGTGTGGAGGAAAGGACATTCAACTGGGAGTTTTGAAGAACAAAATCCTAGTCCTGCCACTAGCTTTGCTCTGTAATGCTGAGTAAATCATGAGACTCTCTTGATCTGTTTTCCCATCTGTGGAAGTGGGAGAGAAAAATAATACTTTCTCTGCCTACTTCACAGAGATGCAAGCTAAAATTAGGTCATGGATGTGAACATTTTATGAGGCAAAGATATATAAATTGCTGTATCCAATATGTAATGAACTCACTTGATTTTCATCCCAATCCCAGACACCAAGTTCAAAGTCCTTATTCAGTAACGACTTGAATTTAACTCTAACTGCTTATTTTCTTCTTAAAATGTGGCTTTGTATCTTCATCTATTTCTCTTGAACACTAATAAACACTTTTTAATATTACAAATAAAGGAAACGAGAGCTGCATCCTGTTCTAAGGCAGGCTAATTTCTTGCCATTTCTCATTTCTTAATGACTGTATTTATTTTCCTTTAATGTAATATGCCACTGCCTAATATGTGTCCACCATGCATACTGCCCATTACACAGTGATTCCCAAACTTACCTGCATCTTGGAATCAATGAGGAACACTGAATATTATTAATGCCTGTGTCCCACCTTAGAAATTGTGATGCAATTCATCTGTAGCATGGCCTGAAGCTTTGGAATTTTAAAAGACCCCTAAATGAGGGGCGCCTGGGTGGCTAGTCAGTTGAGCATCTTGGCTCTTGGATTTTGCTTGGGTCATGATCTCACAGTCATGAGATAGAGTCCCATGTTGGGCTCCTTGCTGGACACAGACCCTGCTTGGGATTCTCTGTCTGTCCCTCTCCCACTCGTTCTCTCTCTCTCTGTCTCAAAAATAAATTTAAAAAAAACATTAAAAAATCATTTGAAAGATCCCCAAATGATTCAAATTGTATAGCCAAGTTTGGGATGTACTGCCTTTAGGATTCTTCTTTTGTAAAAAATCCAATTCTAATCATTTGGGGATTAATTCCTAGCTAGGCTCTCACCTGAAACATTTCCTTTATAAATTGCTGTAGAAAACAACAAGGGATTAATCCTAAATCCATCTCTTCCTCCTACCGTGATTGCCTTGAACTTCATCAGGTTAACTGAAATCCTTTCTGATAAATGCAATGAAGCCATTAATGGAGGCTTCATTTATCCACAGGCATGTTTCCTGTTCTGCTGTGTTTTCCTCCAATAAATTAGTTATAATTTGCATGATACCTTTTTCTTCCCGCCCCCCCCCCCCCCCCAATTCAAATGGTCTTTCACTGTCCCTGAGTAGCTGGCTAGGTCTGTCTACCTGTTGTCTGTCTTCACTTCTGGATGGATAAAATTTCCCTCTTTCCAGTTACATTATCTCCATCTTCTGGATCTAGTCAGCCAGCTCAGTGAACTTGTTGTCATGGGTGCTTGGGCTATACCTCAGACTGAGATATTTCATAATTTGGAGTCAGATTTGGTAAAGCAATTGTGCACTTTTTAAAAAGTTATTTGTTTATTCATTCATTCATTCATTCATTCATTCAGAGAGCACATGCAAGAGAGTGGGAGAGGGGCAGAGAAGGAAAGAAGAGAATCTCAAGTAGACTCCGTGCTGTCAGCGCAGAGTCCTATGTGGGGCTCAATCTCACAAACCATGAGATGATGACCTGAGCTGAAACCAAGAGTCTGACACTTAACTGACTGAGCCACCCAGGCACCCCAGAAATTGTGCACTTCTCACTTCCTGACTGGAGGCTAGGTTGGATCTGTTGATTCTGTAACATAACCAAACTCTGTTAGGGACTCTCTGATGGTGACGGCCAACACCACATCAGCTTTTGTAAGGAGCTAGAGCAGATTCAAACCTGAACACAAATTTCCACAGGCTTTCTGAGCCACACCCTGACCCAGAGGAGTAAATGAGTTTCATCTCAACGTGGATCTGAATTCTAAATAAAAGCTATGACTGCTGTTTCACTAGGGCATCATCCCCACTCGGGATGAGTCACTGTCTTTTATCTGCCTTGGCCCTCAGGGTTTATAACACCATCTGATTCCAGTGTGTGGGCATGACAGAAGAATGGATGCTTTCAGTCAAACAAGTATTACTGAGTCCTGATCTGTTTTAGTCCATATGCTGCCAGAGCCTGTGATGGCCCTCATTTCTCTCTCTTTCTTGTGGTTCACTACTTCCCCAACTGGCTAGAGCCAGAATGTCAATTCCCCCAACTGGCTAGAGCCAGAATATCAATTCTAATCAAGGGTGAGAGTTCAAACTCACCTGTGTCATCAACAGAGGGCCAAAAATCACTCTCTCTCTCTCAATTCTCTTAACTTCTTAATTATCTTAGTTGTTTAAATTCTTTACTTTCTGAAGAAAGCAATTTTTACATTAAAATAGAATTTGAGGTATTCCAAAGAAATTTACCATTACTTTCAATGACTGAAACATAATGACATTTTCTCCACTTTACCTTGCTTCAGTAACCCAAGAGAAGTCCAGAAAGGTTTGTGATGCCCGAGGCTACAGTTGCTTCTCTAGATTAGGGCGAACAAGGGTCACTTTACTTATATATTATTAATGGAGTATCACTATTAATAATAAGTGAATCTATTGAGCATTTACTGTATGGCAGACACTATGCTAAGACCTTTCCATAATTGATTTAAATTATTCCTTGTCCTAAATAAATAGGTATTATTCATTATCTCTCTTGTACATATGAGAACATAGACACTTAGGGAAGTTAAAGCTGACACAGCTAGTAGATGGTGGGATCCGAATTTGAGACTATTCTGACCAGTGCAGAGTCCGTGTTTTTAATCCCTGAAGTCTTCTGAGGTTATCTCCTTTTATGGAAATATGCTTATGTCCCAGTAACACAGCTTTCCCTGATTTTAAAAACTAAGGACTGTATGACTGTTGGTGTTGTGAATATGAGACATCAATAGTTTAATGCACATAACAGTCACTTGAGAAATAATTATCAATAGGTTGATTGACAAATGGCATTTTATTCACCCAGATTCTGGATAGGGTTTAGGAGAGGATGGAAGGTGAGCCGATTTAGCCTCCTGGGGGAGGTTTGTGCAGATAGTCACTTCAGCCATGCCCGTATCCTGTCAATGATCATTCCAAGTCTACTTTAAAAGGCTCCTTATTTCAAGACCTAATATAAAAGTGATGGAGCTGAGTACAAGTCTGAGGACTGCTGAGGCTTTTGAAGGAAAAGACAACAATTACAGAAAATGAATCCTGTGGTTTAGAAAGAAATCAGCTTAACTTATGATCATTTTGTTGTTCTTTTTTTTTTTTTTAAGAAAGAAGAGAAAAAAAAATTGTTCTCATCACAAAGAAAACAATTTCCTTAGGCCTAGAAAATTACAGTCTATCCATGAAGACTTCAACTTTCTGAGATACTTAGATTTTTAGGTATCTAAAAGGGACCTCTAAAGATAACTTTTTCATCTGAGTCCTGAATTTCGCAGAAAGGAAACCGAGGCCTGAGGGAATTTGAGGCACACAACTAGTTAGTGAAATCTGACTCCCAGTTTTCTTCCCTTCTCTATCCCATGCCTTCTTTTTACTTTTGCTTTTTCTTTTTTTTTTTTAAATTTTTTTTTCAACGTTTTTTATTTATTTTTGGGACAGAGAGAGACAGAGCATGAACGGGGGAGCGGCAGAGAGAGAGGGAGACACAGAATCGGAAACAGGCTCCAGGCTCCGAGCCATTAGCCCAGAGCCCGACGCGGGGCTCGAACTCACGGACCGCGAGATCGTGACCTGGCTGAAGTCGGACGCTTAACCGACTGCGCCACCCAGGCGCCCCTACTTTTGCTTTTTCAATGACAGGATATTCAAAGGCCACTGAGAGAGAAAAAAACAAGACCGTTTCTGCCTCTTTAAGAAAGGCCAGTAGAGCTCCAAAACTTCTAGAAAGAAAAGAGCCAATTATTTAATCTAATTTCAGGAACAGTCTTGATCTTATTAGCCTAGGGACTGAATAAGGAGGCAGAGGCCCTACAAAGCAAGATTTATTACTGCTTTCCATGAAAGCAGAGGGAAAATGAAAATTGGCTTAATGGGGATTTGGGCTTATAATGTAATTCTTGTCTCAGCTTAGAGAAAACAATCCACAAACAAAAGGTCAATGGATCCTAGTAGTGATCTCCTGAGCTAGTGAGGAAATGGGTCACCTGCCATTTCTCCTGGGGCTCCTAGGATTAGAAGTTGCTTCTGTGGTATGGAAGCCTAGAAAAGAAGTAATCCATTGAACTCACATTGCCCTGGAAAGTGTGTTTAAGTGCCACTGCTTCGCCAGATCAGTGAAGCAGTGAATAAGATTTTCTTACAGGGAAAATCTCTAGCAAAGATGTAGCTAGTGATAGAAATATGAGTTCCTAGGGGAAGAATTTGCAGGTGAAAATGGACAAAAGGAAGGGAGGTTAGGGCAGTATCAATTCAATAAGCATTTATTGAATACTAACTGTGTAGTAGACACCAAGAGAAAAGTTAAGCCTTCTCTGTTTCTGGAAATGCTTGCAGATGAGTAGGAACTAGCAACCACAGAAGAACTTGTTCCCAGGATTCAGACACCAATATGCAAAACTGTCCAGTATCCCACAATTCATTTCCATTCTGAGACTCTTGTTATGTTACAATTATTAGGCAACACAGTTCACTGCTGTGGGCTACAAAACTCCCCAACTAATTAGCAGCTCACAGATGTTACCCTAGCAGCTGGGTGCTGGATGAGGCACACACATCCAGTCAAAGTCTGAGGATGCTTAAAAGAAGAAACAGAAATTCAAGAGTCAACAGAAGCACCCAGTTTCCTTCCCCAGATGTCATCAGTGCAAATACCCAGCAGACCCTGCCCTAGTCCAGCTCAGAAATTCAGCTCTCAAAGGCCACCTCACTTTATCAAGTCTTTAGTTGGAAAGAGACTGCTTGCTTGTGTTTAAAAAAAAATAGCATTATCCATCATGGGATCTGACCCAGGCCAATGCCAGTTGGATCAATCAACCTTTTAAACATCTTTTTAGGATAAATATTCAGCTACAGTCATGAATTAAAGATGTGAGGGAGAGAACAATAGTACACAGCTTACAGTGGTTAACACTGGGTTTAAAACCAAAGTGTGATGTTGCATGAATCTTCTTGTTGAGGCTTCATACGAATTGAGTAAAATTTGCTTTAACCATCTCTGTTCTGATAAACATTAAGGATTCTTGAATTTTGTGGAAAGTAAGGAGGTGAATGACTTCCATAGGGAAAGGGGAGACAGGTCATGGCTAAATCAACCTCCAAACAACAGAATTTTCTTTTAAAATTTTATTTATTTTTTTCATGTTTACTTATTTTGAGAGAGAGAGAGAAAGAACACGAGCAGGAGAGGGGCAGACAGAGAGGGGGAGAGAGAGGGAATCCCAAGCAGGCTCTGTGCTGTCAGTACAGAGCCCTATGTGGGGCTCAAACCCAGGAACCATAAGATCATGACCGGAGCTAAAATCAAGAGTTGGATGCTTAACCGACTGAGCCACTCAAATGCCCGCCAAACAACAGAATTTTCTACTAAAGCTGTGTATCTGGTTGTTAAATAATAAATGCTTTATTGGCCAATTTGACTTATCCTCCTACAGATAGATATATTTTCAACTTATGAATCCTTGTGTACATACGGAACAGATGAGGTAAGTGGTGGTATTCATAGCCATTAGGGTAACTCCATGAATCCCTAAGTGAATTACCCATTGTTCCTCTGTATTTTTTTCAAGTCAAGTTATGTCAAAGATTTTAGGAAGCAACAGGACTGGGTTCATGTGTTACCCCAGGCCTCTCACTCAGAAGGGCCCCATACCTGGGGTTTGATGCTCAGCATTTGCCATCTTAAAACTGGTAGTAATTTAATTTTGAATTTGTGTTAAGTGAAGTCTAATGGAACAATGGAGCATGCGCCCAGGGGCTTAGAGCCTTGACTCTCCTGCAGTAGTTTCTTCCTACACCTTTCTGACTCCTTGGGATGGATTCTTGTTCCCTGTCCCCTAGGGACCTGAGCCTCACCTGGCCTCCCCTTCCCCACCCCTGATTTGTGATTGCTGCCACCATCAGGTGGGGATGGTGACCAGTTTGTATCAGTGGGGGGGGGGGGGGGCTGTGTGCCACTGTTGTCCTCTGTTCATGACAAGGGCCTGGGCACAGGTGTGAGGAGGGTCAGGTTGGGTGTGCATTCTGTGGCATCTCATGGTAGGGCAAGGTGGTAGCAATTCCTGCTCTGGGCTGGTAGTGCCAAAGTGCATTTGGTCAGCAAATTAGGAGCATCCTCTGATCCAGGTACCGAGTACAGCCAGCACGGAGGTTATAATCTCTCAGGGAGTCACCTATTGACCATGGGTTAGTGCAGAGGGCCATGGGAAGGGGGAGATTAATTTCTTCCTCACTCCCAGTCAGGGTCCTACATTTTCATTTTGCAATGGACCCTGTTGGCAAGCCGTCAACTTCAAAGACTGTGGGGGTAGGGAGAAGCCTACTTCTTAATATAATTTTTATTTGGCATCTAACTTGGTATAAAACCTGTTGATAAATATATTACAAGAAGAAAAAAAAGTAAGTTCCTACCCTCAAGGGGCTTATCATCTTGTTGGAAATAGATGAAATTGATACAGATAAAATAACAAGGTTCCATAAAGGACATGGAACTATAGAGGGGTCCTGAAAGTAGTATTTAAATCTGGAGGTGAGGGAGGAGGATCCTTGGTAAATGTGCTACAAAATGTAGAGAGGCTAGTGCAACCTTACAATGTACCCTGACATGATGATCCTCGTATGTTTTTAGTTCAAGGCCACTCACAGCATTCTAGGGGGAGGACCATCTTGGTATGAGGGGAAGAGGTGAGAACAGGCATGTTTGACATGGATGATGGAGGAGAGAACTGAGGAAGCAAGAAGTAGTAAATGGGTTTAAGCCTGCTAGCCGTGTACACTGAGGTACACAGAGAGGCTGCTACTATTTAACATGGCAAGCCGCTTCAAGTTCTTCCTAGACCAGCAAAGACAGAACAAAGGGAGCTGACCTTATGTTTAAGCAAATGACGGAGTGAAGTCAGGTTTCACAGTGAGCTCCGTTATGATGGAAAAGCAAATATTCTCTGGTGAAGGTTGACTTAATTAGCCATTTTAATAATTCATGAGTCTTTAAAATGTTTGCCAGAAGATTCAGAGCTCAGATTCTGCTACTGGTATTTAGTTCTGGGTTTTCTCTATCACAAATTATGCTGCCTAATGGAGCAATGGAGGAGCAAGCCTGGGAATGTGAAGTTTGGTTTGGCCAGAGTGGGCACAGTTCTTAACCTTTTGGGGCTTAGAATCTCTTTGAGAACCTGGTGAGAGTTCTAGACCCTTGGTCTAGGAAAATGTATGTAAATTCAGGGTATTACAGGCTCCCAGAAGTCTCCCTTGAACTCCAGTTTAAGAATCTACAGTTTAGATATCTAAGGACTCTAACATCTTTTTAACTTACCCACAAGCCAGTGTGTCAATATGTCACCCGGAAATGCTGTGACTCTTCAGGATTGCAGGCAAGCAGCCTCATGTGGATGTTTGCAAAATGAGAAATGCAAAATGCAGTATTTGTTCATTAGGCTGCAGCAATGCTAATGGAGAAAAGAGGACTGAATGAATCAAACGCCATGAGTCAGCTCCCTCCCTACCACCTGCCAGCAAAGTAGCCTGCTGGAAGCTAAGGGATTGAGCTGGAAGTCAGATAGCCTGGGCCTCAAATCCTGGCCCAGGCACTTTCTGTGACTTGGGGGACCCACTTGACCTCTCTTTGCCTCAGTTTCTTCATTTGTAAAATGAGGCCAATAAGATGTATCCTATATGCCATGTTCTGAGGAAGAACTGAGCCAACCTTTGTTAATTAGGTATAGTTCCTGGGCCATAGTAATGCTCAGTAAAGGTAGCTCATTCCCCTGATCTCACCCACAAGGAGGAGGGGTGCTGTGAATTTAATGCTGTGGGAGGGGACAGACTGAGGAGTGGCTGGGAGCTCTCCATGAATTCTGTGGATATGTGGTTCCTCTCCCCCTCCCTCATTACGTATAAGGCTCCCCTAAAGGAATATGGGCTGGGTTCAGCTCAGAAGGCTGGGGAGGGACCCTGTGCATCAGTCTTGGTCTGGAGCAGCTCCCTGTCTTCTCCCCTCTATTGCTGCTCAGGAGTGTGGAGGCTGCAGGAAATGATGGGGGAGATCCTGGGCTTTTTCTGGCCACAGGCCTGACTGCAGCAGAGAAGAGAAAGAGGCGGGTGGGGGAGGCAGTCTCCCTTCTTCTTGGTTTCTGAGCAGGCAGTCTGCGTGTTATTTAGGAGCCCACAGTGAAGCTGGGGCTGGTCCTGGGGGACATGCAGAGCTTGGCAAGATACAGCTTCTGCTCTCAAAGACTGCACAACTTTGACATGAAATAAGACAAGCCCCAGAAAGGAGAGTAGAAGGACCACACTGCTGGATGCAGAATGTCCTGTTCAATATGGAGTTCAGAAGGGAGGGGGCACGAGGGCAGGATGGTGGAAAGAACATTTAGGCAATGCCAGGCACCTGACGTGCACTGGGTCTCACTCTCGCATCACACTCCAGGGTACATGCTCTAATTCTTTATCCTACGATGAGGAAACTGAAGCTCAGAGAGGTAGTGATTGACTCAGAGGCAACAGCTGCAAAGTGGTGCCAGGGCATTCAAACCAGGTCTGCTGTCTCTGAAATCCTTTCTCCTCATTCCCCATCCAGGCTGGCTAGGTGAAATGGGAGGCCTTCATAGTCCTCACTCTGAGGCCTGTGAAGCCATTATCAGCTGCGTACAACGCTATGCGCAGAATCCAGGCTCGGTAAATATTTGCTCCATGAATGGGAAGGAGGGAATGCTCTAGGCAGTTCTAGGCAGTTCACGTGCACGGTTTACTTTTCTTCCCACATTCTCCCATGAGGGATCATCATCCCTCCCTTCCCTCAACTGAAAACAAACGCAGAGTGGAATGAGTGAAGTGCCTGGATTACACAGAATCTGTCCCAGAGACTGACAGTGGATCAGTGAGAAGTAGTTCTGCAGCGGGCAGCAGCAGGAAAGCTTCAGCCCCGTTTGGGCCTCTGCCGAGGAGGAACCCTGTCATCCTAGGGAATTTTCTGAGCAGTCTCCTGACCTGATTTGTAACTAGTGATGTGAATGCATTACCTAAAGCTGAGTGCCAAGCAGAGAACAAAATGAGACCACCTCTCCATTCATGTCCGGCCACTGATTCCATGATGTTGATAAACTGATTTTTAAATGGAAAGGGCTTTGTCATCATGATTTTTCAATAAAATTCTAGCAGAGCTCTTTACTTCCTGACCAAGGCCCTAGGGGATCCATTTTAACATGCTGGATATGACATAATCCCCAGGGTCAGCTTTTTATTTCATTGCCTTCATAAAGCTATCAGAGTATGTGGCTAGAGTTTACCTTAAATAATAGACTTTTGGATGGTAAAAGCCTGTATTATTACTTACACTTAGTAAGTCCCTTTGGATAGTAAGAACCAACATAATATTAATTTTCTTGCTGTCACTGACAATACGAATTGGTTTCGTGTAAGAACCAGGAGCTCATTGGATTGAATTTAGGAAACTGGAAAAACAAATTTGACTTCAGTGGATTTGAATGATCACAATGTACTAAACATATAAAGGCTAGGAAGCTAATTTATCATTGCTTTCAGTTTTATTTATTTGAAACTCCTTCATGGTTGGTATAAACAGGCTTTATTAAAGATTATGAATTCAATTTCCAAATGAGTTGTAAATGGCTTTCTATAGAGAGATTACTCGATTTGTTGTTTTCCTGAATAAAACATGTTTTTGCCCAGTGGGGTTATGTAGCCCATATATTAATATTGGAACATCATTCTGTTGAGCTTGGCATCTATGATGTGCAACGTTTGATTTGTTCTCTGATCTATTTGTCTTCACTTTCTTTAATAAACACTGAGACCAAATGCATAACCTCTTAAGACCTGCACTTCAATGAATCATAAGAGAATGTCTGTCTGTGTGGCAGTTTATCGTTTGAATGATAATTCTGGTTTCCTTTAAAAATGTTAAAGTGTCTGCTCTTCAAAATAGACTGCTGTGAGAGACATGAGGGATGCTGTGGGTCACTGATGAGGAATCATAATTGACCTTAGTTTTTGTTGCATGGTAACAGACTCTCTGGGTATTAGATCATTGCATACCACAGAACTACCAACACACTGCCCTCAAAGGGGAAAATTTTACATTTGCGATTAGGAAACTAGATATAGCAGACCCTTGTAGAAGGGCAGCCTGTCAGTAGAGCTGGAGCCTCTGTGAAGATGGCCCTCCAGAGCCTGCCATATTGTAAAAGTCTGAACAGACTTTTACAATTTCAACAATTGAAATTGAACAATTTCAATCCTTTCACAAAAGGATTGTAACTTTTATAGCCCAGTGCCTACTGGAATAATGCACTGCACAAATGAAAACACTGTAAAGGGAATTAGTATCCACATGAAGTATCTCAGAATGCTGAAGCTGGGTAGGATCTTGGGAGGCCATTTGTTTTCACTGTCTCAAGCCAGTTTGCATATTTTCATATATTAAACCTACTGTCTAAAGAGCTAGAAAAACTAATTGCCTAAAGAGAGAGGATTCTCTCTCTCTCTCTCTCTCTTTTTTTTTTTGGTTGAGAGAGAGAGAGAGAGAGAGAGCACGAGCAGGGGGGAGGGTCAGAGGGAGAGAGAGAATCTTAGAGAGAGAGAGAGAGAGAATTGATGCAGGGCTCCATCCCACAACCCTGGGATCATGACCTGAGTCCAAATCAAGGCTGGATAGTCAACCGACTGAGCCACCCAGGCACCCCAAGAAAGAAGATTCTATCTCTCTCCAGGAAACCCTGTGTTTTGTTGTTGTTATTTTACTATATCATAAAACTCCAGGTAGAAGGATACAGAGCTCTAGTGGAGAGGAAGTCCAATGTCATTTTTTAAAGAAATGTCATTGACATTATCCAATGTCATTTTTGAAAGAAATGATTCCACTGTTGATAACAGTAATATGTTCATACCATAATTCAGCAACTTTTAAGCAGTCTCCAATAAAAAAACTTGAGTATCTCAGATCAAACTAAATTGGGTCACAGACCAAACTGATTTTAAATGTATTGTCTTTAAGATTTGAAGTTGACTCAGTAATTCTGAAGTCTAGCAAAGATAT
This sequence comes from Neofelis nebulosa, assembly GCF_028018385.1. NCBI lineage: Eukaryota > Metazoa > Chordata > Mammalia > Carnivora > Felidae > Neofelis > Neofelis nebulosa. The sequence goes on from NC_080790.1 coordinate 74,116,871, forward strand.
ATAAATAAACTATTCACTCATAAATATGTAGCAACCTCAAGAGTGAGTCAGTCTAGAAAAAGCAGTATAATAAAACAAAGTCAAATTCCTATCTCGAGGCAGCCTGCCCCTTGATGTGGAGGGTGGTGAGAGACTGGAAGACCGCTGGTCTACTTTCTAAGTTCTTGCTTAAACCCCAAACTTCCTCTCCTCTTATTAAACTCCCAAACATCCAAGTTTGCCACTTTCCACTTCCCATTGGAAGATAATTCTATTTTCCCAAGACGCTTCAAATAATCCTAAAGTCCAGCCTCTTCTGATCACACCAGCAATAAGGCACTGTATGGCCCCCAATCCAGCCTTATCTTTGATTGGTCTGAATGTCCCAGTTGTCTCCCTTATCTTTGATTCTTTCAGGTGTCCATCACTGCACCTAGCATATAGTAGGTACTCAACTTTTCTTGCTGCTGACAGTTAACACAATCTTAATGTGACCTGCAAATTTGATATAAATTTATGACTTTGGTTTGGCTCTCAGTAAACCTGCTTTCTCAATTCCAATCACTGTTTTGTTGTCTGACAGCAGATTATTTCCATTATCTATCTGTAGTCCAATGTATCCTAGAAAACACTGATGGAAACCCTGTCTTCGGAAAGTTTTTAGTCTATTGACATAAAAAAGAACTACTTGGAATTCCTGTATCATACATGTTGCCTTCAATTGTATTCTAGTTGTTTCATGTTTATAGATTTTGCATCTCCAGTTAGAACAGTCTTCTATTTCTTTTTATTTCACATAGTACCTAGAACAGTGCTGGGCACTAGTAGGTACTTAGTAAGCAATGGATGGATGAATAACTGTATCCTGTATTCACAGACAGAAAAGTGCTGTGGATAGGTGTGGATGTCAGATAGAGATGAGTTAGAAATCTAATTCTGAGAGCTATTAGCTGTGTAACTGGGCAAATTATGCAAATCCTTTAACCCTCAGCTATTCCATCTGTAAACTTGGATGATTGTACAACTGACTATATAAGTTTGCCATGAGGATTAAATGTGATACTAAATGTAAAATGGCTGGAACAGAAACTAGAATTTAGTATTTGAAAAATATTAGCTACTATTATTATTATTATCAGAAGTGATAAAAACTGGGGCACTCGGGTGGCTCAGTTGAATGTTTCACTTTGGCTCAGGTCACGATCTCACGGTTCATGAGTTGGAGCCCTGCATCAGGCACTCTACTGTCAGTGTAGAGCCTGCTTCAGGCCCTCTGTTCCTCTCTTTCTACCCGCCTCCCTCTCTCTCAAAAATAAATAAAACATTAAAAAAATAGAAGCGATAAAAACATACAAGGAAGAGAGAAAGGTAGGAGATGGGTGTTACTGGAGTTACTACGGCTGGACTAGAGGGTTAGCAGAATTTTAAAGAGGGTGGGAGTGAAAGTCAGTATAGTATAGTATAGTATAGTATAGTATAGTATAGTATAGTATAGTATAGTATAGAAGGGACTAATTTGGTAGTCAGGGAAACTGGGTTCTAAACCTGGCTCTTTCTTCATATACACAGAAGACCTTGGGCAATCCCCTCATCTTTAGGGACTAAATTTCCTCATTAAAGGAGTACATTAAATGACCTCTGAAATCTCTTCCCACTCAAACCAATCTGTAACTTGAGGAAAAACATTCTAAGGGTATTTCTCCTTCCCCCCCCTTACTAAAAGGGACCTTAAGATCAAGAGATCATGTGACTGATTTACAATCTGAGGTCCAGAAAGGCTATGAAACTTACCCCAAGATCACAGAGCAGTTGGTGGTGACTTAGATACAAATCCCTACCTCTGAGTCCCTGTGCAGTGATGCGTCCTCTATATGATGTACAACTGGGAGACAGGAGAAGGTATAGCCCAAGAGACAGTTTCTGGGGTGGGGGAAATACAATGCAGGGCTTGTTGGGAGATACTATCACCAGATACAGAGGGACACTGCTGAAAAAGACCTTTGGTCCACAACTAAGAGTTTTAATATGATAAAGATAACTAGAAATCACTGGCAAGTAAAATTATTCCAATTTCACTTATTATTAAATGATATAGGGGTGCCTGAATGGCTCAGTCAATTAAGTGTCTGACTCTTGATTTTGGCTCAGGTCATGATCTCAAGCCCTGCATCAGGCTCTGCACTGGCAGTGTGGGGCCTGCTTGGGATTCTCTGTCACCCTCTCTCTCTCTGTCTTTTCCCTGCTTGTTCTCTGTCTCTCTCAAAATAAATAAATAAACATTTAAAAAAAGACATAGTAAATCTAGACAATATATTCAAATAAAGAAACTTAAACATGAACATGAGAGATAAATTAACATGGGAGCTTCCTAAACAAATGGCCAAAATAATAGTCTTATGGGTCCATATAATATTGGAAAGGTCTTTGGGGACCTAGAGTAATAGCCACCCTCCCTTTTTCTTGCCTGACCTTGGAATCACCCTACCCCAAACACTGAACTATGAGATTAAAGCAAAGTTCCTGGTATCCCCAAGTTCTCTCTGCCTTTGGGGAAGTAAGCAGGTATGAGGATGGGAGGGGGGACTATGGGAAGACATGGTCTCTTTGCCAAAGGAGGTTGCAGCTGCATCCTTCTGGCTGAGGGTGTTGCTCTTCTCTTGTCCTGGCCCTGCCTATCTAGGCCTTTTCACCTGCAGCTTCCACATGGGCTTTGTGATATTATCCATTTTCCAGTTTGACCCAGTATTCACAATTTACACTCATAAATATGACACATTGGGAAAGGACTGAAGGAGATGCTAAGAGCTACACAGAGAGAACACAAAGAACCAAGCACTGAGAGCAAGGGTCCAGAATAAAGTCTGCACTGAGAAGAAAAACTTCTGAGGATCTAAGGAAAGCCACTGTAGTGTTTATGGATAGGCTGAGTACAACAAATATAGAATGATGACTTTTTACATGTTTGGAATCAAATACATTGGACATCTCTGAGGATCCTTGAATAAAATGGCTGATTCTAGATCCAAGCAGAGAAAGTAGAAGGTTAGCCTGGAATATTTTGTGTCAGAAAACAACAAACTACTCAAAAATTGATAGAGATAGGTCAAAAAAACATAGGAACTGGCCTGAACAGCACATATTGGCCAAATTTGGGAGGCCAATGCCTTATCCATTAGGTGACTGAGGCTTCTAAATATTGGCCAAATTTGGGACAACTTGAGCACCAAAACCTAAAATAAATGTAATTGATTATAATACACTGAATTAAAAAAAACAATTAACAGTAATGCTCAGAAAAGGAGAGAATAAGGGAGGAAAGAATATTTTTTGCAAAAAGAATATAAGTTAATACATATGGGAGGGATCACAGAATTAGAAAAGCCATTTATAACCCTCAATGTAACCAAGTTAACAGATGATGGTCATCGATGCATGATAAAATCACTAGGTGGAGAACTGCTGGGGAAAGGATATTTACATGTTAGCAGAATATCACCCCACAGGTTACTTATCAATTAAATGTGGAAAACACACTCTTATGATGGTGAGGCCTGGTAGATGCCATCTTAACTACATGATCAAATTATCATCACTAAGAATGTAATATTGGCTCTTATGTGCTCTTAGGATGATGGCAGTATAAAATACACAATACTGCCTGTGAAGTAGTTTTGCCAAAAGTCTTCAACTAGAATCTTGTCAAGGCTTTAGTCCTAAATTCTAGTTTATAGGATAGAGAAACACATTAAGTAATACTATGAGAAAGCAATCAGACGAATGTAGAATGTGGACATTGTAAAAGAAAACTGTTCTGGATCCTTTAAAATATAAATGAGGTGAAAATCAGAGGAAGGGGAATTATCTGGATTGAAATTAGAAACCTAAAGAGATGTAAAGTACAACCCTTGTCAAATCCTAGTTAGAAAAAAGGAAAACAGCTATAAAATCATTTTGGAGACAATTAGGGAAATTTAAGTATAGATTGGATTATATATATTATATATATTATATATATATATATAATATATATAATATATATTGACTCTTGATTTTGGCTCAGGTCATGATCTCAAGCCCTGCATCAGGCTCTGCACTGGCAGTGTGGGGCCTGCTTGGGATTATATATATATATATATATATATATATATATATATATATATATTCCAATCTATACTTAAATTTCCCTATATATAATAATATATATTAAATATATATATATATATATATACACACACATACACATATGTACATATATAGATAGTATAAGATAGTATTATAGAATTTTTAAAGGGATTTTTTTTTAAGTTTGTTTACTTATTTGGAGAAAGAGAGAGTGCACACATGTGCATGCGAGCTGGGTTGGGGCAGAGAGGGAGAGAGAGAATCCCAAGCAGGCTCCATGTTGTCAGGGTGATGAAGGGCTAGAACTCACAAACTGAACCACGAGATCATGACCTGAGCTGAACCAACTGAGCCATGCAGGTGCCCCATTATAGAATTTTTTTTTAAACTGTGATAACAGTGTTGTGGTTTTGTTTTGTAGGAGAATATCTTTATTCGCAGGAGAAATATGCTGAAATTCTAAGGTGAAGTATGATGACTATCTTTCTTTCAAATGTTTCATCCAAAAAAAATTTGTCAATCAGTGTATGTGTACAGAGAGAGACAGAGAGACAGAGAAAGAGAAAGCAAATGTAGCAAATGCTAGCCATTGCTGAATCAAAGTGGATAGTATATGAATGGTTTATTGTATCATTCTTTCAATTTTTCCATACATTTGAAAATTTTCAAAATAGAGAACTAAATTTCTGAGAAAATATTTGACAGTTAAAAAAATGCTTAATCTAGAAAAAGAGAAGCTCTTTCATTCCTAATTAATCCTGTTATTGTAATAGGGGCACATCTATGTCTCCCTCAGCCCCCACATGAATGGCAGGGGCCGTGACTCTTTTCACTTTGGAACCAAAGAAAGCAAGAATGTGGCGGTAAAATAAAGAAGATGTTTTCTCTAAGTGACTCCCATTTTTCTCATGGAGGAGGGAAACCAAGCTCCCTCCTTCCAGGAAAGACCATGGAAAATCACAAGAAGTGATAATTCCCCAGCAAGTATACATTCTTTTGTTAGTATGATTTCATGGCATCAAAAACAAAAACAACATGAGGAATTTAGTAAGTACAGACACTAACCCATAGCTTTCTAATCAAGCTCTACTAGGATGCATCTGATCCCATAGCCACATCAAACTGTGAACCTTCTTTACAGACTGGCCCCTGGTTCCTGGTTTCTCTATAGAAGAGAGGTCAGTGAATCTCAAACTGGCAAAATGGCAGATGGGCTTCCAAACTGAAATTGTTACTGAGAGTTTCGTGGAAGATATAGTAGATAGTATAATTCATAGCACACAGTAAAGAAAATTGAAATATGGAAAATGTACGAAAGAGAAAAGGCAAGTAAGTAGTTAAGTTTAGAACAATTTAAAATCTTTTTTCAAAGCAGATGATGATTTACTACAAGTTCCATGAGGAGAACCTAGAAATACGGGATACATAGTTAAATGGGGACTAGAAAAAAAATGTGAAGGGAAGGAGGACCCCAATAGCATCAACTTTAGAGCCACGAAAATGGGAATCCTGATTGTTTAAACCAAAGGATAATCACAAACCAAGCTAGTAGGGAGAAAACGAAATTAAAAATTTGACGTATAGATTTGAGGTTAAAAGTCGAGGTTGCAGAGAATTCACACTTCCATGTAGGCCCCCATGCTGCCAATAGAATACCAACCACGACATAAATCACCTTTTTTCTGTGAAACCAGGCACTGTTGAAAGCACAATTTTTTTTTAGCTTAATTATGTGGTGGTTAATTGCTTTAATTCTTACTTCATCAAGCTAATGCAGTCTGAACCTTAAATTTTCTAAGATGAGAAAAAATACAATTTGAAAATTGTATAAACAATTATACAATGACATAAAAAATCCCAAGGAAAATGAAAATTACATTTGATTAAATATGTATTTAGAATTTTCAAATTTATTTAAATAATAGATTAGAAGACGAGATTGTCTTGCTGGCTACTTTCTATGTTACTTGTTTATTTATTTATTTATTTATTTATTTATTTATTTATTTATTTATTTAAAGTTTATTTATTCTGAGACAGAGAGTGTGCAAAAGCAAGGGAGGGGCGCAGAGACAGAGAGAGAGAGAGAGAGAGAGAGAGAGAGACACACAATCCCAAGCAGGCTTCATGCTGTCAGCACAGAGCCCAACGCAGGGCTTGATCTCATGAATGGTGAGATCATGACCTGAGTCAAAATCAGGAGTCAGACACTTAACTGACTGTGCCACCTAGGTGCCCTTTGTTTTATTATTTATAAGACAACTCACACTTTGTAATAATCTTCTGAGTTATTTTTCAAAGCCATGTGGAAAAGGCAAGTGCAAAATGATAATATCTTTGTCCATTCGTCCACTTACTCATTCGACAAAATTACTGGGCATCAACTGTGTCCCAGCATGAAGCAAGGTTGTAAGGGTGCAAACACAATTACGGTCCCTCAAGGGACTCAGCTGGTATCACCAACCTATAAGGAAATAGTACCATAAGGTGTTATAAGGATATTTTGAGAGAGAGTGATTATTTATCTTTGGACCAAAGGGAGACGGCTGGTGGGTTAGGAAGACAGCACAGGGGATATGATGCTTGTGCCAAAGATGAGCACATGTGTAGCAGGCAGTGGGAAAGTGTGGAAGGATATTCTAGGCAGAGGGAGCAGCATGAGGAAAGACAAAATGGAAAACAGTGTAGTGTATGCAGATATCTGCAAGTGGTTCAGTGTGGCTTGGGTGACAGGGAGGTGCTCTTCAATGAAGCTAGAATAGAGGAGAGTAGGTTGGGGTGAAAATATGAGAGGTTCAATTTGGATGTGGTTTTAGGGCCTGAGGGCCACCAGAAGAGTCGCCAGTACGCATTTTTAGGAGTACAAGAGAGGGCCCTGGCCTAGCCTCACTTCAGAGAACCTGGTTGTGTCCCTCCTTCAAATACACCTCTACATAAAGGGCCAAGAGGACATCCTACCTAGAACCCACATTCCCCCACCCCTTAAGACTATTCTCTGTCCCTAGGATTACGGGATTCCTTGATCAAATAGCACTGACCCTGCTTCCCATGTAGGCTTCCTCCTCAGGTCCACTCTCCAAAGAGCAAACTGTATCTCTAGGGTGCATGTCTCTAGGCCTTGAAGGATGGACAAGAAGCAACTATTTGTGGGGCTGTATATGGAGCCTACTCAGGACCACAGTGTCCACACAAGTGAATATGCAAGACCTCTCACAATGTGGATGGAGCTGGCAGTGAGAAAAGAAATGGGTAGGCTGTGGGTTAGAGGATGGCTTCCTTATACTTCCACAATTTGGTCGGTAAGTTTAAGATTCTAAAATTGGCCATGGCTGTCCAGGTGATTATGAAAGTTTATCTCTCAAGGTAGAAGAATAGAACATATTCGTTTGTTAACTTGACTTACAACTTCAACATATTTAACATATGCTATACAAGCATGTTTGTACTCTTGACTGAGTCCACAAATGTTAGGGCCAGCCTGAGTGGCTGGAAATACAATCAGGAGTTTAGGGAAGACTTTACCTCTGGCCATATTTGGAGGTCATTGGCACCTAGCGAATGCTATGGGAGTGGGAAGTTTGCTCAGGGCAGATGTCAAAGTCATAAGGAAGAGAGCCATGGCTTAAATCTGGAGGCACATTACCCTTTAAGCAACAGGTGCAGGAGCCAGCCAAGGAGCTTGAAACAAATTGCCAGAGAAATAGAAGTATTAGGAAGGGGTCATTCCCGAAGCCAAGAGAGAAGAGTATTTCATGAGGAATGAAATGGTCAACAATATGGACAATGTATGTAATGTGGTCAGCACAGTGGCTGGCCCATGGTAAGCACCCAATCGTCAGTGGCTGATGTACATTAGTGAATGTACTAATGATGATGTCAATGATGGAGGTGGTAATGATATCTCTATTCCTCTATGTGTCTTCTTCCTGCCTCAAACACTTTTTCCTCTTTGTCCATCTCTACTCAAATCGCTATTTATCACATTCTCTAGGATGTCATCCCCTTGCCCATTAGGTTGTCCTCCTACATGCTCTCATGGTCTCCTGTGCTCATTCTTATCATTGCACATTCTGCAAGTAATAGGCTACTGGTTTTTATTGATTGAGTGGTCAGTTTCTAGGGTGCCCAATCACACTGGTTTGCTTGAGACTGTCTGGCTTTAGTGCTGAACGTCCTATGTCCCGGGAAAACCTTCAGTTTTAGGCAAATCCTAGATGGTCACACGAAAATGACATCTCAATTTTTTTGAATGAGCAAATAAATAAAAGGCGGTATGTCAATATCAAAGCTAATGACTCTCAATTTTTCCTATGTATATGAGCATAAGCCCATGCAGGATGTTTTTTCTGTACCCTCTTCACCTCAGTTTATCGAACTGAGGATGCTGTGGGTAAGACATTCTCATGACCTGTTTGGATTCCTGTCCCAGCTCTGTTTCGCCCCATAATCCTGGAAAAGGATAGCTTCACTTTTTCAACCAGAGCTCCTTATCCAATCCACAGAACAAGAAAATGATTTGAGTACTATTTTCTCAATTCTCTCAAAATTGACATACAACACATGCCATTCTAGATGCATAGGAGAGAAGCTGAGGCATACCTTGATGCCTTAGGGCATTTAGGGCTTAATTCTTTCACCTGTCAAGAATCACATAGGCCCTACAATCAAGAATGCTGCTCTGATTGGCCTCTGCGCTTGTTGGTTAGCACAGTTGGCTGGAGGAGAGAAACTATGGGAAGGAAATATCAAAGGATGGGGCTTATGTTATCTGTGTTCTGCAAACTGAGGAACTGGGGCCTGGAGAGGAAGTACATTCTCATTTTCCTAAGATGGACAAAGGTAGAAAGCTGTGAGATCTCACCAATCAGGAAGGGGAAAAAGAAGACAACCAACCGCCTCCTAGGCCTTGACGTGACAGTTGTCATCAACTTTGCTTCTCAGTTGGCAATTGCCAAAGTCAGGCTGCACTGTATGTCATCTTGTGGAAGACAAATGCTCTATAAATAAATTGACTTGGAACAGTCTCAAATACACATAAACCACAATGGCTTTAAATGTAAGTCTTGACTTTTTTCTCATTTTCTTTCTCATCTTGGAGAGGTCAGCAAGGAAGTTTCTGCAAGAGAAGCCTTACTGAAATTCAACCTAAGAAACCAAGAACTTTCCTGTAGTCTCTTTCACACATGCTTCATTACCAAATATTTGTTTAAAAGCTTATTGATTCAATACCTAAAACTCTAAGCATGCACGTATATATTACACTTAAGCTTTTGCTTGTTATACGTTATACATGAATCCTTTTAAAAATTCATTTTCTAGAAGAGGTGATTATTCACTTTGTCATTCAATTTCCTATCATTAAAAATTTCATATGTAAAATCATGCATGCTGACGGGGTACTGTGTGAAGAGAATATTTTTAGTGACTAAGCTGAGAGAAAAGATTGTTGATGGCTTTTCCATCTGAGGAAGAATCAGAGACAAATTTCTGAGGAATACCTTGAAAGATGTGAGAGCTACCAGAATGAACAGTACAGGAACCATGGCCTTAGGTCTGTGTCTCCAGCTTAGATTCTGAAGCAGAGGTACCCACTTTTAACTAACATTCTCAATGGTATTTCATTTGTGGGATAAAGTTAATTACCTCCCCCACCCCCGCCTCATCACATCACTACATTGGCAAGGACAGTAGAAGCACAGGATTCTGAGTTTTCATTAAATAGCCATTCATCTGAAAGGAAGGTCACAGTGCTGCCAATACTAATTGAAAGAGCACTTACTTTATGTCTGATTTACATGACTGAAAGAAAGAGGATCCATCCCTGGCCTAGTAAATACTTTTGATGGTATGAAGAAATGTCTAAATAGGCTAAAGGAGGTTAAATTCCACTGAAGCTTTCCAAGTATGTGCAGATAGCAGTTACAGAACATCCTGGTCTTGCTGGGCAACCTTCTTCTCAGTAGGCAAGATTTCACCTTGGCTTGCTAAAAATGCTGCTTGCTTAGGTTTCAAGGGTCCACATGCCTGTGCTTATTACTGGGAAATTTTAAGGCTTTAATGTGGCCTAAGATGATTCTTCTGGACAGCAGCTCTACCAACAACCTTCTTGAGGAAATGCAGTCTGAGCATTAAACCCTAGTTCCTTCCTAACTTCCCAGCAACCCTCTCCTGTGCCTGGCAGGTTCTAGTAATGCCTAATCACTGGCAGCTCCTCCACCAGGCCATGCAATCAAATTGCATGACTCTTGGCCTTTGCTCTGTTTTCTTTCATCTGGAACTTACTTCTCTTTTCCTCCCTGCCTTTTGCCTGTTTCCTAGGCCATTTATCATAACAGACTCAATTTAGGATTTATCTTCTTTAGAAATCCCTTTTGGAACCTCTGTGGTGCGCTAAGGTCCCCTCCTCTGTGCCTTGTAAACCCCTTCTATGGTAACAACTACACTGCAGTCAAATTGAACTCACACAGGTGTTCACTATCCGATTATTAAATGTTCCAGGTTATGAATATGCTTACTTATTTGGGGTGGGACTAAGGAGCTAATTTAAAAAAAAAATGCGTGTGATAAAATACACATAAAATTGACCACCTTAACCATTTTTAAGTGTACAGTTCAGTGATATTAAATACATTCATAATGTTGTACAAATATCTCCACCATCCATCCTTATAACTCTTTTCATTTGTAGATATGAAACTCCATACCCATTAAACAGTAACTCTCCAGTCCCCCTGCCCCAGACCCTGGTAATCACTATCTAATAATCTAGTGGTAAGCCCCTAGTAGATTACTATCTGTCTCTGTGATTTTGACTACTCTAAGTTCCTCATATAAATGGAATCAGGGGTGGCTAGGTTGGTTAAGCATCCAACTTCGGCTCAGGTCATGATCTTGCAGTCCAAGAGTTCGACCCCACATCGGGCTCTGTGCTGACAGCTGGAGCCTGCTTGGGATTCTGTGTCTCCCTCCCTCTCTGCCCCTCCCTGTTCTTTCTCTCTCTCAAAAATAAATAAACATTAAAAAAAAAATGGAATCATATAGTATCTCTCTTTTTGTGACTAGCTTATTTCTCACTTACCACATAATGTCCTCAAGGTTCATTCATGTGGTGGCATGTTGTAGAATTTTCTTCCTTTTCAAGGCTGAATAACATTCCATTGTATGTATATACCACATTTTGCTTATCCATTCTTGTGTTGCTTCCAAGTTTTAGCTATAGCGAATAACACTGCCTTGAATATGGCCATACCAAAAGCTCTTCAAGATCTTACTTTCAGTTCTTCTGGGTACATACCTAGAAGTGGAATTGTTGGATCATATGGGAATTCTCTTTCAATTTTTAAAGAGACTGCCATACTGTTTTTCCATAGTGGCTGTACCATTTTAGGTTCCCATCAACAGTACACAAGGGTTCCCATTTCAAGGAGTGAACTCTGACAAGTTTTTTTAAACGTCCGTTTAAATCTGAGAGGTTGGAGACCCAAATGGGCAAATTTGTAATGAGGGTAAGGTATATTACAGTGACCACTTGGGTGCTTACCCTGTGCCAGAAACTTTAACATTTTACATTAATCTAATTTTCATATTATTCTAATCCTTACGATAAGCTTTTGAGATAACTATTACCTCCATTTTACAAATGAGGCTAAAGATTAAATGACTCCTCCAAGGTCACACATCTAACAAAGTGGACCAACCAACACTTGCACCCAGGTCTGACTCCAAACGAGGACCCTTTATTCCACACTATCAAGGGGCTTTGGGGGTGACTAATCCGACAGAATCTCGGAGAGGTGGTTTCTGAGTGACTTTTCTGGGAAAGGACCCCCTGGTAAGAAAGGCGCATGGCAAGTCTAAACGGAAGACCCTTTCGGATTAGTCTCACAGCTAAGCAGCTGCATTTATCCTTACCTAGATTTTTATTGGTTTCGTGAAGGAGTAAAATGAAAAACGTGTGACCTCCACGAGGCCGAGAAGCTGAGCGCGGGGTACAGGTTTCCTGGGGTCTTTCAGCGTCATTCTTTATCTGCCTAAGGTGTTTTCGCCTACCCCTGCACAAGGGGCGGGAAAGTGTGTGTGTGAGTGTGGGAGAGAAGGATGGGTGGAGGAGGAAGGTTCTCCAGCCAAGCGCAAGGAAAGCGACTCTGCCGCCTGGCGCAGTTGCCAGGACAGCGCGGCCAGACCAGCAACGGCAGAAGCCGCACCGCGTCCCGGCGGCGGCTGCGAGCTCGAGTGACGCATTGCAGGTACGAACCAGCCAATCGGAGGCCGGCTCAACGATCGTCGGATACAAATCGCCACCACGATGCTCCTCCGCGCCGCAAAGTAGGGCCCTTCGAGCGCGACTCCACGGGCCTTTTAACGGGCTGGCTGGGGAGTGAAACCCACTCACGTCATTCGTTCGTCTGCTTCCCTTTATCTCTTGCCTCGTCGAGTAAGTAACAATGGATAAAGGAGTCTTGAAAAGAGTTAGAGAGGAGGGGGTTGGCCGGGACTCGTTTGCGATGTTCCGTTATCTGGCATGCGGCGGAGGGATCTGGCGGAGGGAGGTGTTTATGAGGCGCTGGGGGCGGAGGAGGAGAATTAGTCCGAGTAGGGCGAGCGAGCTGAGTGGTTGTGTGGTCGCTTCTCGGAGACCGGTAGCGCTTGCAGCATGGTGAGTGCGTCGCTAAGCTGCCGACGCTTAGCCTGAGGTGGGGGGGGCGAGGTTGAAGCGAATTTGTGAAAGAAAGGGAACTCTGCTCCCCCACACCCATCAGGAGTGGTCTTTGCCAGAGAGATGGCGCGAAAGAGACTGGGGGCACGGCGGCGGTTGCGTCGCAGGTGCTCCCCCATCCTTATCCTTCTTAGGGAGGTGTCCCCCGGCGAATTGGGGGCTGGGAGCATTGCCTACGAGGCAGCGAAGCTCCTCAGGGGCTTGGCTGGGTGAGGATCATAGATCCGGGTTGAGGGGTAGTCCAGCACATGGTGGAGGCGAGAGAGTGGAAGGGCGGGGGGTGGGGGGCAAAAGCCTCGGGTCTGGCATCCCGAAAGGTCAGTCCTGGGGTTGGATTCAAAAGCCCAACGGACGGTTAGTGCTGGCGCCAGGAAGCGCCTTTGTCCGCTTGCGGCCGCCATGCGCCGAGGGGGCGGGAGGGAGCGCGAGGCCCGGGGTGAGCGCCAGCGCCGCCGTTAGCCCGCATCCCCCGCGTGCCGGTGGAGGGGGGGGTGCGGGGGGCCGCGCGAGTGGGCGCGGCGCGCTGTGTGGGCTGAGCCGGAGCCGCGCGGGGAGCGGCCGGGGGGCGGGGCGGCGGGGCCGTGGCCGCCGCCCGCTTGACTCGGCTTGCGCCCCAGCTGCTGCGCTGGCACCTGCAGGGCTGCGGAGGTATCGGCCCGCGGCGCTGCGGGGCCCGCCGGTTGGGGATGGGTGGGGGAGGGCGGCCTCGGCAGTTTCCCACCCCCCTCTGGTGGCGAGAAGGAAGCTCGTTGAATCCTGATCTTTCCGCTCCATTTGGGCTCTGGGCCTTTTCCACCACCCATGGCTGGACAATTGAAAACAAATTTTTCTTCTTCTAAGTGGCTTTGTCATTGAAATGAGCTGCATACCTGAAGTCTGTCGCATCCTTACAGTGCGCGTCTTCTTGTTAGAGAAAGTAATCAGCTCCAGCTTGGATCTGAAAGGCGTTTCCTGTTCACCTACCGAAAGCAAGCTTTGGGGTGACTGCGGTTCTGTTGAAAGTCGCTTTTATCCTCCCGCAGTAGTTGGAAAGAGCCAGTGTCTATATCCTATTCTTGAGTACTCACGTGCACTCCTAATGTCAAAGAACCACATGCACAGAATTGCCCCCGCTCCCACCCCCTTGAAAATGAGTCGTATTTCCTTACAGAAATTGCCAGACCATCTTAACGTGCAGTTCAATTCGTTTATTCAGTAATGGGTATCAAATACGGTAGTGATAACAAGAATATGCCGAGGGCGGGGGGAGCAGGGAAGTTTAAAAGTATCTTCCCGTCTCTTGAGACCGGAACTCCTGGTTTTTTTCCTGTTTAAAAAAAAAAAAATCTAATGAGGGCGGTAATTTGCAATACCTATTTTGTGTTAACGTCTGCCAAGTGGTTACAGCGATGGGTGTGTCCAGAAGGCAAGGTGACATCTTAAGCAGGAGTTGGGAATTCTTGCCAACTGAAACCTCCAGCCTGTATGGGTGTGGGGCGAGGAGTTCGCCTTGGATAAACGAGTGATTATTTAAGTTTGATGCACTGGTTCTCTTGTGATTATTTTAAATTATTCTGGATTTGAATATACTAGTTGAATTTACTCTTCTAGGTGAAACAAGGTGTACATTATATGCATGTAATCAAGATTCTAAATTGTGGGGTAAATTTTTAAAAATGTTTTCAAATGAATGGTAAAGTTTTTTCCTAATCAGTCTAATCATTGAATCGGGAGCTCGAATAGATTTTCTTGGTAATGCATGCAGTTTGTTATGTATGTACGCTTTCATGGTCCTATGCCAGGGGTAAGCTTTTGTAGTTCCTGTTTACACTATTGGTGCGTTCGATTGACAGTCATTGTTATGTAAAATTAATTAGGAAGTTGTCTTAAGGTAACTTCATAATTCTAAAACCTGGAGATTTAAAATTAGGACTCTTATCAACTTATAGAATAAAAATTTGTGTGGAAGCGGAATAAGATTGCTCCCATAGTTCTTGGGTTTATATGTAGTTGATACATGCTCATTGAAAGGGTGGGGGATTGCTTTAAGAAGACTTGGGGCCCAACTGATAAGTAAAAGATGTGAAGAGGTAGAAAGTTTTTGTGCTTGTTTAAATAATCATTATTGCAAGGGCATCTCTGTTAAACTGAGGAAATCCACTATGGCCTTGTTAAAATATATAGAAGTTTCTAGATTTAGTTATAATGATCAAATTAGACCTTTAGTAAAGATCCTAATTTCTGTGAAATAATTTGTTCTAGTGGTTTCTTTATATGATGCTACATAGTACTGTTCTGTCAGAATTATATGTTTACTAAAATAATTTAAAGACTATTTTGATATAGGTAAAATAAATACCCTGACTTCTGAAATGTGGAAGAAACTTAGTAAGCCTTTGTTGTATCTAATACTTGGAATTAAGAGGAATGAATGAAAGCTAGAAGTTTGTGTTCCGTTTTAAGCCTATGGATTCGTCTATTCAAATAAGAATTTTGGATTATTTTTAAACTGCCATTCACTAGATAAGTTCCAAGAGTATCCATGTCTACTTTTGAATGCCAGTTAGGAAATGTTTAGTAGGTACATAATACATTCACTTTTCAGGTCACACATTAGTCTAGATTAGTGTTTCTCAATGTTTACAAATCACCTGTGGTTCTTCAAAATGCAGATTGTACTTCAGTAGGTCTGATGTGGAACCTGAGAGCGTGCTATGCCTGGAAGCTTTCTCTGTAGTGACCAGAACAGTAGAAATTCTATCAATTGTAGAAATAAAGGAGTAAGAACTAGTCATCTCTCTAGTGGATTGTTCTTCACTTAACTGAGATAAACACACGTGTTAATGAACTTGAGTTTTCCCGAAAGTATAATTCTTCTCGTTCTTCTAAGAAAATGGCATTCTCCATAGACAGAAATAAGAACCAGATTTATTTGCATGTAGTTGGAAAAGGCTTACAAATTAGAGTGCTAGGGAGTCGTGTAGTTTTGCTTTTAGTAGGCCTTAATCTGAATGTTGCTGATAAAGTTTATTTTAAAAGCTTGAACTCTGGTTTAGTAGTAAATACAAAAGTTTCTTTAAGTTTCTTGAAACAATGCAAGCAAAATCCAGGAGCACTTTGAAGGCTGAGTAACAAAATGTAATGGCCCCATGCCATCTTGTCTGCTTTCTACCTCTAAGAAAACACATTCTTAGAAAAATTCACAAATAAGCTTTAAGGAATAAACTATCAAACAGAATGCCAAGTTACAATATAGTGCTTTTAATTGTAAATGGATGGGAAAAGTAAAATTAAGAAATAAACTTCCATGTGGCAATAATACATTTTGAACTTAACTTTGTAGAAAGGATAAATTTTAAATAGGCATCTCCATATTACATGACAAGAGAAGCACATGTGCTTATGTATATTTTGATCCTCCAAAGTATTTCATAAGAAGTAATCTGGTAATATAGAGTGGAGTTAAGATGACTGGTATAAAAGACAAAGTATAGCCGGATGAAAATAGACTTCAAAATACCTGCATATGATACAGTCTGTGAGATCTTTAATGAGGGCCCTGCTACTGTCTGTAACGAGATAATGATGCCATGCATGTCTGTGTGGAAGTTGACTATAGTCAGGTTCATATTTAACATTGTAGGTTTTTTGATAAGTTAACATAAATAAAATAATTATCATTGAATTCTTGGGGCTGGTCCTTCACATAGTTTCTTACTGTGCACCATAACCTTGTAAGGTAGGTATTGTACAGATGAAATTGACTATGAGCAGTTGAGTAACCTGTCCAAGGTCACATGGCTATTAAGTGGCAAAGCTCTAGGATATTAGTCCAATGACTCAAAACACCATCCTTTTTTGTCTACTCTGCCCTTTCTTCATAAATGATAGAAATCCTGCAAAATGGGATTGGATTAGAAGTAAATCCTTTATAGTCTCTAACAAAATAAACATCAAGTCAGTGGATTTACTGTGTTTTAAGTCTTACTCCATAGGGAAAACAACATAGGACTGATTTTGTATCAGATACTTGGTGGAAGATTGGGATTTGGAAGGATACAAGTTGGGGTTTTTTTCAACTTCTGCATTTGAACTTAATTGTTGCCTCTTCAATTTTAAGATAGCAGACCTTTGGCTTTTTTCTTTTTTTAAATAGAAACCAGTTGAGTTTGCTTTGAGGTCAAATGAAAATTGTTGAGCAGGGAGAGAAACTTTCAAGCTTTCTGGGTCCTTCCCACATTTTGTCATGCTGTCCAC
The DNA here is from genome assembly GCF_028018385.1 of Neofelis nebulosa. Lineage (NCBI taxonomy): Eukaryota > Metazoa > Chordata > Mammalia > Carnivora > Felidae > Neofelis > Neofelis nebulosa. Next base: position 74,133,924 of record NC_080790.1, read on the forward strand.
TAGAAAAAATGTGATGTTATTATTCTATATTAAGGTATTTTTTTTCCAGAGCTGTGTTCCTTTAAAAGAGTGAAACCAGGCAGTGTTTATTCTTTCATACCAGTAAAAGAATGGATTAATTACAGAATGCTTGATTTCATATGGGTAAGGATATTAGAAGGTAGTTTCTTGTTCTGGGTTCTCAGTACCACATGGGTTGTTTCATGGGTTTATGTACTAGTAAGTGGTGAAATGTCCCAGGATGAAGGCCACATGAAGCACAAGAAGCCTTGGTATTTTTTAGATATGTTTATAAATTATGGTACTCTGCATTTAAAACTTAGAGGTATTGAGTATGTCTAACACCTTTTTGTTTAATTCTGACTTTACTAGGTACTAATTTTGAACTCCTCCCAGAAATTTAACCTGAACCTCTTTCCCTATCTGTATGATAAAGAATGATACCAATACAGTTATTATGAAGATTGAATAAAAACCATGTATATAATGGACTTTAGCAAATGCCTGGGCTTTTTTTTTTTTTTTTTTTTTTTTTAAGCAAAAATAAGTAACTCCTCTCAGTGTTAAAAAAAAATCACAAACCTTAGGTTCACTTTGGGGTTTTAAAAGTCAAGAGAAAATGGATAGCTGGATTTAACATTTAGTAAATAATGTAGTTCGAGTGGTTAGAATCCTGGATTCCCTGCAGTTGCCTGGCAGGTGAGGAGAAGTAAAAACTGGAGCTTTCCTGTTGCCTCAACTAGGACAGCTTGGAGTTTTATCTTTATAATAGATGGGATTTTCACTTAGTATTTTTTTTTTTTTTTTTTAAGGTTTGGAAAATCCTTTTCATGTCCAAATGATGTGTTTAACCTTTTATAGGGGTAACTTTGAATGTAGTCCTTGGACATTATTTTTGGTTCAGTGGACATTTCTTCTAATAGTGGTTTTCATCTAACAGAGGAGGTGAGCTTAAGTTTAGGTATCCTAATTTTGAGAAAGGAAATAATGTTTTTGTTGGATTCTATCCTTGCTTTAGAAGAATAACAACTCCATTTAAACTCTCTAGTATTCTAGTATGCCAAATTGCTTTTTTTTCCCCTCAGTTTTTGTGAAATTTGGACTTCAATATGTATTCTGAAATAATAGCTTGGTTTAAATATTAAACTTGGTTAAGACGCTTTCATTTTTCACGTGCATTTTCTCTCTGTTGCTCATACTAAGGAATGTTAGACTAAATGCAGTTTATGGTACAAGGTGAAACTTGAAAGTTTTAAAACTTGTTTCTTAAAGTTTCTTAATTTAACTGCTAATCTGTATACTCTGAAGTCACTTACCTATCTCTGTGATCTCTTTGTAGGCTGACCAACTGACTGAAGAGCAGATTGCAGGTAAGAAATAATAAATTGTACCCATTAGATTTCATTATAAAGTGAATAGCCAACCTCAAAATAAGTTATTTGTATGAAAGAATTAACTTTGGGGGTGCCTGGGTGGCTCAGTCGGTTAAATGTATGATTTCGGCTCAGGTCATGATCTCACAGTTCGTGAGTTCAAGCCCCTCATCGGGCTGTCCACTCTTAGCACAGAGTGCACTTTGGATCTTCAGTCCCTCTCTGTGTCTGCCCCTGCCCCGCTGGCATTCTTTCTCCTCTCTCTCAAAAATGAAGTAAAACGTTAAAAAAAATAATTATCACTCACACACACACACACACACACACACACACACACACACTCAGTTTGCTTTGCTCTATGCAGTAGAGAGTAACAAATGAGTGTAATGTAACATAGTAATTGAATCTGCTTTGTCAAATGAGAAGGTACGCTTGCCTGTGAAAGATGTATGGAGCTAACCGTAAATAAAGGCAGGTTTTTGGGGCACCTGGTTGGCTTAGTTGGCTGAGTCTGAGACTTGGACTCCGGTCATGACCTCACAGCTGGTAAATTCGAGCCCCACATCAGGCTCACTGCTGTCAAGTGCGGAACCCACTTTGGGTCCTCTGTCCCCCATCTCTTTCCGCTCCTTCTCCACCTAGTGCTTTCTCGCTCAAAAATAAACATTAAAAAAATTTTTTTTAAGGCAAGTTTTTTGGCTATGTGGGTATATACTTTGGAGCTTGGTGGTGGTGGTCTTTGTTTTTCTTGAAGATTATCTTTCAGACATGAATTCTGGGTAGTTTTTAACACTGCCAACTCCAGACTACTCTTCACAAGAAGAAAAGAGCCAAGTAGTAATTAATAGGTAACTTGAAATGTTGAATCAGGACGGGAACATTGAATTTACCCCAATTTAAAGTAGCTAATATTTTAACCTTAGAATTGCACATGGGATCAATCTGAGATAACCATTATCTCTAGAGAAAGACTTAAATCCAAAAGTTAATCATTCTGTTTTACAAATGTGTAATAAGTTGAATTTTGTCTTAAAGAACAGTAACAGCTATTGAAATGAGCTTTTAAATCTTGCTATGGCAATAAGTGAAATTGTTACGTGAAACTTGTCATGTTGTCTTTATGTGATAACATTAAATATTGGTACTTTTGATTTTATTCTAACACTTTGTGATGGCTGGTTAACATCAAAATGTTGGAGAAACTAGCAAAAGATTTTTTTTTTTTTTTAATTCATTGTAGTGTTAAAATGCTTTTCAAACTCTTCTTTACTTTCTTCAGACTTTTATTAACACAAGTATCAAGCAGTTTTAACTACCAGTTTTCCTGGTAGGCAAGAAGTTTGAAGTGTTCCAAATCGCTAAAGCATTTTTTTTTTTTAACGCTAGAGAAAACTGAGAAGCCCAGTTGGAACTCCACTATATATCCCATTTAAAGTAAGCCCCCACCAATGTAAACACAAATTTGGAGGACCCAGAAATCACTAGTCTCCTCAAACATTCATCACAAATACTATTTCATAGGACTGTGTAGAGTAGAAAGCTCCTTAGCATTAAGGACCAAATATATAAGTAAGTTTTATTTTTACTTATTGTGTGAATTTGACTTAAATCTGAGAATTGCTTTCTGGGATTGATAAATTGCATGTACTGAGTGCTGAAGCAGTCAAGCAGAGCTTTGGAAATAGTTTCTTTGTTCATTTATATTATCTTAAATGTGTCCATGAAATGTAAATTACTCTAAAGTAGTGTTGTTGTTTTTAATAATGTCTCCTTTAGGATCTGAAGGGCTAATTAATATTTCCGGTCTTAAATTCTTCTCTAATACATTTACCTCCCTGTCTGCCTTTCATTTCTTGGTATTCCTAGTCAGATAGTTATTCCTGCTGTATATAACACAGCATGTTCACTTTCAAATGTATCATTTGAGGTATCTGTCACATACCTGGTGCTCATTATTGCCCTCCCAACCACACATACAACTAATTATCAAAACAAAATTCTTTGTTTCTATTAAATAGATGAGGATCAGTCTTCAAAGACTGATAGCATTTTCATAAAGAATTCTAGCAGTTCACTGGAGCATTCACTTTAGGATAAATGTGGTCTTTTCATTGACTTTCATGATATAATTAAATTTCCAGTGGGGATGGGAGAAAATCTATTTTATATTTTAGATTCTGTTCCTACCCTGCATTTTCCTAGGCTTTTATTTATTTTTATTGTTCTGTTTGTTTATTTTGAGAGAGAGAGAAAACAAGCAGGGGATGGGCAGGGAGGGAGGGAGAGAATCCCAGTCAGGCTCCACACTATCATGACAGCACAGAGCCCGATGTGGGGCTCGAACTCCTAAACCACGAGATCATGACCTGAGCTGAAATCAAGAGTCGGGCGCTTAACCAGCTCAGCCACCCAGGTGCCCCTTCCTAGGCTTTTAAAACCATTCCTTGGACCCCAGGTTTAGTGAACCTTTAGAGAAGCCAATGCTTTTATTCTACTAAAATAAAACCCTGTGAGATCAGGGACCTTTTTGTTGCCTCTTGTATCCCCTGTGCCTCCCACATAGTAAGGACTGAAGAATGGATACACTTTAAACATGTTCCAGAACACCATCTACTGTATCCTAAGAGTTATTCCTCTTCCTTCGAAAATCCCTTCCTCCTAATTTGATTGTTTTAATGTCCACCTTTGAGGTGGAGGCAAATTATTTTCTTTATCCTGATAAATTGTAATCACTGGGAGCTAGTAACATTTTAGAGTCCTTATCAAAAAATGAAATGTTAACAAGCTTAATAAATAAATCAACATTGAATATACTAAGGTACTTTTTAAGCTATTTTTATCTCCATATGATAACCATTACTACTTCAGATTTGTTTAGAAATTCTAACAGCAAATAATGTAGAAAAAGCATGTCTGTTTAGGTGAAGTTACTGGAATTGTTCACATTACCTAGTCTTAAAAGGCAATCCAGAAGAGTCCAGTGTGACCTTACTAACAAGTTAATTTTGTTGATGACCCTGCCGTGATATCAGTTGTTGGTGTTTGACATTTAGGGGACTAATAAGAAAAACCTAACAAGAATTTTTCTTTTTTGAAGTTCCAGTGTAGGGGTAAAACTTACTTGATAAAAATAATAATCTTAGTTTACGTAGTGCCAACAAAAGTCTGATACATGCCCTTTGTGAGATTATTAAGTTCAGAATTTTCTAAGTACTAGGAAGTTGGTAAACAGGCATTTGATTTAAGTCATTCATGGGAATTTCTGTTTAGAATGGTGTACATCTATACATAAAGATAATTTTCTTGTGACTTAAGTTATTAGATGATAGATGCCATGTGTTCAAACCCTAGTAGTTTATGCATTTCTAGTCAGTATTTCTAAGTCCTGCTTGGGACTGGGGGACAACCTGAGTAAAATGGAAATGTCTTCAAATTCTACTACTTGTGGGATTTATTGATCTGTTTTTGTCATTGAGTCAATCTAGTTAATCTATTATATGCTAATTTTGTAAAAATCAATTCTTTGCCACTAAGCTTCTGAAACAAGGGGAGTTTGTCTGAAAACAATATTAAATGGAATGGAATTGTCTTGTTACTGAATGTAGTAAATTGCCCAACTAGTCAGTGATAACTTGGTCTAAAGCTAAACAGTTAAGAGATTTTAAGCAGAAGAAGGTAATGTGGTAATCTAAAAAAGTAGTAATAGCACCAGATAGTTGTGTGGGTAGTTTTATTTTATTTTGTTTTATTTTTTTTAGTATTTATTTTTGAGAGAGAGTGAACACAAGCGGGGGAGGGGCATAGAGAGAGGGAGACACATAATCTGAAGCAGGCTCCAGGCTCTGAGCTGTCAGCGCAGAGCCTAATGGGGGGGCTAGAACTCCTGATCTGTGAGACCACGACCTGAGCCCAAGTTTGATGCTTAACCCACTGAGCCACCCAGGTGTCTCTGTGGGTAATTTTAAATAAAGAATCCAGTTAGAAGGCTGTTGTAATGGTCTAAGCAAAAGATGACAGGGCCATGAAACAAGATAATGTCTTGTAGAGATGTAAAAGGAATGAAGCAGTGTTCAGAGGGAAAGAGTTAAAAATGTCTTCTGCTTGCATTCCTAGGGTTGCTGGGGAATATAGAATTCTTTTTTGTAAGTCTTACTTGGGGTCAGCCAGGGGCGATGTCTTTTAGGAAGTCCAAAATAAAGGTACTATAGGGTGGGGAGGGATACATTCTAAGACCCCAGTGGATGCCTGAAACCACTGATAGTACCAAACTCTAGTTTTTCCTATGCACACATACCTATGATACAGTTTAATTTATAAATTAGGGGCAATAAAAGATGAACAACAGTAACAATAATAATAATATGCTGTAATATAAGTTAACATGAGTGTGGTCTCTCATATAGCGTATTCACCCTTCTTATGATGATGTAAGATAATAAAATTCTTGTGTGATGATATGAAGTGTAGTGAATGAGGTAGGCATTGTGATGTAGTGTGTTAGGCTGCTATTGACTTTGACAGTATGCCAAAAAGATCACCTGCTTTTGGACTGCAGTTGGTGTTGGTAACTGAAACAACAGTGAAACTGTGGGTGGGGGAACTACTGTATTATGTTAAGGAGAGAGACCAGTAGGCTAAAGAAGTCTTCATTATAAGTGGGCATCGGGGCGCCTGGGTGGCGCAGTTGGTTAAGCGTCCGACTTCAGCCAGGTCACGATCTCGCGGTCCGTGAGTTCGAGCCCCGCGTCAGGCTCTGGGCTGATGGCTCGGAGCCTGGAGCTTGTTTCCGATTCTGTGTCTCCCTCTCTCTCTGCCCCTCCCCCGTTCATGCTCTGTCTCTCTCTCTGTCCCAAAAAAAAAAAAAAAGTGGGCATCAATGAAATGGCCAGAGAGAAGAAAAGGGATAAGAAGATTGGTCATATCTACATGTGAGAGAGATAAATGGGAGAAAGAGCCTTTGACAGTGTAAGGTAGGAAGTAAACTGAAGTACTGTTGTGAAAGCCAAGAGAAGTTTAGAATTTTTTCAGTGTTTTGGATGCTGCAGGAAAATGAGATCATCTTTTTCTTGACACTTATCAGACATAGCTCTGAGTGCTTTATGTTTATCAATTAAATTCATAAACTTAGTAAGTAGGTTCACTTATTCCTGTTTAACAAAAAGGAGGAAGCTGAGGTAGTAACTTAACTTGCCTAAGGTTACATTACTAGTAAGTAGCAGAGCTGATATTATTTAACCCAAGTGGTTGAGTTCCAAAGTCTGCTTTTTAGTTTCTATGCTATATGGCCTCACATACTTAAGCACAATTGTTCGATTGAGCAACTAGATCGTTATTGGTAGACTTGGCATTTTCAACTGATGAGTGGAGCTGGAAGTAATTGTAATAGTGGATTCGTAGAAGAAATGTCAGTGATGGTGCTTCCCAAGATTGGGGGAAGATAAGGGCAGGCACCTAAGAGAAAATACAGGGTTTGAATTTAGTTTTAAACTTAAGACACATGATACATGTGTCTTCAGTGGAAGAGTAGTTGAGACTAGTGAAGAGATTATGATGGATTGAAACTGGGAGGAGTAGGACATGGGATTATATAAGAGGGAAGCACACTATTTCTTAAAACATGTCAGGTACACATTTTCAAATGGATAGATATTTTGAGGGAACTTAGTGCTGTGAATTTGGAACTGCTTTTGGATTTGCATGCTGATGGGGTCTGATACCTTTTTAAAAAGCACCCTACCAGAAAATACTGGTTTTGTTACTAGCTCATTTATATGATCTTGCATTACCAAATTTAATTTCTGCTTTAGTTTATAAAATAAATGATGAAGCCAGGAATTCTGGACTGCTGTTCCAACAGCTTTCTATGTAATGCAGTGGTGAGTTAAAAGGAACATAATTTCACAAGACATCTTAAAGATCTAAGATAATAATATATTTCACTATATTAAAAGTTTGGGATATTATATATACATATATAAATTTTTTTTTTTTAATGTTTATTTTTGAGAGAGAGGGAGACAGTTTTCCGAAGCAGGCTCTGCCCTGATAGCAGACAGCCTGATGGGCCCGAACTCATGAACCCGTGAGACAATCTAATTGACTGAGCCAACCAGGCACCCTTGGGATTTTATATTCTAAATAAAGGTCTAAATTATCTTTGTTCTTAGTAATACAATACTTAGCTAAAACTAACCATTCATATCTTGATCATCCTGTTGTTAGTATCATTATAGATTATTTGGTGATAGTTCCTTAGATCTCAGAAAAGGAAACTAGCCTATTGCATATTGTTCTGAAGTTTAAAGTTTTTTTTGTTCTTAAATTAGTAGGTTCTTAAATAGGCTTAATTTTAACTTTTGAGGATTACTTCAGACAGAATGCATATAGTTGCTCTATGGAAACACATGCTGCTACCATAGTCTTATTTTTCTATTTGGAGCTTCAGTAGAAAATAGAGAAGTTTTGATTCTTTCAATCCAGAATAATTTTGACTCTTATCTGTTCTTGATATTGGAGCTCTCTCTGTAAGATTTTAGGTGAAAAAAATTGCTGATATGTCAATATGAACAACATATTGGTATGATTAGCTAAAGATGTTTGAAATATCACAAGGTCTTCGCACCTAATTCTTTAGGAATCAAAAGCTGATTTCAGGTGCTACCTCCATATATATCTTTGCTTTTAAGAATTGATTAATTGATTTCATTTAGGAGTTTACTTTTCATTGTTGTTAATTTGTACATTTGGATTGGTCTCTCTTTAAAACAGAATTCAAAGAAGCTTTTTCACTATTTGACAAGGATGGTGATGGAACTATAACAACAAAGGAATTGGGAACTGTAATGAGATCTCTTGGGCAGAATCCCACAGAAGCAGAGTTACAGGACATGATTAATGAAGTAGATGCTGATGGTAAATTTTTTTTAATTGGGGGTTTATTTGGGGAGGGGGAGTCAAAGAGGGTTATTTAAATCCTGTTGTAATATTTCAACTAAACAAACCATTTCAGGAAATGGCACAATTGACTTCCCGGAATTTCTGACAATGATGGCAAGAAAAATGAAAGATACAGACAGTGAAGAAGAAATTAGAGAAGCATTCCGTGTGTTTGATAAGGTAGGTATTCAGGGATTGGATTTGTTAAATTTTGAGGATGACTCTTGGCAAGAAGGCATCACTTGACTTTGGAACTAAGAAATGGTGATTTCAGTGTAGGCTATCCTGCTTTGTCCTCCGTGACCTTTAATTTATAGTTCAACTACAGATTGTTTTTAGTTGGTATGTATTTCTAAAGTGTATTTTTTTCCCTATGAGTCTGTAATTTTACTTATTATACTAAATTTTTTCTAGGATGGCAACGGCTATATTAGTGCAGCAGAGCTTCGCCATGTGATGACAAACCTGGGAGAGAAGTTAACAGATGAGGAGGTTGATGAAATGATCAGGGAAGCAGATATTGATGGTGATGGTCAAGTAAACTATGAAGGTAAGTCTTTCACTACCTCCTTCTGCACTTTGATTTTAAGTTATAGGTGTTTGTTAGGTATCTGATAGGTCAAAATTAGGGACCTCCCCCCTCATAAAGATGATAAAATGGGTTTTTATATTTATAAACCTTTAGCTTTTCAGAGTGTTTTCTATGGATTAGGCAAAAATCATCACCTGAGAACTTTTTTAGAACGGTTTACTATTGGTCCTATCCATATACCTAGTATCTAAGTTTGAGAAGCATTGTACTGCAGACTGCTGAATTGATCTTTGTATAATGATTGTAGAACAGTTTGAAAATCTTTAAAATTATTTCAGGATCCTCAAAATGAAATTAAGGTGACTTTCCTTCATTGGATTTATTTTTCCTCTAATTCGCTTTAGTCTAAAACTGTTTACTTATGCTTCCATTCAAAATTACCATGTTATACCAAACTTAAGAGCAAGAACGCTTCTATTTACAATAGCTTATTAAAAGCATTAATTTGGTTTATTGGCTAATGATCCTTAGTAATTTTAGTTTATGGAGTTCCAGCCTTGACAGTCTAAGTAAACTAGCTTTCCTCTGTACCATACGGTATTTTTGAGGAAAGAAAGGGGAAATGGAGACTGCTCAGATATTGAGTAATATGATTGGTTTTGTCAGTCTTTTGCCATTGACACTTCTTGTGTGCTTCTTCTTTTTCAGAGTTTGTACAAATGATGACAGCAAAGTGAAGACATTGTACAGAATGTGTTAAATTTCTTGTACAAAATTGTTTATTTGCCTTTTCTTTGTTTGTAACTTATCTGTAAAAGGTTTCCCCCTGCTGTCAAAAAATATGCATGTATAGTAATTAGGACTTATTCCTCCATGTTTTCTTCCCTTATCTTACTGTCATTGTCCTGAAACCTTATTTTAGAAAAATGAACAAGTAACATGTTGCATGTGGCTTACTCTGGATATATCTAAGCCCTTCTGCACATCTAAACTTAGATGGAGTTGGTCAAACGAGGGAACATCTGGGTTATGCCTTTTTTTTAAGTAGTTTTCTTTAGGAATTGTCAGCATGTTGTTGTTGAAGTGTGGAGTTGTAACTCTGCGTGGACTATGGACAGTCAACAATATGTACTTAAAAGTTGCACTATTGCAAAACGGGTGTATTATCCAGGTACTCGTACACTATTTTTTTGTACTGCTGGTCCTGTACCAGAAACATTTTCTTTTATTGTTAACTTGCTTTTTAAACTTTGTTTAGCCACTTAAAGAAAATCTGCTTATGGCACAATTTGCCTCAAATCCATTCCAAGTTGTATATTTGTTTTCCAATAAAAAAATTACAATTTACCCAACTGTTGCTCTGAATCTGAGTCATTTAATTAACTTGAGGTCAATTTTGAGAATCAAGTGGGGTGGTTTTTACTTAGTATAATTTAGATGTTTTTATTTGCTTGTTTTTACTCTCTAGATTGTGTTTAGTTTTGAAATTATGATACTTCCTTCAAAAGGTTTAAGTGAAAGATTAAAAAACTTTTTGTAAGTGTACGTAACATGGGAACTGGCATAATGTAGGTGTTTAGTGTTTCCTTACTCTTCAACTTTGGCATATCCACTTCTCCGTATTAACTTCATCCATGCAATGATTTTTTAAAATATTTGTTACAAAAAACAATCCAAAAGAAGGGGAGGGTGTCATTATGCTTTTACTTCTATTTGCTAATGTTTTATTCATAGTGCTTTTTCTTCTTCATAAGGCAAAAGAGAACTTTGGGTTGTCCTGCCTATCTGCAACATGTTTTACAAAAAAGTTATCTTTAGGAGGGGATTGGCACTTCTGGTTTTAGTTTTTGCTTGCTTCTAAACCATTGCTTTATAATCTTAAGCTCAAAAAGTGGTTATCAGGGTTTGTTTGTTTGTTTTAGCTACCTTTTAAATACTTAATGCAAAATTCCATAGTAAACCAGAGCCAAGATTAAAACATTAAGTATAATTGTTATCTGATTATTGTAGCCACAAGGTTTATCTTCCCAGGGGGTTAATTCATTTGGCAGGCTATTGCCCATCTTGGACTATTTCAATACCTTTATTCTACCAGAAAATAGAAAAGTGGATGGTTAGTGAAGGAAAAGGGAACTAAGTAGGTTTTAGAGCGAAGTTACAGGCATTGATAATCCTAACGGGGTGTTACATTATTACATGCTAGGCAGGCAATCAATTAAATAGAAAGACCTTCATTACATGTAATAATTAAGTGAAAAGGAAGGCCAGCAAAGTATTTGGGGCAAAGATTAACATGCCTGGGTGTTGAGTCACAGTAGTCTCCAGTGTATTAAACATGGGCTTTGGAGTTTTATCTCAACAGTGTTCATATCACTGCTGTGTGTAAAACTTGAAGAGGTCAGTGTTTTCTAAGCCTCAGTTATTTTGCCTGCAAAATGGGTATAGTTGAGCCAACTGGTTTTTAACTTGACTTTTACAATAACGAAGGTAAAGTACTTAGCATATTTCTTGGCGTTTGCAGTAGGTGTTCAGTTGATGTTACTACGCTCTTAAACCAGTTATGACTCTAAAATGAGGGAGTTGGTCAGAGTTAATCTTTCACAGTTCCAACAGTTTTTCCAATCCCTACATTTTGAAGTTTACCTAGGTTAACAGGTTGGAAGGGGACACTATTTAGGGGTACTTTGGTATATCATACTGATTTTTATGTTCTAATATTCACAAAAGTCACAAAATTGGCATTTTGTTTTTATAGGAAATTGAAGTGAGCAGTTTTATATAATTTAGTGGGTCATGTTTGGCACGTACTGAGCTGGATGCAAATCTCCATTCCACTTCCTACAATAATCTTATGGAACTCAGGACTATTTTTGAACGCTTTAGTTCTATGTTCAAATCTTAACCATATTGCCTCTTTTAGTATCGCAGGATTATGGTAATTGATAATTCTTACCCTAGTACCATCTGTAACATGTTTGCTCTCAGATAATTTTTTTTTTAACATTTATTCATGATTGAACGATAGAGACCGAGCATGAACAGGGGAGGGGCACAGAGTGGGGAGACAAAGAATCGGAAGCAGGCTCCAGGCTTTGAGCTGTCCGCACAGAGCCTGATGTGGGGCTCTAACTCATAAACCGTGAGATCATGACCTGAGCCGAAGTTGGACGCCCAACCAACTGAGCCACCCAGGCGCCCCATGCTCTCAGATAATTCTAACATAAATCACTACTGCAGTTAATAAAAGTGATCCATACTTCAGGATGTATTTTACAAAATTTTTATTAAAGATCTGATGCCTAACAGGCAGTTGACCTCTACTTAGTGTATTCTTGAATTCTCAAATGCATCCTCCCTTTTAAAACTGCTGTTATGATAACTTGAAAATAAATCTTAAAATTTTCTCAGTGATACTGTACAAGACTATGTTTTCTTAAGAGGACATTTTGTTTATCCTACATACTTAATCTGTCTTACTGGTGAAGTCCTGGAAGTCATTGACCTATGCTGTTTCTATTTTTGAGATACGCAAAACTATTTTCTCATCTAGATGTTCTTTTCTATTTCACACCTTGTATGGGTTTCTAGACTTCTCTGTACCTTTCATCATATTCCTTTAGTCTCTAGAGTACCAGTCCCTAGTCTGCTGAGCCAGTTTTACAGGCTCAGCCAAAATAAGAAAGTGAAATGAGGAACAGTGATAGACTTGATTTAATCTCTTAACATTTGTGAAAACTCTGGTTATTAGCCTTTTGGCCTTATAATTTCAGTTCTTGATTTCAAACTTGATGCCTGGTTGTCCCCCCCCCCCCCCCCCCCCCCCCCCCCCCGCTTTTAGTTTTTTTCTTTTTTTTAAGGCTCTGTTGAATTTAGAATCCCAGTATTTTTGGTAATGTTTATTTTTGAGAGAGAGTGCCTGTTTATTTTCTTTTTTTTTTTTAATTTTTTTTCAACGTTTTTTATTTTTGGGACAGAGAGAGACAGAGCATGAACGGGGGAGGGGCAGAGAGAGAGGGAGACACAGAATCGGAAACAGGCTCCAGGCTCCGAGCCATCAGCCCAGAGCCTGACGCGGGGCTCAAACTCACGGACCGCGAGATCGTGACCTGGCTGAAGTCGGACGCTTAACCGACTGCGCCACCCAGGCGCCCCTGCCTGTTTATTTTCGAGAGAGAGAGTATGTGTGTGTGCGTGCGCGCGCGTGCGTGAGTGGGGGAGGGGCGGGGAAGGAGGGAGAGGGGATCCCAAGCAGGCTCTGCACTGGCAGCAGAGAGCCCAATGTGGGGCGCGAGCCCATGAACTGCAAGATTGAGATCAGACGCTTAACTAACTGAGCCACCCAGGCGCCCCATAGAATCTCAGTATTTTGAGAGATGGAGTCTACTAGTCTCTCACAAAAACTCACCTATAGAATCTTAGGCCCTGCCTCAGAATCTGAATCTATTTTCAGAAGATCCCCAAACGTTTTGTATGCACATTATTATTGGAAAAGCACTGTGCTAGTCCATCCTCTGGTTTTATTTAATAGGCAGGGAAACTGGTCAACCATATATATTCAAGTATTTTAATCCCTCCTGTGTTCAGAAGACTCAGAATTCAGACAAAAACCTGTGTTTGGGACATGTTTAAAAATTAGGGGAGCAACGATTTGTCAGAATGAATTCTCCAGTGAAGATAGGCACATGATGCTTTGGGGTATAAGGGATTAGGCTAAGGAGGACTTCCAGGAGGAGTTGACTCTTGAGGTTTGTCAAGTTGTCAAAAAGGAATAAATAGCCTAAGGGGAGACAGCGTGAAGATGGCATATTTGGGATTTCCAAGTATGTATCTGAGCGTGACGTTTTAATGAGGGAAAGGAGATGAAGCTGGATTGTGAATTTTGCTTTTGTCCCAAAGGCAATGATAATGATAGTCTGTATTTACTGAATGCATTATGCTAGACATGGTTCTGAACATTTTGCTCAGCTTAGTCTCCACAACAACCTGGTGTGGGCAGGTACCGATTTATTTAATCACCTTTATAGACGATAAATCACAGCAGATGCGGAGAGTGGTCAGATCCTGATAGTCCTGGGAGGAGAGGGATTCAAGAATGAGGTAGTGGAGTAATCAATACAGCAATGGCAAGTGGAGGTCAAGTTTGATAGTTGAAAAATCCCCCATTGGATTTGGTAATTGGGTCACTGGCTAGTTGAGCAAATCCAGTTTTAATAGATGTGTACACGTGTCAGATTAAGATGGTTTTAGGAAAGTATGGGAAGTGAAAGCCTACTCTTGAAATCTGTGAAAGTTAAGGAGAAACTTTCTGGTACAGTGGTCAGTGGGGTGCTGGAGCAAGACCCGGATATGAACTCTGCCGCTGCCACTTGTATGCGATGCCCAGTCAACTATATACGCTAACCTGTCCAAGGAAGCCTCGGTTTCCTCACCCATAAAATGGAGTTAGTATTTGTTAAACAGGGTTGTTGTGAAGATTGAATTAGAGTAATGTGTGAAGTACTTAGAACACCAGAGGTTCTCCATCAAATGAAATTATTAAGGTTGAGGGGAGAGTTTGTAAAGATGAGGATGTTTATAGGTTGAGAAGCTACAGGTAGAGGTTGAAAGCGAAAAGAATCTGTCAGAAGAAAGGGTGGTTCTTGGTGTCACAGCTAGGGAAGTCCACTGTCTCTAGTGCTCGCTCCTCAAATCAAGAGGCAGGAGAGACACCCCCAGAATTTCAATCCGGAGGAGTTTAGAAACAACCTTAAAAAGTGGGTGCTAAGGCTGATTTTCGCTCTAAAGCTGAGTATGCCTACCAAGCATACCGTCTCCCTGCCTGGGGGTGTGGGGTGGGGGTAATCTGGGAAAAGGCCGGTGGGGATTAAGGTATGCTCAAGCTCCCACAAACAGTCTTTTGTAAGTCTTTCTTGGCGCAGCTACCCACCCCAGGGCTCCGTGACGCCTTCAGAGCCCTGTAGACTTTCTTACTGCACACGTGCGTGACAGCCTCGAACGGATTTCCTGTGCGCGAGGCTTGGGGCGGGGCCTCGGTGTGTCCGCCTCTCGTCTCACCACGCGACGCGAAGCTGGCGGTTTGCTGGTGGGTCCCCTGCGCAGGCTCAGGAGCTCGCGGACCCCAGGCGCCTCCAGGCCACCGGACGCCAACCACGGCGGAGGGAGCAAGGAGGTTGCCATGCACCAGCCAGTTATGGCCTTCACCTCCAATACCCTAAGGGAAGGCCTGGGACCTGGCAGTTCGGTGGTCACCTCGGTACAGAAATCCTCCCCCAGGCCCCCCAGTACCCACTAGTATCTCCTGCTGAAGTCCTCTGCACCGACTCCCATGTCTCTCTAATGCTGGGCCTTTGCACCCCTCTGTTAGTTCTTCCTATCTTTCCCTTCGCTCATACCTACCCGTAGTCCTGTCTTCCTGATCTTTATCTGAGGTCTACTTCGCTCTATTTCCTCTTCCTTTGCTCTCTCTCATCCTTCCATTCGCCCTTTGTTTTCTGTATTTTCTTTCCTTCCCTACTACTAACTGCGCTGGACAGCCGCTTTAATTTTCTTAATTTCCCCCTCTGCCTAGAGAGGATTGGTTTTTCCTTACTTAGTCTGATGCACACGTTTTTGCCTCTGCCTCCTATTTTAGTATTTATAAAATACTTGAAACTACCTGCGTTTAGTGTCTAAGTATATTTGGGCGAGGGATGGTTAGCCTATCTTTTGTAAAAGTGATTCACCCCTAAATGAATTTGAAGTGATAGATGGGTGGAGTTTAGATCACGCCTGGGGCAAAACAAAGCAGTGTCTGCTGAGTACCTTCCTTAAGAAGTACCATGTTTACTTCTCCCTTCTTCCTGCTTATTTTCCTGGTTCTAGGTAGAGGTGGGAGTCCTGTCTTGACCTGCCCGAGAAAGTTAGATTTCTGTGGCTTTAAATGTGCAACAGAGAAGATTCAACAGAAATCTTATAAAGGGAACATGTAGGAAGAAATTCAGACAGCAGTGTATGTTGAAACTAGCTCAGGGGTACTCATAAGTAGAGTGAATTTAAGTTGCTAAATAGAAAGAATGAATTATATTTATATCAGTTTACTGATTAGATTGTTTATTATTTCTAATGCATCGTTGCTTGAAATAACTTACATTTTGTCGTTATAACAAAAGCATTATAAATGAAAGTACAATTCAGTATTTTAATGACTATACCTTGTGGAAATAGCACAAAAGGAAAAAATAAACAACTGTGTTCGGTTGATGGTGAGGCAGAAATGAATGTGGAATA
Organism: Neofelis nebulosa; assembly: GCF_028018385.1. Classification (NCBI taxonomy): domain Eukaryota; kingdom Metazoa; phylum Chordata; class Mammalia; order Carnivora; family Felidae; genus Neofelis; species Neofelis nebulosa. Next base: position 74,150,031 of record NC_080790.1, read on the forward strand.
ATAATAAATGGGTATAGAATACTTACTATGGAAGACAAGAACGTCCTTGGAAACTAAGGAATATCAAAAATAATTTGTTTTTTAATTTGGCAGGTGAGATGTTAAAAATAAAAGCTACTATTTTTGAGTACTGGTTGTGGGTACAGGTCTTTAAATGTATCATGCCTTATTCTTGTGCCAATCTTGGTATGCCTTATTTATATACTCCTAAGAGGGAGTTAAGGCTAAGGGTTAAGTAATGTGCCTAGTCCTCCTAGCTAGTAAGTGGCAGAGTTGGTGTTCAAGCCCAAGTCTGTCTGGCTTCTCTATCATTCTGCCTCTTTAGTGTCACAGCTAGCTGGACAAGCTGAGAGAACTGGCTGTATCATATTTATATGATACATGTTTGGTAGTCTTTGTAAATCCAGGAAACGGCAGTTTTCAACATTTGCCACATAGCCAGGAATTTGTATCCCAATATCAGATTAATTTGATGACTATACCCTTCTACCTTGAACTCCCAGCACAATCACCTGAACCATAAGCATATTATAATAATACAGTTTAAGATCTACATAACTCTTTCCTTCCTAAGAACACCACATTTTGTAACATCTGATTTGCCTTATGACATCTCTGGAAGATGAGATTATTTATTACTCTCATTTTTCCCAAGGGAATTTAGATGATTAAAACCACTTTAAATCATAAAATAGCAATTTGAGGAAATATTATAGGCAAAATTTATCATTATGTAGCTTTCATTTTAATTCAGGCTGACCAATTTGGTACAGGTGTTGATTTCTTCAAGCAAATGTTTTATAAAATATATTTAACTTCCAGGGATCACCTCTCAAATGATTAAGCACATTTTATGTTTGTTAATAGAAACGAACCCGGAAGACATCATCTTTTCAAAGAGAAGGATGGTGGAGAATAGCATTACGAGTATGTATGTATATTTTCATTCTTTCTATTCAAGTGATTCTTATTCCCATTGATATTTTAACCAGTCCTTACCCTTTAGGTCGCTAACAATTGTTAGAAAACAGTGGACCTCATCTCATATTTATAATTTTAGTATCAGCATATGACTGACAAACCAAATTTAATTAAATTTAATTTAAATTTTGGATGCAGTAAAAAGTAAACTGGGAATCTAGGTGCTTTACAGGATATCTAGATGAGGTCAGTGTAGTTTATGATGGTGGTGAGATTACACAAGAAAAAGCCTCCATTCTAAAAAGGGGTGTGGGTTTCATTTTGTTGTTGTTGTTTTTTGGTTTCAGTTTTTATCTTAGTTAGATGGCAAAGAGCCTATGAGAACTTAACATGGTCAATGTAGGAAAGCAAGGTGATATGGGGCGCCTGGGTGGCGCAGTCGGTTAAGCGTCCGACTTCAGCCAGGTCACGATCTCGCGGTCCGTGAGTTCGAGCCCCGCGTCAGGCTCTGGGCTGATGGCTCGGAGCCTGGAGCCTGTTTCCAATTCTGTGTCTCCCTCTCTCTCTGCCCCTCCCCCGTTCATGCTCTGTCTCTCTCTGTCCCAAAAATAAATAAAAAAAAAAAAAAAAAAAAAAAAAAAAAAAAAAAAAAAAAAAAAGAAAGCAAGGTGATAATATATCAAAGAAAAATAACCAGGAAATTCCCCCTTTCAAGAGACATCATTTCTGTATTGTAGAAATATTTTCTATCCATACCCTTCAATAACAGAGGGACCCATAGGTCAAAGCCTTCTTGAAATTGATTTTAAGGGTGGAACCAAGTGCAAAGTCGGTTACAAAACAAAAGTGACTAAACTTTCAGGTCTGGCCATTCAACCACACTGTGGTTGGGATTTGAAAGTACCAAACCTCTTAGGGGACCCATCAGATCACATAATCTTCCCATTCATCCTCAGCCTCATGTTCTTATTTTTTAGCTTCTCACTTGAGAGCTAGAAAGAAACCTGTCGTTATCTATCAAACAGAAATAGGCTAACTTTTTTTTTTGTCAAGAAACTGTCCTGAATGGTTTCACGAGAGATCTGACACTTCTAGTCCAACTGCATCTCAAGTTTTAGTATCTCTGAGGTTACTTTTTAAAAAGTTAAAACTTTGACTATGGCCATGACCCATTTGCTATATAATTCAGCAATTGTCTCACCAAGGAAACAATCATGATTCTCTGGAAATATTGTTCTGTTGAGGGTGTCTACTGTATTTGATAAAATTTTATTAAACTTTAAAACAGAGAAATGCTCCTTAAGAGTGACCCTTCTGGGGTGCCTGGTGGCTCAGTTGGTTAAGTGTCTGATTTTGGCTCAGGTCATGATCTCATGGTTCGTGAGTTCAAGCCCTGTGTTGGGCTCTGTGCTGACAGATCAGAGCCTGGAGCCTGCTCTGGATTCTGTGTCTCCCTCTCTCTCTGCCCCTCCCCTGCACATGCTCTCTGTCTCTCTCTCTCTCAAAAATAAATAAATGTTAACAAAAAAATATTTTTTTTTAAATACTAAGAGTGACCCTTCTAAGAATGATGCTTTAGGGGATGTTACCCATTCACATACTGATCTGAAAAAATGATGTCAATTTTCCACAGAATACGCCTATCCCTGGCACTTACCACTTGAAAACTTTTATTGAAGAATCCCTATTAAATCCAGTGATAGCAACCTACAATTTTAAAAACGAAGGAAGAAAAAAACCATCTCTTGTGCAAAGAAACGATCCAGTACTAAATGACCTTCCCCTGTATGTACCTCCTGACTTCTTGGACTTGTTAAAGAAGCAAGGAGCCACTTACTCATTTAAAGACAAACCACGGCCAAGCCCCAGCATGCTGGTTTACAAAGATCAGGTAAAGTGCTACTTATTTGTGGGAAAGCTACTCAGAACCCCTGAGGAAAATATTCTATGTACTTAGAGCGCATCTTCCCCAGGAGAAATTGCAAAACTTTATGATGCTTTATTTTCTACAGAAATCAGATGAGGGCTGCCTAATATGCAAGTATGTCCAGCAAGATTTTTCCCTGTGATGTCTCCTTCACCTAAGGAGAATACATGGGGACAAGTTATTCCCTCTCTGGGTATTGTTGGCAGGATTCCCCCGACTTGGGGGACTTGGGGGGCTTCTGAGATCTTATCTGTGATTGGGCCATACTTCTGTTCTCTCAAGCAGTTGATGCCGGGTACCCTCTTCTTTTAACGAGAAAAGTTTTCCAGTGAGTAGTACCCTTTAATGAGAGTGTGAATAGACCTGGATCCCATAGTGAACATTTTTCAAAACTTTCTTGTAGAAATGAGCACTGTGGTACCAAGAAGGTCAGAGTCTACTCTCTGCCCCGCCAGTTCATTCATAACATTGGTAGTAGACAGAGTACTCCTATGCTTACAGCCCTGTGCTAGGTTCTGTGCAGGGGAGATGTTCCTGACTGGGGAGTATTTGAGTAACAATACAAGAGCAAATATATCAAGTGCTAAGATAAATAGCATGGCAAGAAATGCCAGGGGGAGTTCAGTGTAGGCTGGGTTCAAAAGCTGCAAGGCTCCCTGGATTAAGTAGGACCCAAGCTGGACCTTGAATAATACATGACATTTATGTGGCTCTTTATAGCTTATTGTGAGTTTCCACATGTAATCTCTCAGTTGTTCTTCCCCAACATTCTGAAATAGGTGGAACAGATGTTATCCCCATTTTATATGTGAAAACTGAGGTGAATAGAGACTAAGTCACTTGTTCAGAGGCATGTAGCTGATAAGTAGATGATGCATTAATTTTAACTGAGGGTTTCTGAGCCCAAATTTGGTGCTTTTTCCAGTGTGCCTCCAGCCATGAATGAGGGGCAGGGTTTGGATGGGTGGATCCAGAGTAGGTGTTTCAAGGGAGGGGCATAGCATTCTTGAAAGCCTGTTCCAGACTGGCAAATGCAGAGTTGTGACTCGGCCTTTGGGACTTTGGGCCTCCCATTTATAAAGAGGCCACCTGGGGCTTCTGGGAGGGGCACCTGGATGCCTCGGGTGGTTAAGTGTCCGACTCTTGATTTGGGCTCAGGTCATGATCCCACGGTTCGTGAGATGGAGCCCTGCGTGGGCCTCTGTGCTGAGAATCCGGAGCCTGCTTGGGATTCTCTCTCTCCCTCTCTCTCTGCCCCTCCCCACTCTCTCTCTCTCTCAAAATAAATAAATAAAATTTTTAAAAAATTAAAAAAGAAGCCAGTAATAGTATCAATCTCAACAACTTTTTTTGGAATATTATTGCGATAACCTGAGAAGGAATGCATTGTAACTGGAGGTTGAATTAAATACAAGGGCTGTGGTTATGAAGATGGACAAGAAATTTTCAGCAGGATGAGCACATATCATAGCCAATATGTAAACCCTTCTTGTTGCTTTGCAAATTATATCTTTGAACCAGGACAGAATGGTAAGTGTTCATTGGGTAAATCTTATCCTGTTTGCTTCAGTGGATGAATACAAACACTAAAGTATGCTTAGACTTTTATGGCATGGTATCAGGTAACTGTGCTACATATGAAACCATTCTGGCCACCTCCACTAGAAAACCATTCTTCCTCATTCTCCACCACCATTCACTTCCCTTCTACTTCCTCTCTTCTTGCTTTTAGGAGTTTTTGAGGGTAGATCAAGACCCACTACTGAAAGGAGAAAACATAGAAGGTTGATATTAGGCAACATTTAAACCTTTAAAAGACCAAAAGAATTTGGCTTACCCAGAGGGAGGGATAAAACCTGGAAACATGCTTTTCCTGTTTCTTTTTCCTCTGTCTCTCTCTCCACCTCCCCCAAAGGATTGTACTATAGAAACTGGAAGAATTCGATGTTTTCCTAATTTTCTGTTTGAAAGGTATATGATAATGTTCTGAGAGGGAGAGCTATTGAGATGTGACATTGTTTACTCACCAATAAAATTCATAATTTTATGAACCAGAACTCTGGCTTTTAAAAAGCCAGAACTCAGTATAATAATAATTTGAATTTGTGGTAAATAGAATATACATTGTTGTTATTTATTAAGACAGAACGACATTCTCCAGCTTCACAATTTTTAATAGTATATTCACTTTATACCCATTAGTGCTGCTTTTTATTTGTAAGAACGTTTTTACTGTTTTCAACACCTTTATTCTGAAGCATGTAATTCACTGGAGAGTCTATATCAAAGACGCTTGTCATATATATATGTGCGTACGTGTGTGTGTGTACATGTGCATGCATATGTGTGTGTATACTCATCTATGTCTGGCTCTTTCCAAAGAGTATTTGAGATGGCCCTTCAATTTTTACAATAATTCTTTTGTGTTTATTTTTGAGAAATAATAGATTATTATTGTAGGACATGTACAGAAGTGGGGCCATGTGTCTCCCCATCTGTAGTGTGATGACCTACCCTTTGCCCGGTCACTGCTCATCCTCTGCTAGCCCCTGGGCTCCTTTCCCTCATTTCTGGATGATTTTAGCTCCTTCACACCACCACTGTCTCCTGTCATGATTTCAGGACACCCGTACATGATCTTCCAACAATCTGGCTTCTCGGTTTCTTGATTTCTCCTCTGCCTCAGCTCCTGACTCCTTAGAGTTTTCCAAGATCCATCATTTCAACTCTCCCCAAGCTCAACTGTGTGCAACCCACTTTTATCACCCTCTCCTAATCTTCTGTCTCGCTCACCCTAGCACCCCAACCCCAACAGTTTTTCCATCCTCCCGATCTGTAATCCGTGGATCCTCCTTTTCACTGCCTCTGACTTTCTGATGTTTTCTGTCTTTGCAAAGCTGCAGTTCCAAGTTAATCATTAGAGTTTCTCCCTGTGTACACCCTCAGTTCCCTTGCCATGGTGGCTCATCTTATTTGTCTGGCAAGGCCAGGGATTTAACACTGGTTAAATCCAAGTCTCTGGGAACTTTGTACTTGCATCCATGTAGCCGAATGACTCATCTCATTTTAAATTCTTCACCTCACCTGGCACTGAATGGACTTCCCTAAGTGTGTGTTCTCTGCCACTCTTGTGGGTGGCTTTATCTCACATCTCCCCTCTTTCCATGCCCCAACTCCTCTTCCTCAACCCTTGTTCTCTCTTCTCACCTCTTCAGCCCCTCTTCCCTCACCTCTTCATGTTGGAGTGTCCCTGGCACTCACACATCTTCCCTATCTACACTCACTCCCTTGGTGATCTCATTCAGTTCCAGGGCTTTGGACACCATCCATTGCTTTGAGATTTCCGAATTTATATCTTCTTCCCAGACTTCTCTCTTAAACTCCAGATTCATATATTGAATTGCCTTTTTGATTTCTGCACTTGAGTGTCTAATTCAGGGTTTCTTTGGACAGGATAATTCCTTGTTGTGGGGGCTCTTCTGAGCTTTGTAGGATGTTGAGCAGCATTCCTGGATAATTAGTTTCCATTAGCTAGTTAGATCTAGCTAATCCATTATCGATCTCCGCCCCCCCCCCCCAGTTGCAACAACCAAAACTGTCTCTAGACATTTCCAAGTGTTCCCTGGGGGTGAGGGGGGAAGTAATAAAACCAGCCAACCAACCAGCAAACTAATCCACCTCCTTCCTGATTGAGAACCTTTGTGATAGTGGGCGTGATCTCTGAGTGGTTGTCCTCAGGGTCAACAGGTTTATTGTGAAGTGGCTTCATCTTACTATATTCTCTCTCACTCTCTTCCTGCCCCACTGGCCTCCTGGCTGCTTCTTGAGCTGGGCCTTCCACCCCAGTATCTTTGCACTGGATCTTCCTTCTTCTGGAATGCTCTTATTCCAGGTTATCTGCATGGGTCACTTCATCTCCTTCTTCAGGTCTTTCCTCAAGTGTCACTTTCTCAATGAGCCCCATTTAAATTGGCCACCTGATGGGGTGCCTGGGTGGCTCAGTCAGTTGAGCGTCCAACTTTGGCTCAGGTCATGATCTCGCAGTCTGTGAGTTTGAGCCCTGTGTTGGGCTCTGTGCTGAGAGCTCAGATCCTGAAGCCTGCTTCAGATTCTGTGTCTCCCTCTTTCTCTTCCCCTCCCCCACTCATGCTCTGTGTCTGTCTCTCTCTCTCTCTCTGTCAAAATAAATAAACTTTAAAAAAATTTTTTAATTGGCCACCTGACATTCCTGACCTTCCCTACCCTGGCCTTATTATTTTTTCTTTAGCACCTATAGCAATCAATATACTATATAATTTACTTGCACTTTGTATTTATTATTATTTTATTATTTATTATATTTATTATTATTATTTTATTGTCTGTTTTTTCCCATGAGAGTGAAGCTTCATGAGGACATGAATATTTATCTGTTTTGTTCACTGTTACATCTTTGCCTCTAGAACAGTGTCTGATGGTTAATATTTGTTGAATGTGGAATGAATGAATGATTACCCAAATATCTGAACTCTGACTGGGACTTACTCTATTTGTTTCCTTTGATGTGCGATTTTCTTTGACTATGTGTATTTGCTCATTGCTCCTCAAAACTTGTTTTCATGGATCCTAAGATCCAAGATGGAAATGTTTTCCTTCAGCTTTTGGTTCTGCTGATATTTTGGGGAGCTACCAGTATGGTGCCACTTGAAATGCACTGCTTATATGTTCTTGGATCGTTCCAATGATGGGAATTTGGACTGGAATCTGAAAGGGACCACCCCAGGGTTATACTTTCTCAACGATGAATTTTTTTCCCCTCTTCCAATTCTGCTTAGCACCATGGCAACTCTTTCTACAGACCCTTAACATTGGGTGATGTGGGAGAGTTTACTTTCACAAAGTGCTCTTTTAGGGCCTCTAAGTCCTGTGGGTAGGACTCCCATTAGATCACCATCATTGATGGGCCCAGGCTTTGACCTCTGGATCCTTGTAGAACTCTGAAGTTCCCTCAGTCCCTCAGACACAGCTCGGTTCTTCTGCTGAGTTTGGTCTGGACTAGTAAACTTCCTCTGGGCAAAACTAGGCCACAATGCCTCTCTGGCTTTTTGCTATGTCTTGGCTTGTGGTTCTTATGATTCTTTATTGTATTGTTAGCAGTTGCATATTGCTTTAAAAACTCTATTTGCTTTTAATATTTTATTCCTCATTTCCAGTAGTCATCTGCAATGGAAAGTTTATTATCCAAATAACCTAGCTTGCTATAAATAGAAACCAGATCTGTTTTTTCCCCTTAGAAATAGACTGAATCTTTTCCACACCATTATATATTCTCTACATCATTTTATTTTATTTTTTAAATGTTTATTTATTTATTTTGAGAGAGAGAGAGAGACAGAACGAGTGCACATGCGAGCATGCACAAGTGGGGGGAGGGGCAGAGAGAGAGGGGACAGAATCCTGAGCAGGCTCCATCTAACAAACTGAGAGGTCATGACCTGAGGCAATATCAAGAGTCAGGTGTTTAACCAACTGAGCCACCCAGGTGCCCCTCTCTACAACATTTTAAATAGCTGCATAGTAATATTCTACCATATGGCATATCCTAATATATTCAACCATTTTCTGCTGTTAGTCATAGAGTGGAATTGTTGGGGAAAGGGTATATATGTATCTAAGTCTTTGGAGATGCATTGCCAAAATTCTCTTACAGAAAAATTGTGCTAGGGGCACCTGGGTGGCTCATCTGGTGGAGCATCTGATTCTTGATTTCGGCTCAGGTCATGATCTCAGGGTCATGAGATTGAGCCCCGCATTGGCTTGGAGTTGGACGTGGAGCCTGCTTAAGAGTCTCTCTCTTTCTCTCTCTCTCTCTCTCCTCCTTTGCCCCTCCCCTGCTCATGTTCTCTCTCTCAAAAAAATGAAAAGAAAAATTGTGCTATTCTGCAGCTCCATCTTACAGGATATTGCAAGTCCAGTGCCATTTTACATCTGCTGTTTATGTTTTCAACTAGAAACATGAATCAAATGACTCGAATGAGAAAATTTTTAAGTATAAGCTTGAAATCAATATGCTATGGGAACTTCCAAATAACCTGAAGTCAGCAAAGTCTGTTCCCGAGTTTCCCTACAATGCACAGGACAGGGAGAAGATGGTGACTCTGACCCAGTCTGTAGCAAATGAGTCAGTAATTGTGTGGCTTCAACACTCTTGCATCAAAGGGTAAAAATGAGTCATGTTCTCTTATAATCCAATTGAAATAGTCTGTTTTAAAAATGAACAAAGGATGTGAACTAGCAATTCACAGGCATACCAGTTACTAAACACACACACACACACACACACACACAGAACCATAAAGTGATTCTTGGCTTCAACTAATAATGAAATAATTACAAAGGAACAAAAGCAGCTAGACACAATCCTTTGCCTGTCAGATGACCAACAATTTAAGTTTGATGATACCCATTATTGGCAAAGAGGGTACAGAAGCATATTCTCATACACTGTATAATACAAATTATTGCAAGTATTTTGGAGGGTAATTTGTCAGTTTCTAGCAGTGTTTTAAATGCACATAGTAAGGGATTCCATTCTCAGGAATTTACAAATGGTCTTACAAAAGTACAATGAGATGTTATACACAGTACTGTAGCATTGTTTATAATTTTATTTAATCAGAGGACTAATTATATAATGGTACATCCATACAGTGGTATATTGTGCAACCATTAAAGATAATGATGTAAATCTATATGTGTTGATATGGAAGTATCTCCAAGGTATATATTATTAAATGAAAACACACAAGGAACAGACAAATATTATAGTATAATCCCATTTGTATGAATAAAATCAAATATACATATATATAATGTTAAATGCGTCCTTCCTTTTCTTGAGAGGTACTTAAGCAATCATTAACTGGTTTCCTCTTGAGAAGTGAGGGTTACATTACATTTTCCATTTTAAATCTTCTCTTATTTACTTCCTCTAGGTTGGGAACGTTTCAGTGAAAATCACAGGGAAGATTTAAAATTGCTTGAAACTTCTGTCTAGGTTAGCTTTAGCCTTAGAAGATGACGCTCATGTAAAAGGAAACAAACTTGGTGATCCGGCCTCTCCCCATCCCCATATCGTAAGGAGGGGGCCAGGCTGGAAAGGCACCCCTGTTAACTTAGAAATTAGCCAAAGGATCCATTCTAATGTGTTCAAAAGACATCCTTGAACAGCTGATTGGGAGACTGAGGTTGAGAAAATCTGGTTGATACATTGATAGTTCTTAGCTGTGTTTATAGCTTTGATGCTATCTCTGAAGACATGTTAATATGAAAAGCGTACCATGGTAAAAGAAATGTCTGATGGAAATTTCAATAGGATGGTTTTGCATTGAGCAAAATATCAACGGAGAGAAACGTTGCACCCAAAGAGGGGCTGGCAAGTAATACTGTAGGGAACTCAAGAGGTAAATGTTGGGATAATGAAGAGCAAAATGTAGATGAGACAGTTCGTTGTTCATTTAAATTTAAAAAGTGGCCCTCAGAGTTGGCTCATTTAGCAAATATTTTTTGAGGTTAAGTTCTCAGAGAGTATCTGAAAGGCAAGGCAGTAATTGCCAAATATGCAAATATGTCAAGAAAACAGCTAATGAAAATGATTTTTGAAAAATGGATATGGAGAACCCCTCTCAGGGACTGGGATGCATTTGTAGTTCTTAGGGTTCTTTTGGAGCTGATGAAAACTACAAGATACTGGCATAATTAAGAACAATATCATTGCTATCATGAGGCAGACTTCTTTTTGAGAAAGTCCTATGTTGTCTATTTCTCAGACCCAAGTCTGAGCAGTGAATCAGTGATACTTTCATATGACATAAGAGACTTGACTTCTCAGAGATACATTTGGTGAAATTTCCACCAATAGTGCTTAAAAATATTGCACCTGCTAGCCCATTCACTTCATTCACCTTATGATTATTCTGGTAGGGATTCTAAAGGAGTGAAAAATCTGTTTCCTTCTGTCCCACCTATTTATAGATCTGGGTTTTCAAAATATTGTCACACCAAGGACCTAATAAGTAGAGATGGATTTTTTTTCACTTATTCCAGGTTTCTGACATTGATGGTGCTGGTACCACCCAACTGAATTAAGTATCCACACTGAGATCCTGCCCTATTTTATGATCCCAAGATTGTAAGATTTCTGAGTGCCTAATCAATGTGAATTGAAACAATTAGCTAGAGTCAGGTCTTTTTATGGGCACATAGTCTATATTCTCTGAGCCGTATCTTACAAATGAAGAACTCAGAAGCATATGTTGGAATTAGGAAAGTGTGTGTCTGTGTGTGTGCGTGTGTGCATGCACATATATATACACATACATACATACACACATATCCATTCTTTTTGAGTTATATATACATATATATTCCACTAGACCCAAAGATAATGTAACCACCCAGATAGTTTGCAACAAATTCAGCCATGCACAGAGAAACAGTCTCTTATGTAAGGCAGCTATTTAAGATTTTATGGAAAAAAATCAGCCCTCTCTCAGCTATATCAAATAGCAAAGAATGGCCAATGCCAAATAAAATAGGATAAATATAGAAGCTATGGGTAACCAATATTCCTTTCTAGGTTAATGCTAAGAGTTTTTCCATGAGTACTTTATTATGTAAATCTTTTGTGATTGCTGAATATGGAAGAATAAACAGCTGCTTAAGATTTTTTTCTTAACTTTTCAGTTCTCTTTCTCATTTCTCTTCCTCTGTATGTGTGTATATGTGCATGAAGGAGAGAGAGCACAAGAACAATGAGCATAAACCATATATGCACAATTTAAAGTAAATAGAAAGGGAATATACATGCAACCATCATCAAAATCAAGAAATAAAATGCTGTGGCCCCCAAGAAAGTTGCCTGCTTAAAATACATTCCTGTGCTTCCATGGTGTCATAAACAAACAAACACATGTTTCCTTGGTGTTTATTATGTCGAGTGAGCAATGAAGAAGGCACAGGTGCATCAGGACAATGTATAAATTTCATCATAAAATCTGTATTTATGGTTATTATCACTGTATCCACAAAAAGCTGCCTCTGCAATCAAAATTGTATTAGGATGTGAAAGACAGCTGTGGGGTGAGATAGAATGGATGAACTTCCATGTGGCAGGTGATGCCAGGATATGGATGCCTCATTTTCAGCAAAGGCAGTATTATACTTTTAAATCTGATTTTAAAATAATAGGGGGTGGAAGAGATTGTTCATTTCAAGGAATGATTCTTCCCAGGATTTCTTAATACAACTCCTCCCTGCCAACTCCTTCAACATAGGCAGTTCTGAAGGTCTGGTCAGTCTTCCCCTGGCTTCTCCTTCTCTATTCCACTCTGTGTGTGCACCAGCTCCTGACACTCCCTTATGTCACACACTTTCGGGCTATTATCTGAAGATCCAGGGACAATGGAGTCACCCAGGTAGTTTGCAGTAAGTTTGGCAGTAGGTAGAGAGACAATCTCTTCTGCAACATTCCTCCTTAAAATGCCCTTCCGTGGCCCCCTCGAGGAAGTCCTGCCTTCCCTAAAACCGCACTCAAGTCTCACGGTCTTCTCCATCTTTAGATCACCCAGATGGATTTATTTATTTATTTTCCCCTGGCTTTACTGAGGTATAACTGACAAATAAAATTGCATATATTTGCATGCCTCATGAAATGATTACCACATCAAGTTCATTAACATATCCATCACTTCACATAGTTAGTATTTTGTGTGTGTGTGTGTGGTGAGAACCCATAAGATCTAGTCTCTTAGCAGTTGTCAAGGATACAATACAGTATTAACTATAGTCACTGTGCTGTACATTATATCCCCAGAACTTATTCATCCAGTAACTGAAAGTTTGTACCCTTTGACATTCGTCTCCCCATTTCCCCACCCCCAGACCCTCGCAACCACCATTCTACTCTATGTTTCTATGAGTACCCTTTTTTTTTTTTTTAAAGATTTTATTTTTAAAGCAATCTTTACACCTAATGTATGGCTCAAACTCAAAACCCAGGGATCAAGAGTCACACACTCCAACAACTGAGTGCACCAGGTGCCCCTATATGAGTACCCTTTTAGATCCCACATATAAGTGATATGAAACAGTATTTGTCTTTCTCTGGCTTACTTCACTTAGCATAATGAGCTCCAGTTTCATCCATGTTGTTGCAAATGGCAGGATATCCTTTTTTATTGTTGAATAATATTCCTGTGGTAGGTAGGTAAATAGGCAGATAGATAAATAGACAGATATTATGCTCATTTATACACACACACACATATATAATTTATATCACATATGTATTCATTATCCATTCATCCATCAGTGGATATTTGGGTTGTTTCCCTGGCTTGGCTATTTGTGAATAATGCTGCAGTGAACATGGGAGTCAGATATCTCTTCTAGATAATGATTTTGTTTCCTTTGGATATATACCCAGAAATGGGATTACTAGATCATATGGTAGTTCTATTTTTTAATTTTTGAGGAACCTCCATACTGTTTCCTATAATGGCTGTATAATTTTACATTCTTACCAATAGTGCACAAGGGTTTCCTTTTCTCCACATTCTGACCAACACTTGTTATCTCTTATCTTTTTGATAATAGCCTTCCTAACAGGTGTGAGGTGATAGCTCATTTTAGTTTGATTTGCATTTCCCTGACAATTAATGACATTGAACACCATTTCATGTACATGTTAGCCACTTGTATGTCTTCTTTAGAAAAATTTAGGTCTTTTGCTAATTTTTAATCAGATTATTTGTTTTTGTTTTGCTACAAAAACTCATGAGTTGTATGAGTTCCTTATGTATTTTGGATATTAACAATTTATAAAAAAAAAATCCAAAACAATCATTGCTAAAACCAATGTCAAAGAGGTTTTCCCTGTATTTTCATCTAGAAGTCTGTGGTTTCAGGTTTACATTTAAGTATTCAGTCCATTTTGAATTATTTTTGTGAGCAGTGTAAGATAGGGGTCTAGTTTCATTCTTTGCATGTGGATATCCAGTTTCCCCATTACTATTTATTGAAGAGACTATCCTCTACCCACTGTGTATTCTTGGTGCTCTTGTTCAATATTAGTAGGTTTATTTCTGGACTCTCCACTCTGTTCTATTGGTCTATATGTCTGTTTTTATTCTAGTACAATACTATTTTGATTACTATAGCTATGGTTTAAAATCAGGAGGTGTGATGCCTCCAGCTTTGTTATTTATCAAGATTGCTTTGACTGTTGGCAGTCTTAGATGATTCCATATCAATATTAGGATTGTTTTTTCTATATGTATGAAATATGCAGTTGGAATTTTGATAGGGATTGCATTGGATCTGTAGATTGCTTCGGGTAGTATAGGTATTTTAACAATATTAATTCTTCCAGTCCATGAACACAGGATATCTTTGCATTTATTTGTGCCTTCTTTAATTTCTTTTATCAATGTCTTACAGTTTTCAGTTTATAGATCTTTCACCTCCCTAACTAAATTAATTCCTAAGTGTTTACTGTTTCTGATGCTATTGTAAATAAGATTATTTTCTTAATTTGTTTTTCAGATAGTTCATTGTTAGGGGTGCCTGGGTGGCTCAATCATTTAAGCATCCAACTTTTGGTTTTGGCTGGGGTCATGATCTCACAGTTGGTGAATTTGAGCCCTGCATCGAGGGCTCTGTGCTGACAGCATGGAGCCTGCTTGGGATATCTCTCTCTCTCCCTCTCTCTCTTTCTGCCTGTCCCCTGCTTGCTCTCTGTCTCTCTCTCTCTCTCTCTCTCTCTCTCTCTGTCTCTCTCAAAAAATAAATAAACATTAAAAATTTTTTTAAAAAAATGGTAGTTCATTGTTAGTACATGGAAACTCAACTGATTTTTGTAAGTTGTTTTGGTATCCTGTAAATTTACTGATTTTATTTATTCTAACAGTTTTTTGGTGGAGTCTTTAGGATTTTTTATGTATAAGATCATGTCATCTGTGAACGGGAACAGTTTTGCTTCTTTCTTTCCAATTTGGATGCTTTTTATTTTTTTTCTTGCCTAATTACTCTGGCTGGCACTTCCAATGCTATGTTGAATAGGAATGGAGAGAGTGGGCAGCCTTCTCCTATCCTGATCTTAGAGGAAAGCTTTTAGCTTTTCACCATTGAGTATGTGATATTAACTGTGGGTCACTCAGCTGGGTTTAATCTCTTCCTACCCTCAGTCTGTCTTTTATAATTTTATTTATAGTATTTTATATTAGAATTGTTTACGTGTGTGCCTTCTCACTCCTGCTGGTCAGGGACTATTATATTCCCCATTACACCCAGCACAGTTCTTTACCTACAGAGCATGCTCACTAAATGGTAATTGAAATGGATTCGTTGAATCTAGTACATTTAAAATATGATCAATTTTACAGCATTTTTCTATGCATCATCTCAGGCATACTGTCATATAAATTTATGAAGAAGGGGCCCTGGGTGGTTCACTTGGTTAAACATCTGACTTCAGCTCAGGTCATGATCTCATGGTTCATGAGATCTCATGGTTCAGGATCTCATGGTTCATGAGTCCTGCACTGGGCTCTCTGCTGTCATTGTGGAGCCTGCTTTGAATCCTCTGTCTCCCTCTCTCTTTGCCCCTCCCCTGTTCTGCTCACTCACTGTCTCTCTCTCTCTCCCAAAAACAAACATTAAAAAAAAATTTACCATGAAAAGTGAGCATTGGTTGAATGTTTTGAAGCTCCACCTTTGAAAATGTATTTTTTCCATTATTAAGATAGAGAATAAATTATATAATGCTGTATGGTCATAAAATAAAGGATTATGAATGACAGGTAATAAAATAAAGTGAGCTTGAGACCTGTATTAATCTATTTTTGGTGTCCTTGTCCATTCTGTGTAGTCAGTTAAGCTTTCACCAGGGCAATACGATCTACTTCCTGCGCCAGTTCCCAAGCACGCTTCCAGGTAATTATATACTTATTAAGTTGCTTTTAATAATTTCACTCATGCCTTTTTATTTACATACTTAACCAATACTAATGGCTTTTAAATTTATGCCCATCATATCCAGATTAGCATTTTTAAATATTTAGTGAGAGATAGGGAATAAGTTAATAAAGTTCTCACATTAAAAAACAGATTTAGAATATCACCTTTTCTTTTTTTAATATAGGAGCTTCGTATTTCGTTCTGCAGTTCAAAGATTTCCAACAAGCTGCTTCACTCCTGTAAGTATATTGTAGACACGTAACTCCTGATGAATTTGATGTTTAAAACATGCAATGGTTCATTTTGAGATATCAAGATTAACCTTTTGTTCACTGTAGTAGATAAGCAATGAATGATTAATGTAATTGATTTAATATGTACTTAAAGTATATCTAAAGATATACTAGGGATTTCAGTGTAAGTAGTCCATTTGTGTCGAGTTATAGAATAAAAGTAAAGGCTTCTTTACTTTCTGTAAGTCTTGACTCCTATCACCTTCTCAGTGAAGTCATCCTTGGTCACCTGTTAAGAATTTTCTGTGCCCCTTCCTTATTTTGTTTTGTTTTGTTTTCTCCATATTGCTCATTACTATCTGATACATTACACTTGAACATTAATCTCTCCTGTTTTATCTGTCTCCCTCACTAGAATATAAGCTTCATAAAAGTGAGGATTTTTGTGTGTTTTTGTCCTGTTTACATAACATGTAGAAAAATAGCTGACACATGGCATTTATTGATTTAATTGATTGATAAAGTCAGAGATATTCAATAGATCATTATATTAACAGCAAGAAGGAAAAGTATCTGTCTCTGGTTTCTTTCCAAAGTGTGAAAATGCCTACCTACCTGTTTCTACAAGTTTCCAAATATATGTACATGTGTTATGATAAAAATGAACTCCTTTAGATAACTAACTAGTAGGATGCCAAAAAATAAATAATTATATAAACATTTTGAAGGATTAAAGAAATATGAAATTATTTAGGGATGATTTGATGGACTTGAATTACCTATTTGTAACTAGAAACTCAGGGGAAGAGAAACATACAGTGAACTTCCAAAAGGGGAATTTAGATAACAGAGTTCAGAAACAGACCATAGACTATGTGAGATTTTTATATTTGATAAAGATGCTGTGTCAAATCAGTAGGAAAAAGGAAGAGCTATTTTATGCTAGACAATTGATGAAATAACTTAGAAAATTAAGTTAGATTCCTCATACCACATATTAAAATGAATTCATATTGATTAAAGAATTAAATACTTTTGAAACCATAAAACCAGAAGAAAACATATTGGCATATATCTAATTTTAGGATAAGGTAGATTTTCTGAGTAATAGCAATGGATGAACTGCAAAGGAAAAGAAGTATTTGATTTGATTCCACCACATTTAAATTTTTTTGTATATCAGAAAACAAACTGTAAATAAGTAAACAGGAATTAGGAAAATATTTTCAACATACATGGTAGATAAAGGGCTGACAGCCTTATCTACACTTCTCTTAACACTCTATAGGAGGGACCCCTGGGTGGCTCAGTCGGTTAAGCATCCAACTTCGGCTCAGGTCATGATCTCATGGTTCATGAGTTTGAGCCCCGCATTGGGCTCTCCACCAATGCTGACCGTGTGGAGGCTGCCTAGGATTCTCTGTCTCTTTCTTTCTCTCTCTCTCTCTCTCTCTCTCTCTCTCTCTGTCCCTTCCCCCCTCTTTTTCTCTCCCCAAATCAATAAACTTAATAAAAAAAAAACAATCTATAGGAGAAACATCAATAGAAAAGTAAAACAGGTAAAAGAAGTGTGAGAAGCTAAAAGGTTAATTGAAAACTGTCTGTATGTGGGTGGTGTGCTTGGATGAATAATGGCGCCAAAGCTGTGTCTGTGTCCTAATTTTTAGAACCTGTGAAGGTTACCTCATGTGGCAGAAACTGTCTGTGTGATTATGTGAAGGACCTTGAGATGGGGAGATTATCCTGGATTTCCAGTGGACCTTATATGCAACCACAGGTGTCTGTATAAGAAAGGCAGGGGGAGATTGAGAAGGGGGGAAGGCAATGTGGCCACAGAGGCAGAGGTTAGAGTGATGCGGCCACAAGCCTAGGAAGGTGGCCATCACCAGGAGCTGGAAGAGGTGAGGACAGATCCTTTCCTAGAGCCTCCAGAGGTATCCCTGATGACACTTTGATTTTAGTCCAGTGACACTGATTTCAGACTTCTGGCCTCTGGAACTATGAGAGAATAAAATTCTGTTGTTTTAAGTCACCAAATTTATAGTAATTTGTCACAGCAGGCACAGGACACAAATATAGGTAGAGATTATGTCCAGTGGATTTCACTGTGGATTGATGGGAGGAGGGCATGGTTTTTCCTTTGGGTGTCCCTAGGCCTTTTCTCCCGGACATATCAGTAGCTTCAAAATGACTCCTCAGCCTCTGGCTTGGGTATAGGCCAGTTGCTGGTGTTCTGGATGCTGAGACGGGGAAGGGGCTGGGAGGTCTCACCGTTTTGTGTGTAAAGAGCTCACTCAATTCCTGTTTTTAGTGAAGGCTCCTGTCCTCAGAGTGCCTGGGGCTCCTGAGTCCAATTCTCTGGTGCAGTCTTCCCAGGAATGAACCCCCCCCACCCCCACCCCCACCAACACACACCCTGGGATGCAGGAAGGGCGTGAGGCAGAGGGACCTAGAGAGGAGAGGTCTACCGGCCCTCCTGTGTTCAGCCCCCACCACCCATTCCCACCTCACAGGGGCTCCTCAGGGCTGAAATTCCTGACCTTCTTTTGGGTTCTGTGGAGCAAATCAGCCTGCTCCTCTGGCAGGCCCTCTCCAGGTGCGTGGGCTTCAGCTCTCCCCACTGAGCCATATCAGGTACCATTCCTCCAGACTGCTTCATGTCTACCCCAGATATGTTATCTCTGCTGGCTGTTGTCTCTTCTCTTGGGTGTGTGTGTGGAATGGGGGGTGGATAGTTATGCCTTTTTTATTTGATAGGTGGAACAGAGACAGATGAATGTGTCTGGCTGGCTTTGGCAGCAAGAAGTCAAGACACATGGATTTTTTTTGCTAGGTAATACTCTATATCCCCTGAAATATATTGTTAAAATTTTTTAAAAATGTTTATTTACTTTTGAGAGAGAGAGAGAGAGAGAGAGAGAGAGAGAGAGAGAGAGAGACAGAGAGTGTGCTAGCAGGGGAGGGGCAGAGAGAGAGGGAGACACAGAATCTGAAGTAGGCTCCAGGCTCCCAGCTGTCAGCACAGAGCCCGTCGCAGGGCTCAAACTCACAAACTGTGACATTATGACCTGAGCTTGAAGTTGGATGCTCAACCGACTGAGCCATCCAGGCTCCCGGATTGAAATATATGCTTTAAATGAATGCTGTGAGCTAATAATAATTTGTTTACTATTAGTAAAGAGGCTCAAATCAAAAATAATTTGATATTAGTTCAGGCTATGTGTCCTGCAGGGAAAAGCAGCCCTGTATATGAAATAGCACAAGCCAGTTGATTCTGACAGTCTTTGCCTTTGTTCTCATCGCTTTTATGGAGGAGAAGATTTTTGGAGATCCTTATTCTGCCATTTTCATTGATGTCACCTCATCCATTCTATTTTATAAATAAATGTGCTTCACTGATTTAGAACATCCTGTCCTTCAACAAAGTGAAAAGAATACTTTCATGGAAAATGTTCTAACACAAAGAAATAGCTCAGGGCTGTGATTCATGTCTGTCCTAAACATGCATTCCTACAGCAGAATGTGGGTTTGGTTTAGATCCACAAACTTGTAAACTACAGAAAGCAGACTCCTTTGATCCCAACAGTGGGAGATGTTGGTGCACTGTGTTGAGTATGGTACAGAAATGCTGCCTACCAGGAGAACATTCTCAAATGTTAAACCAATGCAATAATCTTTAGGCCATTATAATATGCCACTTGACCTTTATCTGAAAAACTCAATTTGATTGATTTCATCTTTCAGTTTAATTGTTCTAGAAATTAACATTATGATCACAGAACTGTTTAGGACTCTTAGAACTGGAAGAAACTTTATAAATAAGCTACAGCTGACTCTTGAACAACACAGATTCGAACTGTGTGGGTCCGCTTATATGTGGATTTTTTAAAAGTAAATACAGTACAGTACTGTAAGTGTATTTTCTCTTTCTTATGATCTTCTTCATAACATTTGTTTCTATAGCTTACTTTATTGTAAGAATACAATATATATAATACATACAGCATACAAAATACATGCCAATTGACTGTATATGTTATTGGTAAGGCTTTCAGTCAACAGTGAGCTATTAGCAGTTACGTTTGGGGGGAGTCCAAAGTTATACATGGATTTTCCACTGCTTGGGGGCCAGTGTCCCTAACCCCCATGCTGTGAAAGGGTCAACTGTACTCTATTAGGGTTGGTTTTGATGGTGATAACCATCATTCATTGACTGTTTTCTGGTGCAGGTGCTCCTCGCAGCAACTTGGTGAGGTAATATTTATCATCTCCGTTTCACAGGTCAGGAAATGGAAGTTAGTTTCCAGAGGTCACACGGTTTTTTAGGAAATGGAGCTGCGACTTAGACCCTGTTTATAGTGACCTCAAAACCTGGGCTCTAAGCTCTACTGCCTAGTGCGTGAGCATGATCAAGTGACTTGCTTAGTGCCTTTGGACATTTACAGCTCATCAGGGGTCAAATCCAGGTGGCAGACATTGTGTTGTCTCTGGCGTCACCATTCCTCACTGATGACTAAGGCTTGTTTGTGGGCCCAGGTTGGACCCTTTTTGCAGTAGGATAAGTTCACATGCAGGGAGCTTCTCTGTCCTGGGAGGTCCATCTGCCAGCCTGCCTGTTAGGCCCTGATCATCTAAGATTCTTAACAATGGATGGATGCAGCTTAGGCTCCAGCTGGGAGACTTGCTACACTAGCTTTTCTTAATTGGCCATATTTTTCTCTGGGACACCTTTAGGATATTAGAACTTCCAGTCTTTTCTTAGCAAAGTCTCTTTGTAAAATGCCGGACTCAACTGAGTCTAGCTGACTTCAATAGAAATTCTTTCATCTACTCTATACAGCTCTTTTGGGTGGCTCTGTGTGTAAGGCCCCAATGCCAGGTTGGTATTGTTGACTATTCAATGCAAATGAGACATCTTATCAGCGTGCTCCCTTCCCTCTTAAAGGGCAAGGACACTCTAAAGTCAATAACCGCCCCCTCCCCCCAAAATTAAAAAATAAAGTCAATAACCCAAAGTGTTTTATTCTTCAAACTGCCTTTTCACACCCATGAATGACCGTAGTTCTTATTGACATCTCAGACTGAGTAGTGATCAACTCAAACTTTCGAGAGCCAATCAACCTACACCATACGATTTCATTCAATTTCAACAGTATTTTTGGCCAAATTATTCAAATTATTAATATTATTGAATATTTACTTGCCTCAAGCGTGGTAGTAGGTGTAGGTAAACACATAAGAAGAATATAAAACACAGCTTCTGAACATGAATAGACACTTCTCTAAAGAAGACATCCAGATGGCCAACAGACACATGAAAAGATGCTCAACATCGCTCCTCATCAGGGAAATACAAATCAAAACCACACTCAGATATCACCTCATGCCAGTCAGAGTGGCCAAAATGAACAAATCAGGAGACTGTAGATGCTGGAGAGGATGTGGAGAAACGGGAACCCTCTTGCACTGTTGGTGGGAATGCAAACTGGTGCAGCCACTCTGGAAAACAGTGTGGAGGTTCCTCAAAAAATTAAAAATAGACCTACCCTGTGACCCAGCAGTATCACTGCTAGGAATTTACCCAAGGGATACAGGAGTACTGATGCATAGGGGCACTTGTACCCCAATGTTTATAGCAGCACTCTCAACAATAGCCAAATTATGGAAAAAGCCTAAATGTCCATCAGCTGATGAATGGATAAAGAAATTGTGGTTTATATACACAATGGAGTACTACGTGGCAATGAGAAAGAATGAAATATGGCCCTTTGTAGCAACATGGATGGAACTGGAGAGTGTGATGCTAAGTGAAATAAGCCATACAGAGAAAGACAGATACCATATGTTTTCACTCTTATGTGGATCCTGAGAAACTTGACAGAAACCCATGGGGGAGGGTAAGAAAAAAAAAAGAGGTTAGAGTGGGAGAGAGCCAAAGCATAAAAGACTCTTAAAAACTGAGAACAAATGGAAGGTTGATGGGGGGTGGGAGGGAGGGAAGGGTAGGTGATGGGCATTGAAGAGGGCATCTTTTGGGATGAGCACTGGGTGTTGTATGGAAACTAATTTGACAATAAATTTCATATATTAAAAAAATAAAAATAAATAAATAAGTAAAAATAAAACATAGCTTCTGTTTCCAAACACCTAGGCAAGTCTGCTCAGTGATTTTATTAATTATAGAAAGTGTACCCATAGAAGCACACAGGAACTAGTGTGGGACCAAATGGCTTAGCATACACGACTTGAAACATGACATCCAAAATTAGACACTGATGACAAGTTTAATTTTTTTTTTTTTTTAACGTTTATTTATTTTTGAGACAGAGAGAGACAGAGCATGAACGGGGGAGGGGCAGAGAGAGAGGGAGACACAGAATCGGAAGCAGGCTCCAGGCTCTGAGCCATCAGCCCAGAGCCCGACGCGGGGCTCGAACTCGCAGACCGCGAGATCGTGACCTGAGCTGAAGTCGGACACTTAACCTACTGAGCCACCCAGGCGCCCCTGATGACAAGTTTAATATTATCTGTTGATAGAAGCACATGTACCTTCTTCCTTCCAGCCATCTCCAGAACTTTCTGATACATTCACTTGTAAGCTTCTTAGCAAATGCTGATTCCAGGTGGAAGAAAAAGATAAGGAGTGAAGAAAAGGCTTGAATGAGGAAAGGGACATCCATACTTGTCCCTTCAAAGCCTGTATTCTAAGCCAAACTCAAAGAAACCAAAGTGCTAGTTGTCTTCTCGGCCTTTGGATCCAAAGGCTTTTTCATGAGGCATTTATTAGATGAGGGGTCAAGAAGGGAAATTACTGCCCACTGCAGTCATGCCTGAAACTCCATAGTAGGGATTTAAAAAAAAAAAGATTTTATTTTTCAGTAATCTCTATACCCAGGGTAGGGGTCAAACTCACAACCCTGAGATCAAGAGTTGCATGCTCTTCTGACTGAGCCAGGCAGGTGCCCCCATAGTAAGGATTTTGATATGAAAGCCTAAGATCTGAGACATGAGACATGTGCCATTCTTTTTTTAAAAAATTTTTTTGATGTTTACTTATTTTAGAGACACAGAGAGCAAGTGGAGGAGGGGCAGAGAGAGAGAGAGAGGGAGAGAGGGAGACCCAGAATCTGAAGCTGGCTCCAGGCTCTAAGCTGTCAGCACAGAGCCTGATGTGGGGCTCGAACCCATGAACCATGAGATCATGACCCGAGCTGAAGTCAGACGCTCAACCGATTGAGCCACCTAGGAGTCTCTCACATGCCCTCTTTTAAATGCAAAAGCTCTTGAAGGAGAAATATATTGATCCAATTCATACTAAGGAATTAGTGACTATTTAGATTCTCCCTCCCCATCCCCTCATCCTCCAGGAATATAGATGAGACAAGAATTAGAGTACCTGGGATAAAGGAAAGGAACTGAAAAGAGGGGTTCCAGTTTTTAGATATTTATATCATTACTCTTTGTTCTCTACACAAAATATGTGTTACACTTTTTGATATCAACCTCAAGATAATTCCATAAAAGCATCTGCAAAATAAAGAAAAATAAAAATCACAAAGAGTTGCTATGTTGGGAAGTTTTACAGATATTTTCTTTATAAAATAAGTAAGTCTGTTGATTCTTATGAGAGGATCCAATTTTGACATAACTGAAGTAGCATAGTTTCAGAGAAAATCTACAAGAATGAGTGCTAAATAGATGGGAGTTCCTGTTTATGTAGAAAATTTGAATATCAATTTGCATATCTTACTTTATGTAATTATGGTCATAATAGCTATTTGAGTTTAAAGTGTTTTCTTTAAATGTTTATTTTTAAGAGAGCAAGCGAGCAGGGGGAGGGGCAGAGAGAGAGGGAGACAGAGGATGTGAAGCAGGCTCAGTGCTGGTGCTGACAGCAGAGAGCCCAATGCAGGGCTGGAACTCGCAAGTCGTGAGATCATGACTTGAGCTGACGTTGGACACTTAACCGACTGAGCCACCCAGGTGCCCCTGAATTTAAAGTTTATATTTTCTATTCTAAAAGTAATATATGATTTCCTGCTCAGTATGGCAAATTGGCCATACAGCAGTCTCTTCTCACTCTCAAATCCCAATAAAATGGTAGTAAAAGAATACATAAATCCACATGAATAAATAGAAAAAAAGGGAAACACTGGCACACAAGAGATTTCAACAATTTTTAGATAATAGAAAGTAGAGGAAGCCACAGATTAAAAAGCAGGCAGGGGATGGTGCAGAAGAGACGGGAGCCTGTTTGTCTCATAGAACTGCAGAGAGACTTGGGACTTGGTGGGGGAAAGTAAGGTGACACAGGGAATTAGTTGAACACCAGGGAATTAATCAAAACTGTATACAGAGAGTAATTTAAGTTTGGAGGCTCCCTTCCTCTCCTAATGTGAAATGGACACTTGCCCCTCAAGCAAAAGTTTAGTAGAATTTATCCTCTGGAAAAACTCAATGAGCCTAGAGGAAAGAGAACCACATCCTGACATTGGGGGAACCCCAGGAAAAAGACTGGCTCCCCATTCATTTGCCTGATTTCCACACATCCCAGCCACATACCTAAGCTTCCACCAGGCAAATGTGAAAAGCCTGTAACACGAATGAGAGATGGATATAAACAGACAGAAAGATGGAAACCTGGTTGAAAACAGAACACAGGGAATAGAAGGAAGATTTTTTAATACACTTTTTAAGTGTTTATATATTTATTTTGAGAGGACGGAGGGGCAGAGAGAGAGAGAGAGAATCCTAAGCAGGCTCCACCCTCAGTGCAGAGCCTGACGTAGGGCTTGATCCCCCAACGATGAGATCATGACCTAAGTTGAAATCAAGAATTGGACTTAACTGACTGAGCCACCCAGGCACCCTGAGGGAAGATTTTTTTTTAAATTCAATTAGCATCCACAGAGAGAGAGAAAAGGGAAAATTATTTTCAACTTAGAATTCTGTGTTCAGCCACACAATCAATTGTGAAGATAAAATAAAGACATTTTCCAGCATGCAAAAACTCATAAAAAATGCCTCCCAAATACTCTTTTTAAATATGCCACTGGTGATAAAATACAGAAAAACAAAGAAGTGAATCCAGGAGGAGGGAGGTGTGGGATCTAGGACAAAGTGGGTCCAGCCTGGGAGAGCACTTAAAAGATGTCCCAGGTGGACCACTGTGCAGCAGGCTGACAGGGAAACCAATCCACATTGAGAAAGAAACTAAAGAACCCCAGAAGGAATGTTTTTAAGGAGAAAAGCATTTAAGAACAGCCACATGATGAGAAATACTAAGAAAATATGTATAGCAAAATGCACAAGTGAAAAAAAACAAGATACTAATTAACCCCAGGTAAAACGAAAGACAATCTAAGAAAAGGAATCATAATATGTAACTTGGCTCTGCAAGGAATAATATTTATTTAGTAAACATTGGTTAGTGATTTAAAATGTTACTTTGAAAATAAATAAAATGCTGCTTTGAGTGGATGAGGAGAGAGGAATAGTGGACAGGGCAAGTGCCATATCTTCATTCATTCCAGGAGGCCATCAGTAGATAATTTTTAAAGTACAAATTAAGAAATATCAATATGAACACACTATTTAGTGATAAGATCACTTCTGTAAGAACAGTTAAGAGCTAAAAATCATTGTCTTAGGCTCTTTAGAACCTGCTCAGAGACATGTATGCCTAAGACATATGTGTAAAAGGTGTTTCTAAGAGTGCTAGTTGTGTGAAGTGAGGATAGTGTTATTTCAGTGAAATGCTATGTTCACATTCATATCATGTGCTGTTACACACTCTTAAAAACAAAACACAAAACCGGTTGTCTTAGGAAATGAAATTGGGAGAGGAGTGAGACCAGACTTCTGTTTTTCACTATAAGACTTTTGGTTCCAGTTGATTTTTAAAGCCACACTTCTCTATAAATTTAATAAAATGTCTTGAAATTTAAGTAAAAATGTATAAAAATTTAAAGTTAGAGTAAAAATAAATAAATTATAGATTATTTGGAAAATATAGAAAATTCTGTTTACAGTTTTTGTCATTGCTCATATGCAACCAATAATGTTAATTTTCTCCTTTTTCCTGTGCAGTTTTAAAAACATAGTTGTGAAAAAAAATAAAAAAATAGAAACATAGTTGTGATCATGGTGCATGATAATTTTATATCCTTTTTTTACTTAGCATATGTTTCATATTATTACAAATCCTTTTAAACTTTATTTTTACTAGGTAAATAATCAAATTATCACATCATAATTTACTCAACCATTCCCCTCTTGATGGTCAATCTTGTTTTCAATTATTCCATATACAGGAGCCTTCAGTATCCAAGTAGAACTTGACCCACCCAAAAGACCTATTAACGTGAACCCACTTTAAGTAGAATCAAAATCTCAAAGTAGTCAATAAAGTTTGATTTGGTCTTTCCTTTAAAAAGAAAAATTGGACTAGGGGTGCCTGGGTGGCTCAGTCGGTTAAGCATCTGACTTCAGCTCAGGTCATGATCTCATAGTTTGTGAGTTCGAGCCCTGCATCTGGCTCTGTGTTGGCAGCTCAGAGTCTGGAGCCTGCTTGAGTTCTGTGTCTCCCTCTCTGCCCGCCCCCCACTCCACCGCCCCACTCACTCACACACACACACACACACACACACACACACACACTCACTCTCTCTCTCTCAAAAACAATAAATGTTAAAAAATTTAAAAAATTGGACTAAAAATTAGGAGAATATCCTATAATTGCAACTAGATACTCATTCCTAAGTTAAAGAGGAGACTGTGTTGAGTTTTTATGACAATGTCTTATAATAGTATAGTGACATCCTTCACTTCATGTTTGACATTCTAATGAAATCACAGAGGACAAATTTTAGAAAAAATATTGTTTGAAGTGTCATCAGTTTTCCCAGGGGCATCTCCTCTGACATTTGAAATCATTCTTTATTGAAGTGCCAGTACGTCACAATCCTTGTCATTGTCTCTTTCTTCTTGTTAGCTAACTTAACTTTGCTGGGTCCTCATTGGTCTATCAAAGACTTTTCCTGTGATGTGGGTACTTTTCCATCACTTTCCTTGACTTCATGAAATCTTGCATTTTTTGGGTAAAATGTGCATTTTCACTTTGAATTGGATTTGTACTTTATTTGTGATGTATTGTTAAATATCATTTAAGAATAGTGCAGATAAACTGACTCAAAAAGACACTGTCCTGTCTGCAGTGGTGGATGCCAATGTTAAGTGGGGAGAGATATTTGAATAGGATATGATTTTTAATTTGTTTTAAATTTTTAATTTTTAATTTTTAATTTTTTTTAATTTAAAAAATGTTTTTATTTATTTTTGAGAGAGGGAAAGACAGAGCATGAGCAGGGGAGGGGCAGAGAGAGAGGGAGACACAGAATCTGAAGCAGGCTCCAGGTTCTGAGCTGTCAGCATAGAGCTTGAAGCAGGGCTCTAATCCATGAGCCTTGAGATCATGACCTGAGCAGAGGTCACACACCTAACCAACTGAGCCACCCAGGAGCTCCTTGAATAGGATATAATTTTGTAAGAGGTCAGCTCATTGGAGAATTTTTCTGTGTTATGACAACTTTGTTTACATTCACAACTTTGTTATACAAAGACTCTGGTACTGAATACTCAGATCAAAAGACTAATGCTAACATAAGACTGAATACACAAAGTCTTTTCTAAATCTGAGCATCATTTTTTATGGATTATCACAAATGGTATTTACTAGGGTAGAGATTATATACAGCTTCTTGATCGAGATTGCTGAACCTTTTTTAAAAGTATCACATTCATTTATATCTTTACCAGCAATCAAGGGGATGCCCATTTCAAAAAATTGGTATAAATTTTGTTTATCATTATTTTAAAAAATATTTGTTAATTTGATAATAAAAGAATGGTGTCTCATTATTTTAATTTAATCTTAGGATCTGAGACTACACAATTTTTAAAATTTTTATTTAATTTATTTTTTAATTTACATCCAAATTAGTTAGCATATAGTGCAACAATGATTTCAGAGGTAGATTCCTTAATGGCTTTACCCATTTAGCCCATCCTCCCTCCCATAATCCCTCCAGCAACCCTCTGTTCTCCATATTTAAGAGTCTCTTATGTTTTTGTCCCCCTCCCTGTTTTTATATTATTTTTGCTTCCATTCCCTTATGTTCATCTGTTTTGTCTCTTAAAGTCCTCATATGAGTGAAGTCATATGATAGTTGTCTTTCTCTGACTAGTTTCGCTTAGCATAATATCCTCTAGTTCCATCCACGTAGTTGCACACGGCAAGATTTCATTCTTTTTGATTGCCGAGTAATACTCCATTGTATATATATACATCACATCTTCTTTACCCATTCATCCATCGTTGGACATTTGGGCTCTTTTCATACTTTGGCTATTGTTGATAGTGCTGCTATAAACATTGGGGTGCATGTGCCCCTTCAAAACAGCATACTCATATCCCTTGGATAAATACCTAGTAGTGCGATTGTTGGGTCATACGTAGTTCTATTTTTAATTTTTTGAGGAACCTCCATAGTGTTTTCCAGAGTGGCTGCACCAGTTTGCATTCCTACCAGCAGTGCAAAAGAGATCCTCTTTCTCCACATCTTTGCCAACATCTGTTGTTGCCTGAGTTGTTAATGTTAGCCATTCTGACAGATGTGAGGTGGTATCTCATTGTGGTTTTGATTTGTATTTCCCGGATGATGAGTGATGTTGAGCATTTTTTCACGTGTCAGTTGGCCATCTGGATGTCTTCTTCGGAAAAGTGTCTATTCATGTGAGACTACACATTCTAATTATTAATCAGTTACTTGCGGTCCTTCCTACATACTTTTCTGGTCATAGTCTTTACCCAGTTATCTAGTGGGTAGCGTTTTAACATTCTTTTTTTGTTGATTTGTATAAACTCTATAGTGAAAAATATTAGCACTTTTATTTGCTGAAGGTTTTCAGGGATTTTGCCTTTTACTTTTGTGTTTTTATATAGAGAGTTTATTTAATTATTTTTAAATGTTTATGTATTTTTGAGGGAGAGAGAGAGAGCATGAGCGAGTGAGCAAGGGAGGTGTAGAGAGAGAAGGGATAGAGGATTCGAAGCAGGCTCCACACTGACAGCAGAGAGCCCAATGCTCTGCTCATACTCACAAACCATGAGATCACAGCCTGAGATGAAGACGGAGGTTCAACCGACTGAACCACCAGGCGCCCCTAGAGAGAAGTTCAAAATGTAAAATGTTAGTATCGTCAAATTAGAGTTTGTCATCACCTTTTGGAATGTAGGTTCCATGGAAGGGGGACTGTCTTCTTCTTCAATACCCAGAGGCTAGTACATTGCTTAGAAAATGTATTGAATGAATGAATGAATGAAATCTATGCATCTTTTCTTATTTTTTCCACCATTTAAAAAATTTCCTCCAGAGGAACTCCTGGATGGCTCAGTCAGTTAAGCGTCTGACTTCGGCTCAGGTCATGATCTCACGGCTTGCGAGTTTGAGCCCCGTGTCAGGCTCTGTGCTGACAGCTCAGAGCCTGGTGCCTGCTTCAGATTCTGTGTCTCCCTCTCTCTCTGCCCTCCCCCAATCACACTCTGTGTGTCTCTCTCTCCCTCAAGAATAAACATTTAAAAAAAATTTTTTTAATTCCCCCCAGAGACATGATGTTTACTTTAGTTTTCTTTCATGTATTTGTCGTTTTGATTTGAAAAAAAAAAAAAAAAAAAAAAAAAGCTTACAACTCTTCAGGGCACCTGGTTGGCTCAGGCGGTTAAGAGTCCAATTCTTTTTTTTTTTTTTTTAATTTTTTTTTTTAACATTTATTTATTTTTGAGACAGAGAGAGACAGAGCATGAACAGGGGAGGGGCAGAGAGAGAGGGAGACACAGAATCTGAAACAGGCTCCAGGCTCTGAGCTGTCAGCACAGAGCCCGACGCGGGGCTCGAACTCACGGACCGTGAGATCATGACCTGAGCCGAAGTGGGGCGCTTAACCGACCAAGCCACCCAGACGCCCCAAGAGTCCAATTCTTGATTTTGGTTCAGGTCATGATCTCACGGTTAGTGAGATCAAGCGCTGGGTCAGGCTCTGCTTGGGCAGTTCAGAGCCTGCCTGGGATTCTCTCTCTCCCTCTCTCTCTGCCCCTTCCCTTCTCACACTATCTCTGTCTCTCTCAAAATAAATAAATAAACTTAAAAAAAATTTTAAAGACCTTAAAACTCTAATTTTTCTGAAATGTGTTTTGTGTATGGTTGCACAGTAAGGTTGTGGTGTCATTTGAGCCCTGTTGACTTAGGACAGGTTGCCTCATTGTTGGTGTATCTGAAACCTACTATCACCAGAAATCTGACCTGTAGACCTGGTGCAATATAGTATGACCCACAGACATTCACTGAGTTCACTCTAAACCCTTTTGAGAATGAGGCAGGTTATAAAAGATGGATACATACAGGTGTGCATCTCCTCCTCCTTTCTTCCTATCATCTGTGAAAAGTAGCCCATTGAAATTTGTTCATCATTCATGCCTAAAATCTCCAGGAGCAGCCAATTAAAAGACAAGTAGATGACCATGCGAATGTCTAGCCAATACTACATGATTTTTTAGTTGTAGAAAGTACATTGACGTTGGATTTGAAAATCCTCTAGGATCATTTGCCCCTGAAGGCCTCTCAGTGTGGAGGAGCTGTTCTGACTTGTTAAAAAACACAGCCTTCTTGTTTGTATCAGTGATTCGGTTGGTGACTTACATTTTGTCCCCAAAGTGTAGGTAGCTCTCAGGGGAAGCAGTTGGTAAGGGATTTGTCGGGTTGGAAAACGGTTTTTAATCTTTAGATCAAGCAACCAATGTAAGGTTGTATACTTATTGGCTATTTCTGTTATTGTTGAAATAATAATTGCTTATGGATCAGCACAATTGTTTTGTCTATAGTAAAGACTATGAGAAGAAGATTTATGTGAGCATTTTGGGATCAATGCCAGGAGACATGGTCTGTCATAGGAAAAAGGGCCTTTTTGCACCATAAAAAGAATTGTACTGGCAACTTCTGCTGCCTTTGAGCACCTTGATAATAATGACAAAGCCTCACAAATTCCAAGACCTAAAGATACAGTCACCTCATAGTGGTTTTTTTTAAGAAGAGGAGAAAACTACAAGAAATCTTGGTCATTCTTATCCAAGGGAATTGGACAAAGTAAAACTTGTCATTTGTGGTTTCTCCTCCCCTCACCCTACCCTTTAACTGATTTAATTGCTTTCATAAATGGCCCAAATAAAACTCTTGATTCACCAAAAAATTTCATGAGTTTTGTTCCCTCTTGAATGTGTTTCCAAATGTGGGCTGTCTTCCCACATTTGGATTTCAGAGATTCTGCACAACTTCTTAGAACATATAGGGGCCACTGATGACTTTATTTAATATGCCCATTGGGGTAAAGAAGACTAAGGAAGATATTATTTTTCTAAGTCTTTTTTCCCTAGTATCTACTTGGCATGTGGATCATACAGACCCAGTGCTTCTCTTGTTTATTGCTGGTGGTAGCATCGACTAATACAACCCCTTGAAAGGCAGGTTGGCAGTATGTATCTTGTAGGCTGTTGATTCCATCTTGAGTAAGTTCTCTTAAAGTAATAGTCTTATATACAGAAATATCATCTGTATAAAGATACCATGAAGGGATTACTTATAATAGCAAGATAACAGTAGCAACTTAACATCCAGCAGGAGGGAAATAATTTTTTTAATGTTTATTTATTTTTGAGAGAGAGAGAGAGAGAGAGAGAGAGAGCAAGCAGGGGAGGAGCAGAGAGAGGGAGACACAGAATTGGAAGTAGGCTCCAGGCTCTAAGCTGTCAGCACAGAGTCTGACACGGAGCTCCAACTCATGGATCATGACCTGAGGTGAAGTCAGACGCCTAACCAACTGAGCCACCCAGGTGCCCCAGAAGGGAAATAATTTTAAAAGAATATTATATACCTACTCAAAGGAATATTTTATAGCCATTAAAACAATTATTGTTAAAATCATAAAATAGTATCAAAAGTGTTTATGATCTAATGTGTAGGGGGAAAATACAATATATAAATCGGTATGTATACTATGATTAAAATAATGGAAGAAAAATTATGTGTATATAAAAAAAAAAAGGAAATGCACCAAAATGCTTTTTGGCTATGCTGAGGTGCCATGATTTAGGGTGGTTGTTTACTTCCTTTCTTTTGCATTGTTTTTATAATTTTTCAAAATGTAATTTTTTAGAAGTCAGAAAAGAAGTAGTGTTTGAGGAAAAGAGCCATCAAATTGGTCAACATAAAAATAATTTTGCTACTTAAAATTTTTTTTAATGTTTATTTTTGAGGAAGAGGGAGAGAGAGGGAGAGGCAGAGAAAGATGGAACACAGAATCCGAAGTAGGCTTCAGGCTCTGAGCTGTCAGCACAGAACCTGATGTGGGGCTTGAACTCACGAACTGTGAGATCATGATCTGAGCTCAAGTCAGACGCTCAATTGACTGAGCCACCCAGGTGCCCCAAAAATATTTTGTTACTTAATAAAAATAGTGCCACTTAACGACTACTTAATTAGGACTCAGTCATTCATACGATTTGGAGCTTCCAGTAATTTGCTGAGCAGATTCTTTAAAGTTACTAATTCTCACGGTTGTATATAAAGTGAAAAATGAGATGTGCACACCTTTCCTGACAGTAGGAAATAAAATCTTACAATGTCAACGAAAATGGGTTACTTTTATTTGATGTCACAAATATTTCAAGATGTTTCTGTATTTCTTAAAACCTGACAAGCCTATAAAGAATAAGGAAAGGATTAGGTAAACAGGAAAGAGTGTGTGCACATATGAGTGAGTGTTATATGATTTGTCTGCTGTAGTCACATTTCAGAGCAGTTTGAAAGGGGGATAGTGGGTCTGTGGCATACTCTGTGCATTGAAACTAGGGCTATAACAGAATGCTGAATCATTCCAGCTGTTTCTGATTTACGAAATTAGTTCAATTAAAAACTAAGCTGATACTTTAAAACTCCACAAGGAACAGAAAAATAATTAGTAAACATAGTCAGATTGAATCAAGCCAAACACAAATTGATTTCTGCTTGAATGGAATCTGAAAGATGATTAAAGGCTCAATCTCCTCAAAGACGAGTTCACTTCTAGGTAACATTTTTGGAGAAATATAACCTTTGAAATATAGCTACAGATGTACAAGGATTTTTTTTTTTTTATTAAAAGATAGCCTGGCAGTTTTTCTTTTTAAAAAAATCATGCAACTTTTCCAGCAGAGTCATAAATCCCTGTTTTGGATATGTCCTGCTCTTCTTTCTTATAACAATATCTTGACTGGGAACAGGAAAAAGTATATAATCAGTAGGATTTTTTTCAGTTGCAAGTAACAGAAGCCCATTCTGAAAGAGCGTAAGCAGAAATTAAAACATAAAAAGAGAGATGGAATTTATTGGCGCACACAGCCTCTGGGACGTTTGCCACCGATTTACCTTTCTCTGGCTTGTGGGCACGCTGTTTACGGGCTGGGCAGGAGGGGCCAGGAGCACTTTCAGGTGCACACCTGCCTGCCTGACCACCTGAGTGTGAAAATGCAGGCTTTTTGGATTGGCTAGGTGATAGTCACATGTCTGCCCCGGACCAATCGCTGTGACCAGGAGTTGCCAGCTAGACCTGAAGTTCCTGTGCGTAAGTATGCCTTGATTTTTTTCTTAAATTAAAAAAAAAAAATTTAATGTTTATTTTTGAGAGAGAGAGAGAGAGCAAGAGAGAGAGAGCAAGCACGAGTGGAGGAGCGGCAGAGAGAGAGAGGGAGACACAGAATCCGAAGCAGGCTCCAGGCTTGGATCTGTCAGCACAGAGCCCAATGCAGGGCTCGAGCTGGTGAACTGGGGGATCATGACTGAGCCGAATTAGGGGATGCTTAACTGACTGAGCTACCCAGGCACCGCCCCTCCCCCCCCCCCCCCCCCCCCCCCGCCTTAGATTTCTAATGTTGGTGGGGCCCCCTCCGGGTCATCTAGAAAAGGGAGGATGGGCCAGTGAACACCTGCAGCAATGCTGAGTTGCCTGGTGGTTCCTGGAACGTGCCTTCCTGTAAAAGTTGCACTTTTGTGGTGGGCAGGTTTGTGATCACTCTGCGTTGCCTGCCCACATGGCCCCCATCAGGAAACCTAGACTGTCACGGTTCCTCTCTTTCTGCAGAAATAAACAGTACCAAGCTACACTTCAGAGGTGCGGTCAATTCTGAATTTCGCAAATGTGAATAACTTTTGGCCCTGATAGTTTGGCTTCTGCTGTACTCAACAGCAAACATGTCTCCCTTCTTTTCCTGTGAACTTGTAGACCAACACAGAATTCTAGAATTTCCTGAGTTGAATACACTCAGCCACATGCCTCCTCCTGAGTTCCCAGAGGGGCAACTCCAGCTTCTCTCTGTGCCTGTCTCCACACAGGATTCTACTCTCCTTGCAGAGCCATCTGTTCGTTCTTTCTTTCTTTCTTTCTTTCTTTCTTTCTTTCTTTCCTTCCTTCCTTCCTTCCTTCCTTCTTTCTTTCTTTCTTTCTTTCTTTCTTTCTTTCTTTCTTTCTTTCTTTCTTTCTTTCCTTTCCTTTCCTTTCCTTTCCTTTCCTTTCCTTTCCTTTCCTCCCTTTCCTTTTCTTCCTTTCTTCTCGAGCAGGGGTGGGGCAGAGAGAGAGGGAGAGGGAGGATCCCAAGCAGGTTCCATGTTGTCAACACAGAGCTCTGAGCTCATGACCTGAGCAGAAATCAAGAGTCAGATGCTTCACTAGCTGAGGCACCCAGGCACTCCTGTTTTCTTTTTTGAGCAATGTATTCCAGCTATTATACCCATGTCACCAAATTTTACTACCCCATCAAATAATTTCAGTTTATGTTGCTTATTACTTGTGTTTCACATGTGTATAGATAGACATTTGGGGCCATAAATTTGATTTCTGACCTTGTCTCTCTTCAAGTATGATTCATTGAAAGTTGTGCCTAGGATCAGTGGGAATAGACTATGTGCTCTTTCTAGGTCCCCTTTAGCTTTGTGATTTTATTTTTATTTTTTATCTTAGAGAGAATGAGCAGGGGAGAGGGACAGAGGGGGAGAGAGAGAGAGAGAGAGAGAGAGAGAGAGAGAGGGAGAGGGAGAATATCTCAAGCAGCTCCATGCTCAGCACAGAGCTTGACCTGGGGCTCAATCCCATGACCCTGGGATCATGACCTGAGCAGAAATCACAAGTCAGACGCTCAACTGACTGAGCCACCCAGGTGCCCCCTAGCTTTGTGATTTTAAAGACAAATAGTTTAGAACTAAACACTGATACCTCCCAGCAGTGAAAACTGGCTCTGGCTCCCACAACTAAGCTGCTGAAGCATTAGTTTCTAGGCCTACCCATCCTCACGTTCTCATCTGTTACACGGAGGGGATGGCGTGTCCCCTGCGAGGCTGTTGTGAGCATTGGATGAGAGTGGGTACATGAGCTATAGATGGTGCAGGGATGAGCAGTGGTGAGGGTCTGGGGGAGCTCACGGTGGGCAGCAGTGGAGCCTGCTGCACAGCCACCTGGAGAGGTGCCTTGGAATGTGGAAACCAGCGGCAGACGCGTTGCAGAGATTGGAAATACAAGGGTGACATTTAACATCTTACATCTGCAGTTAAATTGTAAAACCATTCTTAGCGTTTGTACACATGTGAAAAACACCAAAGTGGTAACTGTCTTGAGAAAGTTGGATTTCAGGTCCCTAACTTTGTGTGTGTGTGTGTGTGTGTGTGTATGATACATTATATATGATATATTAGATATATTATATTATATTATATTATATTATATTATATTATATTATATATATTTTTCTTCCACAGGAGCGTATGCACATTTTATTTTATTTCTGTGATGCAGTGAATTAGAATGAATGGCATCTTCCTCACTGGATGGCTTTCCCTAACCTTTCCTATTATTGCTTCTGTGTAGATCCTTCCTCCAGCCTCTTTGCCTGTAGACTTCACCCCCTCCTTGTTCTTTAGGTCCTAGCTCCTTTGTGCTTCCTTAAGGGTTTTTCAAGCCCCTCAGGCCAGATCAGTTTACCTTCTTACATGCTCTCCCATAGCATCCTGTATGCCCCTTTGTGTCATATGCCACACACTTGTCATATTTTTTTGTACAGCATATATTCCCTGCTAGAATGTAAGCCCCATGAGAGTAGGGCACATGTCCATCTTTTTTTATTTTTAATATAATTGATAGTCAAGTTGGTTTCCATACAACACCCAGTGCTCATCCCTACAAGTGCCGTCCTCCATGCCCATCACCCACTTTCCCCTCTCCCCCTGTCTCACATTCAGGTCTTTCATCCATTTTGAGTTTATTTTTGTATATGGTGTAAGAAAGTGGTCCAGTTTCATCCTTCTGCATGAAAGAATGCTGTCCAGTTCTCCCAGCACCATTTGTTAAAGAGACTGTCTTTTTTCCACTGGATACTCTTTCCTGCTTTGTCAAAGATTAGTTGGCCACACATTTGTGGGTCCAGTTCTGGGGTCTCTATTCTATTCCATTGGTCTATGTGTTTGTTTTTGAGGGCACATGTCCATTTTGGCAATTAAGACTGAGTTCTGCTGCCAACAGAAATATTGAGACCCCCAACAGCAATATTATAAATGAGACAAGCACCTACTTCTGTCTTGTGTAAATTTCCTGCAGTGGACAGCTTAAGGCTGGGGTAGGGCAGTTCTGCAGTATCACATTTCTGTGTGCTCCTTGGCTAAGCATGGCTTTCATTTCCATGGTCCCAGAGAGCCAAGAACTCTCAGTGGGACCTGTTAGCAGGCAGGAAGGCAGGGAAGCTGGACAAGCTTCCCTCTCCATAAGGATACTCTGGAATTTGTACATATCTCCTTACCTCTGTCCTGTTAACTAGAAATTAATGGTCACATGTAGCTTCAGGGGAAGCTGGGAAATTTAGTCTTTATTCTGGGTAGACATGTGACCAGTTAAAAAATGTTCTAATACTAAGGTTAGAATGGATATTGGGAGACAGTCATATACCACTGTATTCCCAACTCTCAGCACACTGTGTGGTGCACTGTGAAAGAAGAAATGAGCTGAACACTTACATATTCATTTGCTAGGGTTGCCATAACAAAGTACTACAAGCTGAGTGACTTAAACAACAGAAATGTATTGTCTCCCAGTCCTAGAGGAAGTCCAAGATCAAGGTGGTGGCAGTATTGGCTCCTTCTGAGTGCTGTGAGGGAAAATCTGTTCTGTGCCTCTCTCCTAGCTTCTGGTGGTGTTCCAGCAATCTTTGGCTTCCCTTGGTTTGTAGGTCTCTGCCTTCATTGTTGTATGTTTTACCGGTGTCCATGTCTCTGTGCCCAAAATTCCCCTTTTAATAAAGGATAGCATTCATATAGGTTTAGGGCCCATTCTGATGACCTCATAATTACATCTGCAAGGACCTATTTCCATAGAGGGTCACATTCTGAGGTACTAGTGGTTCATAGTTCTATGAATTTTGGGGGGGGGGGATACCGTTCAACCCAGTTCAACATGGTACAAATTTATAGGGTTTGTGAATTTTGAGAGGATCACAGTTCAACACATATTAGTTTGGGATAATTTCATTTACCTTCACACAGTCTTTCAGAGATACCTGGAATTTTGCTGCTCTGGCATGTCCCAGAGTGATAATACCTTTTAATTCCAGAGCAGTGTGGCATAGATTAGCCAGTCTCACTCTCCCAGCCCCAGAGAAATATGTTCAGAGGAGGCATGGCAGGGCTCACCAAAAGCCTATAATGGTACTGAGAGTTACTGCCCATTAGGAAGCTCTTCATGGTGTGACAGTCCGAGGAGCACTCCAGAAAAGTCAGTAGGGCCCATCCATTCTGAGCCCTTTACAGTAAGTGGAAAGCAGCCGCCCTTGGTACCATACCTTGGCCCACTGAGATCACACTTAGCTAGCACAGGCTGGATACAACGTGGCCTGGTGTAGAGTCTTGAAGCCAGGCAGTTAGCTCAGTCCTCACTCAGCACCATTTGAGCTCCTCACTACCTTTTGGGATAAAAGGAATCCCTCCCTGGATAAACTCCTTTAAGGTTGAAGATAGTATCCCTATAGCTCCCATTGGTTAACGTTGCCCTTGAGTAGAAACTCAATTACTTTTTCAAAGGGAAGAGAAAGATATCGTCAGGAGGGTTGAAATGTAATCATGCCTCAAAGCAGGAGAATGGGTAACTATGAAAGGTTTCCTATAGTTTATTTTGGCAGCAGGTACTGGGGTTCTAGGAAGGTGACAGTTCTGTTCTCCTTTGACACCAAATGTCAGTGTTCTTTGAAAGGTGTAGCTTCAGGAAACCCAGAATTGTCAATCCATGGACCTGGCAAAAACAAAGTTGAAGAGGTAGTTCATCTGATCTGTGTGAGAGTTGCTTAGTGCTGCTTCATGAACCTGGGTGCTGCCCTTCACCCATGCGTCCTACATATTGTGAATTAAAGCTCTGGGTCATGCTCATCGATCTGCAGTAAATGAGGGAGCAGCATCTCTAACCTCAAGGAAGAGTAGGGCGCCATTCAAGTGTTGTTCTTGTTTTAAATACCGTCCTGTTGAAGTGGATCCATTTTCTCAACCCACATTCTGAGCCATCCTGGACCATGTCCCCTTCCCTCCATTCCTGCTCTGCTGACTCACATTGTCCTCAGAAGTGGGGACTGTGCTGGAATTGCTCCCCACCCATTGCAGGGTCTTGGCCCAACTATTACTTTTCACTTAGAACACCATTCCTGTGGCTTCTGGAATATGAACTTGGGTCTGTATCCACTTCCCTAATGTTCCTTCTTAAAAGATTCCATTTGACACGTGGGGCAAATAGCATGCAGTCATTTCTTTCTCCCCAACTTTTAGGTCCTTTGGCTTAGATGACCATGCCCATATAGGAGGCTGCTGGATGGCACAGGCACACATCAGTGCTTTGTCAATCCTGGCACTTGGATTCCCAAAGAGCACATGATTTGGAGCTTAGAAATGGAAGCCACATCAGGCTGGGGGGAAAGAGGGCATGTGCAGCATTTCTTAGCCATCCTGCAGATGGCTGCTGTAGGCATGGAGTCAATGGTAGCACACTTAGCATCTTTTGCCCCAGCTACCGCTCTGGCTTCAAAGTACTGTATTTATTAGGGCCAAAGCAAGCGGAGGTGGCACAGACTGTTCCTGTTGGAGTCCCTGGCTTTCTATGCTTTGGTTTTTATGGCAGCTCAGATTTTTCCAGTGGCAGTGTGGAGGTCACTACACACTGAGAGCCTCACCCTGGTAGTGATCTCTGTCTCATGTAGGCACCAGTTTCAAAACATTGCTGTTCTCATGTCTCTGCCATGAGTTGTAAAATTTTAGAGGCACATCCGTCCCTTGGTTATCAGACTTGTGCTTGACTGTTAATAACAGACTCCATTCATGGATAAAAAGAAGGGAATGGCAGCTGCCACCCATGGGAGTGAACAAGGGAAAGCCTTGCTCCTAAATCCTTGGAGGGTCTGCACTTGGGCACTTGTTCTGCTGAATAGGATGGGCTAATTGGTGGCCCAGCCTTACCTACAACAAAGATCTTACAGGACACATTTCTCGGTTCTTTTTCTTTTCTTTTTTTTTAAGTTCATTTATTCATTTTGAGAGTGAGAGGGAGCACTTGCTGAAGGAGCAGAGAAAGAGGGAGAGAGAGAGAATCCCAAGCAGTCTCTGTACCATCAGTGCAGAGCCTGATGCGGGGCTCAGACTCAAAAACCATGAGATCATGACCTGAGCCAAAACCAAGAGTTGGACACCTAACCAACTGAGCCACCCAGGCACCCTACGTTTCTCTGTTCTACTCTAAGACTTGAGTTA
Source organism: Neofelis nebulosa (assembly GCF_028018385.1). Taxonomy (NCBI): domain Eukaryota; kingdom Metazoa; phylum Chordata; class Mammalia; order Carnivora; family Felidae; genus Neofelis; species Neofelis nebulosa. Next base: position 74,190,017 of record NC_080790.1, read on the forward strand.
TTGTTAATCTTATCTTTGTTTCCTTTGCCCATTTTTCATGTTCATTTATCTATACATTAGATATAATTTTTTTTCATACCTCAAGAGCACTCAAGTCTATTGTGGGAAAATTAGAAAATGCAGATGAGAAAAATAACATTCTTTTTACGTAACATGCTGCCACCTGGAGAAAAGCAGGAAGTCCTTATTACCAGTTAGGACATTCCATTCCCTGTGTTTTTATGTACATTTTTTTTTTTTTAAGCTTGCATTTGCACTTAGCAATATTTGAGAGAAGCTTTTGTGTCCTTGACGTTCATCACTAGACAGCTGGATGGAAGAATCACAATGTATTTAGTCAGGCACACATCGCTGGTCATTTAGTTTATTTCCAACTTTCCATTTTTAGAAACAACATTATAGTGAATGTCTTTGTAGCCAAATACTTGCATACGTTCTCAATTGTTTTCTTAGGATGAATTCCTAAAAGTGGAATTGCTGGGTCTGAATTATAAATATACATTGTCTCTAACTTCATATTGTAAAAACTTTAGAAGTATATACTACATAGACACAATACTTCATCGAACCCCCAGGCACCCATATGACAATTAGGAGCTCCTGGCCAATGTATACTCACACCCACTTCTAGTCCCTGCATTATTTAGGAACAGATCCAAGACTTCATGCCAGAAAGACTCATTTCTGTAAGATAGTACAGGTATTTGAAAATGGGAGAGAAAAAAGAAAAAGTGAATTGCCAGAAAAAAAAAATAAGAGGTTAACATCTTGTCCACCTTATCCACTGCGATGTGTGGGCTCTTTCCATTTTCCCTGCCATATCTGGGGTCAGGACTCTTCGTTTGTCTTTGGATTCCTGCAACAATATGGTAACTAGTCTCCTTTATCTCCCTCTGGATAGGTATAAATGTTTTCAAGCCATTTTGTGTCTTGCCAAATTGCACTCCAGAAAGGCTAATCAAATTTACACTTGCACCAGAAGCATATAGGAGTGTCCATGCAAGTTTTGGGTCTTTCTTCTTTCTTTTCTTCTTCCCTCTCTCCTATCCCCCTCTGCCTTTCTTCTTTCTTGGTGAATTTTTTAGACCCCCAAACAGGAATCACATCATTGTTTTAATTAGAACTTATTTGGTTATTAATGAGATTAAAGCTCTCCCCACCCCCTGCCATTTCCTCACTTGAACAATTGTATTTCCTCTTTGTGAATTGCCTTTTCCTAATTTTTCTATTAGGATGATTGTCTTTCACAAATTGTGTTCATTTTATGTTAATGTCTATGGCATTGTACTTCTGTCAGTGAACTGCTGTGAATACTTGTTTGGACTGAGATAATACATATTATATTGGTATGAAAGAATAAGGGTGTTTTATAAAGCTAGCAGCTGAAAGCAGGAAGTCCTTATTACCAGTCAGGACAGGTATGGAGGGAGGTGTGCCAGTGTGGGGAGGGGGGGCCCGGGCAGGACACATGGACACTTGCACAGGTCACTTAATCCTTAGTCTCCACAGTCATCCACAAGGCAGGTAAAGCAGGTGAAGCTGGTATCACCCACTTCTCACAATGACTTGTGCCAGGACACACCTTAATGAGATCCTCCAAGCCCCAATCTAGGATTTTTCTACCATATCACAGTGATTCATATGTTTATTTGTGGAAGGCAAGTAAAGCGATAAAATATAACATATTAGTAATTCTAAAACATTCTTTCTTTTTTTTCTTCTATAGCACGAAGGCCCAGGACCAGGTCATTATGACTTGAAAATACCTCAAGCAAATTCTGTGACTTCTTGTTTTCAGTCTAGAGTACCTCGATTCCTGTCCACCCGTTCTGTAAGTACTCTAAAAGATTACGGTTGTAGGTTTTGTGGCTGGGGTGGGGGGTCATTGGGGCCAGGTTATAGCTATATACAATTCTAGTGTACATATATGTATCCAATTTCTTGTTAAGGCAGAGCTCAAAAATCTGGCAAGCCCTCAGCCTGTTTCAGGCTCAGAGTGCGTCCAGATCCAAAGACTGTGGCAGAATTATGGGTCCAGTCGACAGCATCCAGCATAGTAATTAGCCATCAATGATCTGACCTGGATGCTCTGTGGGAAAACATGTTTAATGAACTGAGGCAAGCAGTAGGCAGTGGCTGGCCCCAGCCATCCAGAACTGCTGTTCTTTGTGTGTGTGGCTTCTGGGACTGTGTGTGTGGCGTCAGGGCAGAAACATTATTATTATATTATTATTATTATTATTATTATTGTTTTAATGTTTATTTATTTTTGAGAGACAGAGTGAGCAGGGGAGGGGCAGAGAAAGTGGGAGACACAGAATCCCAAGCAGGCTCCAGGCTCTGAGCTGTCAGCACAGAACCTGACGCAGGGCTCGAACCCACAAACTGCGAGATCATGACCTGGGCCGAAGTCGGACACCCAACCGACTGAGCCACCCAGGCGGCCCCCAGAAATGTTATTATTGAACCAAAGGGGGCCATTAAGGCATGAGCAATCATTCTGCCCCCAAGAACTCAGGAGAGACAGGGAAGAGGCTCAAGTCCACTGACACAAAGAAAGTACATTTGGGGAGTATCCAAGCCTCAGAGGCCTAGAGAAGACCACGAAAAATTGCAAAAGCGTAACATGAATGATATATTATTTTTTTTTTAAAGTACTGATAATTTTAATTCCCATGGTCTTATTCCCAATCTGCATCCCAGTTTGAAAGTTCAAGAACTTCCTTGTATGTAGCCTTATTTGAGATGGTTGTGGAGACAGAAATTCAAATTCTGCTTGAGGAATCAAGGAAGGGTTGGTGTCCCAGGCCAGTGTCTTCAGGATCTTGCTCCAGAGCTACCAGTCTGGTGGGGGGTAGTGTGGTCTTTATCTGGAGGAATACTGGGGAGTCCCTGCTGGTGATATTAAAAACAGGCTAACAGCAGGAGGTGGTGGATACCTTCTGTAGATCCTCACACTCTAGTGGCATCACCATGATCCAGACCCAGATTTTTGTCTGAGCTCGTAGGGCTGAGCATCATCAGGAAATTGGAGTTATGCTAACCATATCAGTTATCAGTTAAGCTGATAGAGAACCCAGAAAATGTAGTATTTTTTTAATGTTTATTTTTATTTTTGAGAGAGAGGGGAGAGGAGGGGGAGAGAGAAAGGGAGACTCAGAATCTGTAGCAGGCTCCAGGCTCTGAGCTGTCAGCACAGAGCCCAATGTGGGACTTGAACTCAAGAACTGTAAGATCATGACCTGAGGGGAAGTCAGACACTTAACCAACTGAGCCACCCAGGCATCCCTTTTTTTAATGTTTATTATTGAAAGAAAGAGAGCGCTCCCGAGAGCTGGGGAGGGGCAGAGAGGGAGGGAGACAGAGGGTCCAAAGCAGGCTCTGCGCTGTCAGCACAGAGCCTGATGTGGAGCTCGAATTCACGAACCATGAGATTGTGACCTGAGCCCAAGTTGGACGCTTAACCGAATGAGCCACCCAGGTGCCCCCGGAAGATGTAGTATTAATTTACAAGTGTCCAGCAAGGGGGCTGATGTCTGGGGCCACTTGTCTATGGGGTTTCTCCCTACATAGGAAACTCTTCATAGAAGCCAAGGATAATCAGAAGTTTGCTTGGTGACAGTGAAATCAGGACTGGGGGATGGAGCCGGATGTTCTCAAGGTCTGAGAACCACAACCAGTAGCCTCCTGAGGGATGGCCTTGTGAGACCGAGGCCCACAAACCCCCTGTTCTGTGGGCTGGCTCTCCAGGACTCCACATGCATGTTACTTCCTCATTAATAGCACTAATAAAGGCTTCAGCTTCCTTTGACATCTGGCCAGGACTTGATTAGATTTTCAGGCTGCTCCTCCGCTTTTGGCAGGGGAAACATCCTGTCATTACAGTGGCTTCTGCATGCAGCTGACTTCATCCACTCTGGGCTGACCACTCTGTCCCACTTTCAGAGTAATCCTATTTCCACCCTCCCTGTCTCCTAAAGAGGTAACATACTGCAAAGAAGGATGGAAATGACAAGAACATGGTAAGAGAGAATAATAACAGTGGTGGCAGCTAATGTGTAGAGCTCTTGCTGCCTGCCTAGTGTGGTGCTATCTTGTCCTGGGGGGCCTCCAGCAAGCCTCATTACCTCATCTGATGGGCGAGGCTCTGGAAGCACCTGGTCCAGGGTCACACCGAACCATTGGTGGTGGGACTAGGACTCGAATTCAAGCCTTTAAATCCTTCCCTTAGTCACACACAGAGACACTGGTGCTTCTCCAACAGACCCAAGATAAAATTCCTTTGGGCTCCAAGAATAGGTACATGCACCGCATGGGAAATGCTGACCTAAGAAATCGAAGTCTTTATTTTAGTCTATGAACATGACATTCATTTGCATTTGATCACCATGGAGGAGAAGCTTCATTTAAATAATTGGCAAAACAATCTTTTCAAGAATTTTATCCAAATGAAAATATGATTTTAAAAATTAGAACTCATAGATCCCTTGACAAAACTTTGGACACTCGGGTCCACCGACCCTGGTGTCCATAGACCTTTGTACAGAAACATGAGTTTGGGCTTTTGAGGTCAATCACCCAGGTTCAGAATCCATTTTCTCCAGCCCCTTACCACTAGACTGAGGTCACTAGAAGGGAGGACAGTGGCTTTCCCAGGGACAGGAGCAGTCTGGGTGGAGTGCCCTCTGATACAAAATGTGCCTTGAGGTGCAGGTGGGATGTGAGCCTGCCGGCCCCGCAGGTCTAGGCCAGTGCTTGCTTGTCCACCCTTCTCTCTGCACCTCTGCAGCCCTAGGGGCGGCCGCTGATAGGAGCAGATGCCAAGGAGACACTCCACTTCAAGGGTGCCCCAGGCCTGCATGCAGTCCCGTGTGGCCCTTGTTTTCCCCAGTGGGGATTTGCCAGCCACATCTGAGCTCACAGCCAGGCTCTGGTGGCTCCAGAGTTTTGGGGTCACTCTCTCATCATCCTTGTCTCTTGTTCTGTTTCCAGAAAACCCCAGGTCCGGGAGCGTACACATCTTCAGCACAATCCCCCAAGCAGGCACCGACCATAGCCAAAATGGGTCGAGAACATAGCCTTTTCTTCAACAACACAATTGGCTTTTAAAATAAAGCCTCTGTGACCCTAAGCTACTTTGAGTTTAGCAAATTCTTATGTTCAGAAAACTCTGTTTTGTCTGTTCTTTAGGAGGGTTTGACTACAGAACATAATCGATTGCCCCGGTGACCATCCTGCCCACTTATCTGGAATAGTTCCAGCGCAGTTTCCAGTTCACTCTCGAAAGTGTCCTGGTTTGAATAACAAACTGTGTGCTCACTCTGCTTATTGTCAAAGGGTATATTCCTAGAGACTGCCCCTGGGCTGCTCCTGCGGCAGCTCGGACAGGTCCTGATATGCCCAGGCTGTGCTCTGCATGGCTGTGGGCTCTCCAGCTGTGTCTGAGCTGGATTAGAGCTGTAATACTTCACAGGCTCATGGAGGCTTCCTCGAGTGTTGGCATTCAACCAAGACCAAGCTGAGCGTGACAGGATCCCAGCAGGTGGTTCTTTCAACTCCCTGAAAAGAGCAATATTGATTCAACTCAATGAGTATTTGCGATTTCAGTCAACAAAAACATTTGAGTATCTGCTCTGCACCAGGTGTGTGCTGGGGTTGAGGAGTGGGGGCCTAGTGGAAAGACAAACAAGGCATGTATGTGACTGAGTTTGGGGAAGGTTATAGAGGAGACAAGGCCACAAAGGGAGTTTGGGGTAGCCCCTGGCTCGAGGAAGGCTTTGCAAACTGTGCCAAGTGGCTCTTTCTGGTCACCTTGTGTGTGAAGCTCAGGGACTGCCCTCGCACGATGGCAGTTCCTCGGGGAAGACAGGCCCTGGTCTCAGGAAGCTGTGAAGTCACTGCACCTGGTGTACAGTGAAGGCCACAAGCAGGCAGAGCAGGGATAAGGCAGCATGGCCCCAAGCGGCGAAGGGTGGCCACATGCAGTAGGACAGCTTGGCTGCCACGCAGGGGACCTGGAGGCTGAGATAGACAGAAAGGAGAGGGAAGAAGGTTGGGGGCAAAGACCTTGTTTGGATGAAAGGTAGGAATATATATTTGCTGGAGGGGAACAGCGGGAGCCTGGTCCAACTAGAGTGGAGGGTGCTGTGAGGGTGGGAGGGGGTTGGGGGAGGCTCAGTCAGAAGGCGAGGGCCACATGCAGTCACGCATGCCCAGAAGACCCGCTCAGGGAGCCCCAGCTAGACACACCCCATGCATGACAGCTCGTTATCTCTCAAAGGTGGGAGAGATTCCAGAATCATTAACAAATGGAAGGGATCTCTTTTTTAATTAAAAACATGAACTTATAAAAACGAATATCAATGCTTATATTTTGTTGTATTTTAAAAGGTGAAACCTGCCCTCCCCCACCTCTCTTCTTTAGTCTTATAAGCCCTTATAAAAGGGGTGTTGGAGGCAAGAAAGGGAAGGTCATCATCTCACTGAATTTATTCAAGTTTCTCATTTGTATAAGAAACTCCCTGTAATGCGTTCTTTTAGAACAGAAAACGGCCACTTGGAAAATCAGACGTGTCTCAGGGGCAGTGGCTCCTGTCCCACTTTGATCAGAAGACGGCCTCAGGGCAGGTAGTTCCAAATTTTATTCTCCAAGTGGGTCAAAGTCCCCTGTGGGGTCAGAAAGTAACGGCTGGCAGTTATGACAGAGGGGGTTTTCTTGAGGAAAAGAAAACCCATTGGTTGCCATTGGTGCTCGGGAAAGCTGTTGGTTCTAGAAAGCAAGAGAGGCAAGAGGTGGTCATATCTGTCTTAGGACTCACAGGTGGAAAGTGAAAGGAACCTCTCCTACCAGCAAGGGGAAAGGGAGATTGTAAGTACGTAGGAGTATCTCTCTGACAAGAGCATGAACCAGGGGCTGGCAGGAACTGCTTCCCTGTGTCTCCCCAGTGCTTCTCTCTCAGGCCTGCTTCTTCTCCCTCGAGAGGCCAACCTTCACTGCCTCTTCACGTGTATAGGGTCTAATGTGGCTACCTCAGGCTCTCCTCACATCATTTCCTAAGCCAACACCCTAAAAGAATGTAAGCAGCCCCTCTTGGTTCCAGCATCAGGTTCCCAAGAGAGAGACTCCAGTTGGCCAGTGTGGATCAGGGCTTCACTCCTGGGCCCTTCAGTTGTAGTCAAGAGGGTCTAGCCCCTTGGTGCAGACAGAGCTGAGGGTCCCATTTGTGTGGTATGTGCATATAATTGGAATGGAGGACAGCTTCTTGGATTCTAGAAGAGAATGAAGACCCTTTCAGAATAAGAAGTGGAGGATGTCTTCACCAGCCTGCAGGAAGGGGATTGGAGAGGCTTACGGAGACTTCACTGGAAATAGAACCACTGGAGAACTTTCTGCAGGGCCACCTGGACACCCTTGTGTTTCATTTCCATTCACTTAGCTTTGCCTTTGGCTGCTATGACTGTCTGTCTGTCTTTCTGGAGCTGGGACCACCTCAACCCCTGCCTTCCTTACCAGTCTTGCCATCTGCCTGTAAAGCAGCCCTCATCCTCCTTTGTGGTTTTGGACGATGTGACAGTGACTCTGCCCTAGATATTAGCAGAGGGGCTGGTGGGAATGAGGTGGTGAGAAGAGCAATGTTTTACTGCTTCTCTTTGGCACATTCCAGTATGTTGTATAGTATTTCATACCAGTAGGGAGAAGCTTTCCCAAAGAGACCAGAGGAATTCTGGGTGGCTTTTTCCTGCCACAAGCCCAAAACTGAGACAATAATTGAAGAGCAGAGCCTCCTTCTGTTCTTTCCAAGATGGAGAGATTGGGTTGACTTTGAGCTTGAGCTCTGAGGTTGGGATTTTACCACCTAGCAGCAAGGATTGTTGTGTGCATCAAGTGACATGTCCAGAAGGGCTTAGAAAAGCCATAGAGCACGGCAGATGGAAGGGACCATGCTGTGTATCCTAAGTCCCTCCTCCCTTCCCCAGCGACTGCTGTGACACTGCTTCTCCAGGTCCCTGTCCTAGCTCCATTGACCATCCTCTGTTCCTCTCTCCACCCACCCACCTACCCGCCCCCAACTGCTCTCTGAATTTGGCTTCAACCAGAGGGCATGGCTCATCTTGGCTGCAAATATCTTTTGCTGTTTCCATGTGACATTCTCTCTCCATTAAGTCAGAGCATGCATGTCAGAAGTCACCGCACTGATGGGGACAGCTTGTCCTCCTCCTCCTCCCTTTTTTTCCTTTCTTCCTCACCTCCATCCACACCCCCCCATTGCCCTCTGGACCTACAGGGGACACCTTCCAGACCTGGAGCCAAGGGCCCCACATCACTTTGGTGCCAGGCCCTGCCTCCAGTGTCATCTCTCACCTGCTTGATGCCAGTGACCTCAGTGCAGCACAGAGCTGCCTGGATTCAGGTCCCCATGCCTGGGATTACTTTGAAAGCCCTATTATCTTGAAAACATAGTTCACAATCTGTAAGTTCAGAATCAGGGGTTCTAAGTTGCATTTTATTTTATTTTTTTAAAAAGATGTTTTTTCAATGTTTGTTTATTTTTGAGAGACAGAGAGAAACAGAGCACAAGTGGGGGAGGGGCAGAGAGAGAGGGAGACACAGAATCCAAAGCAGGCTCCAGGCTCTGAGCTGTCAGTACAGAGTCCCACAGCAGGCTCAAACTCTTGGACTGCGAGATCATGACCTGAGCTGAAGTTGGATGCTTAACTGACTGAGCCAGCCATACACCCCCTAACCTGCATTTTAGAATCCCCTGGGGAACCTTTAAAAATCTTGGTGTCAGGCAGCTCCCCGACAGATCACATTAAACTCTCTGGGGGTAGGGCTCAGGCCCAGTATTTTTTAAAAATACTTCCCCCACCCTAGATAATTCTGATGAGCAGCCCAGGTTGAGGACTACTGTCAAGATGGTGTAAAGGCACCTGTCACCAATAATTCTTTGGGGCACACATAATTTTCCCAACCCCAGAGGTTGAAGAAGACAGGGTCCTTGTGCTAAGAGTCACTTTCCAGCTATGAAGAGATTGACCCATGTTAGCATCTGGCTGAGGCCTAAGGGAAGAGAACAGCACAGGGCTGGTTTGTCTGGATGAAGCTAGAACCTGGAGTGTTACTAGGTAGAATTGTTCTGGGGAGAATGAACCATAGCAGCCTGGAACCCAGGCACTTCTCACCAGCCGGACCCTTGGCTGGGCTCCTCAGAGACCTTTGGTTTTGGCCAATGGCAGGGCTGCAGGCAGGCAGAGCCTACAGGCCTAAAGGGCGGGGTTTGGGCTCTAGATTCAGGCCTGCAGGGGCTGTGTGGGCTTGTGAGGGCCAGTGCCAGAGTCCCAGAGCCTGCCCAGGCTTATCCACAAGCCTCTCTAGAGAAGAAGGCAAGCCTGGACCCGTGGAGGCTGGGAGGTTGGGGGTGGTGAGTGAGCAAGGATGGGGAGAGAGATGGGACATAGATGTTGGGAAGGAGGGGTAGCCAGAGAGGGGAGTCCCAGGGGGTGGACACGTGGAGAATCATCTCCCAGCGGGTGCTCCTCATGGTCTTATTAACCACACCATTGGCCAAATCAGTGCCCAGAGAAAAGTGTCACCCTTCTGGAGAGAGGTAGGGGCTCAGAGGGGCCCAGCCAGAGTCGGGGGGAGGTAGCAGTGTGGCTGCTTTGGGTGGGAATGTGGCTTAGTATCTGAGAACCCTAGGCAGGAAGGCAGGCTCAGGCCCACTGACACCCCATCTCTGGTCACTAGAGTGGGTTAGGTGGGACAGGAGGCAGGGATTGACAAGGCATTTCATTTAGTTCACCCCTGTGGAACTGAGCGGCCCAGGTTAGGGGCAGGGTGGGACAGGAAGACAGCATGCTGAGAGATGTGTGGGTCACACATGGAGCTCAGGGCTTGATGAGGGCTGGCCGTTGAGCTTCCTCATCCTCTTTCTGAAGTCCTTGAGCTCAGCAGTCATGCCTGGCAACTGAGGGCCATCGAGGAGAAAGGAAGTTGCTAGAGATTCCCGTATTTAACAAGGCAAGAGGGGACACTTGGAAACATGCCAGGCAGGGTCACACCTGTTTAGGCTTCTAATCCCCAGCCCCTCCCAGGTTGGACATGGGGGCTACACTGCACATAACCCTGAACTCCTGTGCCCAACCGTGTGTCTGGGGTAGCTTTAACCAAACCGTCTGTATTAGTTCCCGTGGCTGCTATAACAAATTTCCATAGACTTTGTTGTTTCACACAACACAAATTCATTATCTTCTAGTTCTGGAGGCGAGAAGTCTCCAAACCAGTCCCACTGGGCTAAGTCAAGGTGTTGGCAGGCTGGGTTCCAGAAGGAAGCTCCTTCGAGCAGCTCTGGAGGAAAGTGTGTTTCCTTTTCTTTTTCAGCTTCTAGAGACCATCCACTGTCCTTTGCTCATGGTCTCTTCCTCAAATCGCTCCAAACCCCTGTTCCCATCATATCTGCTCCTGACCCTCCTGCTTTCCTCTTGTAAGGATCCCTGTGACTATATCGGGTTCACCTGGATAATCCAGAAGATCCCCCCCCCCCCCATCTTAGGGCCCTTAACTTAATAATCATGTTTGCAAAGTCCCTTTACCATGTATGAAAACAGGGGAGCCTGGCTGGCTCAGTCAGTAGATCATGCAGCTCTTGATCTTGAGGTTGTGAGTTTGAGCCCCATGTTGAGTGTAGAGATTGCTTAAATAGACTTAAAAAAAAAAACATGTAGGAGAACACTTTCACAGGATGGGACGTTATTCATACCTCCACACAGCATAGCTGGGATAGGGAGTGGGGCATCCTCTGCCAGAAACACTACTCCCCGCCCGCACCCTTGGTGTGCTAACTCCAAGCACCCTCCCCCATCTTCCTGAGGCTGGTTGGGTGCTTCTCAAAAATGCCCCAGCAGTTCCCAGATACTGGCCTGTGTCCACTATTGGATTGCGGGCTTCGGGATCATAGAGTTGGGCCTCAGTGAATTTCCCAATGCCTAGCAGTGTTACCACATAGTAGATGCTCACTGAGTACTAGATGTGCTCCAAGGTACACAGTTATCCTGTAGGAAATGCAGAAGCTTTATAGAAAATATGTTCTGGAGTTTCCTTTGATTATTTTGAAACACAAGGAATTTTAGGGAATGGCTGGTAGCCTGAATAACCTCAGTCCTTGCTGGTGTTGGGTGCTGACAGAAATCACCTGATGAAATAAGTTGTTGGGTTTTTTTTTTTTTTTTAAGTTTATTTATTTATTGAGAGAGAGAGAGCATGCACATGAAAGTGGGCAAGGGGCAGAGAGAGAGAGAGAGAGAGAGAGGCAGAGAGAGAATCCAAGGCAGGCTCCACACCATCAGTGCACAGCCTGATGTGGGGCTTGAACCCATGAACTGTGAGATCATGACCTGGGCCAAAATCAAGAGTTGGACTCTTAACTGACTGAGCCACCCACGTGCCCCAGGTTTTTAAAAAGAGGGGGTAAATACATTGAGTCCCTCCCCCACTCATGCTCTCTCTCTCTCTCTCAAAAAATAAACATTAAAAAAAAAAAAGAAATTGAGTGCTGATTTAGAAATCATTCTTGGAGGGTTGATCTCAAGTTTGCAGGTGTTAGACATTATAAACAAGTTCTCTCTAGATCACTTAAGGGGTAAATGTGTTAAAAGTTGCATTGTGGGCAGTGGGGCTGGGCAGAGGGGGATCCTCCCTGATATTTTACAAATGGTACTTATGGCTCCAGATAAATTTCCAGTGGCCATGTTATTCCAGGATTTTAAAAGCACCCTATCTTTTATTGTTATTATTATTTGTTTTAAGTCTAGTATAGTTAACATATAGTGTTATATTAGTTTCAGGTGTAGTAAAAGTGCCCCTATCTTAAATAACTTATGTGGAAATGAAAATGAAGCTTCTGGGGATGCCTGGGTGGCTCAGTGGGTTAAGTGCCTTACTCTTGGTTTCGGCTTAGGTCATGATCTCAGGTTTCATAAGTTTGAGCCCCGCATTGGGTTCTGCACTGACAGTGTGGAGCCTACCTAGGATTCTCTCTCTCTCCTTCTCTCTGTGCCCCTCCTGCACATGCTCTCTCTCTCTCTAAAAATAAATAAACTTAAAAAACAAGAAAATGAAGCTTCTGGAGAGTTGTGTCTAATGACCCACATGTCTACAGTGTAGATGAGATCCTAAATAGAGAAGATGCATATTTCTGTAATAATTTCTAGAGTAGGATTAAATACATGTGTAGCTTTATTAAGAAAATAAAATGGCTTGGGACCAACTGCAGGCTCTTGAGCAGCCATATTGGACTCAGGAGGGCTGTGACCCCCTCTGCAGAGCCTCTGCCTTAGACACTCCCAGGGCAGAGCACTGGAGTGGCATGTGGGTTGGGTGAGAGGGAAGGCTAAGGTCAACCGGTGGGTAGAGCAAAGTGGCCTTGCTCCACATTTGTGCTCCAAGTCTCCCAGTGGCAGGAGAGCCTCCCTAGGGCCCAGCTAATGTCCCATTCATGAGGGCATGTGTAGGTGTTGCTGAGCCTATGTATGTGGGATGTGGGGGCTGCACTCAGGAAGCATAATCCAGAGGGGCTATGCTGGCCTGGGTGTTCTGAAAAAACATAAGGGTCTCGTAATGTGGGTGGTGGGAGGTGGGTAGTCGGGAAGGAGGGAGAGATACTTCTGAGAAGTGTGGGAATTGGGTTCTGGAAAATGAGGGGCATGGAGTGAGCCCCAGCAGGAATTCTGGGAAGAGACCTGTAGGGGTGAAGTAGACCTGGGAGGGCATGGGCCTTTGAGGCCACAGGAGACCTGGTAGACAAATGCATAGGAGGAAGAAGAAGGAAGGTGGAGGAATGAAAGAGGGCAAGGGCCCTGGGGGAATGTTGCTCCCAGATGAGAAGAGAGGCTGTCTGCATGCAGGAGAGTGCCCTGCCTCAGCCCAGCCCAGTCTAGCCTCTGTGGGTTCACCCCCGGCTTGCACTGGGCTGGGCTGCCAAAGCCCCTGCACCCTTGGTGGGGTGTTCTCAGGGATGGGGAACAACCCACAGGTGCCATGGGCCTTGTTAGGGGGTGGGGTAGTGAGCTGTGGGCATAAGACTGGAGTGTGGGAGAACACGTAACGGACTCTTCCTCTGAGCCTGAGCCAAAGCAGTTGACATCACAGTTACAGATGGGGAGTCTTGACCTCAGAGTCAGGCTGCGGGAGCTGGAAAGGTTGGATAGAATGGAGTTCTAGTGCCTCCATCATCTTTTTGCCCCTTTGAGAGTGGGCATCTGGTTTTTTTGATCTGAGACCTCTGTCTTTATGAAGATTCACCTGCTCTTCGTTTTTGCTCCTAACTTCCTGCGCCTGTCCACCAGCTGCCATCCCTTCTCTCTGCCCCATGGTTTCTGCTGCTTTCTTCTGCTGCCACCACCAGCTACTTCCCTCTTCTTTGGTCCCACACTCATATTGCAGAGGACAGAGCCTCTGCAAGCCTTTATCAATGTCTGCGTCACAAAAGGCAAAGAGAGGCAAAGGGAAACTAAAGAGATGTGACAACCAAGTGGAGTATGTGGTCTTGGGCTGGAGGGAAACACTGCTACAAAGAACACGAATGACGAACTGGCATATGGATGGGAGAGTAGATAAAATACTGTGTCAGAGTCAAATCCCCTCATTTGTTAACCGTGCCTGTGGTTATGTCAGACAATGACCCTTGTTCTTTGCAAACACACTGCGGTATTAAGGGGTAAATGGGCATGATTTATATGTGCTCAGATGGGTCAGAAGAAAATAAATAACAAGACATGTTTTTAAAAGAGGTCCACAGTGACCAACTTCTTGCCAAATTCCAAAGGGACAATTAAGGGAGGAAGAGAGTGAGAGTGGGAGAGAGTGAATAGACTAGGAGAGCAGGGACAGTCACCTCCAGTCTGGGGACCCCCTGCATAGGGGGGCTCAGCCATGTCACAGGCTGTGGGCCAGTCCACAGAGGAGGAGCTTTGGTTGTGGAACCCACCCATGGTCCAATCAGCTGGCAGGCAGGCAGGGAAGTGGGGTCACATGGCCCAACACACAGCTCCTGTGGTGAGCTTGTCATGTTTCTGGCCTGCCTGGTATCTGAACCTCTTTGCTAGTTGGGGACCTTCCAGTTTCTTGAGTGGCTTTCACTTAAGGAGTGTCCTCTCTGGTTGCAGAAGGGGCGAGAGCAACAGGCAGTACTGAGGATCCTTTATTCCTCCTCACTGAAGCTGGGGCCCAAGCCTCCAGCCAGTGGAGTGAAGCTGCCAGCTTCTGGGCACACAAAGTACCCCTGTACCTGTGTGTCATCCCCTGTGATGCTGCAGTCCCTGTGATGCATGTTTCTATGGATCCCAGAGGGGCCATCCTGCTGCTGCAGTGATGGGCACTTCTGTGTCTTTCTCTCAAGGGCCAGTGAGCTGGTGCTGTGTAGTGTCTTCAGAAGGTGGTGGAAAGAATGCTGGCTCTGTAGGCCAGGACCTAGGTTCTCAGGCACCATAACCTCTCCACCTTTCATGAGGACAAGACCCACCTCCCAAGGTTGTCGACTACCAAAGGAGCAATGTGACAAGTAAAGTGCCTTATAATACTTATACCTTATACACTGTTTCGTGCAGAGAAAACATTAGGATAGTTGCTGCCACTTTGATTCCAAGAAAGCAGCCAGTTAGTAGTAGAGCAGTGCCTTTGAGTCCGGGCTGGGTGCTGACTCCATCACAGAAGCCAGACTGCAGCTCCTTTGGCCCCAGGTCCATGCACTGCAGTCACTGCCCTAGGGCACCTGTGTGAGAGTCATTCCTGGAGCCACCTCCAATGGGTCTCTGACCTTTGCAACTGGAAGAGACTGATAAAAATTCCAAGAAATTTCTGGCAGGGGGCAGAGAGCAGGATACTCTCCCCGTCACAGCCTTCCCAGCCTCCACAATCCTTCAGATCAGTGTCATGGGGGTTGGTACCACAGGTCGCTTATGTGTGAGGCTCCCTGATTATGGGTTGCCATCAAGAGCTGGCAGCATGGGCTGGGGGAGGTTTGTTTAGTTGGAAGCTTCCCAAGGCTGAGAAATATTTGCATGGTGATGACATCTGAGCGCCCCGTGGGGGAGCAAATGCAACAATGAGCACTTTGGTATCAGAAAAGAGTCTGGGTGTTGGTGGCTGAAATTCCATTCATATTTATGCCTGTAGATAAACACTATTAATACTGAAGGGCTGTGTCCTAGAGTGTGGTGGGGGTGTTGGAGGTCCACGGGGCGACCGTGCAACACTGAGTCTTTTCCCCAGACTCCAGCCCTTGTTCTGGCACCAAGTTTGTATGTGGACACGGGGTTTGTATGTGAACAGGGGGTCTGCCGACGGGACCCAGGGGTCAGGAAGTGCCTGGGTCTCCACTACTGCCTGACTTTCCAACATCTGACCAACTAATGTCAGCTTGTGTCAGGAATAGGAAAGTCTCCCCTCCCTCCATTCTCTTCTTGGTAAGATGAGCTTTCTAGACCTTTCTCCAGGGCTGGCAGACAATGTGACACCACCTATGGCCTCAGGCAACCTTTTAATGCTCACCAGGGTCCTTGAGCTGGGGGTGAGGGTGGGAGATAAATAATCTGATACTAATGGTTAAATCACTGAAGACTGTTTCCTAAAGTATTAAAGTGAAAGCTGGCACCCACCAGCTCCAAAAAAGGCCCTTCCTCTCTGGAACAGCAAAACCACACCCCAAGCATAGGGCTGAGGTTGGGAGCAGAGGCCAGACTGCTGTGAGGCCACAGGAGTGGGAAGTTCTTGTGTAGGCCAAGTTCTAGGGGAAGCCTCCAGGGCAGCTCTCTTGAGAGTAGGTGGCTGCAGTCCTGGGGGTGCATCAGTTGATCCCTTGGGGCACGTGAAGAAAAAAGAGCTTCTGTGCAAACTTACGTCATCCTCCAAAACTTTGATGCATGTTTTTAACGTGTATGTAGTCTATTAGAAATGGGTGTAACACGTTTTAGGAGCGTACTGGTATGGACTTCATAGTGCAGGTGGCGGACCAGGATGCATGAAGCCGGGATCCTCACCACGCAGCCCTCTCCTGGTGCTTCTCCTCCAGGTGCTGGAGATGCTCCACCAGCAGTGCCCGCAGGGCATGCTCTCTTGTTCGGATGTTGAGTCTGGCCCTGGTCTCTCCCAGCTGGGCGCTAGAGAGTTAGCAGGGGGCTCAGGCCCACCTGAGTTACAGGTGGCAGGCCACCTGGACCCCCCTCTGCCTCCTTCCACCCACCTCCAGGTTTCAGCACCTCCCTAGCCCTCTCTGCTCTCACCTGCTCAAACCAAAGTCTCTTCCTGCACCCCTCCCTCCCCCGCACCCCTCCTACTAGTGTGGCCTGTCCTGGTGACCTCTCAGACTTCTCTCCTCCATGCCATACTCCCCCCTCACTAGGCGCTCAAGGCCTGTTCTAGGATACCTGTTGGATGAAATGAACACGCTGTGTCCCTTTCAAGGGTCTCTTTATCCAAGACCTTTATTTCAAACTGCCAGCAGCTTGGCCCAGCCCTCTGAGGCTTCTCCAGAGGAATGCTGCAAGCCAAAATGCATTTGGTGCCTTTCCTATTACCAATAACTGACTACCAATCTTTGGGCACCCTGAGGCAAATCAATAGCATTTGCTTTTTCTGTTTAGTTTTTTTCCTAATAGAATTTCAGATAAAAATAGATCTCTATCACACACACACACATATATATATATTATATTTATACATGTGCACATCGAGACAGAGATCCTTCAACCAAGCGGTGAAGGATCCGGTGTCCTCTGCAGTGCTCCTTACGGAGTGGGAAGGCCAGGAGGGGCAGGCCCTCTCTGGGAGGCCCCTGGGGGTGTGCAGTGCTGAGCCAGTGAGGTGAGGAGGGCAGGTCTCCCTCTGAGGAGCAGACTCGGCAATGTCAAACCAGGGCGGCCCTTGCCCAGTCTGTCCACACACTCTCATCTTAAGATGAGAGAGACGTACCAGATGGAGCTTTAAAACTAAAACCCAAAGTGCAGAGAAAAAAGGAATTCCCTGATAGGCTGGAGGGGCTGACTTCTTGGGGGAGAATTCCAAGAGCATCATACAGCAGGGCTAAGGGAATCGACAGGGAAGATACCCAACCCCCCAGCCCCAGGTCCCCTGCTGACAAGGATCTGCTCTGTCCCCTCCTTTGGTCTCCACAGTCCCCACCGGGCCCCAGGTGGGGGGAGCCAAATGGTCAGGTTGATGGGCGGGGTGGGGGTGGGGGTTGGGTCACCCATAAAAGCCTGAAGTGGCAATGGGCTGTGGGTGGTGAGATGTGCTGGGGTCAGTCCTAGAGACTGCCCTTCTTCATACCATTGTCCTCAGAGGGTTCTGCATTGTACCCATAGCCCAGAAACTTAAGGCTTGAAGGAGCATGTTGATGCAAAGTATTAGGAAGAACTGGGTCCAGCTGCCATGTTTGTATCCTAGGATCTAGAGCCTAGGGGGGCCATTTGGGGAATATTCCCAGAAAGGTGAGTGTGGCAGAAATGGAAGTAGAGTTAGGGCTGGTGCTCGGTGCCCCTGGTCAGGCACCAGAGGCCCAAAAGGCACTTGGCAGCAGAGGGGAAGAGCAGTGGGGCCCAACTGGCCTCACAGGGCAAAGAGGGGCAAAGCTGGGCATCCTCCAATTACTCAAACCTGGGAGAGGGACCCAGAGATCCTAACTTCTTCCCATTTGCCAGCAGAATCTTCAAGCCCGGACTGCTCTGGGCAAGACCTGAGAATTACCTAAAACCCTGTAGTGCGACTGGGGCTGAGACCAGGACCCTGGGGCTCCCTGGGCACAGAGGCACAGGTGGAGGTAAAGTTCACTGTAAGGCTCCCCAACCTGTGCTCTTGGGCAGCAAGTCTGGTCACTATGACTGTAAGTCACTTAGGGTCCAAGCATACCATCTCTCGAGGCACCGAGTCAGGAACAGGAAAAAACCCTTGTGGCCTAGTCAGAGGGCAGCTTGTGGCGCTCATCTTTGGTATTGGAGAACAAGGAGCTGAAGTTCAAGGCTAATACCTGTGCAAAGTCACTGGAAAATCTAGGGTCAGGGATGTGGAAGGTGGTAGGTATAGTATGGGGGCTCTAGACAGTAGGGGCGGGGGGGGGGGGAAGTACCTAGGAGACCCAGACCCTTACTGCACATTTAGATGATGCACAAACACATTTAGAGATGCCCGCATGCTGATGTGGCTTCCCAGCTACTTCCTTGCTCATAAACGCCACAATGTCTGTCTGAATCCCAAGGAGCAAAGAATTTGCTTTTGATGCAAATCTGGTCCACCCAGCTCCAGAAGAACAGCTCCCGGACCCAGCTGGCCCTGGAAGGAAAGCAGGGCTGGAGTGGGGGAGGCGAGGAGAAGTAGGGCTGCAGCCTGCAGAAGTGTTCCCTAGAGATGTATTTTTCTGAGGTCCCACATCACCCCTGCCCTGTACTCCCTGCTGCCTGCCTGCATCTGCCTGCCCCCCACTCCTTAGGGCAGCCCTCTCCCACCCTGCTGCTGCTGTGCAATGTCACAGCTCTCTGGGGATGATGGAGAAGGGCAGCACTGGGCTGCTGGCCTCCAGCTCGAGGGCAGTGAGGAAGCAGTCGACGGCGGCCTCGCTCTGGCCCTGGGCCTGCAGCACCTCACCCAGGCCCTGCCAGGCCTCGTGGCAGGTGCTCTGCCTCTCCACGGCGTCCCGCAGCACCTTCTGGGCCAGACTCTTGTGGCCCAGCCGACTCAGCATCAGACCCTGGGGAGCAAGCACAGAGTGAGGTTAGTGAAGGGCATCCTGGAGCAGGGGCATCCTGGCCATCAGGGCAGGGCTCTAAGTCTCAGGCTTGGGAACCATCAAGTGACCGTTCTTGTTACCCATGCAAATCCTACCTTCCCCGCCCAGCCCTGCTTCCCAGATCACCCGCTGTGAGAGTGCTGTCCCTCCTGGCCCCAAGGATGAGCTTTCAAGTCAGCAGACCTGGCTTTGCATCTCCCCATTATAGCTGGGGATCCTGGCAAGTTACCTCTCTCTGGTCCTCAGTTTCCTCATCTGTAAATGGGAAAGACCACAATATCCACCTCTAGGTTTGTCAAGTTTACAGGAGTCAGTCTATGTAAAGCACCTGGACAGTGTCTGGCATGTGTGAGCTCTCAAATGGGTGTGTTACCCTAAGGCCTTGCTGCTGCACGTGGTGGGACCCTTCCCCCTGAGGGATGTGTGCCATGGGTTTCAGACTCTACAACTTTAAGCTTATAGGTAGGTGGGGGCAGCTCCTCTGCCTGCATCAGCAGTGGTCTTCCTGGGACATTGGGGTCCCCAGATGGCTTGGCAGGTGAGGGTCACAGGAGGGCGGATGCCAGGTAGGAGAGGCTCTGGGGAGATGGATCAGGGGTGGCTAGGAAGCTTGGTGCTGCTGTTTGTCTTCAACAACCCCCGTGGCAGAGAGGAAATGACAGGAATCGTCATAAACGTTTGGGAAGTGAAACTGGCACCCCGTCCCTTCTATGTCCTCTTCCTCTCATATTGGGGAGGGTGCCTGGAGGTGGGAGATAGGGTGGTGAGTAGGGGGGTGGCCAGAACCCCCTGCAGCCTCCAGTCCCAGAAAGGCTGCTTTGTGCCATCCCACTGATCTGTGTTCCAGCCCTCAGAGGCACGGGGTGGCAGCACAGGGGGCCCTCCTCTCATTCAGAGATTTGAGGTAAAGCCTAACACTGACTTCCTGGACAGACGGAGGCTGGGGTGGGGGCGGGAAGCTGCCTTCTATATGCCTGGAGCCCCCTCTTGGGTGCTCGCCCACTGATGGCCGTGTACATTTTTAGCTGGAACATTTTCCTCTTCACCACACTCCCCAGAGTTAGGCCCTGTTGCTATGGAGACCCACTGGGGAAGATGCACATGCCTGACTTCATAAAGTCCTCTGAGAGCTTGGAACACGACCAATTAGGCAAGAGTGAAAGATGGTGCTCAGGAAGCCCTAGGAAAAGCCTCTTCCTCTCCAGAGGCGCTAGGTGGTGGTGGTCCTGTGGCCAGGGGCCAGGAAAGCAACGGGGAGCCATATTCACAGTGCCTCTTCAACCCAGGGTGAAGCTGTCTGCAGAGAACCACACGGATGGGGTGGAGGACAGGGGAGCTGCGGCAGGGCGGAGCCACATGGGAGCCATGCTGACTCAGGGCTGCCTGGGACCAGGGGGCAGTGCCCAGTCTGGCCAGCAGGGCTCCAGGCCAAGCCGCGCTGCCCGCATGGCCTGGGAGCTGGACCCTGAGCAGCTCACGATGGAACAGAGCCCACAGGGAGGAGGGAAGGAAGGCGAGACGACAGGCTGCCAGACACCCAAATTAAGCACCAAAAACGGAAGGTTTGAGCCCTGTGAGGGCTGCCCCTGGAGGAGCAAGAGGACAGATGGGGAGGGCCGGCAGAGCCTCCCAGAGAGACGGCGGGGCTGCAGTGATCTTATACACCAAGATTTCTATACTGAGCTTCCATGTGAGATTTTGTTTGACAAGAGGGCTCCACTGCTAAAATGGAGTTCAGAAACCCCTGATCTCAAGAAGTGTGTGGGTGTTTGGAAAGGGGCCAGACGTCCCTGCAGGCTGAACAGGGTGTGTGTGTGTGTTTCTCTCTCTCTCTCCTGGTTTGACTCTCAGTTAGGAAGTTTGCAGAAGGCTCCTCTGCATGTTTCATGTAGAGGAAAAAGCCAGGGCTCCTCAGCCCGAAGACCTCGGCTGGGCTGGAATCCCAGCTTTGCCACTGACAAGCGCAGTGACCGTGGGCAAGTGGCCCATTTTCTCTGAGCTGTGGTTTCCTCATCTGCACCCAGGGAACAGAACGGTGTTTCCCGGTGGGTAACCGTGCAGGTTCTGCAGTGATGAGTTTGAAATCATGTAGTCAGGGCGCACGGTGGGCAGACAGCAAACGGAAGGGTCCCCAGGATGCACGGAGGGTCCTGCCTGAGTGAGGAGTAGTAGGAAGTGGTTCCTCTAGAAGGCAAGGCTCTCTGTGGGTGAAGACTGGGGACTGGGGTGGGGTTGGATCACATCCCCCACACCCTGGGGTGCTGACCTCAGAGCCTGAAAGGAGACACCGGGCTGGGGTCAGGCTGGGGCCCCGAGGCCCAGGGCCTGTAACAGGATCTGCTGCCACCTGCCTGAGACACCAGCCTGTTCATGTTTGGTAGCAACTCAGAGCTGTTTGCTGCCTGACAACTGGGCAGAGCCTGCCTTGGGGAGATGTGAGGTCTCACCTGCTCTGCCCCCAGCCTGGTGCTGTGCCAAGGGCCCTCCATCGCCCTCCTGGCACCCCCACCCCAGCTGACCAGAGAATAGGTCTCCAGGGAGATGGTGGGAACACAGTTCCATCCAAATGTCCCTGGTGACTCTTACCTGACTCTGGCCAGGGGGCACCTGTGCCAAGAGAAACCAGACCTGTTGGTGACTCAGCCTCTGACCCTCACCTGGGAGATGTCATAGCCGCCACCCGTAGCAGTTAGCAAGCAATGTTATGGCAGTTGAGCACTGCGCCTGTGGGAGGGACCAGGTTACAGTCGCTCAGGGAAGGCAGGGCTATGGGGGAAGTTCCCAGAGATTCCCAACTCCATCCATTCTTTCTTCCCTCCCTTCCTGGACCTGAGACGAGGCAGCATCTGGCCTCATCTCAACCACACAGGAGCCTGCTCCCCGAGGAAGCCTTCCCCGAGGTCAGCATCTCCTGGCCACACCATCACCTTGAGACTGTGCTCCATTACTGTGGGCTCTGGTGTGGGATCCCTGCCCTGCCCCCTTCTTAGGCTGGGAGGGACAGGGTCCTTGGCTCCTGCCTGCTTTGCTATTCCTCACAGGATGGCAGCTCAAAAGAAATGTCCCAGGCTTGGAGCCAGGTACACCATAGGCAGTGTGCATGCTTACTGCCCTGTTTAGGCCACAAGGACAGGTAGCCCGAGGGGCTCTCTAAGGGGGACCCTCCCTGTTGGAAGACTAGGTTCTCTGGGGGGGGGGGGGTGCGGTACATGGGCCTGGGATGGGGAAGAAGGGAAAGAAGGGCCCCCAACTTCCTTTTTGAGAATTGCTACTGCATTTCACCCCATTAATTCAGTGCCTGACACTGTCCCCCAGAGGGGAGGGGCAGCAGGAAGGTCCTGACTCTGTGTGTGTATGTGTGTGTGTGTGTGTGTGTGTGTGTGTGTGCGCGTGCACGTGTCTGTTTTCTTCTAGGGAAGGCCTGCCCTGGGAAGCAGCCCCTAGAGCTAGGCCAGCTGTAGGCCAGGCTGAGAGCTCCCTCCCTGTCCCTACCCTCAAGTATTTATAGAAGTTATTTTGGGAATTTTCTTTCTGAGCTCAAGGCACATTCCTGGGATTCTGTAACAGCCTTTCCAGCTGGGAAGCAGGGAAGTAGCTAGAGGTGCTAGAGCCTCCTGGTCCCAGGAGCCCTCTTCCAGGGGACCCTAGGGCTGCAGGGAGGAGCCTGGGGTGGGGTCACCTCTGAGGCTGCTCCCTCCACCCACCCTGAGGCTGACACACCCTGTGGTGTGTGTGGGGGGAGGGGGTCGGCCCACATTCCAGCTCCAGCTCAGCCACCCCACCCCCCCACCTCCCAGCAGGCCCCATGTCCTCCCAGGTGTGTCAGCCTCAACCTGTCCAACCAGACTGGGAATGAGCTGTCTCTCCAGGCTGAGAACAGAGCCCACATATCACCACATCCCTCCTGGACCTGGGGCAGCTCCAAGGCCCCCGGGGCTGGTCCTCCCTCCCCTTTAGGAGAAGGGGCACAAATCCTTCTAGACTCCACCCAGCACCTGATTGACAAGCTCCACCGATTCACTTGGAGCCCAGCAAGGTGGGGGTCTTCGGGAGTAGCAGAGGTGGCCATGCTCCTGTGGCAGAACCCAGGCCTTCCTTCCTCCTCCTGTCCCTCACCCTCACAGAGGTGAGATGTCCAGGAACACCGGTGGGCCTCTAGGCTCAGCCTCTCGGTGGGCCTCTCGGTGGGGGTTGTCTTCACAAGGCCAGGGCCAGGCTCAGAGATACACACTGGCTTGATGAGAAGGCCCATCACGTCCTGGGGGGCTCCCTTGCCAGCCCTGTCCCTAGGCAGGGGGCTGGGCCTTTCCTCCTCCCACATTCTGGGCTGGTTTCAGGTTCTGGGCCGGCTGGAGGCTCTGCCTACCCAGGAGCACAGCTAGGCCCTCAGAGCTAGGTCAGGAGCCTGGACTTCATGTTCTCAAAGTGAATGCCCTGTGATGGGCAGTGAGTGGGGTGGTGCCATTTCAGAAGCTCCCTTCTCTGGGCAGGAGGGGTGGGTGGTGGCATACTGGACAAGGGGAAGGCTGGACCCTGCTGCACGCTCCAGACACGATGAGTCTTTCAGACCATCGATTCTGGAGCGAAATTAAGCCGACAGTGCTTAACTATTGTTCTGACCTGAGTCTATGACAGCCTGACAGAAGGCATCCCTTCCACTTCCTTGTCAGGGTTGGTGAGGACTTCAGGAGACCACAGTGAAGCCCAAGATTTTCCAAAAGTCCTGAGCCAGAGCCAGGGGAACCTGCCTTCACCCTCTCGAAGGTCTCTGAACCAGGGCTGAGGGTGCGCTGTGTGGTCTGGGGGCTGTGTCAGCCCAGGAATGAGGTGGGTGGGCACGGGCCTGAACCCCAGTGAGGCCCATGCTGGCCTTGCCCTCCCACCTCCCCACACAGTGAGCCTTTGGAACTCCCTTCTCCCTCCCCGTCCACTCTACTTTCCCACCAGGGAATGTAGACCTCAGGTAGTACTGGGAAGGGACGAGGGAGAGAAAACTCGCAATAAAACCACAGTAGGAGGAGGTCAAATGGCCAACAAGACGTTCCCGCTGAACTTTCCTGCCAAACAGAGCAATGTTCCCGTCTACCGGAGCTGGTAGGGCAGAAGCTGACTGTGAAGAGGGACTGTATATGTGTGAGAGAACTCAGGGTCTCTGCACACCCAGCACAAGGCTTCCGGGCCTTCCGGTTCCTTCAGGCTGCCTGCATTCTCAAAACCACCTGCCACAGCTCAGGAAGCCAACAAGGAGGGAAAGCCTAGAGCAGGTGGGGTGTCCTGGACCCTGAGGCATCAGGCCCCAGGAACTAGAAAACCTGCTCATCTGTGTGTTTGCCAGTCTCATTCAGAGCAGGGAACCTTCAGAGGGCCAGGCACTGGGTTTCACTTTTCAGTTGCTCAGGACCCTTTCCTCCTGAAAGTCAGGAAGCAGAGGCTGAGCCTGCCTGACCACAACAGAGCCCATAGTGGAAAGCCAAGCAGGGCCTCCCTAGAACCTGGCCTTCCCTGCTCCTCCGAGCAGCCTCACATCATGCCCGTTTAGCTGAAGAGCCCAGCTGTGAAACTGTTCTCACCCTCAACTCAGACTCCTGCCTACTGAGCAGGCGTTCCCTGCTCTCGGCTAAGGTCAGCATGGCCTTGCACTGTGTATACCCTTGTCCCAGGCACAGGGCACTTGGGGCCCGGGTCCTGCACATCTCTGCCTTGGCCAGACTCACCTGATGGGCTCAGGAAGGACAGAGAGGCTCTGCTACAAACAATCTCTGGAACTTGGCTCTTGGCTCTACTTCCCTCTGCAAACAAAGAGCATCTGAACTTTGCCTGGGAGCTGTGCTTCACAGTGAAAAAGGTAAAAGTAACCCCAACCACTGGGCCATTCACTTACACATTTAACCTAATTCTTAAAAAAAATTTTTTTTTAAGTTTATTATTGTGAGAGAGAGACAGAGTGTGAGCAGGGGAGGGGCTCAGAGAGACACAGAATCTGAAACAGGCTCCAGGCTCTGAGCTGTCAGCACAGAGCCCAACATGGGGCTCGAACTCATGAACTGCGAGATCATGACCTGAGCCGAAGTCAGATGCTTAACCCACTGAGCTACCCAGGTGCCCCTAACCTAATTCTAATAGGAGACCTAGGTGCTTGGCATTGTGATTACCACTTTACAGATGAGGGCACTGAGGTTCTGAGAGGTTGAAGGACTTGGTCATGGAGGAATAGTGAATATAGGCAAAGTAAGACTCAAGTCCAGGTCACTTAGCCTTGAAG
Source organism: Neofelis nebulosa (assembly GCF_028018385.1). Lineage (NCBI taxonomy): Eukaryota > Metazoa > Chordata > Mammalia > Carnivora > Felidae > Neofelis > Neofelis nebulosa. The sequence goes on from NC_080790.1 coordinate 74,215,055, forward strand.
GCTGTGTTCCAACCTCTAGACACGAGCTGGCTCTGACACTGGGGCTTAAAGACCATCCCAGCCAGGGGCGCCTGGATGGCTCAGTCGCTTGAGTGTCTGACTGACTTCAGTTCAGGTCATGATCTCCCAGTTTGTTGAGTTTGAGCCCTGTGTTGGGCTCTGTGCTGACAGTTCGGAGCCTGGAGCCTGCTTTGAATTCTGTCTCTCCCTCTCTCTCTGTCCCTCCCCTGCTCATGCTCGTTCTCTCTCTTTCTCTCAAAAATAAATAGAAACATAAAAAGAAAAAACCCCAGCCACACAGCTTCAGAGGAAAACTACAGGGAGCTCTGAGGCCCTGGGTCCTCGCCCAGCATCCCCTCCCTACCTTCTCAGCACCCTGCTGGCACCATGGGCCACCAGGCAGCCCAAGGGAATCTGGGCCAATGACCCTTGTCCCACAGCAGGAAGTCAAGCAGTCTGGTCACAGGTGGAGCTCAGCCTTAGGCCATTTGCTATCACATCCTCCACATGAATGATGACAAAAATGCCTGGTGCTGACTTACCTTTTCACAGCACTCAGCCTATCTGAGCCCTAAAATCTTCCCTTTGAGGTCACAAGGACCTGAATTATTATCCCCATTTGAGACAAGAGAAAACTGAGCCAGTGAGGGGAAGTAATCTCTAAGGCTTTCAGAACTCAAGGGATGGCAGGGCTATCTGTCGGTCTTAGATGTGTCATCTCTCCAGTCTAGTCTTGCCCTCCAGGATTGGGGATGGGGCCAGTCAGGGGAGGAGGATGGCAGGAGCTCTGTGCATCCAGAGTTCACCTGTCTGGCCTCAGACAGCAGAGCTTGTAGGATTCCCACAGCACCTGCAAAAGGCCTAGCCCAGAACCTCGGGGCAGGCAGGGCGGAGCTCTGGTCCTGGCTGACTCAGGCCTCACCTTAGGGAGTGCAGGAATGGTGGTGGGGAGCTTCCAGGGACTTAGGGCAGGTGCGGCAAGCCCCAGCGTGGGGAAAGAGGGGCCAGAGTCTCTTGAGCTGGCCACACTATGGCCATGCCCCTGATCCCTCAAGGCCACTTGAGGAACGAGGCAGCAAACTCCATGCTGGGAGCGAGAGGGAACGAATGCAGAGAAATAATTCACTGCCCCACTCTCACTGGGGTAATGGATGACAGAAATGCTGTCTTCCTGTCTTTCCAGGGGCATCTGGAGACAGAAGAGGCTGGATCACCTGGCCAGGACTGCTTCAGAAATTACATCCCCAGGAATTACATCACAGGAGCCAAAGTTCATTTAGGGCAGTTTCCCCCCCTTGCTGCTGGGGTGCCCAAGGAGGAAAGCGTTCTGGGGAGATGGGGCAATGAGAGCCTGGAACTCCGGCCTAAGAAGAAAGCATGACCACGGGCAAGAGCCAGTGAGGAGCAGGGAAACCTGGCCAGAGAGGCACGAGGAAACCCCAGAGCCTGTCCTTGGGACAGCAGGGTGGGGGCCGCCCACAGACACAGGTGCAGGGATGCAGCATGCCTGTCCACTCCTGGCCGACGCTCTTGAGCTGTCTCTTGCAGTGAGACAGGCTGCATCAAAGCATCTACACTCCTGGCTCAAGCAAGGGGCGGGCAAGGAGAATGAGTCAGCCTGTGGCCGAGGCTAGTGACCCTCCCACCATTAAAGTCAGGGGACCTCATGGTCCTCCTGGGAGGGCTCTCAGTGACTTGACCATTCCATTAGTCCCTCCTGGGTTCCTTGCCTTCCCCAGGCATCCTTGTTCCCTTGGAGATGCAGAAGGACTCTTGAGAGGTGGCAGGGCAGAGACAGGCTCAGAGAGAGAGGGGTGTAGGCACCTCAGATTCCTCTCCACCAAGCCCATGGAGCCCTTCTGAAACACTGTCACCTGGGGGCCAACTCCTCTGCTTCCTTTCTCATGTTTCCTCAGAGCAGGCAAGTCGAGTTCAGGCTTCCCCTCCGTAACGAGATTCTTCTGCCTGTAAATTAAGTGCTGAACGCCCAGGCTGAGCGAGTAGGGTTTCTGGCTACCTGGTGGGGAGGCTGAGACCTAGCTGGCAAAGACTGTTAGGATCTGCTCCTGAGATTTCACTGGGAATTTCCATCTGCAGAGAGCATGGCATTTTCTTTCTGTACCTGGCAGTCTCCTGAAGCAACCTGGCCCTCCGTGAGCCTAGTGGAGGTGGCTGCCTGCAGGGCTGGGGTTTGACGGCACAGACACTTCTGGGGCACTGCTGAGGCACAGTGGAGACTTCCCTGGCAAAGCACCGCTAAGCTGGTGTCTCTTTCCTGCCTGTTGGGTAGAAAAGCCTGAGCTGAGCCCAGGGTGGAGCCTGAACCATGGAAATGCCTCCCATCACATCCAGGGCAGGGAGGGTGGCAGGACCCAGAGAGTAGAGAACCTGCTTCGGGGCCAAAGTTCATTTTCTTAGAAATGCCAGGACCCTGCCTCCTAAAAGCAATCACCTTCCACTCCCAGAAGCTTTCTCTGGCCTGTCCTCAAAGTTCCTGTCCCCATGCACACATCCCTAGGGAGAGGCCCTGAGGCTGGCCCCCCTGGTGTTTGACGATCCTGTCCTAAGGACTGTAAGGCTGAAGCTGGCACCCACACAGCTCACCGAGGGACCCAGAGCTCTCCTGGCCCAGCCTGTGGGTGGCTGTGCTCTCAGGGGAGGGGTGCCTCTCCTCTCCTTGCACCTATCAGACAGAGGCTGATGTCCTCAGAGAACCACCGTGGTGTGGCAAGGCCAGGATGCACTCCTTGGGAACCTGCCTTGGCAATGACTGACTGCATGGGGGTCTGGATGGGTATCAGTTCCCCTTCACATTTTTTTCTCTGGATAGTTCTCCAAGAATGCACCCACCTCCAGAGTTCATGAAGGTTGAGACAACTGATGTGTCTCCGTCACTCTATTATTTTTATGGCAAATCCCTTACATAAATGCCAAGTTGACTTAGACCAACAGGTAGTGGTTCCCCTGATGTTGCACCATGGTAAAGAACATCTAAAGGTCACGTGTGTGCTTGGTGAGAAAAAGTTCTGTGATTGATTAGCAATGTCTGTCACGGGTATGGGACTGGAGATTAGAGGCTTATACGTTGTTCTGCCTTCTCTGATGTTGCACTGAAGACTTTTAGGAGCACTTTCACATGTGCCACCTCATTTGATTAGAAGTGACCTAGGAATGATGTAGATTATTATTCATTTACAAAAGGAGACATCAGGAACATGGAAGTTAAGTGTGTCTTTTCCTAAATCACCCAAGTGAATTGGGGCCAGAGCCAGGATTAGATCCTAGATGTCCTGAGTTTGAAGCCAGCACAGGGAAGGCACTCACATCAGGGAATGCTGGTGATCAACATACCAAAGTGTTCCTTCCTGTGTCTTTGGGGAAAGAGTGCTTAGTAAATCTCCAGGCTTGCAATTTGCTATTCTTCATGCATATGTGTGGGATGCTGGCAGGAACAGAGCATGTGGAAAGCAAATGGGCTGCCCACGCCAGAGCCGACTGCCCCTCTGGTTGCTTGTAACTTTCAACAGTGGGCAGGCCTGGCCCTGACTTGCTCTAATTTCATCAAATCAGCAAGGCACCCCGGGAAGAGAAAAGGGACCATTTCAGAAACATCTGCAGGGAGCCACTCTGGACAGCTATTGAGTTACCATGGAAACCCACCCTAGGAAACTGCTTCAATTTCAGGAAAATCGCTACAAACAATAATAAGCATAAATGAAAAATGGTACACTGTTACTTCAAAATTGTACTTGTTATTGGGTTTTAGGGACTGAGCCGGCAGGCACATATCCGTGAGCGCAGTGGAAGGCAGACATCTCTGCCTGGCTGCAGGCCTGATGACAGAGCCCACATCCTCCCTCCCACCTCCCTAATCAAGTGTCTGGATGTGACCTCCGGGGAGGCATTTGTCAGAGGAACTCATGTCTGAATTGAGGGAGGAAGGAGGACGTGCCTTGCAAAAAACAAACATTTGCTGAGCAGACTGCAAGGCAACACAGAGCCATGTGGAGGGGAACATGGGCCAGGTGTGATGTCACCGCGTGGGCTTTCTTCAGCTAACGCTGAACATTCACATGGGTCCAAAGTAGATATCCTTTAAGAAATCGGGCAGCAGGAGTAATAGCTGAGCTGGGAGTCTCTACTGTAATCTGTTTTCAGGGACTCTTGGGCTGGAAAGGACCTTGTAAAGATGACTTGGCCCAGCTCCTCCCCCAAGTGGTGTTTCCATTCTGTTGGCAGTGTCTTCAGCAGACGGTTCCTGAGTTTGTACTTGGACTATTCTAAGAGCTGTACGGTTTTTCCTGACACTGAGCGGAAATCGAACTCCCTGTGGCTTCTCGTGAACGAATCAGACCCCTTTTGGCAATGATAACCCTCCAGCCATCTGGAGTCAGTCTGATCCCTCTGTGTTCTCCATGTGGCAGGTGTCAGTGACGCCCTCATGGTTGCTCCCCTTAAAGAACTGTCAAAGGGGGACATCTGGGGTGGAACCTGGACCCTGACAGGGGAAGACCGTGTAGCTAATGGTGTGCTCATGAATTATACTTCAAAAATCACTGTGCATGTGCAGGCCTGTACACATTTGGATCATTACATTTATCCTGATACTGGCTCTCTCAAAGCAGCTAAGGAAGGAAGGGAAAAAAACGGCTATCCCTAGTCTACTATACCAACTGTCGGAGCAGGTATTCAGTAAATGTTTCCTGCACCAGAGAATCCCCACTGCACAGGTAAGTAAAACCGAGGTTCAGAGAAGCCCACGATCACCCAGAAAGAGAATGGCAAGGCCAGGCCAAGAACACCAGCATCCTGCTCTCTGCCTCCAAACCTTCCCACGGAAAGTCACCGAGCCCTTGGCACCCACGTCCTGAGTGCCATGTTGCCGGACTGGGGGCCGCTGGGTCCTCTTACCACCCCAGGGGCCATTTTCCATGTGTGCTTGAGTCAGGGCTGACGTGACAGCCCATCTCAGGACATCCTCTAAATGACACCAAAGAGGCACAGAGCTCCTCCTAAATGGAGAGGCAGCCTGGTGATCACGGAGGCACTGGAGACTCCCAGAAAGCAGAGCATTTGCCTAGTGTGTCCAGGGCAAGGGTCTGATAAGGAATAGCGAAATGCCTTTGGGGCTACACTGCTTTACCAAAACTTACAGCAAAAAGGAAGTCACAAGGAATATCAACCAAACCTACATTTTTTCATCAACTCAGCCAGGCTCTGATTGAAGGGGAATGGCCCTGCCTCCGTAAGACACTTGTGTCTCCCAACAGAGCAGGGAGGAAGCCACCTCCCCCCAAGCACCGGGGAACAGGGGCGGCAGGGCACCTGCAGACAGTGGAGAGGGTGAGAGGGCAGAAGGGCCCTGATGCCTTTCTCGGGGGCCAGGGGGCTGACTCACCAGGCTGTGCATGATGCGCACACCGTCGGGGTTCACCGTGAGTGCCTCCTTGTACAGCTGCTTGGCCTCCTCCAAGCTGCCCTTCATCTCGGCTAGCCGGCCCCGCATGTAGAGTACCGAGTGTGAGGTGGGAAAGAGGCCCGCTGCCTCCTGGATGCAGAAACCCGCTTCCTTGAGGTGTCGCTGCTCCATGAACAGCTCAGCTGTGAAACCAGAAGGACAGTGGGAGGTGACAGCGGTAGGAAAAGCCAGAGGCAGAGGACCCCTCCCTGCATCTGACTGGCAGCCCCCAGAGTGGAGGGTCTCAGGTGGTGGAAGCCATCCTTCGAGTCACAGCATGGGCGGGGCTGGCCCTGGCCGTGGGGGCAATAGCAGAGAATGGGTTCCGAACCATTCAGGCACCGCGCTACATGTTCCACATGGACCGTCTCCACTGACGCTCACAGCAGCTTGTAGAACAAGCACTTTTATTACCCTGCTTCAGGGAGGAGGAAACTGGGGTAGGGAAGTGACCTTAAGACCACAGGGAGAGTCAGCTGTGGACCTAGGGTTTGCATCAGGTTGTCTTGACCTCCAAGCTTGGCAGTGGGGGCACGGGTGGCATCTGTAAAGGTCAGGTGGCTTTCTGCAGTGTCCCTCACTTCACCTGGTGACCTTGAGTCTCGAGGTGGGGGATGGAAGCTGATCAGGAGGATGCAGGTGTGTGCTACCACAAGGCCCACACTCCTTGAGACCGTGGGCCAAGGCCTGCTTCTGCAAAGTGTCTACTCTCATCTGACTCTCCTAGGAGGTGCTCTCATGAGCCCTGTGCTAACAAACCAGGCTGAGGGAGGCAGGGTGTCACTCTAGTCCCTCAGTGGAAAGGGGTGAGGCAGAGCTGGGCTCCTAGCAGCTCCGGCCTCTCTCCAAAGCCCAGGGCTTTCTGCCACACTGAGAGAATAGGTAATGCACGTGCCTTTTACCAACAAGCAGGAAAGATCTGTCCCACAACCAGTTTGCCCTCTTCCCTGCAGATCTGTGGAAAATGGGGCCATCTCTCCGATCTCAGGCCAGCCCACATAAAGGCACATTTCAGATCCACGCTGCACAGGTATACACCCACAACAGGCACTTTTAGAAACAGGCCGGCTGGGCTTGCAGCACGGCCTCGTGGCCCCCTCAGCCTTCCTCTCCGGCAGCCCTGGGCTCAGCTGCCCCTCCCAGGGCTGGTGCCTGCACACAGATGGGAGCACAGAAGGGCACGCAGAGCCTGGCTTGTGGCTCTGCCAGGAGCTGTTCCTAGCACAGGCCAAGGGCTGAGGTTACACTAATTCAGGTTACACTAATTCAGGTCTGGGGCGGGTAGATAACAGACATCCCCAAAGAAGCTCCCAGAACAAGGTGGAAAACCTGGGCCCAGGCATCGTCTTCCTGTTTCAACAAGAAGCAGGAAGGAAGCCTAAGGCCTCAACTGCAGCACACAGCATTTGGGGGTATTCAGCGTGAATGTTGCCTAAGGTTCATTGTGTAATCAAAGTAGCTTGCCACATCCTACAATACTACAGAGGCCTTTTTGAGCAAGGGTACGCTTTTTGTCTCTAGAGGAGATGAGAATTTGGAAGAATTAAGTAAACACAGAGGAGCCAGGCCCCCAGGATAAGGCTAAAGAGAAACGCAGGCTCTTGTCCCTGTAGACAACCTGAACTGCAGAGTCCCAAGGCAGAAAGTGCAGGAAGGTGAGGCCAGGAAGGGCAGCCTTAGAGCCCAGGGCCTTGCAGGGAGGGGTTTGTCTAACTCTGCCTAAGCTCTCCTCTGCTGTGCTGTCATGTTCTCTTTTGGAGCTGCTGCCTGGGGCTCTGAGCAGGGTGCCTTCATAACTGAGGGCCCAGTGTGTAATTACGATGTGCTGACCATGTGCCTGGCCCACCCCCATGAGAAGGATAAAGAGGGGAGGTGGGGGGAGGTGGGGCAGCGGAGCGACCAAACTGCTGGAGGGAGCCAGGGCAATGGAGCGCCAAGTGCCAATTCTGAAAACTCCGGGCACTCCGAAGGGGTCAGGTCAGCTGTGCTGGTGTGGCCAGGGAAGTCTTCCTGGGGGGAGGCAACACTGGAACGGAGGCCTGAAAGTGCAGGGGTGCTTAGACAGGCAGACAAAAGGGAGGTTGTGCAGACCTGGAGGGCTGGGCTCCACTGTGACCTGACCGAACTCCCCAGGGTCACTGGAGGAGAGGGGGAGAAGCAGAAGGAAGCATATGGTGTGAGTGCCGGAGGCGGGGAGGCCTGTCCTGCACCAGCCCCTGTAGCTGCTTCCTCTACCACCAGGAGCTCAGCTCAGAGGCTAGGCTCTCCACTCCCATAGACCTTGCCCAGCAGGCCCAGCCCACCTGCCTGCCTGCCTGGTCCTGGCATGGCTCATTAAGCTGTTTACAACTTGCCGTCCTGTCTCCTGAGTCCCTGTCTCTGGAGGCTGCTCCTGGGGTCTCCCTTGGTGACTCCTCACAGTGCCTTCGTATCAACAGATTTCAATTACAGGGATCCCCACCTCCTTCTTTCCTTGTGGCCCTAGCCCTTGTCAGGCTGGCCATACAGCAGAGAACATGCCCTGAAAAATAGGTAGGGCTGCTTTGGTCCGATGGACTTCATTACCAGTTAGGCAGGAAACCAGATGACACAGAACAGAGCCAGAGAAGTAAGGTCTCCTGAGGGCTCCTGGCTGCCTTGCAGACAGTCCCTGGCATGCTCAGACTCCAGGGCAGGGCCTCTGACCTGCAGACAGGCCCACAGGTCTGGGGGCTGCAGTGCACCCCTTCTTCCTAGGCTCAGCGTCCCTGGGCAACTGTTTTACCAAACATGGTGCTCCCCAGACAGTCAGCCAGCTCTGGCTATAGCGTGGCACCACACCCGCGCACTGCCCTGATTTCTTGACCTCCTGGCCTTGACTGCTAGGGCCCCAAGGTGCCCACCCATCCGGGCCTCCCCCTGCCAGGGCTGGAGGAACACTCCCTGTTACTGGACTTTCCTTGAATTCTCACGGTCCAGTTCACCACCCCAGCAAACAGACCTAGCTGTCCCCAGTGTCGAGGGCCCCTCTCCCATCCCCTCAGCTCATTTTCTCTCCCTCCCGATTTCCCTACTTCTCTCATCTCCTCTCTGCCTGCTCTTGACCTCTCCTCCTACCTCTCTGTCTCAGCTTTTCTCCCTCTTCTGTCCATCTCTCTCTACCAGCCCCCCCTCTGTGCTTCTCCCGGCAGGCTCCAAATGGAAAACATCTGTTCCCTGGAGCTTTGCAACAGTCCCTTTTATTGTTTTTTTTTTTCTGAGGCATCCTGATCTAACCCTGCACCCTGAGCTGGTTCCAGTCTTTCGGCCAAAGCAAAGCTCCACCCCACCCCCAGGTTGGGGGATGAACTCACTTTTCACCGGCTATTTGCACACCCTCTTTGCAAGGAGGGCCTTGCCCTTGGACTAGTTCTAAGCTGAGGAGCAGGGGGAGGGAGGGCCCAGGGTCACGTCTAAGGCCTTTCAGGAGCCTCCCCATGTGAGAGTGAACTTGGCACTCAGGCTAAAGGCAGAGGCCCCTCAGGGAAAAGCTTAGGAGAGAAGTTAAGGTTAGGCCCTTAGCTAGCCTTGAACCCCAAAAGGGATCACCAAAACTATCCCCCTAAAGGAAACAGGTATCCTCCTCATGGAGCAGACCATCAGGACATATGGACACCCAGAATAAAGGTGACAGAAGGGAGGCGGACAAGGAAGGAAAGAGAGAGACAACCATGGAACCGAAAGAATAACACTGAGAATCCGAAGGTCTGAAGGCATTTTGCAGGTTGGTCTGAGACCCTCCATCCCAGGGACCCAGAGAGGGGGCCCAATTTACCTCAGGCCACAAGGGAATCAAAGCTGCAGGGCCTGGGCTCCTGACTTCCTGTCCCTGAATGCTCTCCTCACTATCTCTGCAGCTGGGAGGAGGGGGTGCAGGCAGAGGAAAGAAGAAGAAAAAGCCAGAGCAAGAGAAGAGGGTACGTGGGAAGGAGGCACAGAAGGCAGGAGGGAGAAGGGCGGGGAGCTGGGATAGAGGGGAGCGTGAGGGAAGACAAAGAGAGGGATGAAGAGGAATGGAAGAAAAGCACGAGAGGAGGTGGGCGGGGGGCACTGGTGAGGCTGTTTCTCCCTTGACTGCAATGTTATAATAAACATGACTGTCAGACACTGCCCTGGCCACCCACCCCAGTTCTCCAGTCTGCCCAGCTGACAGCGCGACAGCCGTTACCTGCCAGTGCCCAGGGCCTCCTGAGTACTGTCCCCATAGAAGGCTGGGTCTCCCATCCTGAGATGCCTTGGGCAAAGGGTTTCCGGGCACAGATTCAGCCTGGACCAGTGGGGTTACTGGCTCTTGCTCGACGGATCTGTTTAGCAGTTGGAGCTCTGTGCCCAGTGCCCAGACATGGTGAATCCGCCATTTGGGAGCAGGGACTTGGGCCAACTTCCCCCCGCTGAGGGAAAGCCCATGGCCGCCCATGAGTGCCCTGGATATCCAGGTTAGGGGATCTCTTCCCTACATCTGTCTCCCTTTCTCTAGCACACTGTTAGCTCCCAGAGACATGAGCTTCAGTGAAAGAGGGAGGTGGGCCATCTTGCTCTTCTGGAAGGCACCTCTCGACACACAGGATCCTGGAGCATCTGTTAGTCCTGGTGCCTCTCCCATCATCACACAGACCCTCTGCTAAAGAGGCAACATTCCTGGAATGGATCTCTCAAGTGGAAGCCCTCCGTGATGCTTCTCACATCTGACTGGGATGGGCGGAGGCTTGAAGAGGCTTGAAGAAGGGAAGCCCTTCACTCAGTAAGTGCTCAGCAAATGCTGGCTGGTGATGCTGGTAGCTTATGCAGTGCAGACTGCTCCAGAATCTTCCCATTCTCAGAATAAAGAACCTGGCACACTTTCTTCCTTCCCTTTCTGGCTGTGGCTGCTGTCCCTCAATCTATCCCCACTTTCTTCTATAATGACAGAGCCCCTGCTTTTTAACAGGGCTTATAGGCAACCAGGACGGTGACATTTCCCACAGTCCTATGCAGCTAGTTGCTGTCATGTGACTAAGTTCTGGCTGGTGGATCATGAGGGGAAGTGATTAGTGCAAATTCTAAAATATGCCCTGACTGGGAGGGGGTGTCCCCTTCTCCCACTCTTCCTGGTTATGCCTGGGAAGGTGAATGTGGTGAAGGCCATCATAGATCACAGGGGTGAGAGTGACTCCCCAGGTAGAGCAGAGCCAATGAAATGGAAGGAACCTGGGTCCCTGGACCAGGAGAGCACAGCTGTCATCCCAGTCAAGGCCTCCATCTCTGAGTTGTTACAATGGCTTCTGAGTTGTTACAGTGGCTTCTGCAAAGTAGACGCTTTGTTTTTCTTACAAAGCGTCTACTTTGCAGAAGCCACTGCCATTTTGGATTGGTCACACACACCCAAACTTGTCTCCTAATGCCACTCTGCCCAACCCTTACTTGGCACCACATTCGTGGCATTCAGATTTTGCTCTTGAGAGTTCTCTGTAGGCTGAATATCTAGGGTAACATCCAGAGAAGAAAGGCTAATGTGCAAGTTATCGAAAGGCATGTGTTTACACCGATAATTCCCAAGCCTAATTACAGGCTTACTCCTTCCCTGGAGTTACCAGGATGCACTAGCATCCGGAGCATAAAGCAGCATACTTGAGAAATGCAAGGTTTGTGAAATGCAAAAATGTGTTCATTTGCTGATGGTAGTAAACAACATGCGTCATTAAACCAAAGGCCTTGGGAACTCTAGAGTAGGCAATGCACAACTCCGATCCGATCGCCGGGTTGCTGATGTGCCCCTTGAAGTTGGTGAAGGCCCAGTGTGGGCAGCTTCCTACCCCAAGCACATGTAGGGGCCGGGGCACCGGTGTGCCTCTTGGGAGCCGTTACGGCTTCATGTCTTAGCAGATGACAGGGGGCTCTCTGCCTAAGGGGAGGCTTTTTTTAATATCCCTCTGGAGTTTTCAACATTCCTTTTCCTACTCAGGATGCAACAAGCCGGCTGTGGAACACAGCTCCCACACATCCCTAGCATCCTAAGGGACCCTCCTATGCTAGCTGTGGCAATGTTTGCATTATTAAAATGCTTCCCTGTTTAGCCTGTAAATCCTGGCCCAACTGTCCCCCTCCACCACATTCAGAACCTATGGTGGCGGAGTAGGGGGAGTACTGCATGCTAATAGGACCATATGTGAAATCCAGGCAGTGGGAAACCTCAGATTCCCAGGTAACCACATTCTGCCTCTGACTTGCAATGTCCGCCAGTCTCCAGAACCATCTACTTGCAGTGTCTTCTGCATCTCCCCTGGATGTCTGTAGGCACCACCCCCTGGGTAGAGAAGGGCACTCAGGGTAACCAGAAAACAGGCGAGGAGCTTCACTCGGGCAGTTCTCGATCAGAAGGCCATGTTGGCCTGGTGCGTTTCTAGGATTCCACTTATTTTTTTTTAATTTTTTATTTTTGAGATGGGGGTAAGGGGCAGAGAGAGAGAGAGGGAGAGAGAGGATCCGAAGCAGACTTCTGCTGAGGGCAGAGAGCCCGATATGGGGCTCGAACTCCCAAACCATGAGATCATGGCTTGAGCCGAAGTCAGACGCTTAACCAACTGAGCCACCTGGGAGCCTCTAAGGATTGCACTTATTCTGCTACCTTCCTTTTTCTTCTTCTTCTGCTGCTATTCTGTGTCATTCAGGTACATTGATGGCCTTGATTCTTTCCCCTTTCACTTGAACCCACCTCTCACCCCGGCTTAGATGAAATTCTCAAACCCAGCAAGTGCCTCCCTGGAATCCTTAGTGGAGGCTCAAGGACGGTCACCACTGGGGGCCATCCTGCTTCTGTCTCCAGCACGACTATAGTGGATGGGACAGAGACCAAGCACCATTTACTGGTGTCCCACGCTGCACTAACTGCTTTACACACGTCAGCTCATAGTTCATGATCAGGACAGGCAGAAAGGGGCTGGCATTAGAATCCAAGCTCTGTGGGGCACCTGGGTAGTTCAGTTGGTTGAGTGTCCAACTCTTGATTTCAGCTCAGGTCATGATCCCAGGGTTGTGAAACCGAGCCCTGCATCGAGTTCCACACTCTGGAGGCTGCCTGAGCTTCTCTCTGTCTCTCTCTCCTTCTGCCCCTCTGGCTCTTGTCTAAAATAATAATAAAAAAAGAACCCAGCTGTGTGTGACCCTGAAGCTGCCTGCCTCCCCAACACTAACTGTCCCTCAAATTCCCCGGTGGCAGTGGTGCCAGTTACCTATCAAGAGGCCACCTGAGGGGCAGTCGGTTAGGCATCTGACTTCTGCTCAGGTCATGATCTCACGGTTTGTGGGTTCAAGCTCCACATTGGCCTCTATGCTGACCGCTCAGAGCCTGGAGCCTGCTTTGGATTCTGTCTCCCTCTCTCTCTGCCCCTTCCCTGCTCATGCTTGGTCTCGATCTCTCTCTCTCTCTCTCAAAGATAAACATTAAAAAAAATTTAAAAAAAATAAAGAGGGAATGGCCATCCCAGTGTTATCAGCCCTCTGCTTTCAATGAACTACACTGCCAGCCCTCACCTCTTCTCTGTGAGCCTCTAGGGTTTGAGTACTAACTGGTTTTACTCAGGGGAAGATGGGCAAGAAGGAGGGATGGGCCTGTTTTTGAGACTAAGAAGACTATCCATCTACGTGGTCTTTCTTCAAATCTTCTTACACTTATATTTGCTGACAGATAGCCTCTCCCAGGTAGGCAGGCAGGTCCTGTCCCCATTTGGTGCAGAAGGAAGCCCATAGCCAGACAGATTAAGTGACTTTTCTTGGGCCAAGCAAAGAAGAGCTGGAACCAGGGCTCCAGGTTTCTGATCCCCAGGCCTTTCCATGAGTACTACAGTCTACCCAGGCCTTGGCAGGGGCCCTCACAGCCCCACACTCCTTCCTCCAGGGCAGGGCACGGCTGAGAGGCCTGCAGGCGGGCAGGTGGGTGTCACTGGGGCCGGAGACACTCACCAGCCTGGAGCCAGATCTGTTCCAGCGTGGTCCACAGCTGCATGGGGCCCTGCTTCAGGACTGAGCTCGGCACAGTCAGCTCTGACATGGCCTCCTCCAGCCGGGAGGCCGCGATGGATGATGCGCGCCGAGACCCTGCAGAGCAAGAGGGGAGAGGGCTGAGCAGCACAGTCGGAGCAGTGACTGGAGCAGCCCCACGGCTGGGCAGCTGCAAAACAGCTCACAGAGCACTGGGAAGGGCCCTCCTTGTACCCTCACCCATGGCTGGGATTGAGGAGTGTCAGGCAGCAAGCCTGCTTCCAAGAGTCTATCACTAGAGAAGATAGTCATAAATGTTGGCAAAGGTGCCTGCACTACTGAAAAGAGAAATGATCTGAATGTCTAACGATAGGGAGTGGTTCAAAATAAGTGAGGGTTGGGGCGCCTGGGTGGCGCAGTCGGTTGAGCGTCCGACTTCAGCCAGGTCACGATCTCGCGGTCCTTGAGTTCGAGCCCCGCGTCAGGCTCTGGGCCGATGGCTCGGAGCCTGGAGCCTGTTTCCGATTCTGTGTCTCCCTCTCTCTCTGCCCCTCCCCCATTCATGCTCTGTCTCTCTCTGTCCCAAAAATAAAAAAAATAAAAAAAAAACGTTGAAGAAAAAAAAACAAAATAAGTGAGGGTACGTTCACACAAGACCCTGCAGTCATTAAAATAATGACACATATATCTGGAAACCGATGTAGAAGGATGTTCACATTATGTAGTTAGGTGAAAACAGCATGTTAGAAAAGGGTATGATTATTTATTTATGTTTATTTATTAATTTTGAGAGAGAGAAAGAGCATGAGCAGGCAAAAGGCAGAGAGAGAGAAGGATAGAGAGAATCCCAAGCAGGCTCTGTGCTGGCAGCACAGAACCCGATGCAAGGCTTGAACCCACGAACTGTGAGATCATGACCTGAGCTGAAACCAAGAGTTGGACGCTTAACCAATAGAGCCACCCAGGTGCCCCTGGTCACATTTGTATAAGAAAGAAATAGGGACTAGAGAAAAGGTCTGAAAGGCCATTATTAAGGTCTGGATTTTGAAATGGTGGATGATTTTTCTTTTCTTCCTTTTGCTCTTTGCTTTCTGTTTTCACCAGTGCATGTTATCGTATCTGATATAGAAGGGTCCCACTTGAGGTTGTGCTGTGAAGGATCCTTGGGTAGCAACTCAGGTCAGACCCTGTGCCCTCCGGAGAACCTCCCCGGTGGCAGTTCTGGGTGACACGGGTCCCTGTTGAGGATATATAAGCCATTGACATTTACAATTCACATGCAGGTGAAATGTGAGCACTTCTCTCGTTCTCTCTCTCTCTCTCTCTCTTTCTTTCTCTCTCTCAGAGGCAATAAAGGCTCCAATAAACTCAGGAGACCTCGGGGCAAACCACAGATGGTTTCAGTTTATAAGACAAGTGCACGTGGAGTCCTAATAATTGGCTCATGGTTCTTTCTCCCTAACTGCAAGGGCGCTATGCCCTCCTTCACCATTCTCTCCTTGGAGCCAGCAGCTCCACATTCAGCCCAGCGCCCCCTCAGATGTGCCTCCAAGTCAAGTCAGGTGCAGGGCTTGGCATCGGAAATCAGCTCCATCAGTGACAACAAAGATGCATCTCGGTTCATGTCCACAGAGGTGGAAAAAATGAGCAATGCCACTAAACGCAACTGCCTCACACTCCATTCGGGTGACTAATTCTTCTTGTGCCTTTGCTTTTCTGCTTTAATCAGGGCCTCCTTTCAAACAGTTCTCTATGGGCTTAGAGTTATAAATTTGAGCTCAGCTCATTCCTTTCTACTTGACTCCACTCGATCTACTAAGGACATTTTAATGGCAGACATTGGCCTTGAGTTTAGCCTAAGGGGAGATGGTTTCTGTGCTCCACAGTCAACTCTCCACCCTGGCTCTCCTCTCTGCACCCCTGCCCAGGAGGCTGGGTCCGTCCCTTGCCTGCTCCAGCAGTCCACTTTCCGCCCCAGAGCCAGGATGGGCCCAGAAAGATGCCCGACGGCAGCTCCTTAGTTTCTTAGCACCAGGCTCTGGGGCCACGGCTGGCCAAGAGCAGGGTGGGTTTGGCCAGACTGGGAAGATGCCACTCTCCCCTTCCAGTGCTCAGGCTGGGAGAGGGCGTGGTGGGCCCGCATGGGCAGCTGCCCACGGGCACGTTCTTACCAGAGTCTGCATCATGGGCATCGGGCAGAGTCAGATGCATGCCACTCTGCTTCTTCAGTGTGACACCCTCGCCGAGGCTCCCATCCTTTTCCAGGCCTCTGAAAGGCAAAGGAAAGCCAGGCCCCAGTGAGGCAGAGGGCTTGCAGGGAGAACAAGGGAGTCTTACACCAGGCAGGGTCTGAGGCTGAGAGTTTAGGCCTGGGAATGGAGCCAAAGCTAGGACCACTATGAAGGGTGGAGACCACCAGAGATGGCAAGACAGATCGGGCCTCAGGCTTACCCTAGAATCTGGCTAACCCCAGAAGCTACACTGACATGCTGTTACTCCCCAGCATGTGTACACACCCACACCCACACACCACCACTATGTGCCCGTGGGGCCATCAGTCTCCCCGCTATTCCTTAACACTACCACATTTCATCCCTGCAGCTAACATTTGCTCATGCAAACCAAGAATGTTCTTGCTGTTTGTTCTTTTGGTCCACACAAACCCCCCCCCCCCCCATCCTTTAGAACCCAGCCCAGAGCCCCTCATACAGCCAGAAAGCCTCCTGTGCCCCTCACAGCTGCCTTCTCCCCTGCCCTCCGTCAGCATGGATCCAGCAGCACATGGGTTAGAAACTCTCCCTCCTCTGAAGTCAGTGATGGTAGAAGCTCCCCTGGGACGAAAGGAGGTCTTTGCTACCTTTTGCCACCCTCACAATGTCCAGCAGAGTGCCAGGCACAGAGCAGGCACCAAGATCCAGCTTCCAAGGAAAACTTGGTCTTCACGGGCTACCAGAAATACCCCCAGCCCAAGCCCCAGGGAAGGAAGGCCCAGCCACCATTCTGCATCAGGCACTCTACGTCGGGCTACCAGGGTAGCCCCAGAAGAACCAGAGGGAGGGCCCTGCGGGGGCAGATAAACAAGCATGGTACTCTCCCCTGCCCCCAATTCCCCAGGTCCTTGTGGTTCCCACACTGCTAGGGAGGTTCCTCTTTTCTCAGAGTGGGGAAGCGGGGTGGGGGGTGGGGGGAGCCACAGCTCAGAAAGGCAGCACAGCCTGTTGTGCCCATCCTGGGGCACACATACCTCCAGCCACCCCGCCTACTTCTGGGGTTGCCCTTGAACCTGCTGACCAGGGAAGCCTGGAGGAGGGCCAAGGTAAACAGGGCAGGATAGATGGCAAGCCCAGCCTGGGGCCAGAGGCTTCTGACCTTCAGGGGGTGTCAAGATGATGGTCCCAATCAAGAATGCCAGGGCCCAGGGTGTCCTTGCCATTTTAACTCATGCTCACACTGGTCTGAACTTGGGCCTGTGGGTGCACGGCCATGGTGCAGACATTAGAGGAAACCATCCACAAAACACAGTAGATCCAGGTTGATGCCTTTCCTCCCCACCCTTTTCTGCTCCCAGAGGCACCAGAGTGCAGTGCCAAAGAGCCAGAGACACCGACCACCCCTCCTTAGCTGTGGGACCCTCAGCAAAGCATTCTAAGTCTTACTTTTGTCATCTCATTGTGTGCAGTAACAAGCAGAAGATGCCTATCTCATGAGTTTACCGTGAGGAGTACAGGAGACAACATGGGCAGGTGCCCAGCGCAGGCAGCTTCTTGTCTCACCATCCCTCCCAGCCCAAGAAGGACTCCAGAAACAGCCCATCTCAGGGGACTTTTGTCACTTGGTTCTAGGCCAACATACAGCATTGCTCCTATCCTGAAGAACCTGGCAGCCACCAGGGGAGGAGAGGTGGGGAGGAGAGTCCATGATGAGCACTTCAAAACACCTAGATCATGAAGGTTGAACTGAAGCGTCCAAGGCTGGGTGACTACAGGCTCCATGAAGGAAAGCATCTGAGCAGGGCCTGGGGACAGCATGGGCTGGCCCAGGTGGAGCTGAGGAAGGAGGGTGTATGGGTGGGGTGGGTAGGCCAGACCTTCAGGCTGTGGATTCTGGCCTGTCCTCAGCTGCTCAGAAGCAGATTTCACAAGTCCTAGTTTCTGCTCTGTGGCTCCAGGTTCAGAAAGAATGCTTCCTATTTGACTCCAGGCAGCTGGCCTGGCTGAGCCCTGCCCCGCCCTGAGTGGGGAGCTATGGGAGGCTTCCCAAAAGAGGTGCCTGGGGAACCTAGGAGGAGCTCCACCAGGCCCTCCTATCACAGATGAGTGTGTGAGTGGTGACTTAAACAACCCTAGCAAGAACCCACAGCCCCAGCCCTGGAGAGAACATGGGGCAGCCCCACAGTTCTGCTGCCTGGAGGGGAGGCCCAGGATGGGCCCAAATGCCAAGACACGGGGCTGCAGCTCAGAGAGGCCCCACAAAGACCGCCTGGAGGAGCAGGCAACCAGCCATCCAGCCAAGAGGAGGTTCCTGCCACCTCCAATGACAGCTCCTTTCTGTAAGGGGAGCCAGACTATACACCTGCAGGCTCCATGAAGGAGTGACTGTAGCCAGTGAGTGGCTGAGCAAGGGGTATCTCAGTGCAGGCCCCGCTCATCCCAGAGTCTGGTCCTCACCCCCGTATCACCCAGCTGCCAGACAGCTCCCCATTCCCTTTCTGAAAAGTCCCTCACCCCAGAGCCTCCTTCTGGCACCTTCCATTCACTGGGTCCTGCTCTGCCCTGGAATCTCTCAGGCCTTTCAAAGGCCTTCAGAGCGAGGCAGACCCTATTTGCCCAAGGATTTTAACCTCATTGGATTACCCTGGAGCCTCCTCTGTAAATTTCACCACCAGAGAGACATGCCTCTGGGGATTGTGAAACCCTTTAGGGTTCCCAGAGTCCCTGTGAAAATGCAAACACATCTACCGGTGTGGGGTCCCTTAAGGCCTCCGGGAGATGATACAGCCAACAATTTCAGGGAAGGGGAGGGAGGGAGGACCAGAGGACCAGGAAGTCATGGTGCACCTGCCGGGCACAAGGCCCTTTTCTGCTTTGGGCTGCACGGTGTCCCAGGAGATTTGAGCAAAAACTTTCAGCAGATTCAGTCTGCACAAGAGTCCCTATCTGGCCCAGGAGAAACCCAGAGCCCAGGCTGGGGGCTGTGGCAGGAGATAGGATGAGTGGAGATGGTGGGTGAGTGGGGAAGAGGGGCGGGCCTTTCAGGAACTCTGCTTCTTCCTCTTCCCTCTAGCTTCCAAATGGAGCCAGGAAGAAGCAACCGGCTCAGGGCTGCGACTCAGGAGACCCAGGTTCAAGCCCCAGCACTACCATTTACCAGGTGAGTGACTGGCAAATTCTCTACGGTTCCTGAGTCTAAGTTTCCCTCCTGGGGTGAGAATAAAATCTGACAGTGTATAATATGTAAGTAACAATCCCAGAACCTGGCCCAGATGCTCAATAATAACTTCATTCTTACCCCTCGGAACTTCAGTTTCCTAAACAGGTTCTTTGTGTCCTCACAGAGGATTGTCAAAAGGTTAAAATTAGCCTACGGATGTAAAAGGCCCCAGGAGCAGTAAGTAGCACACTCTGATTCAAATATCGTCACCACCCCCAGGCATCATGACCACTCAGCTATGGGCTGTTGCCCTGGCAACCACCCCCTGTCAGTGCTGCCCTCCACCCCCTGGGCGACCCCAAGGATGATGATGGCCACTCACCCCAGCTGGGAGAAGCTGTACAGGGTCTGCCACAGCCGCAGCATTTGTCTGCAGGTCACAAGGGCTTCCTCCGGGCCTTTCAGGACCTGCTCCAGCTTCACCTTGGTGAACATCAGGCTGCAGGGAAGGACAGGAACAGTTAGCACGTCCCTGAGAGGGCCCCCTTTCCCTTGGTCTTCCTCCCAGGCTGGGAACCCAAGGGATTCTGCCCCACCGTGCTGCCCACTCCTCTCATCCACTTGGCCCCTGATCAGATACTCTCCTGCCCCACTCTCTGAAGCACTGTTAGGTGTGTCTGCTAGTCTTGCTTTGTTTGTTCCTCTTACCCACATCCACGGCATGCACCATCCTCAGTGATCATGTGGCCATTTTTATATTCACACACCCCACAGGCCCCCAGTGAACCTTGTATATGAGAGACCCAGAAAGCATTTGCTCATCCAGGAATGGAGCTAAGCAAGGAACTGAAAAAGAAAGGTTACCTAAAGGCCAGAGTTGTGCTTTAGACCTTGCCAGCGCACAATAAATGCTCAATTAACATCTCCTAAACTGAACTGCAAACTGCTTCCTGACCCCGGATACATGAGGAGTGTCATTAGTCATGTGTTACTTTACCAAAGAATTCTTCACTGGATTTCCTAAAACAGCCAGCTCCCCTTATATGTGCAATAGGACTCAAGTGACACCAAGTCCTATTCAGTCGCCATTTAGGAACACAGTTGCTCTGCAAAGGGAGGCAGCAACTTCAGAATCTCTTTCAACCTGAAAACTGGGCGTCCTCTGAGGTCAGGATGCTGCTGGATGTGTGGATGTGGCCCTGAAGGGGGCTGGGAGGAGAGGGGAAGGGCTGCTCCCACCAGAAGGTGGGACCACAGGAGGGGCCGACAGCTCCCTTCCTCTGTCCTGGACATAGCAGAGACCGTTAGAACACTGCTCACCATAACTGGGGCGGGGGTGGGGGGCTGGGAGACCTGCTGTGCCAGGTGTTGACCTTTCAGTTGTCAGGGAGTATTGGGGTCCCAGGGGAGGGTCAAGGCAGCCGGGGACACTAAGGACATTCAAGGCAGTGGCGATTCACTAATGGCTGTGGAAGTACTGCATTCTTTATACTGTGGGTACTGCCAGCCACACTGATGCACACCAGCTGCCTGGGCAGCATGTGAACTTGGCTGAGCCACTGAGACCCAAACAAGGCTGTGGCTCTGGTTCTCACTGGGTGGTGAGCGTGAGGCCCTGTTAATCCTGGCATCGCTGGGACAAACCCACATGACTGTCAGGCCCTGTACTTGATCGCTGCCCGGTTAGTTCTGCTGGACCATCTGAGGTTGGCACACGGGCCCTCATAGAAGTGGAGTCCTGCATCTAGACAGGGTGCATCCTGTGATCTGAGGCTGGAGGCACCATACAGGGAGGCCAGCCTCCACCTGGGAGCTTTCCCCTTTGACCTTTTCGCGAACTTGGAGCCCTGGCCTGAGACCTTGTGCTGAGACCTGGGCCTCCAGCCTGATGAAGGACGTTGATGGCCTCACTCTGCTCCTTGCTTCTCACACCTTGTTTTTCTTAGATTGTGACTTGCTGCTACAGAATGAAGATCAGAGTGGAATTTGCCCCAGTTCTCTTTTCAGAGGAGGAGGTCTGAATTCTGACCAATTATTATTTTTCCTCCTCACCTTTCCTCAAAAATGCATGTGCATTTTCTGCCTCTGCTCACAGGACCCTGGCACCCCCACCCTCCCCTGGCCTTGTCTCTCCATGTTCATCCCCTTTCAAGCTTGACCATATATCCCACCTTCTCCAGGGAGACTTCTCAGACCCTTAGGATGCCTTGTGCCCTTAGAACATCTACTAGTGAACTGCCTGGCTGGCTTACAGGGAGGCCTAGGGAGGCCAGAAACTGGGGTCCCCACAGTTTAGACTGCACAGGGCTGGGCAGGAGCATGGTCTCTGCATCTTGGTGGGTAGCTGCTGGGGAAAACTGGACCTGCCATCCCTACTCTTCCTTCCTGGATTCTCGAAGGGTCCAACACTCCACAAGTATTAGGAACCTCTGCTTCAGGAATATGGAGTAGAAAACATGATTTCTGCCCTCAAGATAACAATTAGTGCTAAAAATGACAAATTGCCTAGCTAATAAGGTGCTGATTATCAAGTGATAATCAACTGGATCAGACTCAATGCAATGAAGGAAGAGATAAGGGATCTTGCTGGGGCTGGTGTTTGATGAAAAGGAGGGTGGCTCAGTCAGTTTCAGCTCAGGTCATGATCTCACGGTTTGTGGGATTGAGACCCAAGGGCTCTATGCTGTCGGGCACTGTGCTGACAGCGTGGATCCTGCTTGGGATTCTCTCTGCCCCTCCCCCACTTGTGCGCACATGCTCTCTCACTCTCAGAAATAAATAAAACCTAAAAGGATTAAAAAAAAAAAAGGATGGTGGGGAGGCACATGGTTGGGAGTTGGGGAGAGGTAAAGCATTGGGAAGGGGGGAACCAGTGGCTGGAGAAGGTGTTGATGAGGCGTGAAGACCCCTTCCTGCCGGTGTGGGGAACATCCAGGCTCAAGTCCATTCTAAGGCTGCCCTCCCCGCCCCCTTCAGACAACCAGAGCAGCGGAGTCCCCTGGGCAAGGCCACTTAGGGCGGGGCTAGGCTGGTTCCTGGGACAGCTCCCTGGGCGGACCAGCCCTGAAGCATTGCCCTGGTACCCCATCTCCCCAGACATGCCTCCTCTTCAGCTCCTCTCTTCCAGGCCCAGACCCCCTCCTGTTCCCTGCATCCCTGAGAGCCAGGATGAGTGGCAGACCTGACCACACCATGTGCCTAGAACAGAAGTAGCTAAAAGCTGAGCTGGCATAGTGTCTTCTACCAACACAGGCTGTTATCCTCCCGGCTGCTGACATTCCATTAGTGTGAGTGACCCAGAACGGAATTTCTCCACCAAACCACATCCTTTCTGGGCTGGGGCAAGCGCTCCAATAGTCACCCTCTGGTCAGATCCTTCACTCCCGGATCCTGGGAGGCTCCAGATTAGCTCCTGAGATCTCCTTAGTCTCACAGTGCAGCAGTGCCAAGAGGGAATTTCCTCAACAAAGAACCCTGCCCTGACTGTCCATGACATCAATTCAAGTGCCTTTGTGCAGCCACCTTCCATTCCCGCCTCTCCTCCCATGCCCTTGGGCACCCGCGTGCTGCTCATATGAGTATTAGCAACCTGAACTGGAGGACAGGCTCCTGGACTCATCTGTGTCCTGCTTCATGTCATCGCTCTTGCTAGGACTTCCCCTTTCCCTCCAACATCCGGCCAACTCCCAACCACATGTCACCCTCTGACCTTCTGTGTGTCCCCGTGGGGGCTGTACACATACCCCTTCTGGAGAGCCTTCACTATGTTGGACTTGGTTATCTGCACACCTGCTGGCATGCCTCTAATTCACTGCTGAACTCTCTCCCCTGCCCTCCCCCACTCCCCGTCACAGCACAGGGCTCCTCTCCATCCCCTTGGCCAGGATGGGTGGCCCAGTTCTTTGCACAACAGGACAAGAAGGCTGGCAGAGCACTGGTGTGCCACTGCGGCTGGTGGGCAACGCTTTCCAGCCCACACAAGAGGCCAGAGCCTCGTCAGAACCTGGTGCTTCCTGGGCGCCCCACCCCTTCAGCCCAGCCCCTGGCACGCCTGCTTTATACACCAAAATGAATCTAAAACGTCATTTGAAGAAAGGATTCTGAGACTTGAAAAAAGCCCACTTTTTTAATTTGGTGGTTCTAGTCCTCCTCCAGCGTGACCACCCTTGCTCTTCTCTGAATATTCAGTAGTTTTTACTTAGCACTTACACAGTATAGACTTATATCTCTAGATATTATCTATCTATATATGTGTTTTTATATATTTATCTTTTTGCCACATAGGCTTATGAGTTTAATAACACATAAATTTATGTCAAGCGTTTTTAAATTCAAATAATCTGGACACAGTGTGTGTCTGGTCCCGCCTACAGATGGCAAAACTACTATTTATGTTGTCCTGTGTCCTGCCACATGTCTCCACCTGGATGGCAGGTACTTGCAGGCCAGGGCCCTGCTTGCCACCACATCAGGGTCCTCCTCGCCTCTCCAGTGCCCGGCACAGAGCCGAGCGCATGGTGTCTGCTTAGTCTGTGAAAATGTGTGTTGTTACAACCATCTGGCCACACTCAGGGGTCTCACAGTCCATGTTAAATCAGAGCTGATTTCTACCACCCCCACTTCCCACTGCTGGGTCTTGGTTAGGAGGTAGGAGAGGAAATCTGTTCACTTGGTGCCTCATAACTGCAGAGTGGGCTGGACTCATGTAGCCAACGAGCAATGTGCCGGCCGAGTCTGTTTTAAGCTGTCTGGAAGCAAAGTTTTACAGAGCCTGGGAGCAGCAGGGGGTTCTGGGTAGGACATGAAGATGTCTGACTCCTTGTGATTTGGGGTCTTCATCCTGGAAGACAGTCACCCAGGCAGAGTCAGAAGTACAACCAGGGGATGTCTCTGAGACAGTAAGGCCCAGAACATGGGCACCTAGCAGCCCTCACACCCTGACGGGAGCCACTGTGGGAGAGGAATGGCCACACTGCTGTTCTCAGACCCTGCACTGTGATGTCGCTCAGAGTGGACAGACACTGGCCTAGTAGTGAGAAACCTGAACCAAAGCCCCAGCTGTGTGGTCACCCAGCAGGGCATGTCACAGGTTCCAGTAAAACAGGAGTGAGGTCTCCCACTAGATGAACTGCAATGACCTATAAGCAGCAGCTGAGAGACCGCAGCTGCATTCAGTCCTCAAGCATGGGCCTGCTGAGGCTGTGGGAAGGGACTCTTGCTTTCACACTGCTGGTGTAGATGACCCGGAAAAGCAGTTTCTAGGCCTTGAGCCTCTGAAGGCTCCCAGAAAACCCCTGAACCTCATGGCCTGTTTGGCAAGGCAGGGGGCCCTCCTCGTGGCTCCCGGGACTTAAGAAGGGTGTGAGAAAGGAAGAGGACAGGAGGGGATGGACGGAGCCCCAGCCGACTAGGTTGAAGCACCCCCTCTTGCCAGCACTTTCCTGTGTGTCAAGCTGTGGAAGCCCATACCGAATAAACACCAAGGTCTTACAAGACTGAATGCTCTTCCCACGCCTTGCATCTGAAGGCAGATGTGAAAGCGAGTGTTCTCTCTGGGGAGAGGAAGGAGCAAGAGTCCATGTAAACACACCATGTGCTCTGTCCTGCTGCAGGGGTGAGGCTGCTGGGGCTACAGGAAGGAGTCCTGGGTCCTGGACTCCACAGTCCTGTCCAGTCGAAGTGGCATGTATGCCCTGGTCCTAGTAGGGAGGCCCAGTGAGGCCACAAGACCACTCTCCAGGAGCCCACACCCTCCCAAAGAATGCTACCTGAGCCTTGGTAGTCCACACTGGCCACCTCATGCCCAGGCTGTGTGCTCCCTCAGCCATCATCCTCCCCACACACTTCATCTACCACTGTGCTCTGATCAAGGCAGGGACCTGCCACCTCCCGCATCACCTGCACAGTCCAGCACCCTGAGGGCACGGACAGATGCTCAGCTGACCTGAACAGAGCCAGCCCCTGCTGGACCATGAAATGTCTCGGCCTGGCAGAGTCTGTCTGCAGCCCTCTGCATCTGGGCCAGCCCTCCTCCTGTGGGGGAAGACAGAGGCCAGCAAGGCCAGTGTCTCCAGGTGTCACCACGGGGCATCTCTGACCATCTTCCCAGTCGCTCGGGCCAGCAGCTGATGAAGGAGGTTCTCAAAGAATGATGGTCAGCCTGGCATCCTTCTCCTCCCTCTCTTCCTGGGCCCTGACTGGCCCATGCTCCTGGGGCAGGATCAGCTTCCTAATTATTTGTCAAAAGGATTAAGACTTGGAGCCATTCCCATCTGAGGCAAAGACAAATCATTTTTCTTCCCACTGCCATAAAGAGGAGATATCTTAGGGTGAGCCTCCTCAGAACTGGGTGAACGTGAGCCTTTCCAAAAAATATATATTTTTTAAAAAGAATTATTTTGTAAATGGGGGATATTTTTGTGAAGATGGCTCTAGCTAAGCAAGCAATAGCCTGGGGTCAAAGGTCACCTTGTCCATTCCCCTTTCCAGGAGCCTCCAATCACTTTTCCTGTGTCCCCTCCCTGGCTGCTCCCTCCAGCACCCCATTCCTGGAGGTCGGGGAATACCAGCAGAGAAGAGCTGGCTGCAGGGAAGGATGTGGGCCGTGTGGGTGGCAAGCACAACGGGTCCACATTTTCACTTCCATGTTCCTGAAAATGGCTCCCTATAAAATTCTCAACATATGCAATAAACACCTGAACATGGCCATTGCTGTCTACTGGAAGGACCCACCTCTGGCCCGTGCCTCGTTCCCCATCAAATGGGAGGAAACAGACGGTGCAGGTGCACTCCCAGGCCCTGGCACCTCCTGGCAAGCGCCTTCACCTCCCTGGGACAGTAATGGAACCACCCAGGAAGGCTGCTGGGAGGACTAAGGGCAATAGAGCCTATAAAGGCAGCCCTGGTGCACAGCCACCCCTCAAGACAGGTCTCCTGAGTCCACACCATCATTGCCAGTCTTCCCTAGTGGACCCTGTGACCGGCAGGGAACACGTCTTTCTTCTCTTTGTATCCCCAGTGCCTGACCTAATGTCAACAAATCTGCTGAATAACAGAAGGAGGTTGAGCCATAGGGACTCACTGAGGCCTCTGGAGAGTTGTGGGCATTCCCAGATTCAGAGAAGTCCCAGGAAGACAGGCTGCATCGCCCTGTGGAACTGTTCATTCTTTGTGGTCCCACCAGCCCCATCCCTCTGGCTCCTGACCATTGTGGGAGCCTTCCATGGTGGGGGAGGGGATGGCGGCAGGTGTGGCGAATGCACAAAAGGGGGAATTATCTCTTTAAAGGACAGTAATTAGTAATTCTGGCTGATGGCTATGCTGTACTGTTTTAATGAAGAGTTCTATTTTTACAGAAAACACATAATTGAGTGAAAAAGCAGGCTATTCTTTGAGTCAGGCGGCCACGCCTCTGAAAAGTCTAACTCCTGGGCCAGGAGGCCAGAGCCTGTACATTGCACCAGGGATACACAGGAATTGGGCCCCACCTTACATGCCCCAGGTCCGACTCAGTGCTGAAAAGCAGGGTCCCAGTCTGATGATTCAAGTCAAACCCTGGTTTCCCTTTTTCTAGCCGTGTGACCACCGGGTCAAGTCACTTTAACTTCTCGGAACCTCAGTTTTGTATCTGTAAAATGGGAATGACAGCATTTTATACAGTATTGTATACCGGCCGGGGAGGGGCAGGGGGGAGGGAGGGTTGTTATGTGGACACAATGCACATTAAGGCCTAGCAGGGCGTTCTTACTTGATAAAGCCCTCAATCCAGGTTTGCCCTACCTGCCATTATTCACCCAGCCTCGATTACGATGACGATGACGTACAGTTTGCTTACTTATGCCTTCATTTGTAAAGTGAGAGTAATGCGGTTGCTCTATCTCCTGGGGTCCCTGAGGGGATCAGGGAGTTAATGCCTTTAGAGTGCTTAGAGCAGTGTCTGGTGCAGAGCACGCACTGGGCGCACTGCTGTCTTGTTATTATTGAAGCACACGGGGTTCGAGCGTCTCAGGGTTGTTCAGCCCGCCACGCGGCTTGGGTTCTGGGCTCTGCTCTGCCCTGTACCAGCTGTCTGACCCTGAGATATCACCTAGCTTTCCCATTAGCTTCTTCATCTTTTCAAGTAGGAGGGCTGCAAAGAGCAAAAAGTAAACACACCCAAACAACAAAACAGGGTAAGTGGAATGAGGGCTGTAAGACGCCAACATCCCTGTGGGTTCCCTCCTTCCCTCCAGAGTAACAAACAAAATGATTCCCGTGGTCTACCCGTCGGAGGGTCTACTGGGGTGTGTGGGTGCCCAGCTGTGGGTCCCCCACAGGGAGGAGGGGGAGGCAGGGTGCAGGCCACAGTCTGCTCTGAAGGTGCTTCCATCACCACGGGGAAGCTCAAACTGTATATCCCAGGCAATCAGGGAACAAACTAGAAGAGAATCCAGTACTCAATGGAGTGGTTCAGTTTTGACCAACAGGAGTGAGGGGTGGGGGGCTTTCAGGGCAGCTAGAGAGGAAGGCTGGCCCAGCAGGGATGAGGACTTGAAAGTGGCGCAGGTTGCCCAGCTGACTAGGCACAGAGGCCCCACCCACAGATGGGAAGGGACAGGGGAAGGGAAGGAGCAGGCCCTCTGGTAGGAGTTGGCCCACACCCTTGCCCTCATTCAGGCTGTGGGGTCACCAGGCTCCAGCACCTGGCTCTAACCAGTGGCCCAGGAAGCCAGGCAGGTCCTGGGCAACACAGGTCACATACACTCTATCAAATTCCATGCCTCTGAGAGACTCCACCAGGGAAATTAACTGGTTAAACTCACACACATGCTCTTTGAGGGTGTTACCTTAAAGTGACTCTAAGAGGAGTGACCTCCCTGAAAGGCCATAGTGAAGCCCAGCTTTCTTCCCTTCCCAGAGACTTACCCCAAACATGGAAGGGACCCTGATGACAGCTCTTAGCTGTAAAAACCAATGATTTTACCTTGGGTCTGGAGGATTAAATGACCCATGTACCCTAATCTTTTAAGGCTCACACTGATCCCTCACCTCTTAATGAATTCATTCAAAGTGAACCGATTTGGGGGCACTTGGGTGGCTCAGTTGGTCGAACATCATCTGACTCTTGATTTTGGCTCAGGTCATAATCCCAGGGTTGTGGGGCTGAGCCCAGTGTTGGGCTCCGTGCTGAGCATGGACCCTGCTTAAGACTCTCTCTCCTACTCTCCACCATGCCCCGTCCCCCCCCTCCCATGCCCAACCTACCTCCCTGATAGCCAGCGAGCTTCTGATTCCTGAAATTAGCTCCTCCTTGCTTCAAAAGTCCTGCCCCTGCCTGGAGAATAGCCTCAGGACATTTCTGAGAGGGTTACCTAAACTCTCTGATGGCTGGCCGCATGGCAAGGGCGCCATCTTTTTTTTTTTTTTTTTCCTGTTTATTTATTTATTTTGAGAGAGAGGGAGAGAGAAAGGGAGAGACAGAATCCCAAGAAGGCTCCTCGCTGTCAGCACAGAGCCTGATGTGGGGATTGATCCCATGAACAATGAGATCATGACCTGAGCTAAAATCAAGAAGGATACTTAACCGACTGAGCCACCCAAGTGCCCCATGGCAAGGCCTTCTTATCTGTGCAGACCCAAGGCTGACCCAGCAGGCCTCCAGGCCCTGCTTCCCTCAGCTACTGCTACCTCCAGTTATCTCCAGATGACTCTACAAACACAAATGCGTGATCCTGAAAGATAAGAACACAAACCATGCAGAGCCTTTCCATAACCATTCAGGAGTGGAAGCACATCCACTAGAAGGTCCCTAGGTGGAACAAAGGTAGGCTCCCAACCTAGTATAAGACACCAAGAGGCAAACACCTTCATCTTAGTCTATAATCTCAACCCACTGAGCACACACTTGGGACCCTACGACCACCCACTGTAGCAGGGAGGCCAGCCCTGCCTCAAGGGCAAGAATGCGCTCTCTCCCAGAGGCAGAAAGGCTTTCTCTTGGGGCTCGGCCACAGTGCCTATCTCCAGTAAATGTTGTAAGCCAGGAGATCAGGGAGTGAGGATCAGGAAACCAAGGGCTAAAATCACTTCAACAAGTAAAGAATTCCTTTTGGAAAAAACTGCAAATAATACCTTCCTTTCCTTTCTCTCTACCCCAAACAAACAAAATAACCTGGGTCATCTACCCGCCTGTCTGAGCACAAGCAGACTGCCGTGGGGAGACTGAGGACTCTGTCTGACTACAGTGTCACACAGAGCAAGATCACAGGAGGCTCCACAGAACAACCAGTGAAGGGAAATGCTGAATGTCAAACCAGCTTAGCTGATGAGGAACTGACCTTTGGGGAAGAAAGTGTTGGTGCCAGTGATTACGCCTGGCTTAACACTTCCCTCAGCCACATGGCCTGCAAGTTTAACCCCTGGCTCTTGTCCTCACTGGGGGCTGTGGCGGCCAAAAACGTTTAATGAATCCAGCAAAGTGATAAACTATGTTTGTGTTAATACCTTTGATTCCAGCCCCCTCACTGGAGTGTTGGTATTTTAAGTGTCTTTTTGATCTACTACAAGTCCCTAGTAAGAGCCATCCAATAAACACACTGGGTTTAAGTCAGAAATGTTAAGACAGGCCCGGGACTCTGATCCTTCTGGCTGGTGGAATGCACGGCTAGAAACATATCCCATGCAACCTGAGAAAAAGGTGAGGCAGGCCAGGTAGATCAGAGAAGTGCCCTTGAGGCCATAGTTCACCTTAACTACAATCAGCCAACATCTGGCCCCAGCTCATGCCTAGTTATCAGCTCAAACATTTTCCAAAACAGCCTAGGTTTCCTGGGGGAGATGGCCGTGCCTATAGTTTGTTTACACATGACAAGCTCCAGCTTGTTGAGAGGGCCATATTATTTCTGCACCGGGGGAGTGCGTCTGGACTCTGATACACCTTCCCCTAGGATCTTCCAAGTCCCCCAGATCCTGGGCTGGGCCAGGCAGAAACTCCCAAAAGGGCCTAGCCTGACCCTGCACCCACCAGTCCAACCACAGTCTGGGCTTTCAAAACTGGTCTGGCAGGCTGCCAGACATGGGGTGGGGGCAGTGACTGACAGGCTGGTTATTGGAAAGCTCCCATCATTAGCCTAGGAATTTTGTTTGGTTACCATGGTGACCCTCACTACAAGTGCACTGACTAAAGCACAAGGAATCTGTTACCTAAAACCAGTGCCCATGGAGCCCCAGCTTCAGGAACCATGCTTATCAGTGGTCTGTTCCCCTTGACCCCATATTCCTGCCCCTCCCCAGCAGAGCCTCCCAGCTGCCTCCCCTGGCCTGGATGAGGAGGAAGGACTAGCACAGGCAGCCTCCAGCTCACACAGGACAGAGACCGCTCACATTCCACCGCCTGGCTGGCTTGGAACCCAGGTCCAAATAGGGAGTTTGCTGCCCCCCTGAGGCCCCCTGCAGGCTGGCCAGGGACGGCCCGACCAGCACATGTGTCCAGGGCTTAGTCAGAAGCCCTCAGGATTTCAGGAAGCTGCTCAGGGTGTCTGGTTGCCCCCGTGCCAGGTTCACACTGTCCCCGCTGGGCCATCAGTCTCTGCCTCATCACGTTTCTGCCTTTTAAACCCGAGCTCCATTAACTAAAGGTCATCCCACAGCACAGAAATCAAGATCCTCTTTGCTTTTGCTTCCTAATCCCTGAATTTAGGGGGATTTTCAGAAGTTCAGCTCCATGAGGGCTGGGTTTTTCTCCAGGAGTCTTAAGACTGCCTGTAGGAAGGGTAGCATCCGTTGCAGCTAAGGAACTTCGACACCTTCCCACAGGGCTTCCTGCCTCGGCCTGCGCCTCCCGGCCCTCCTGCTAACGGTTCCCTCCTCCAGCTCCAGGCCCATCACACACCCTACCCTCAGCTGCCACATTGCTGTCTTACACTGTTGCTGCGCTACCTTCCAGAATGCCCCACACTGCTGCCCTTGAGCATGCTTCTAAACCAACTGTGAGACCTTCTCTTGCCCGAGTCTCACAACAGACCTTGGAGGCAGAGGGAGGCAGGACAGATGTCTCTGGCAGATGAGGAAGCTGCTGGAAGTGGCACAGGTTAAGAGCATGACCCAGTGAGGGCAGGAACCTAACTGTGGCCCTCACGTGGGGACAAGCTCACATGGAAAGGGTTCCATCCCACCCACTGGCATGTCCCCTGTGCCATACCTCCTCTATACTTGACATGTGCCTGCCAGCCTCTTCCTTCATGAAGACAGCCTCTGGGAGCCAATGCACAGGCAGGTTCTACAGAAAAGAGCCTCTGAGAGGCCTCAGCCACTTAGGAGCACACTGTGGGGAGCTCTTGGTGGCATACACACCTCACTGGGGGCACTGAGGTCAGGGTGAAGGGGGTTTGATCTTTTTGTTTGACTGCAATGATATTTACTGGACCGGCTGTTGAATTCTCCACCATGGCAACAGCTGGAGCCACACACAGCTTGTTCCCAGCACAGGGAGCAGCTGGGGGACCAGGATGCAGTTTTAACTGAAAGAGCAATGACATTTGTCAGTGATCCCTGGCCGGTAATGGACTCAATGACATTTCCTGCTAATCCATGGGTTTTTGTGCTCTGTGGTTTCATCTGTGGGGAATAGTATTGCCTTATTTGCAAAAAGCCACGGTCATGCTCTATGGCCACCCCAGAGAGCTACATGGTAGGTGGATTTTCCACACCCACTCCCAACTTCTTATATATGTATTTTTTTTTAAAGGTTGATTTTTTTTTTTTTTAATTTTAAATAACAGAAATGCACTGTCTCACAGTTCGGAAGGCCAGACGTGGCCTGTAGATATTTTTTAGTTTTGCAGCCTTTTAGGGCTGGCTCTGATCAAGACAGAGATCCTCATGGCCATGGAGGTGAGGGGCTCATGGTGGCTTAGAGATAAAGAATCTGCCACTGCTTCTCTATCCCCACTGTTCCCAGTGGGCATGCTTTGCACAGTGAGGCATCACAGAGAATGGGATGCTCTGGTCCCCAGGCCTCTCTGCAGTGACACAAAACGGAAGAACCCTAGGGATGGGACTCAAACACTTCCCCTTCTTGGGCTTGGACTTCAAAGATGTCTCCCTGCTGCCAGCCCCATGGCCCAAGCTCCCAAGGCCCCAGCAGTGACCCCGTGGAGTCTAGTCTGGATGGGACAGCTGTGTTCTCATGCAGAGGCTGTCCCTTCAGAAGGCTCCTGCCTGAAGAAACAGGGGCACAATTGACACAAAGGGGCACAATTATCCTACAAGTTGACCAAGAGCCCAGTCTGCACTGGGGAAGAGCTTGCCATCTTTTTTGCGTTTAGGGTCCCTTGGAGAATCTGCTGAAAGTCATCTCCCTGGATACACACACACAGGCACAAATGTTATGGTTTGGTTCTAGGCATTCCTGGAGGCCCCAAAGCCCACCCACACCTCCTAAGGAGGAGTCACCAACCTCAGCAAGGACCACCTCCCCCACCACCCATGAAGGTCCTTGCAGTGAGTGAAGCGTTTCCAGGTGAAGGAGTGTGCACCTGAGGGGGCGGGGAGGGGCGGAAAGCATGCTTGAGGGGAAGGGCACACACACTGCCCACACAGTAGGGAAAGGCTGCCGAGAAGGGGGCTTCCTCACCAGGCCAAGGAGCCCAGGAGGCAGGAGGCACCTCCCCTGTGGTGGGTCAGGATGCTGAGGCAGAACCAGAGGGCTCACCCCCCCAACACAGTGTGAAGTGCCATTAGCCTCCCCACTTCAGGCCAGGGGATGAGATTCTGGCAGCAGAAAGAATTCAGCCCAGAAGTTAGGAGGAGACACTGCGGTGAGACGTCAGGCGCTGGAGTGGGTTGAGGGGAGAGCTCCCTGCAGGGACTGGGGGTCCAAGGAAGGGCCAGATGCATGGCATGACAGTCCCCTGCCCTGCTTCCATCAGGACAGCTCTGCTCCCCTCTGTTCCCACACAGTCTCAACTGGCATGTAAGATTTCACTTGGGAAAAGGAGTTGCTGATAAAACCATGTGTGACACCAGGCCTCACCTCTCTTTCTGTGACACCTGTTCTGACCTGGGGGCAGGGTGAGGAGCCCCTCCCCACTCTAGGATTCGAAGCTTTGCTTGGGGAAGGTTTCTTTTTCCATCAAAGCCTGACAACAGAGTACACACACACACACACACACACACACACACACACACACACAGCTGGTAGCAGACCCTGCCTGACAGTTGTGAGGACAGAGCTAGGAAAACAGCGAGGTAACTGGTACCGGGAGATAAGGAACATTGGTCCTCTTTGTATTTCCACTGAAAGTGAAAAATGAACTTCTACACAGTAGGTCTTGCTGTATTGTGCATGGGATTAATGAGACAAGGTAACTCATTCTTGTCTGCACACACTATTTCATCTGTGTTGTAATATTCCCTCAGTGACCTACCTTTTCAAGTGAACTGATCTGGGGGCTTGCTCTTCAGTGGGGCACACTGGGGAGCTTACATTAAGGGCACTCTGCTGTTCCCAAAGCACCTTTCTTGAGCCCTGGCGAGGACAAAGCCATCCCGCAGAGTCCACAGGCAAAGCTCCCCGCGGCATCCTCGGAAGGAGGCCAAAGGCACAGGAAAGCCGGCCCTGCCCCCTGATGGGCTAGGGATGGACAGAGGTGGACACCCAGGCTCCCCACACAAAGGGAACCTCCTTGGGCTGGGACAATAGCAGCTTCCCTCTGTCACCTAACATGGCTATGGCACCCACCAATTTCCCCCTAATTCTTCATGAACCTGTTTTCACTGCCAATGGAGTCATCCCTCAAGGTAGCCAGGACCATGCTTCTTTTCTGCTGTCTGAAGCAGGACTGCCCTTCGCTGGTTTTACATAGCCCTCCTTCAGACCTGAAGGTGGAATGTGATGGGAATGGGGGCACTCAGGGACCCCTCATCCCCAGTTCACAGGATTCAGATAAACAAGGTCTATTATATCCAGTGTCACGTGTCTGGGCGGAGGAGGGCAGAAATCAAAAGACGACTGGCCTCCTCCTCATTCCCTCCTGCGGGCCATGCACCTCCTGCCTCAGCTGGTCCAGCATGGCTCTTGTTCCCCAGTGTCCTAGTTGGGTGGCAGCAGGTCCTCTCTGTATAGGTGGGGGCAGGAAAGTCTAGTCCTGCCCCACCCACCATGGCCTGGGCCAAATGCAGCATGAACCCTGCTCCAAAGAGAGGGGCATCTGGGCAATGTGGCAAATAGGGGGTGCGGAGTAGCCAGGGATGGAGGGAGAGGCCGGGACTGCTCTGGATGGAGAGAACCCCTTTCCTCCAATGCCAGTGGCCTGCTTAGAGGCAGGGGGATGGCTCACTTGGCCTCCACCAGCCAAGCCAATGTTAGAATCCATCCTTGGCTGGCTGTGCCAGGGTTATGATTAAGTTACACAGGTCAGTGTCCCCATAAGGCTCAAATGCAGAGCCCGGGGCAGGCGGGCGGGGGGTAAGCAGCTTGAGCACGTGCATTCGAGCACAGTCTCCTCTGTGGTCCCCAGAGCTCGCATGGAGCCTGCAGCTGCCATAGAGAGCTTACCACTCCCCACCTGACACTTCCTGGCACAGAATGCCAGAGCCATTCTCTGACCCCACACGTCTTCCATGCCCCACCTTGACCCTCCAGTCAGGAGTGTGCATGCAGTAGGCACTTAATCAGTATGTGCTGGCTGGCTATGTGGCAGGGTGAGGTGTGCATGGGCACCTGTGTCTATGGCAGGTGGCCCCAGCCCTGTAGTGTCCATAGGGAACTCACTTGAAGTTCTCTGGATACTCTGTGATGGCCATGTTGATAACATCCAGGGCATGCTGGTAGTGTTTCTGGGCAGAGAAGAGGAGTGCCAGCAGGTGGAGGGCGTTGGCATCATCCCTGCACATTTTCAGGGCCTCCTGCAGCTGCTCCATGGCACTGGAGATCTGCCAGAGAAAACTGCCAGTTTAGTGACCTTCTCCAAGGCCCAACCTCCCCCAGGACTTTGGTGCCAGCACCTGCCAACAAGGGCATAGCGGACTCAAGTGAGCTCCTGGGCCCTGGGTGGGGAGGGCTCATGCTCTGATGAGAAAACACACCCTAATGACATGGCAAGAGGGGTCTGCTGTCCCAAGTCAGGCCTGGGAAGTCACTGCTGCTCAGGCCTAAAGGGGAGCAGGTTTATGGTGTGGCACAAAGGGTTTTGGCAGATGCCAGGGCTGTAAGAAAGCTACCCAGGTCATGAGCTACAGACCGAGAGATGGCCTCTTCTCCGCACGGTTTATGTGGTGATGGAGGCTGACAGACAAATGCCTCTTCCCACTCAGAGGGTCACAGTGGCAAGAGCTTAGGCTCTGGGGTGAGGTGGGGGCATGGGTCCCAGCTCTGCCACTTCCTAGCTGGACCCTTTGGGTAGCCTCTCTGAGCTGCAATTCTTAGCCATCAAAGTGAGGATAATGTTCACGCCCATTACAGTGGCTGAGAGGGTGAGACGACGTAAGAAAATGTCTGCACCGTCCTGGACGTGAGTGAAAATGTGCCTTTCCCTCTTCAAGCCCCCAAAGCCCAGGCAGTGACCAAGCAGGTAAGCCTCTTCCTTCTCATCATGAGGGATGTGTTCTCTCACACCCTCGGGACTGGCAGCTGCATCGGCTCTTGCAACCCTACCCATGTCAGGGCCCTATCCCCCCAGGAAGCTCGGGATTCTTTTCTAGAAAGTCTTGCTCCTTACCAAACCTCAGACGTGGGCCTCCCAGGCTCCCTGAGGGGCCTATGGTCCCGGGTATACCTGGCCCCAGCCAGGGGTCCACCCAGCCTCTCACCTGCTGTGAGCACTAGTGCCAGGCCCAGACTCCTCCCACGGGAGCCCCCTTTTGTGGAAAGTTCAAGGGAAGTGAAGGAAGCTAAGTGGTCACTGGTTCAGCTTGCCTGTGTCTCCGTAAGGCTACTGCTCCCTGGCGATTCTCCAGAGCACCCCATTATCCTGGGCTGAGTATCTAAATCCACAGCTGTCACTGCTCAGGCAGCCACACGTGCTCCGAGCAAGATGGGCTGGAGGGCTCCAGAGACCCAGGCAGGCCAGATTCCATTCCCTGAGGCTCCCAAGGTCTGGAGTCCCCAAGGAAAATGGGTGCCAGGCTCCAATGGCCTAGCCCTGCCATCTCTCTGGGAGGACAGACACCATTCACCAGAGGTGGCTGAATAATTAAAGATATTAAAAAGATATCACCAAAGGTTTATCATGAACTTGACTGGTGTTTATACAGAAGGCTAAAATACAGTGGTCTCAGGTATTTCTGACCGTGTTCCTTGCAAAACCAGAGCAGGGTGATGTTCCTTGGGGAGAGCGGCAGAGAGGTACCAAGTGCCTCACCCAAGACCTGGAAGTCTGGAACCATGGGGCACAGGGGGGAAAAGGGCTGGGACAGGTGGCGGCAGCCTGGAGGTGGAGGCAGGAGAGTGAGTTGAGGAGGGTGGTGGGCAGGTGCAAGAGGAGGGGAGAGAAGCAGCCAAAGGGAGAGGGAAGGAGATCAGGGCCACCGGGGAGAAAAAGGCTGAGACAGGAGACCGGGAGAGATGAGTGACGAATCCAGTTAGGGTACACACAGGCGCTGGGACAAGGGTATGGGATGGGGGTCCCAGTGATGGGAGTAAGGGTGCAGTGAGGTGAAAAGCCAGGCTGCTGCAGGGTTTGAGAGGAAGGTCAAGCAGATGGCAGCATGAAGCACCCAGGTGACCCCAGAGCCAGGAGAATCAGCTCGCGGGACCACCTGAACACAACACCAGAGGCTAAGAGGTGACAGAGACCAGGAGGCCAACTGCAGGCTGGCGGATAAGGCTTTAAATGAGTCAGGGCACAGGATGCTTAGAGCCACATGGCATGTCTAATGGGGGCAGAATGGGCTCTGGAGCAGAAACCTGGCTTCAGTGCTGGCTGAGCTGAAGCTCGGCAGGGTCCCAGTTCCTGTAGTATAAAACAGGGCCAAGGGCACCCTCCTCATCAGATGGAGGGCTCACCCAGCTCAGTGGGGGGCACAGCAGCACCCAGGATTGCCAGGGCCGCCATCACCTGACCACCAGAGGATGGAGGCTCTGTTGGCTTCTCTCCAACAGTCTAGAGGCCAGCCCAGTTCCCTTGGTGCAGATACAGAGAGCTGTGCTGTGGGCGTCAAGGCTGTCTGCAGTCCCCGAACGGTCCAGAGATCAGCTCACTGGGTCAAGGCCAAGAGGTCCTGCTTTGGAGGCCAGGGGTGTGCACCGAGCCCCAGCCTATGTGAGGCATGCACATGAAAAGCAGAGGTTCCCAAGGGCCTGGGAGAACGGGGAGCTCTGGCCCTTTTATGAAAGGTGACCCACTGGATGGATGACTGCCTGGCCTTACTCCCTGGACGGACCAGTGTCCTCACAGCACCAACAGCTCAGCTGCTCAGCTTGGGAAAGAAGGTGGGTTGGGCAGTGGTGGTAGCTCCAGTGGGGCCAAGGTGGCCAGGGGATAGGAGGCCCCTACCAGGTCCTAGAGGCTGAGCCTAATGGTACTATCCACAAGGCCAGGGACAAGCTCTGGGGTCCACAGAAACAGCTCTGTGTGTCAGTCACTCTGCTTTCCTAGATCTGTGGAGAAAACCCAGTGGAGGTGAGGACATAAATACTTCCTGTGGTCACTCATCAACTTCTCAGGAGACCGAACTGTTCAAGGGAGTGTGAGGACAGAGAATAATCCCTTCCTGTGTGCCCATGGGCTCTACCACATTTTCTGACTCAATCCTTACAGGTCCCTCTGAGGTGGCGTATGAAGATGCTCAGATAACAGATAAAAAAACAGAGACTGAGAGAGGTCAAGTCACTTGAAAAGGGTCACGTGGCTAGTAACAGCAGTGGTGCCAGGAGCAGACCCGCAGCCCTCAGGGACCTGGGACTCAGGAGATATGACAACCCACCTGGCGGACGAGGGCCAGCTGCAGGGAGACATAGAGGATGACCTGGGGGTCACTGGGCGCCAGCTGCTGGGCTCTGTGTAGGGAAAGGGAGCGACAGGTCAGTCAGCGAGGATTGAGCACCCAGTGTGCGACGTGCGCCTCCAGTGTGCCAGCCCTGTGTTGGGTGCCGCAGGGCAAAATGTCAAGGATTCTCAGAGGGTGCCTGGTAGGGGAAGATGGTGTTGGCAGCCTGTCAGCAGCAGGCTCCAAGAGGGCTGGCTCTGCTGAGGTGGGGGGCCATCCGGGGAGGGGAGGACTGGGGGATGGGCACTGCCTCTCACTCTGGGCAACTGTTAGCCTGGCTGAGCCCTGCGGTGGCCTTGTACAGAGCCCGAAGCCTGACCTCTCCATCACAGGATAGAAGGGAACACTCCTGTGCGTGGCGGGCCTGGGAATGGCCTCTGTGGGAGAGAAGCCTTGGGAATGAAGAGCTAGCCCAGGTAGCTCAGCGGGGGTTGGCGGGGATGAGACTCTTCTGCCTCGCTGGGTTCAGGAACAACCTGCCCCAGAGAGGGGCTGGATGTGCTACATGTTCCCACAAAGATGGCACAGGAGTCTAGGGCAGGCCCCAAACCAGCAGTTTCCACATCAGTCGTCAGAAGGAGTAAGACACACAGGGCCGGGAGGACGGAGCCCTGCAACAGGCCAGAGGAGCCCAGAAGGATGCTTGGGAGGGACCCAAGGCTGGGATGGAGTCAGGGACTTAGCAAGGAGGAGGCCCAGGGAGGGCCACCACAGGGGAGGGGCTTCTCTGGCATCCCCTACCCTCCTTCCCTCCAGGACCCCACCTTGGCTGCCAGGATATCTCTGAGCAAGGGGGTGGGGGGGCAGGTTGCGGTGATTCTCACAGCCCTCTGGTTGAAGACTGGGCTGGGAGGAGGCAAACACCAATCTGTGTCCCTGCTACTAATACAAGGTGCGGCTCTAGTTATCTCACATAATTATCACAACAACAATGGGCTATCACTCCCATTCTAGAGGCCTAAGCTCCCAAGGGCAGGGGCCAAGCCTGGGGGCACTCTACCTGCCCACGGAGCTGTGAGAGCCTGGGTGTCCTGGTCAATAAAATGGGGATGGAAACCATTCAGTTTACACCAGAGGGCTCACTGGCATAAAGCATGTGGATGTGCCACCTCGGGCCTCTGAGGTGGCGGGGCCCTCCTCACCTCTCCAGTGTCTGCAGTGCTTTCCGGTGCAATTCATCTTGCTTGGATTTCAGAGTCGCTGCAGGAGACAAGACGGAGACAGAGCCATGAGCGGCTGCTGAAGGGGTGCCGACCCAGCCCCGCCCCATCCAATCCACTCAGGCTCTGCAGGGAGGCCCCACCAGGGCCCTATCTGGCCAGTGCTTGCACACTCCGGTGGTTCCAGACTGATGCCACCCACCGCCCTCGTTACCAGCGGTAGGTGTGAGATGTCCACTTGGCCCCAGCTTCCCGGCGTGTTTCTTGCCCACACCAGGGCCTTCCACGGCCACCTGAGCCTTAAGAGACAGGTTACCACCACATGCCTCCTCGGGCTTCCTTATCTACAGGCTTCTTCTTTTTTGACCACTTTAACACTTTTTTTTTTTTTTTGCAAAATTTTTTTACATTTATTTATTTTTGAGAGACAGAGTGAGACAAAGTGAGAGTGGGGGAGGGGCAGAGAGAGAGGGAGACACAGGATTGGAAGCAGGCTCCAGGCTCTGAGCTCGAACCCACAGACCGTGAGATCATGACCTGAGCCGAAGTTGGACGCTCAACTGACTGAGCCACCCAGGCGCCCTACCACTTTAACACATTTTAAGTGTTACATTTTAAGGGCAGGTGTTTGAAGCCTTAGCTGCAGACTGAACTACCTGGGAAGCTTTAAAATGATTGTCATCCAGGCCCCAGCCCAGCCCTGGTCAGATTACTCTTCCAGGTTTGGTCTGCATGGGGCCCCATAACTCCCCTTCCTGCAACGACACAGAAATAGGTGGCTGCCTCATCGATGGGGGGTGGGGGGGACACACAGCTGAGCTGGCAGGGTTGGGGATAGAATGCCAGATTTGGGGTGGCTGGAGTGGAATCCATCCGCCAAGCACAAGTATTTATTAAGCACCAACTGTGTACCCAGCAGTATGCCACGTGTCAAGGGGGGGTTAAAAGACCCTAGAAGGTCACAGCAGTGCTGAGGGCAAGAGCAAAACAGAAGAAAGACACCATGGGGTTTGGGCAGGCAGTACGGTACAGACTACAAGCATTACAGGAGTTCTAGAGGCAGGTATGAGCTCCTCTGCCCAGGAGCTGGGGCCTGGGAGAGTGGGGAGAACTGGGTCCATGAAGAGGGCATGTGTAAGAGTGCATGTGTAAAAGACTGGAAACTGGATTGAGGGGTGTGTGTGTGTGTGTGTGTGTGTGTGTGTGTGTGTGTCTGCACTCAATGGGGATGTGTTGGGGGTAGGCACTGGTGGGACAAGACGCCTGAGAGGCTGCTGGGAAGTCTGAGCCCCCCAAGCGGACGCCCCTAGGCTGTGACACTCACCGTCAGTGGCCTGCAGGCTGTAGGTGAGACCCAGTGCCAGGTAGCCCTTGGAGAGGAACTCCCCGGCTTCCTCCCTCAGGTCGATCACCATCGTGGCAAAGTGCTCTGCCTCCTCCAGCTGCAAAGAGGACAGGCAAAGGTCAGTGGGAGGGCTTTCCTGGCCTCAGTCACCAGCCTGGGACACTCAGAACTACAATCCCTCATGTGTGGGCAGCACAACCAGAGGCCACGTGGCTTGTCTGAGACCACACAACCACAGAGTGGAAGAATCAAGGCTGTTTCCTCCATCAGCGACTCCCTGGAACTCCTCCCTGCAACCCAAGGACCTGTGATCAGTGTCAGAGGAGAAAGCTTCCCTCATTCCAGACATTCTAGCTCCCCCAAAAGGACTCTGCCTAGAGCATGGACCCAGGACCAGGCCAGCTGGTGAAAGCTCCTTTCATCATCTGGCCTCTGTAGGAGCCTCTGTCTGTCTCTGCCCTGTGTGGCAGAGAGAGGGAAGCCAGGCTGG
This sequence comes from Neofelis nebulosa, assembly GCF_028018385.1. NCBI lineage: Eukaryota > Metazoa > Chordata > Mammalia > Carnivora > Felidae > Neofelis > Neofelis nebulosa. The sequence continues at coordinate 74,255,818 of NC_080790.1, forward strand.
TGGGGGTGGGGGGCAGGCAGGGCTCGGGGACTGGGCCCTGGGGACACCGCCCGCCCTGCAGAGTGGGCAGGCTGCCACTCTGGCTCTGTCTGTGAGCTGGCTCCCTGACACAGGGAGCTCAAACTTTTCAGGGGAAAAAGGCCTGAGGCTGTTTTTGTCCCGGGAGCAGGAAGAACTGTTCCGGTTGGAAAGGAACCAACTGGCGCAGGTCACGTGCACACACACCATCACATGTGTCACGTGACATGAAGAGGGGCTCCCACGCGGGTCAGGCTAGTCAGGGAGACGGGGGACAGCTGGGGGATGGTCTCAGCCGTGCCCACTCATGGCCCACAGGCCTTGAAGAGGCCCCCTCCCTCCTCCTCAGCCCAGGAATGGCATCTGCCCACATGCCTGGCATGGCAGTGTACTGGTCTTAGTGTTCCTGACAACAAAGATGGGAGCCGCTCCACAGCTAGGGGGCTGAAGGGACCATACCCCAAGTCCCGCTGCCATCCAGATGTCAAGGCCCCCTGTGTGGGGCATCTCGCCCCCAGCAGAGGTCCATAAAGTCAGACAACCAGGGAGCAAGATTCAAACCCAAGTTGGCTTCTGACACTCGTGCCAGTGCTGCTTCTACCCTGTTCTTGTCCCTGCCACCCCACCCTGGCAGGAGAGGGTCAGCTCTGTGCATCTTGTGGCCTGACCACTGGCCACAGCCGGGGCGACGGTGGACCCTCCTTCCCTGGAACGTGGAGTTGAGATCCCGAGACAGAGGCCACCAGCAGAGGGGAGATCGGTTGGGGAGTCTGCCCTTTGTGCACAGTCGGGGTACATTCTGTGCAGGCAAAGGGCTGAAGGAGCAGAGAACCCACTGTGAAGGGAGGGAAACAACAGAACCCAAACACAAGGAAGTAGAACATGTGAGCTGACAGCCCAGACAGAGATGGCAGGTGGGGGACTGTATCCCTGTGTGGCCTGCCCACCATCCCTGACCAGGGCAGTGCTCCAGCCCCCTCATGCTGGTGCTCTAGCTGCTGGCCTGGACAGCAGGCCACCTCCAGGTTGGTGGGCTGGTCACTGAGAGGAGTAGGGGGTCCAGGGACCTGAGCTCTGACACCATCAGGCCCTAGGATTCACAGTTGGGGGAAGGCCGTAGCTCAGGAAACTCCTCAGCTGCCTGCTGCCCATCTCAGCTGGCCAGGGGGGCCAAGCCTGTAGCAGCTAAGATCTGTTTCCTTGCACCACCTGGTCCAGCAGGACCTGAGGCAGGGGGGTGGGGGTGGGGATGGGCTTGGGGGCCTGAAGTCAGAGCCAGGTTGAGAGAAAAGCCCTGGAAGATGAGCTCCCAGACACAGACTCTGATACTCACCTGGCACCTGACAGCTGTGGGGCCTGGAGCAAATCACTTAATTTCTATGAGGACCCAAAGGTCCTCTTCTGCAAAATGGGGAGTTGGACCCCACCTCCAACTGCTCCTCCCCACAAACCTCCACCAAGGCTTCTACAGCAGCAGGCTCTGTGATGGGCCCAGCCGAGGAACCCAGTGATAAGGGGGCAGGATGCCTGGGTGAGTTCACAAGGAAACCCCGCAAGCGAACAGGGTGGCTCTTAATTAAGGCTCCCTGTGTAATGCTGGCATGGGGCTACTGGAGCTCCAACAGAAGGACAATCATGTGGCTGTGGTTGTCCAAGGAGGACTCATGGCGGGGGACATGGGGGTCAGGAGGGACCAAGAAAAGGGTTAAGTGAGTAAACTCCACCTTTCCTCCTTCCTAACATCCCATTGCTGACACGGCTCATCGCGTACAGTCTTTAGGCATCATTATGCCCCATCCAAACAGGAGCAAGCTTGTTTATAAACCACCAATTACCAGTTACAGAAAGAATCTAGAAACCGATTACATCCATGTGTATACACTCTTCCCATGACCATGTCCTTCTACTCAGCAAATGCCGGCTTCTATCTCCTCCTTCCCAGGTAGGGAAGGTGCTGAGAACAAGGCTCAACAATTACTGGCAAACAGGGAGAAGTTACTCTCCAGTTCACACACATCACATTCTGGATTAGAAGAGCTCGCCACACTTTAGTTTTAAAAAGTGAAAACAGGGGCACCCGGGTGGCTCAGTCAGTTAAGTGTCCAACTTCTACTCAGGTCACAGTTCGAGGTCATGGGTCATGGGTTCGAGCCACACATCAGGCTCTGCGCTGACAGTGTGGATCCTGCTTGGGATTCTCTCTCTCTCTCCCCCATTCCCTCTCTCTTTCCACTCCTCTCCCACTTGCACGCTCTCTCTCAAAGTAAATAAATAAACTAAAAACTAAAAACTAAAAACATGCATCCTTAACTTGTCCAACTTGTGGTCCACTCTGACCCCCAGGTCAGAAGCCTTCCTCAGTCAGTACTTGCCAGCCTTGTTTGTCCATGTTGTTTAAGCACAGTGTCACCATTTGTCTCAAATCAAACTCACAAAGCTTGAATATACCATTTTCCCTAGATGCCCAACACTATTTTGGTTCCTACCACCTATTACAAAGCAGCCTTTTTGCATGAGGAGTCACTGCAGTGATGATGAAGGGGAAAAAATATCAATTGTTTTAAATATGTCAATGTACAACATGCTAACATACAGTATTAATATAGATGGGAGCTCTAACTGGTCAGCGAAAGGAAAAAATGCTGTCACAGCAAACAAAACAAAACAAAAACAAAACAAACCCAAGATTTATATGTATTTTAAATATATTTTAAAAACAAGAAATATGTATATAAATATATAATATGTATATTATATATTTACATAAGTGTACATATATATATACATAAGTATATACACACACACATACACACTACACACACACATAAACAAATATGTACACACACAATGCACCATTCCCCTTCATCTAAGACATGAGTGGCAATCCTAAAGCCCTTGAGAAAGTGGCTTTGTCATGTTTGTTCTGAAATACTAAGTGCCCAGCCAAGTCCATAATCAGTTCCACACTCATGAATAAGCTCTCCACACGGATAGCAGGGCAGCCTTGAAAGCTGAGAACACAAGTCCTGGGACCAGACTTCTCGCACTCAAATCCTGGTTTGGTTACTTACTAACTGTGTGACCTTGGGTAAGTCACCTCACTTTGCTGTGCCTCAGTTCCCTCTTCTGTAAAATGGTGTGACAAGTGTTTGTCTGTGAGGCAGTTGCTGGGAGGACTGAATGAGATAAGACACAGTGAATGCTCGGAGCAGTGCTTGAATAAATGTAAACTATTATTATTAGCTAGTGAATTTCTATCTATAATTAGTTGAATCTTCCAGAATTCTCTTAGGCATCAGCCTGACAGATGTGGCAAGTGCCATCTGAGTAAAGTCCTCATGCCCCCTTGTACATGACCTCTCTGACAAATCAGTAAGTGGCATCAAAGACTGTCCTGGAATCCAAAGGGGGTACTACTGCCTGCCTTTTATCTCCTGCCTCAGAAAAGGAGACAATACAGAAGGACCAGCTGGGTCTCCGCAGCCCTGTGCAGTCTACTGTGCCAGCTGGTCAAACCCTCTGACCCTCTATCCACAGTCCAGGACACAAAGACCTACACCCACTAACCTACCCTTTGTAACAATACTCACCCCTGCTGTGGGTAACACACTCAGAATGATATTTTCCATCCTATTCTCTGATAGTCTATTTCAGTTTTTTCTTAAGAAAGAGTTCTATTTCACAACCCACGAACGGGTCTCAGCTTCCGATGGGAAAGCCACAGCTCTAATCCAGGGGCTGACTGAGCTGCCCATCTATAGCCACCCCCATCAGCTTTCTCCCTGGGACTCCCTCACTTGGCCTTTTCAGTCTCCAGACACTTCCTACAGTGGCCTCAAAAGTTGGCAGCTGGTGGCTCTGCAGTTGGGGCTGCTGTTTCTGCAAGATTAGCTCAGATTACAGTGCTGGGCCCTCCTTGCTCAACCACACCCTTCCAGGGTGACAGGTTTTTAAAGTTCTTTTCAGTCGTTCTCCTTCCAGTGATACACTACTTTTTTAATATCTCCTTTACCTATGGCAGTCCTGTAACTTCGCCATGAACCCCACAGAGCCCCCTCCACGCCCCTGCCATTCCAGAGAGGTTTAGTGCAACCTGGTGCATCATAGCACCACTGCCACCTGATGGAACAGGTGTCTCACAGCTGAAGGTTCTGGGGCACAGGGAGCTTAGGGGACCTGTTTGAGGCCACCTTGCTAGTGACAGAATGGAGTTTCTAACCCAGGTCTCCTGAGCCTACATCTGGATCTTTCTGAGCTACTTGATTCACAGCTGCCCTCTGTGGGTCTTCACTCTCTTCCTCTCTGACCCTTTGGAAAAAGGAGGCAATGAAGGTTCTAACGTGTGGACCCTTTGCTTCGGCTTTCCGGAAGTAAGGGAAGTGTTCCCATGACTTCACAAGTTCCTAATGGCTCTCTGGTCTTCCTGACTTGGTCCCTGCACAGACAGGCTTCTGGCTTACACACTTTGCTCTTGCTTGGCTGCCTTCTGCTTCAAGGGCTGCCTCATTCATCTCGCATGGGGCCAAAGAGGTTGTACCCCTGGCATTTCATTCTCTTCCTCTTCCTGGGAACCAGAGAAAGTTCCTTTCTGAACCTCTCCAGTTTCTCCTCAGTCCCTTCCCATGGGACTCTGGGCCTGTTGTCAACTGCTCCACTGAAAATGCACTTTTCCCTTCCCAGGAGGAACAGGACGAAACTTCTGTATTTCCACAGGCTAGCGGCAGGATTGCTGGCACTCTGTCTTCCCTGCCTCTTAAACACTCATCTTCCTGGCTCTGGCCACCCCTGAATCTGAAAAATGGAGGTAAAAACACAAAAGCATGTGCTTTCTGAGAACCTGCTGTTTTGAAGGGTCTGTCACAGGGATAGCTGCCATTCATCAGGTACTTGCAACGTGGTAGGCAGCAACACTGCTCAGCTCTGGTGTTCACAGCCACCTGTAAAGGGTGGATGTGACAGTTTCCATGGTACAGATGAGGCATGGAGAGGGCAAATTACACCCCTAAAGTCACACAGCTACTGAGCGGGCAGGGATTTGCACACGATCCTCTCTGTCTCCAAAGCCTGCACTATTTGCACGGCCTCATACCGCCCCCTCGGGAAGAGGCCCAGAGACAGCATACAGACCTTTCAAAAGAGGAGCATGGTCTGCTTTTCCATTTTATAACGCCCTTCTTGGGCGAAACACAGCACACATGCACACCCCCAGCTCCTGTCCTCCCAGGGAAGTTTCACCTTTTTAAATTAAATACATTTTAAGTAATTATGTTTGGAGAGAGACTAAAAAACATTTACATCTCTTTTCTTCTTGCCCCAACACTGGCTGGGGACCTTAGCAAGACATCGGCCATGGCAAGGCAGGAGGCTACCACACGCAGCAGCAGTTACTGGGTCAGAGCCTGGGATGCCCCCCCACCCGCCACCTAGAGGAGCCTTAGGCTAAGCCTCGGGGCCAGTACTCTCCCACCTGACCCCATACCTGACCCAGGAGCAATCACCTTGCATCAAACCCCACGTCAGCCAGCATGTGGCCATGCAGGTCCCTCTGCCTGGTGCCCTCCTTCCCCCACCACTACCCGAGGACAACCTGGCTCTCAGACCCAGACCTAGCCTAGGGTGTCCCATGCTGGCTCTGGGCATGAGGACAGGACGTGGGGACAGCAGGTGCTCCACCTCTGGGCACATGGCCACCGAGGCCGGTTTAACCCAGCACAACTCGTTTTTCAAATGTCCCAGTTTCAGCCTCCTTTCCTGCAACCTGGGCCAAGTTGTCCACCCCTAGATTTCTGTCCCCAGCTCACGGGGCTTGGCTGGGCAAAGGCTGGGGCTGCTGGGGGCTGTTGTGAGCCAGAAGAGCTGCAAAGGCAAGAGACAGAGGTGGCATCAGATGCCTTTCACAAACTGTGCTCCATCCCAAGTACTAGCACCCCTCTGCCCACCGAGGTCAGACCTGTTCTTCCTGTTTGTGGCCCTGCAAATAGAAAGTGCTGGGCCACCCCTCTCCCGGCCTCCTTGGAGAACAGGCTGCCCTTAGCTACCCACGGTCTGCTCTCTGCCCATGCCAAATCGGGAACCTGAGAACCACTGAACCAGAGGCAGACTTTCCACACTCATCCCTCCCAGCCAGCTGGGGCGGGAGTCATTCTATAAGATATTAGCGGACACCTAACCACATTCAGGGTTCTTTGCTGGGGACAGAGATGCGGGGTGCAGTGTGGTAAGGAAAGAAGCTCCCCGACTATTGGGAAGAGAAGTACCACACAAGGCAGAATTGGTTGCCCAGTGATTGGGCTCATCGGCAAGTAGGATCTATCCAATAAGCACCAGACATTAACTCTGACCTGGGGTTTAAGAAGGAAGAGAGACAGTTTCTGCCCTCAAGAAACACTGGTGATTACAATGTAATGTGCTAGGTGTCCAAGGCAGGTATAAATGGGACTTTAGGGAGGTGCAAGGGTTCCAGGTTAGGGACGGCCACCAGGAGGCCTGGCCCTCCAGCATGTCCTGGCTCTAGTCTGGACCCAACTGAAACCCCATCTCAAACCAGCCCCCAAAGCCGTGCATGCTTCTCAGCTGAGGTTAAACAGCTCACCCTCCTCTCCGATTCTGATGACAAGTCTGCATGTTTAAGTTTCCTTTTGGGCTTTTCTATTTATGTTGTCATTGATGACTTTGCTCCTAACTCATCTGATTTCAATTTGGACTGATTTGATCCTAATTTTATTACCATGTAATCTGAATGCATGTAATGACTGTAATTATGCTGCTGAGGGAAACAGCTCCTCCACGGTGGGAAGACCTAAATTTAGGCTTCCTGGCAAGGGACTGCTGGCTGGGTGGACACCCACAGCCACCTCAGAGCTGGCGGCCTATGAGAGGACAGAGGCCCTCCCCTGCCCCAGCTCAGTGAGGCGGGTATTTGGGGCTTTGTCCCAGGGATGGGCTTGAGGCCCCTCTCAAGAGCCTCAGAAACATGCAGGAGTGTGAGCGAGGGGTCGGTGAGCCCCCCTTCTCTGCACCCCCCGGCTCACACCATAGCCCTCTGTTGCGGTGCTGAGTCTGGGTGTCTCCTCTCTGCCGACACCCACAAACCAACCATGTCTCCACAGCTCCCCACTTCTAAGATGCAAGACACCAATAGTCCCCCTGCCAGGATTTGGGGAGCAAGGAGTTTCCCTGCTAATCATAGCGTGGGGAAAGCAAGCAGTGATGGAAGAACCCACCAGTAGCCTGACCCTCCACAGTCCAAGGCCACCTCCTCTGTGAATCTCCTTGACCCATCTAGCCTTCTACATACTTTATGTCATTTATGCCACATATGAGGAGCAGACTGTAATTATTTCCATTTTACGAATGAGGAAACTGAGGCACAGCAAGGTTAGTACTTTACTCAAGACCACCCAGGGGATGGGCAACAGAACTTTTACCCACATCATCACAGAGCCTCTTCCAATGCCTGGAGCCTGTTATAGGTCCTTCTGCCAGATTTCTCCCTCACTAAAACCACCCTCTAAAGCCTGGGGCCGGCTGGAAGCCATGCTTCCCCTTCCCCCCACCATTCACAGCGAGTGGGACCATGCAGGGTCATGTAGGCACTACAGCTACAGGAATCTGAGACTCCGGAGACAGAGGGGAAGGTGCTGTTTCTTCCCTGCTCCTCATGCTTGGGGGTCAACCCTCTCTGTGGCAGACAGGACAAGGCCCACCGGGGCTCTGAGGTGGGGACGCAGGGGAGGGTCGGGGCCAGTTTCTAGTCCCCGGAGGGACTTGGCGGGAAGGATTAGAACACGAGTCTCCCTTTCCAGGGCTGGATACCTAAGGAAGTGGGGTGGGGGGGGGGGGGCGGCAGCAGGAGCCGGACAGGCCGCTAATTCTGAAGCATCTGCTGTATACCCCTGGAGCCTGGCCCCTGCTGCCCTGAACAAACTGGGCACCCAACCATGGTGAGGGTGGGCTTGGGGGGTTGGGACAACAGGCAGGGGAGGACTGTGTATGGCAGCAGCTTCCTTTGGGGAGCTGCTGGGCCTGGAGGGCAGATGGAGGAACTGGGGCTATCTTGCCTGCAGAGAGAAGTGGGCTCCTGCCAACCTGAAGGAGCAGATGTACTTGTTCTAAGACAGCCCCTGACATCAGGAGGCTGATGTGGGCTTAAGGAAGGAGAGACCCTTAGGAAGTGAGCTCCTAGTGAGAGGAGACACCATGCAGAGGCCCTGCCTCAGGACCCCATAGACTTAGAGCAGCCACCACAGGAGCCTGGGTTGGGGTGGGAGGGGGGCGGGGGGTGCTACAGGCCCAGCGCCTATCACCTGCTTCCGTGAGGGCCTCAGGGCCTGCCTGCAGTAAAGCCTGTCCTCTGGGGAGAGGGCTCACCGGACAGTTCCACAGCCCCAGCAGAGCCCCAGGCAGGCAGCTGAGCACAGGGCAGGGACCTGTAGGCTGAAGCCCAGAGGAACGAGGGGCTGACAGAGGAGGCTACCCTCTAGTCCTGCCCACACAGAACTGCACCCTGCAGTAATGTGCAGCCTCTATGCAAACGATGGTTGGCCCAGGTGCTCCAAGTCCTGTCCACTACTGCCCTGCTGGGCAGGTGGCAGGCCCTCTACTTTTGATTCTACATTCGGCTCTCTGGAGACCACAGCTCAAGGCTGAACCACAAAGCTGACACAGTCCTGAGTTGGGGGACCTGCTGCTGCAGATGGAGGCTGCTTTTCTCAGATTTCCCCTTCCAGGCCTATCTGCCTCACAGCTTCCCTCGCGCCCCCACCCCTTATACACGCAGCAGGATTGCATGCCTCCATCCCATGCTCACCACCACCCTCCCGCAGGAGCTGCCGGAATCTGGACCCTACCCCCACGGCTCACTCACCCAATGCAGGGACCCGATGCAGACCTTGGCGGCCATCAGGGGCACAGTGGGGTCCGAGGGCCGAAGCTTCATGCACTCCCGCAGCAGAGACACGGCGTAGGCTGACTGCAGAAGAAAGGGCAGGTGACACCATTACTGACAGCCCTGGGCCTCAACAGACTGGGTGCCTCATGCCTACGGCGGGGGGGAGCTCCCAAACCGCCAGTCCTTGCTCTGTACCCCTTTCCTCCCAAGAGCCAGGAAGAGGGCCCAGTGAGAGGAACACAGGTCATGATGGTGGACAAATCCCTTCTGGGCCTCAGGTTCCTCATCTGGAGAATGGAGGCTGTGACCTTTGCCCAGAGGTGATGTGCCAACAGCTAAGGTAACACCAGTTGGAAGCTCTTCGGAAGGAACTCAAATATGAACCATGGAAATTTTAGAGGCCAAAAGGGGCTCTCTCAAACTTCTGAGTTCAATAGCCTTGGTTTACAGGGGACGGGATGACACCAAAGCCCTGCAGGAGCTGGAGGCAGGGCTGTGGTGGGGAGATGAGACGAGGCATAAATGCTGGCAGAGGAGGAGGAGAGAAGTCTAGCTGGCAGAGCCAAAGAAAACCTCCAGCCAGGAATCCGAGGCCCCACAAGGCTCCAGGGACTCGGCCACAGAGATGGGGCCAGAATGGACCTGTTGACAATGGCCATATGTGGAGGGATGGCCAGGAGGAGAGACCATCCGCAGCCAGGCAGCAATACGACCAATCACAATAATGAGAAGAACACCAGCTAACACTTACTTAGATCTTACTATGTACCAGGCACTGTTATAAATCAGGGCCAAATGTGGCCCTCTGTCTGCTCTTGGAAATAAAGTTTTATTGGAACTCAGCCACACCCATTCATGTATGTATTGCCTACAGCTGTTTTTATGACAGAGTGGAGTAGTTCCCACAGAGACTACTTGGCCTGCAAAGTCAAAAATATTTACTATTTGACCCTGTATAGAAGGTCTGCTGTCCTCTGTGCTAAGTGCTTTATAAATATTAAGTCATTCATTTTTCACAACTCTTCTATGAGGTAGTATGCTATGTCCCTATTTATAGGTGAGGAAACTGAAATGCAGAGAAGTTAAGTAGCTTGTTCAAAGCCACAGTACCCATAAGTGACTGAGCTGGGGTTTGAACAGTCTGGCTCTAAGCTTGTAACCACTGCCCTATTCTGCTCTGTGGTGACTACCTTGGCAGAAGAAGCCTCTGTCTCCCTGCCGCACGCGCGTGCGCGTGCGCGCGCACACACACACACACACACACACACACACACACACACACACACACAGAGTCAGGGCTTCTGACTGAGTCCAACACTTTTCCAAGAAACTCAGCAGTGACAGCACCCCAAGTGTGCACACTCCCATGGTTGTGTGACCCCCAGGTAGGCAGGCAGGCAGGCAGGCAGGCAGGGGCATGCGTGTGTAACTACAATTCCCACATGCTAAGCCCTGCTGCGAGTCAAGCTTCCTCACCATTAATTAGCTTTCACCCTCCCCAGCAACTCCGAAGGTTATCACTGAGGAAGTGGGACTCTGTTAGGCTTACTTGTCCCCAGCTCAGTGTGAGAGACTGGCAGAAACAGACATGGAACTCAATATCTGTGTCCACCCTAGACCCCCAGCCTCTCTCTAGCTACCCCTCCTTTCTCAGCCCAGACATGACAGACTGAGGCTCTGGGCTCAGGCTTATTAGGCCAGTTCCAGGTGTCCTAGTCAAGGGCCAGTTCCCGGCCCAGTACTGGGCTGGGGTTGTGGGGTCACTGCAGGAAGGCGGAAGAGGTCATGACTCTTGCCTATCAGGTGCCTGCACAAAGGTCAGGGACAGAAGACAAAAGCTACCATTCCCCACTGCTCTCTTGAGAACCACAGGACACACGAGGGTATGAGACCAAGCACAGGAGGGTGTCAGCAGACAACCTGTTCTGGCAGGCTGGGAGACTGGCCTAGGCTGCAGGATGGGAGGTGTCGTGAAGGGCCTGAAGGGGCTGCCAGGAGATGCACAGCTCCTGTGAATGCAACTCCCAGCACCCCCCGCCACGGCCCCCTGTCCACACAGCACAGCAAGCCTCGGGTTCTCCTTGGCCTCATTCCCTGGCTGCTGGCCTCTGCAGGGTTGAAGTGTTCGCTGACCTTGAAATAAAGGTTCTATAACCCTGACTGTCCATGTTCACCACACACAGACCACAAAATGCTGCTATTTAAGGAGCCATCTGAGGACTCCACAGTCACGGTTGGCAGCTTTTTTTTTCTTTTTCTTTTTTTTTTTGTCATGCTGGTTACCTAGCAACGCAGCCAATGTGACTGCTGAGGAGACCAAGAGAAGGAGCGACCTAAATCATGTCATGGACCTCATCGTTTCTTCCTGCAGGTTGAGGTGTCAGATGTGTTTATATTGGCCTGGCCTCACCTTCGGCACAAGTGCAGGTACAAGAACCTTGATTCCTACCTTAGGCTTTGGCAGAGGCCAGCTCTGGCCAATGTCGAGGGCTGCCTGGGCCAACCAGGCAGACTGAGCTGGTGTGCAGGTTCCTGAGGGGAGTGCAGAGTGCATTTCCAGAACAATCTCCTGCTACACCAAATGCAGGGATGGGTATAACCCACTGTCTCCAGACTGTGGGGTCTCATGTGCGAGGAACTCCCGCACCTATAAGCACCCCAACTCCCTGCCTATAAGCCCATTCTCATGCCCACCTTGCTGGTCTGTGAAGGAACCAGGCCCGACCACCAACTCCCTGGATCCTGGGACGTGCCAGACTGCGTGTGGACCTCTCTGATCTCTGAGCCTGGCTCTTCTCAGTAAGGAGGTTCGAGATCCTGTACCTCCCAGACTAACATGACACCTTCTCCTGAGACTGGGGGGCTTCCTGGAGTACCACCAGATATTAAAGCTAACTTCTGAGTGTGGTACATTCTTCTGAGAGGGGTCCCCAGCTTTCCTTGGCATCTCAAAGGGGGTTCATGATTCACAGAAGGGTGAGGACCACTGCCCTGGCCCTGGGCCTCTCCTCCTGGTTCATGCTCACTATTATAAGACTAGAGGCTCTTTGTTTCCCAGAGTCGGGAAGAAGCTGTCACATGCCCCTGTGAGCTGTCTGCCCAGGCTCTGTGTAAGCTCCAGCCCTCCCTCAGGCCTCACTCTGTCTGTGGCTTGAACTCCCCCTGAGCCTTGACAGGACCCTGCTGAGCACAGAGCCAGGGGACATCATGTCTGTGCATTTAGGAGGCTCTGGGAGGTCAACTTGATGGGGGAGGGGAAGAAGTCTGGGAAGACAAACTTGATAGTGGGGGGCGGGGTGGTGCAGGGGTGGGAGACTCCCCAGGTGATTCTCACCATACTCCCCTGGCCCATTCCCACCTGTCAGGCTGCAGCCCCTGCTCTTCTTCCTCTTCCCTGCCTGACCCGGCCAGCATGGCTTCCATTTGTGGGGGAGATGCTGGCAAGCCCAGGAGGGCCCGCCTCAGAGACGAGCTGCAGGGCTAGAAATGGCAGGTGGCACAGATGGGCGGGGGAGGGGGCAGGAATTCCCTCAGCCCCACAAAAGGGCTCTGGGTGTTTACAGCTCTTGGCACGATTTGCAAGCTCCTGCCACCTTATTTCCTGCATTCATAACGTCCTCGGCTCTAACACCCTCAGCACCCAGCTCCGGAAAGGTTTTCCTTTCATGTTACTGCTGAAAATAGAGGCTTATGTAAGTGTAATTCTCATCAGAGGAGAAAGCAGGGGGTGCTGGAACAGGGCTCAGTGGGTAGAGTGCAAAGGTGGCCCTGGTGACCTGGGATAAGGGCAGTCTCCCTGCCCCCGCCCCAGCCACATCCTCTGACGCAGTCCTCCCTCTGAACTCCCAAACTCCCATGTGGGAGCTGCTGTTCTGCTCCACCCTCAACCTCTCCCTCCCAGGCAGGTCCTTCCATGGGAAGGTCCTTTCCTGACACCACACTCGATGGGCAGGAAGAGAGCTACGGCCCAAATGGAACAGGGGCGCCTGGGTGGCGCAGTCGGTTAAGCGTCCGACTTCAGCCAGGTCACGATCTCGCGGTCCGTGAGTTCGAGCCCCGCGTCAGGCTCTGGGCTGATGGCTCGGAGCCTGGAGCCTGTTTCCGATTCTGTGTCTCCCTCTCTCTCTGCCCCTCCCCCGTTCATGCTCTGTCTCTCTCTGTCCCAAAAAATGAATAAAAAACGTTGAAAAAAAAAAAATTAAAAAAAAAAAAAAATGGAACAACATGCTCCTTGCCCAGAAGCCTTGTTCCAGGCCTGTTTCACACAGTGGTACTCAAGTCACACAGGGAAATGCTCCGATGCCACATGTGTGCACATGTACTAGGAGAAAAGCATCCACAGACTCACACTGCACACCTGGCACCCTCATAACTCACAGGGGGACACCAGAGTCACACAGGGGTCTGTGTGTGACCCTCTGGTGCCCCCCACTCTCCTGGAGATTAAAACCTGATGCGGGACATTTCTGAATCACCGCCACACCCTCCACTCACCTCTGGGAGGGACCAGAGGAGAGCAGAGGCCCCATGGGTGGGGCCCCATGGGTGCAACCTCCCCCACCCCACATACGCCCCGGGTCTTACCTTCCCACAAGCCACCATGGAGAGGGCCACTTGGTACCAAAGGTGAAATTCTTCAAAGGCAAACTTCATGGCTCGCTCCAGGCACTGAGGAGAGGGGGCTGGTCAGCACTTCCCCACCGGGGGTCCTCCCCTCCCAGCCCAGTTCACTCCCTTCCAGGGTAACCACTGCCCAAATCACTTCCTGGAGGAGGCTGTCTTCGGCCCACACTTGGTTCCCGTCAGCAAACGCCAGGCATCACCTGTCCCTGCCACAGGCATGCTGGATGACTTTGCACAAGTCTCTTACCCTCTCTGCCTCTCTGTTCCTACCTCCACAATGTGTGAAAACCTTCCAGGGTGATGGTCAAAAGTGAATGAAATTGGGTCTCGGTTTTTAAATTTTAAACATCCCATAAAAATGATAAGTGACATTCATTATTGTGCATGGTACCATTCTCAGCTTTTTACATGTATTAACTCATTCATTCTCCCCAACAACTCTGTGAGGGGGGTTCTCTCATTATTCCCATTTCACAGATGAGGAAGCTGAGGCTTGAATGACTTATCAGGGTCACAGGGCTAGTAACTGGCAGAGCAGGCTGACTACAAAGCCCCCCAGATGGAAAGGCTTTTTCTCGGTTCTGCTATTCTCTATGACCACCGAGAAGACTGACTGCCCCACCTGCCTGTCCAGTCCTGGGCAAGCCCGAATCAGGGGTGGCCTGGTGAGATCCGACAGACAATACAAGTGCTTCCAGGCGATGGAGGCAGAAGCCAGCATGTGAGGACAGGATTCATCATGTGGCCGTGGTCAGGCGGGGTGGGGAACAGAGGTGAGGTTACAGGACCAGACAGTATGTATTTAAGAGCTCGCTGGCCTGGGTTCACTTGCTGGCTCAACGTGCACTCCCACCGCCATCTTGGGCAAGAAAGCATCTCTCTGGGCCTTGCCTTCCTTGTGGTAAACTCAAGAGAATACTACTTAAAGAAGGTATCCTCTGAGAGCACCTTGCGTGGCACCTGGGGCAAGCAGGAGCTCAGCAGATGTCACCCACCCCAGGAACCCCGTAAACACATGGGAAGAGAATCTACTGCCAAGAGGCCTATCCCTAGTGCCACCTTTGATCCCAGCCCAGATTGGAAAGCTCAAACATGTACACGTGCCATTCGCACTGTGGGGGACGGAGAGAGGGACGGCTTGGTGCTCTGGTCCTTCCATCTCCACCCCGGACAGGCACCATCCCTAGAGCGTTGCCCGACCAGTGTCTGCTCAATAGATTGGGGGTGCTCTGTCTAGCTTGGGTGGGAGGGGGCCCAGGTTCCCGACACACACCAAGCTCAGAACCTTGTTGGGAGAGGCAGTAATGAAACACCAGTGTCCTCTGTGGGGGAAACTGAGGGGTGGATAATTTTCCCTTTGTATTTCTCTATGCAACGCCATGTGTTTTTTTCAAAAGAAAATCACATAAAAACACTAGTAAAACAACTGAAAACCAAAACCCCACCCTGCCAGTGATGAGCAGCTCTCCCAACATTGGAAATGGAATGGTCCCAAGCCTGGTCTCCCAAGAACTGAGCTGTACCCCTTGGTGGAGGCAGGAAAGGGACAGAGGAGGAGGTCCTTGGTGGGCCACCTGACTTCTGGGGAGGGGTGGGCCACCGTACCTCAGAGAGCATGACATACTGGCCTCTCCTGCCCAGCGTGATGCTCAGGAGGTCATAGATGGCTGCAGCGTTCCGCAGGCTCACTTCCCGGTCCTCCTCCTGCTCCGGTGCTCGGCTCAGCACCACATCTCGGGTAGCCTGTGGAGGAACGTGGTTTGGGAAAGAGCAAGGACAGAAAATAAGCAGCCGCCTGCCTCCAAGGCCCGGTGACCATCACCCTTACATTGCTAACCCAGGCCATGCTCCTAAAATCAGCCAGAGCCTTTCCCCATCCCCATGAAGGCCCCCATGAAAGAGAGAAAACCCTCTACTCATAGCCCAGGTGACGAAGCAGTTCTGAAGGTTCCTGCTATTCAATGTTTTAGTCTGCAAAATCTCAAACCTACAGAAAAATTTCAAGGATAATGGCACTGATCACATTTGCCTGTCTCTAGTATATCATCATCATCATAATAATAATAACAATAATAAAGTCATTATGGTAAGATGACCCTTTGCCCCTAAATACAAGAGGGCATTTTTTTTTTTTTAACAACCACAAGAGGAATGCCAGTATTTTAGGAAATGTAAAACTGAAACCTCTCATACCAGCTCACAGTCAGATCTTACCACCTGCCCACTGCTGGTCTAACTAGAAATTTTCTCATCCCAGAAACCAATCCAGGACCATGCCCTGCATTCAGGGAGTACGTCTCTTTTGTCTCCTCTCATCCAGAAGAGCCCCTCAGCCCTCGTCTGTCTTTCAAACACTGGCATTTTTGAGGACATGTTTTTGTGTTTTGTGGAACAGCTCCTTGTGTGCTTGGAATTGTCCACTCACAGAAAGAGCTTCAGGTAATATCTGGAACTGTCTAGATCAGGTGGGTGGTTCTGCTGCTTGACTCACAGGAGGGGAGCTTGGGCTGTGGCTCCTTGGTGTCCTCTGCAGGTCCCCCGAGTCCCTCTGATAAGGACTCCTCCGCTGCTATACTTCCTTCCCATCACCCTGTGTCCAACCCAGACCCTATCCTGACTCCTTCTGACCATGGAACTCTCATGAGCTCCCTAAGAAACCTCTCCCATAACATAGGGCCTCTGTGCTTGGTGTCCAGCACTTAGGAGTTCAGTAGCTCAGAGTTGCCAGGTGGCTACTGGGTGGGAGGGTGGTGGCAGGGGGCGGGATGGGGGGAGGAGAATGGGAAAGTGTGCTTTAGGAGTAGGTGACTGTCCAATCTGTATCGCCTGAAATCTCCCCCGTGTGGATTTAGGACCCTCTTTTTCTATGGCCTGTGATCCCACCCCCTCTTGTAAACCTGTGCCCTGGGGACGACACTCAGGCTCGGCAGTAATTCAACACGAATCATGGTTCTTCGAGCTGAGCAGCAACAGGGCAGGGACCAGGCTAGAGATGCTCTGGGACCTCTGCCTCCCCCAGCCCCCACCACACATACCTGAGCACTGTATCTGAACTGAAGGAAAGCTGGGTTCCAGCCAGATGTCCCTACTGGCAACTCTCAGTATCCTCCTCCATCTGTATTAGGGACTGAGCCCCCTTTTGTATGTTGGGACCCACCCTCTTCTACTTTCCCACACAGGACCTCAGAACCAAAGATGCTGGGATAAAAGGAAACTTAAAATGACAATCCTTCCTGTCCAGAGATGGTCCTCAAAACTTCCACCTGGGAAGGACTAATAACCCCTCCTCCAGGTCAGGGGCTGAGGCTCCCAAGGGCAAGCGGTTATAGAGGCAGAAGAAGGTCAATGGCCTTCAGACTGCAGGCTCTGAAAAGTGTCCTGTTGTGCAGGCCTGAAGTGCATTCCCATAGTCTTCTGGAAGCCAAAATGCCTGTAAGACCCAAGGAAGTAACTCACCCATGGGGGCATTTCAGGAAGGCAAGGCAGTGGCCAGGGGCTCTGATGGCTGTTCCTCCAGCCACAATAGGTGAGGGCTGCCAACCCTCCCCCCCGCCCCCACCATGTACATGTACCAGTCCCAGGAGAAGGTGCCGGAGAGGCCAGGAGATCCCCAGAAAGGATGAGCACTGGTGCCAGCTGGATAAACAAGAGCTGGTCAGGAACTCCAAAGGGTTAAGGGAGAGGAGCAGAGAGGGAAAGTGCCAGAGAAATCCCTCTCCTTCTCAGTGAAATCCACCCACACAGGCACCATCAGGAAGAGAGAAGAAATTCTGAGAGGCTTGGCAGGAGCTATTTCTCTAAGCAGAGCAGGGACACAACACTGGCCATGTACCTCCCCCCTCCGCCACTTCCGGCCTTCCCCTCCAGCAGCTCCCCAGCTCTGGCCACTGAGGGTGGGGCCCAGAGAGGTGACTTTGCCAGGCAGCAATGACAGGGGTGGGGGACAATGAGAGGATGGGAGGTACAGACCCTGCCCTCAGGGAGGGGCCGTGGAATCTTCTGGAAGCAGCAACAGTACTTGCGCCCAGTGGAATTTGACCTAGAGCTTGGCTGGGAGAGGGGTCCTAATGGAAAGGGGACAACACTGGCAGCCTGTGGTGGAGTGGGGTTGGGGGGCTTTTCTGTGGGGAGTGGGGAGATGCCTGGCTGGGCACATGCAGGACCTAGGAAGCTACCCATGCATACCAATATCCTTCTGGGGATGGTGAGCAGTGAGCTATGACCGAAGCCTCAACTCTGGTTGGCCTGTCCTTGAAGAACAGCCCCTGCAGACCTCAACTCCCAACCCCCTCCAGACTGCTCCAGGACAAAGTCAAACCTCCTCTTCTGTGGCTGCCATGAGGCCCTTCGCCATGAAGTCCTGCTCACCTGGTCAGCTTCTCCCACAACCAGCTCCCAACTGTCCCCCTGCCCCATGGGACTCCTTCAGCTCCCTCTCTGCACCATGGACAGACAGTCTGTAACCTCTGTCAATCTGGATGCCCCCTGGCTCCTTACAACCCAACTCACGTACCTGTTCCTTCAGGTGTTGACCTGACTTATCCCACCAGGCAAGGCCCCCTGCCCGTGTCCTCTCCCAGCATGACACACAGACCCCAGCCCCTGTATGCTCAACAGTTCTTGGGGGTTCTTGGGGCAGGGATGTCTCGCTGTCTCCAGCACCTTCCTTGGTCCATGTCTGTAGAATGACGCTGAGAGAGAAAGATTTCTGGACCTAGTGTGGAAACTTTCTTCTCTTGCCCTAGACCTTGCCTTTGAAGACAACAGTGTCTCTGAATGTGTGCGTGGGGGATGGGAGCGGTGGATTTCCAGCACTGGGCATGGATTGAGTCAGAAGTCCAGGAACAGATCTGAGCATCTCCTCAGCCTGGGGGCTGGCCTCCCCAGAAGGTAGACAGCAGGGAAGGGGTCTCCTCAGGGGTCCTCGGGACCTGGCGCCTGTGTCAAAAGGGAAGCATGGTTCCCCAAAAGAAAGCCAAAAGCAGAAGTTTGCCCCAGTTCCTATGGCTTTGGGGCAGGGCTGCGGTGAAATGCTACAGTGGTGCTCGCCCGCCGGGTGGGGGAAACAGGGCAAAAGGAAGGAAGCTGTGGGGGTTAGCAACAGGGCAGGGATTCATGTGCGGCATGGAGGGCGGAGCCTCAGACACTCTGGGGACTTCTGGTCACTGCCTGTGTGCCCTGAGTGTGCTGTTCTTCCTCCCCTGGGCTCACCACCCTCAGGCCAGCGATACTACAAGATTCACGAGCAACCTTTGAACTAGTCCCAGCCACTCTTTTCCTCCACCATCCAAATGGCCTTGCTAGGAAATCCTTCAGATCAAATGCAGTGACAGATATGAATGCACCAAGACCCATAAAGCAATATGTAGACACTAAATACTCTTCTCACCATCACCATCCTTACTAGGCTGGGCGTAACACAGAATATTCTCCCAGCACAACCTCCAGGACCTTCCGCCTCTGGACATTCCCTGTCCTTGTCTGGTCCACGAATTCTGTCCCAGGCAGGGCTTGTGAGCTGTACCTTCTCCCAACCTGGGCCCTCTGGATGTCTCCCCATGGAAGCCCCCTCCAAACTGAGGGCATTCACGCAGGCCCTCTGCAAGTCAAAAGAGGAAAAGCAAAGAAGAATGTTCTTCCCCACCCCCATGATCCAATAGCTCATTACTGCCAGCATGACCCATATCTGGTGTTTGGAGAAGGATCCATGAAGCAAGTGTAGGGCCTCCCAGGAGGTCAGCGAGACAACTGCCAGGTCTCCAGGCAGGCCAGCCCGTGTGAAAGCTGAGGCAGGAGACTCCTCTTCCAACAGTCATCCTTCACGTGTGCTGCATGTCACCTTTTCAGGGTCACATCTGTCACATCTCATCCAGCCTCACAGTAACTCCAGGGAGGGGCAGGGGAAACTGCTATGCCCCCTGGGCAGATGGGAAACTGAGTCCCAAAAGGTGAACTCATTGTGCAAGGTCCCCGAGAGTTAAGGCTGCGCCTTCAACAGCCAGTCCAGGACAGCTTCTGCCTGCCTCTGGTCCTGACCTTATGCTGACTGCAGGGCCTCAGACCACACTGACCTTCGCTTCCACCTGGTCCCATTTCTCCTCTCTAATCCTGGACACAAACAGGGTAAGAGAAGTAAAGGGAACTAACTTGTTGAGTACTCTGTAAGCATCTCACAATGACCTCATGCACTACTATCCTATTTTACGGATGAGAAGACTGAGGCCCAGGGAGGCTCCCCAAGGCATACAGATAGGTGGGACCCAGATTAGAGCCTAGACATTCTGACTTCACCCCTGGAGGCCTCTGAAGAAGTGTCCAGTAGCCTCGTCCAATCCAACAGAAGCCCTGGGATGGCTCTGCTTATAAAGGAACCAAAGCAAAACACAAGGCTGGGCATTCCAATCAGGAAAAAAGCCCCTCGGGCAATGGGTCCAGCCGTGTTCTCAGACACAGCTGCTCCACCGGCCAAGGACCCGGTCTCAGGGCCTGCTGCTGCCACCCTACAAAAGCACCCCGGAAAGGAGTCTCCCAGCAGCATCTGCGACTGGCACCTGCCCCTCCCTGGAGGGCACTGTCATGTTCTGCTTGTGCTCTCGTCCCCCACCAGCAGACATAATTACCACGGCTCTCAAGCTGCTGGTCCACAGAGCCAAGAAATAACATGCTCTGTGACGTGTCCCATCTACGCAGCAACCCGGGCCAGGCCCACGCCAGCCCCCACTCTCCTGCTGCATCAGGCTTCTGCGGCAGAAATCGCAGCTCTTCCTGCCAGCGAGGGCGAGAGGCTCTCCCACCTCTACTGAACCGACTGTTCCGAGCTGGCAGCATTATCAGACCCTTTACCATCACAGTCTGCAGCAGCACAGGGCCTCGTGTTAAAGCAAACCAGGTGCCAAATGCTGGAACGATCTGTGCTCATCTGCTGAGTCCCAAATGGAATCAAGCCCAAGAAGCACTTTCTTTTCTTCTTTTCTCTTCTTTTCTCTTTTCTTTTCTTTCTTTTTTTTAAACTGAATGGTATCCTCAAACCAATTTATGTCCCAACCAGAACTGAGCCTCAACATATTCTAAAATGACTGAGCTGGAGCCAAGTATTTATCAGGACAAAACAAATGCGTGGTGAACATCTACAATGTACTAGGCGCCTTGTGTTCATTTTCTTGCTTTTTCTGTGCAAGAGAGGACTTATTAGTCTCATTTTACAGAGGAGAAAACCAAGGATCAGGGAGGTAAGAACCTTGTCCAGGCCACACAGATTGTGAATGGCAAATTCCAGACTCAGACTGCTGGGTGTCTGACACTGGGCATGGCACAGTTAGTTAAGCTGCAGGGTCCTGGTCCCCAGAGGCTTACTCGTCCACCCCGTTCTCACTCAACACCAGGCCTTTGTGCCTTTTTAGTTTCCAAGCACCTGATACCAGCAGCAACTTCTCCACCAGCTGAATGAAACAGGGACCCACAGATTGTCTGCCTTAGCATATATTTTATGCCTAGATCAGTATTGTAGAAATGATCAAGATTTCTGTACTTGCTGGTTCCCCAACTGTTTGAGAAAATTAGACTAGTTTTTGATATAGGATTCTTTTAAAAACTAAAATACATACTTGGGCTTCAGCAGATGGGGGTGGAGGGATTCCTCCTGATATGGGGACCAGGATTCTCCAGCTCCCTGGATAAAGGGTGGAAGTAGGTGGAATTGGGGGCTGTGATTGAACTCCTCATCATTGTTTCTCTGGTGCTGGGCATGGCCTGGTATGTTGTAGCTTCTCTAACAAGACTAGATGGATGGACACATGGATGGAAGGATGGATAAGCAAACAGGTGGGTGGATGGATGAATTTTAAAATGTCCTTTTGGGGGCACCTGGGTGGCTCAGTTGGCTAAAAGTCTGACTTCAGCTCAGGTCATGATCTTGCATTTTGTGAGCTTGAGCCCCGCATCAGGCTCTGTGCTAACAGCTCTGAGCCTGGAGCCTGCTTTGGATTCTGGGTCTCCCTCTTTCTCTGCCCCTCCCCCGCTCATGCTCTGTCTCTCTTTCTCTCAAAGATAAACATTAAAAAAAATTTTTTTAATAAGTAAAAAATAAAACAATAAAACAAAATGTCCTTTTGGCCCCAAAAGCCCCAAAACTAGGTCTAAAACACAAATCTTCTTCAACCAGTTATAACTCACATCCCTTGCATTTCTGTGAAAGCACTTGTACGGTTTCTATTTACCTCTTGAAAGACAAGGGGATTCCCTATTCATTCTGATCACGTTTGGCTGGCCTGTAACAAAAACCGTATCTAAGGTAACAGCCCCAAGCTCAAGACTGCTTGCAAGCTACTACTCTGAGTTCCAAACCACAAAATAGGGGCTGACATGCTCAAGAAACCTGTGGACACCGTTTCCCAGAGCAGCTGCTCTGGTGATCCTAGAGGTGGAAAGCTTTCATGATTATGTCTCCTGGGCTGGCTCTGCTGGGGTAGCTTTTACCACAGCATAATGAATTCGGCACGTATCAGGAAAACCCAAGTAGCAGCCAAGGCAGCCAGCTGCTGTTCTAGAGGCTTCTCCCTATCATCTGCAGCCAAGCCCAGCCAGCATCAAAGGGAGATGAGGAAAACCCCACAGGTACATGGAAGCCAGGCTGAGCCTCAGGATTCAGCTAAGGGATCAGAGCCCAGGAGGCTGGAATAGTGGTGTCCACACCTGATTGAAAATGTGACCCGCAGGGGAAGAGGGTACGAAACAAGGGCAAGGGAGAAGTCAGAGGCTATTTGGTCTCTCTGAGAAACGGCTCTGAGCCACAGAAGCCAGATCCAGATCCCAGGTGGAAAGCCCTCTGTAGATGAGACACCAAAGCTCTCCCCCAGATTCCTAAAGTTTCTAGACATGTGACAGGCTGGGTGTGAGCAAGAGGAAACAAACCAGCCAGCCCTGGAAGAGTGCCTCCTCCCAGCCCAGTGCACACAGCGTCTGGGCACTTCCTCTGCTTTGTGTGCTACAGGAATTCCCAGGACACCACCTGGCCAGCCGGCCTGCACCCTCTGAGTCTCCTGGGCAGGCCAACAAGTCACACGGCCTCTTGCAAAAGGGCAGGAGCTTCTTGGAGAGAAATCCCACGTTTAGGAAAATTCACTTTGGCTCCAAATGTAGGCCATTTTTTAGTAAAAGGCCATTCTCCACTTGGAGATATAGTAGGGTAGTTTGAGGGTTTGGGGTTGGGTGGGGGGATAATCTAATGGAAGGGCATCTGAACTCTGGTCCTGGGCTCCCAGATCAGGCAGAGGCCACCAAAAATGGCTAAGGGAGACAGAGTCCAGCCTCGGTCCCTGCCATCTCACATCGACAGGCACGTCCCTGCTTGCAAAGCCCTCCCTGAGCCTCGTCTCATTTGATCTTCAAAACTACCCCCTTGGCCTTTTTACAGATGAGGGAGCCAAGAATCAGAGCAGTTTGTAAGTGGCAGAATCCAGATTGCAGTCCAGGGCTTGGGCTCCATGGCCTGTGTTTTGGAAGTTATTTAGGGAGGTGGACATCATTCAATTCATGGCTGTGAAGATTATTAGCATGTGACCTTGACCAAGACACAAACCTGCCCTGGACCTTACTTTTCTCATCTGCACAATGAGAACATATTAGTACTAGACTGAACCATATGAAATGGTTATTTTTTTCACATGGCTCAACATAAGGCTTCTCTCTATGAGATAATTGGCTCAGAACCTGGCAGAGAAAGGACCTATGAAATGTTCCTGCTTTCGCCTTTTTGCCTCCCACCTGTCCTTCCTCAGCATGGGAAGGGGGGTTTCCCGAGACAGATGACTTCAGTGCAGTCTCATCCGAGAGTGGTAGGTGGTGAGATGGCTCAGGTGTGTGGGTGGGGGCAGGGTGGGGTACCAGTCTATGTCTGAGATGCCAGAAGTAGAAACTGGGGCTCAGTCTGTGGTTAGAGTGGGGGCCCATTTTCCATGAAAAGAGCATTGTTCTCCCATGAAAATCAAACCCTGCACTTGGTATTTCTATCCTCACCTCGGGCTAACCAGCTAGATGCCCCTTCTTCGAGCAACCACTCACCCCCTCACCAGCATGACCCTGCAAACCTTCTGGACCATGGCCTGGATAAGGAAGGCTATTATCTCTCGCTGCCCCAGTCCAGTGTCCCTCTCCTGCCTCCCTGCTGGCAGACCTGGTGAGGTGGAAGAAACCCACTGACCAAAGCTCTCTGAACAAGTCCTATTACTGCACTGTCCCAGGTGTCCAGAGGAATATTAGTTTCAGGCTCTTCAGGGACCCAGCTCATGGGGTCTTGGTTTCTTAAACTCCACTTCTACAAGCTGCTCTCAGATGTGCCAATTTAGCAAATTGAGTCCCCAACCTGGGGGGAGGTGGGGTGTCCCCAGCTCACAAGCTCTGAGGGACCCCTTAGCCAGAGGGCTGACATGCAGCCTTGGACTCCACCCAAGCACACCACGTGGGCAGCACCTGCACCCTCTGGCTTCGCTGCTCCAGCACACCCCTCCTCCGCCTCCCTCCGTCCAGTCCAGGCCATCCTTCTCACCATCCCCTGGGCCACACTCTCTCCTCCACTGAGGCTCCAGGGTCCATGCGTGTGTATGTGTGAACACGTGTCTGTGTGTGTATGTGTGTGTGGGGGGGGGGGGGGGCTCATCTCCCTGCCTGAGGCAGGGGAAATGGGTCTTATGAAAACATCCAAAGAGCACTTCCTGCACACTTTGTCCAGCACACTTTATCCCTCCTCTGCTTTATTTCTCCACAGTACTCAGACACTAGCACCCTGGACATTGCAGTGGTTGATTAATTCATTGTCCACCTCCCTCACTAGAATATAAGGTCCATGAGGGTGGAGACTTTTCTCCGCTTGGTTGCTGCTGCCTTTCTGGCTTCCGGAACAGGGCCTGGCACAAAGTAGATGATAATAAATAGTTGGGTGAATGACTGAATTCCTTCTACAGGCACACTTACCTCTGTGCACTACTATCATCTAACAGGGGAAGGAACTGAGGCTCAAAGGCACTAGATTTGCCCACGGCCCTCAGGTGACAGCTGGCAGAGCTGGAAGCTGAATCCAGACCTTGTGCCTCGAAAGTGCATGCTCCTTCCACTCCCTCACATTTGCCCCAGAATCAGCACAAGGCTGCTCAGTGCACACTCATGACTTACTGATAATTGTCTTTTGGAATCCCAGAAGAGGTGTTGAGGACTCAACTCAGTCCCTACTCAGGCCCCCAAATACAGTCTGTGCACCAGACCCAAACCTAGTAGCCTAGGGAGCCTCGCCCCAGTGTGGGGCACAAGTCCAAGAATCCTGCTTTATGGACGTCTGTGGGAGGCTGAGCTGGGTCAGGACCCTGTGGCCTGTGCCTGAGCCCTGCAGCCCTACCCCATGGGGGCAGTGAAGGAAAGCCCTGGAGCTTACCATGGACTCACTGATGAGGAGCAGCAGGAGGGCTTCCTCAATATTATCCTTCGGGCAGTAGAGGCTGAAAGACACAAACGGTGGCCCTGGCTCCAGCACAGCCCTCTCAAAGCAGTGCAGCCGGCCTGCCACACCGGCCTTTCTGCCCCAGAGTCAGCAGCTGCCCCGGTAAGGTGACCTGCTCCTGCATAATTCACAGGCACCGGATAGCACCTGCAGCTCTTTATCAAGCCCCAGAGTTATGGATCTGAAAGACTGGGGCGGGTGGTGGGGCCAGAAATACTGCAGATGCTCCAGGGGAAGAAATGTCCCTTCCAGCACCCAGTGCTGCGTGAAACAGCTGGGGCAGGGAGCCAGGAGCACAAATCCCACTTTCGGTTATTAAACAAATACGAGAGAAGCCACACAAAGACTAGTAGGAAGGCAGATACCCTCCAAATAATTCGATCTTCGGATGCCTTAGAGAATTCTCTTCCCAACCCCATCCTGAGACTGTCTTCCCTGGTCTATCTGGCTCCCGCTGCTGCCTGCCTGGCAGTGAGCTGGGTGGCAGCTGGGGCAAGTGCAGGGCAGAGAGAGGGGACGTCGGCAGGGCCGAACCCCAAGTGTGGCATGAGACCAGCAGAGCTTACTTGTCTCCTTCGTAGAGGTGAGGCTTCCGCAGGGCCTGCGTGATGAAGGAGTTCTCCTCCTTGCTCATGAACTCAGGCAGCGGGAGGGACAGGGGGCTCCAGTAGCACTCCTCACTCAAGGAATGTAGCAGGACCCCCGCCAGATGCTTGGCCGCCATCTGGCAGAAAAGGGAGGAAGTCAGACCTGGAACGCCCTCCACCACCCGGCCAAATCCGCTTGCCTTTGTTTGCAGTGTGCTGCCCCTTCAGGAGGCCTGCCTCTCCACCCCCGAGGAGCCCCCTGTTCTGTTTCCAGCACCCCTCCTGTTGGCCTTTGATGGCTTCTACTTCATCTCCTGTCCTCTTTCCTCTCCTAGACAAGACATATGTTTCCTCCTCCTCTGGCCCCATGGAGCCCAGCACTGCTCTGAGTATTCAGCAAGCCCTTGCAGAGCATAAAGCCACTGGCACGGCAGCTCTCTCTCGACCAGATGGCTTTCTGATATTTGACCAAAAATTCTAGAGTGAGAAGCAGCTGTGGCTCTGACTTTGGGTGAATCAAAGCCTGAGAAAGTAGACCTGAATTGGGGCAGGAAAGTGAGTCCAGGTTATTTATTAGGTTCATAAACAATCCCTAAGAATTGGTGCAGCACCTTGCTAGGAAGGGATGACATTAGGTTTTAACTCTGATCTAACGCTAGGGGCTGTGGGCAGTGCTGTGACAAGGATGCTGACGGTGCCTCCCAGACGTAGTGGGAGAGAATGCGGAGATTGATTAACAATGTCTGCCATGAGCACAGACAGGGAGAGGAGAAGCATGCGTGGGACACACTATCATCCCTGATTCATAGGCTGCCTGCTAGCACTTCTGTTGTCTCCCACTGAAAGTGAGCCCTGAACAGGCCAGCCACAGCCAGCACCCAACCCCGAGGCCTCAGCCGTGTGTTATTACCACTTTGAAGTTCTGAGTTGCTTTGGTTTCCACGGTGCGTAGGACCTCCCGGAGCTCTCTCATCCCTTTCACTATGTTCCTAGAGGGAAGACAGCAGAAGCAGGGTCATTACCAGCCTAGCTCCCACAGACACCATCATCAAACCTGCAGATGTAAGCAGAAGCTGGCCCATTAGAGTTTTACTTGAAAACAGTCAGTTGGAATGAAAGGTCAGAGTTGTAACACCAGGATCCTAGAAGCCCAGGATGTAGTTGATCAGAGAATAAGAAGGATCCCTCTCCCTCACAGTCCCCCAGGAACCCAGGCTTCCCATTCACTACCAGAAGGGGACCAAGATGGAATATTTCAAACAAGACGCTGTCTTGGCCCCAAAGTCTTGGCTGGTGTCAGACTTTCTGACTTGAATCAACCTCAAATTCTTCATCTTCACCCACCACACCTGGTCAATGCTGGGGTCCATCCTCACCTCTCAGTCCCCATCACCAGAGCCCTAGACCAGCATGCATCACCACAAAGGCCAGTATCACCTGCCCCCCCCCCCCAACCAGCCCCTGCCAGCTCTCTGGGCCCTGAAATAATTTGCAAGCTTTTTAAAGTGTGACCGAAAGTAAAATATACATTTTAAATTGCAACCCAGTATGCACACACTTTCCTTACATAAAACTGAAGCAAGTTTCTTGACACATTACCTAGCTCTACTGTGTGCCGTCTACTCTGGTATTTCCTATTTTATGTCTCCGTCTACTCCTCTTTTTAAAAATGCTGGCTGCAGCCCACTGAAAAGAACTTGCAGCCCACTAGTTTGCACAACCCACTAGTTGTGGCCTGCAGCTTGAAACACTGCTCCATCGCCCCTGGAGGGGTCCACTTGACAGACAAAAGTCATCTTGTTCCTCCCCAGGCTGGTCCCTTCGTCAGCACCCCCAGGGCTCACAGAATCCAGTCTAGGTCCTCAGCAAGGTATCGCGGGGCTGAAGGGACTGCCCCCTTGCCTCTCTCCCATCTCATCTCCTGCCACTCAGCTCCATTTTGAACAACCGACCCAGGTGACCTATGTCAAGTCTTGGCACAGGCTCCTCTCACTGCCTTAAACAGCCCTTCCTCATTCACCCTCAGAAAGCCTTTCCAATATCACTTCCTCCTTGCAGCCAGCCCAAACTCCTCCCCATGCTCACCCTTTTTGCCTGCGTCCCTCTTGCACCCTGTTAATTCCTCTTCTGAAGCTTGACACTGTGTGATCAGTTTCCATTCATGGGCTGACCCTTGGTGCGCTGTGCTCTCCAAGGGCAGGGCTCCAGTCCTGCTGCTGAAGCTCAGCACTAGCACAGCTCCTGGCACACAGCATGTGCTCAGCAAATGTTTGAGCACCACCCTTCTCATTTCCTGTGGGGGTTCCCTGGATCACAGCTCACAGGGAAAGCAGAGGCTGCCGGGTGGTCAAATTCAGAAGTGAAAGACTACAGAGGGGTGAAGAGCCAAAGGTGGCAGCTAGGGAAGTCACAGGAGCCCCTCCCGCAACTTTCATGCACAAAACAGATTCTTAGGAGCTTTGGGGTGTGGGGCCATAAAAAGAAAAATTTGCAGACCAAGTCCCTGCCTCCTGGGAACCTCTGGTTTCAGAGAAGAAAGTAAAAATGTGCAAACGACTAACATTATAAACACAGATCCTCGTTTGTGGGGCTGAGAATGGAGGTAAAGACCCCTGGGATAGAGTCAGAGTCACAATGACCTTTCCTAGTCTGTCCAGAGCTTCTGAAGAACCAAGAGGGGCAAACAGGACAGGAAGCCACAGAGACGAGGGGCAAACAGGACAGGAAGCCACAGGAAGCCCTTAGAGACGAGTCAAGTTTGGGTACTGCTACAGATACCATGTAGCCTGAGGAGGGGCTCACCTGTGGGCTGTGTACTGTCTCCTCCTCTACAAAATCAGGACTTCAGTTTGGACAGTGTCTCCTAGATTTCTGTCATCTGCATATCACATTTGTGATTGTTGCTACCAGCTGCACACTATCAGTGTTATTATATATGCAATACTTTCCTTTACATCTTCTTTTTTACTTTAGTAAATACCTTCACAAAAAAATACCTGAAATTAGGGATTTGGTATGCTAGGGGTTTTTTTTTGGAAATAGGTATTAAATATAGAAGTACTTATAAAAAGTTAGTCTGTATATCACTCAAAGCCATATTGTGTATCACTAGAGGTAGAGCTTGGGAAAGAATAGATTAGACCACAGGTTCTCAAAGTGTGGTCCCTGGACCAGCAGCATCAGCATCCTGGGAACTTATTAACAATGCAAAGTCTGAGGCCCCCACTCCAGACCCACTGGATCAGAAACTCTGGGGCAGAGCCCGGCAGTCTGGGCTTTATCAAGTCCTCAAGGGCTTCCAATGAACATTCAGTTTTGAAAACCACTGGTTTACCTGATCCTCAGTGTCTTCCAGTTCCCCTATGCTAAGTAAGAAGCCAGGTTCCAGAAGGGACAACTTGACATGGAAAGTCCAGCTTTGCAGCCAGATTCTGAATCTGTGATCTTGGGAAAGTGAAGCAGCCACTCTGATTCTCATCTCCCATCCATAGGAGGATTCCTCACTTACTCATAGTGCGGTCAGGAAGATGAACATACGTGAAGCCCAAACACACCCAGGCATGTGGTAGAGGCTCACTAAATATTAGTTATTTTCCTTTCTCCTTTTAATTTGGGTCCTAAAGATGACATTACATTATGTTTTCATTTGCCACATTATTTTGCATTGAAGTTTGGGACCGAATGAGTAGGGGGCAAGGGACAGTAGTACCTGAGGGGATCTTCCAGCTCTAAGTCCATCTTTCGCCTTCCACCAGCCCCTGCCTCCCCAGGGGACATATAAGGAGGATTCCCCATAGACAAATCACACCCAGGGACAGACTGGCAGTCCCCAGGACCCCAAGTAGGAGGAGTCTGCAGGAGAGGCCCTTCAGTCCCACTGAGGCCTCTGCCTTAGAAAAGAACCCAGAGTTGGACAGCAGGCCATCGGCCAGGCCAGCTGAGGGGAGAGCTCAACATCAGCCACCACCAGGAGACAGAAAAGACAGACTGCATGAGCTCCCAGAAGAGAGCAGGACTGGCTGGCTCTGGGAAGTCTGTAGGAGAGCAATGCCCAGGAAGCTGGGCCAATGGCCACAGGCTGGGGCAAGGCTGGACCTAGGGGCTGCACCCTGGGACTGCCCCAGGGCCTTATGGCCCAGAGATAGCTGGTAGCTCCTGGGACTTGTGGGTGATTTTCCACTCTGTGGACTCCCTGCCAGCTTCCTCCCTGGCAGCCTGGCCCAGGCTGCTACCAGGAGCCCAGAGCCAAGAGGGACTATGGCCTCTCTTTCCCACTCCAGCCCAAGGACTGTTCTCTCCCTGCCTTTAGTCTCCACATCATCAACACTGGAAGAGGGCTCCCAGACCGGCGGCACTGGCATCGCTCAGGGGATTCAGAGAAATGCAGGCTCTCAGGGATCCTGCCTCCCCCCAATACACACACAATTAAGGAATCAGAACTGCATCTTCACAAGATCCTATGTCCCAAAAGTTGTGTAATTTTACTATTTTCAAATCTGTAAGGGATTCTGGTATCTCAATAAGCTCCCAGGAATTCTTTAGCACAGCAAATAATTACCCTTGGGCATCTTTTGGGTAAATACCAATTTTTATTGAATACACATAAAGAGAAAAACCAATACAGAGGCTTCAGTGGCCAGGGCTGTATGGGGAGAGATTCAGGCTCTCAACAGGCCTCGACCTATTCTAAGATGCTGGGACACCCCTCTGCCTCAGCTCATCCCTCCAGGAAATGGGAAATCAGATGGTTTCTCCCACCAGCCTGAGCTAACGCTAACCGTGCCAGGTAGAGCTGGGGCTTTTCCCAGTCCCGTGAGAGGGCGGCTTGAAAGATCTCTTTGTTCTGGTCTCTCACACTGACCTTTCTGAGCAAAGCTGCCACTTTAAACAATATCCAAACAGGGCCTCAGATCAACCCTGGCCCAGAAGCAGGCTGTGTGTGGAGAAGCCAGGAAGTGATTGATCCCAAGTCATGTTCCTGGCTGGCCAGGAAGAGAAAGACAGAGATGTACAGGCAGTGATGGGTCATCTAGGGAGGCCTCTAGGTGGCAAGCTTCCCCCCTCTACCTCTTGCCGCCCCTCCCCACTCCCCCCACTGCCGGCCCCTCGTCAGCAGCAGGCAGCGAACAGATTTTTCAAATGCTTTGTCCTATTCAGTCTTCACAGCTTCTGATGAGGCTGGTAAGGCTGGCTTGGTTCTTCCAGGTACCAGCACAATGCTTGGCACATAGAAGGCACTCAAGAAATCATTGTGGAATAAATAAACTCCCATTTTCCAATGGAAAAAATTAAAGCCTGGTAGACGCCTGCCTTTTTAGGCCATCTAATACCCAAGGGGGAGAGGCGAGCTTACCATAGGCACCAAGGGTTCAGATTTCACTCCCTTTACACTGAAATTATTCCTGAGAAAGATAATGCTTTCCTTTCCAGGCCATCTGAACTCCAGGACTTCTGGAATTCAGCTAATTGACTAGTCTTTACTAGTACCTACTGTATATTCAGTACCTGGTCAACAGCCCTGTTGACAAGGGGCATTCAACAAATGCCCTGATAAAATGAACTGAGAGACAGAATGAGTGTCTCATTCATGGCCTGCAGGTAAGGAGCTCACAGTCTGTTAAATCAGCCACACTCAATTTATTCAGAGTTTAGCGAAATGTTTTGCATATAGTAGGTACTCAGCAAATGTTTTGTTTTGTTTTGTTTTTGGCTTGGTTTGATTTGAGAGAATAAGAAACTGCATGGAATTTATGGTTGAATGAAATCTAAACAGACACTGGTGCATGTGACCCTGACCAGAAGTCCCCATTTCAGGGCTGGCACTAATTGTGTAAGAGAGGTTTCTGGCCAAAGAGCACAGCCAGTTGGCAGATCCCAACAGCTGGAGAGTTGAATCAGGAGACCAGGTCAGGTGAAGCTCAAATAGTTACCAAGCTGTTTAATCCTGCCATAGATCCATAGATCCATATCATCAGTTTCAAAAACTAAAGCTCTCCTCTTCACCCCAAGTCCCAGAAAAAGGGCACTGAGGACATCCAGACAAGGAGATCTTTCCTCTCTAGCAAGGTGGGAGATGGGCAGTGGGTGCTAACAATAAATACAGGCTGTGCATTATGAGAGGCTGGAAGAGTGTGTTCTCTCCAATGGGCCTCAGAGGTGTCTCTGTGCCCCAAAGAGTGACACAGGCCACTAGGAGGCTCTCCTGGGCTTTCCTGTTGGATGACTCTGGCCCCTGAATCCCCCTTAGAACAATCTGTCTCCTGCCCTCCTCAGCACTACAGATAGTGGGAGGCTGCTGAGGACAAGACAAAATTGCTGCTGACCGAACACACCTCTCACGAGGTCATACCAAACAGCAGGCCGGGCTTTCTAAGGTGCCTCACCATTGGGCAGAGCCCCCCCACCCTCACCCCACCCCAGCCATCTGCAGCCCAGGCTGCCTTAGCTGCCTCTTGACTCAGCACCTAGCTGGCAAGGTGAAGCATGTGCAGTTGTGCACACAGACTCACGCCCACACCCCCCCCCCCGCCCCCCAAGAAAGGGAGAGTGCTTTTATAAGGCTGAACAATCTGCCAAGCCCCAGGAAACTCCCTTAGAAAGCACACACATTCCCTTCTCTATTGTTTGGTTTTGGTACAGTGTGCACATATTGCTTTAGTAATTAAAAAAAAATTTTTTTTAACATGTACAAAATGTACAGCCCACCTGGTTCAATACACATGGCTCAAGCTTATTCCCAGCCCAGAGCCAAGAAAAGGCTCTATAGGTCTAGGCAGAAGGAAGGGAAAAAAACCACTCCAAAGAGAATGGCCTCTTGTCCACTCTGGGGGAGGAGCCTAGTCAGTTTATGTTCTTGTTTCTTGGGAGATGCCCAGAGACTCAGGTCCTAGTTGAGGTCAGGGCCGCGGACAGGGACAGTCAGCTTTCCTGGTATTGCATCGCCATTGGCTTCCCTTGCTGCCTCACCCCTGGAGCTGCTTCATGCAAAGGAGACCAAACCTCTCCCACCGCCAGGACTCTGGGCCCAGCTGCCATTGTCCGCAGTCATAAGAACACGTCAGAAAGGTGCCCTCTCCTGGCAGCAGGCTCTGCAGAATTACCTGGGACAAAGCTCCACTCAGAGTCTACGGTTGCCCTCTGGTGGCAGCGAGGGGAATCGAACCGCAGGGTCCCCTCCTTAGGGAGGGGGTCTCTCAATTAATGATTGTCCTTTTAGGTCAGTATTTTCAGTGCCAGGTCAGTTAGGAACCCTGTCATCAGCCACAGAGCAAGGGGAAGAAGTCATCTGGGGGGGAATTAACTGATGGATCAATAGGGCAAGGCCCCTGGAAAAAATGAATGTCCCTCAAACATACTAAGTGTAAAATACTGAGGCCCAGATTTAACCAAAGCTCAGAATAAAAGAAGAGCTGTTGGGGGTCAAGCAAATACCACCATACCCCATTTTTCACAGTGGAGAACACCCTACCCTTTAAATTATGTCAAATCCTCAATTGGAGAGACAAGGGTGGACCATGGGACCAGGCACTGCTTGTGGCCATCTGGCCCCAAGGGCAGAGCACCCCGGGATCCACCCAAGGCCCACATGGAATGAGTGCCAGCTCGCAGATTGTACGCAGAAGCAGGTCCCACCATCTCCCCCTGCTCCTTAGGCCCAAAGGGAAGTCTTCTAACACCGAGAGGCTCCCTGGCCCCTGAGAGCCCCCCTATGCCAGCAGCACCCCCACCTCCCTGCCTCCCTTCCCTCCCATTAGACTTCTGATGGCTATATTCAGCTCCTTCACTGTCTGCTCAGTGCTTGGATGGAAGAAAGCTCCCTAAGGAGGGGAGCTCATCCTGTTCCTGGCTTCAAACCTGTTGAGTAAGGTGGATGCCTGGTTCATGGCGGGCTCTCAGAGGCGTCTGTGAAATGAATGGTTGGGCTGTTCTCTGGGGGTTTTTTTGTTTTTTGTTTTTGTTTTTTGCCTTAGCCCCTACCCCCTACTGGGCTGTAACCTCTCAGAACATAGGGAATAGTTTTATCACCTTCCCAAACACCCCAAAAGCCCAGATGAGCGGGGGGGGGGGTGGGGGGTGGGGGTGGGTGTGGATTTAGTCAGCAGGAAATGGTTCTGGAGACCCTTAAAAGACTTTTCAGAGCTGCCCTGGAGGAGAAGACCCAATGTCAGGTATCGGGGTCCCAACCTACCCTGAACCTCTGCTTCTTGCAACTTAGGCTAAAACAGTGGTTCTCAACTGGGTGTGATTAGCCCTCCACCACCCAAGACATTTGTCAACATCTGGACACATTTTTGGTTGTCACACTTGGGGCAGGAAGAGCTACTGGCATCTAGTGGGTGGGTAGAGGCCAGGGATGTCGCTAAAGCCTACAATGTACTGGTATCTGGCTCAAAATGTCAACAGGTACTGAGGATGAGGAACTCTGGCTTAAGGTGACTTTTTGTTTGTTTGAACTTCCTAACAACAACAAACATATAAGAAAAATATTGGAACTGGTGATTCACCTAGGAAGATGTAACTCTGACTTGAAGGCCGAAACGGGTAGTTATGAAAGCTCCTACCATTTCGAGCGCGTGGAAGGGGAGGCCTCGGGCTGTGGGGGCACAGACCCCATTCAGCACCAGGCATGCTGCCTCTACCACCCGTTAGCTCTGCAACTTTGGGCAAGTTACTTCCCCTTCTCCTTTCTTCAGTAAATGGGAACATTATTAGTTCCTCTATGTTCACAGGATTCTGCCTGGCATGCAGCAAGTATTCAACAAGTATTAGCTACTGTTAAGAGGAAAGGGGTAGGGCGCCTGGGTGGCACAGTCGGTTAAGCGTCCGACTTCAGCCAGGTCACGATCTCACGGTCCGTGAGTTCGAGCCCCGCGTCGGGCTCTGGGCTGATGGCTCGGAGCCTGGAGCCTGTTTCCGATTCTGTGTCTCCCTCTCTCTCTGTCCCTCCCCCGTTCATGCTCTGTCTCTCTCTGTCCCAAAAATAAAATAAACGTTGAAAAAAAAAAAAAAAAAAAGAGGAAAGGGGTAAAGAAATTATTTAAAGACCAGCCGGGCACACAGTCCACGCTTTAAATATCTGTCACATTCCCGGGCCACCTTTGGGCTGGATGCGGCCACAGGAAATGGACAGAGGGGCTGAGCTGTTGCCACGTGAACCGGGGACTGCTGCTCACACCAAAGGTTTCGAATGTTTGGGCTGTTTGTGTGGAAAGAAAAGATGATTCAGTTTCCATTGCTCTTTATTTGGGAGGCACGGGGTGGGGGCGAGGGGGGTGGAGAAGAGTCAGCATCCTGGCTTTCAGCACTGAAATTTGTTTTAGGAGGAAAAGAGGATGAAGGGTGGGGAGCAGAGTGACAAGAACAAAACAATATCACTTGGGCTTTCCTGGAGGGGTGAAGGTTGGTGAATGTTCTGTCCACCACCGGCGGCATCACCACCACTCACACGCACACACACACACAGCCAGAGTGTGCAGAACACAGGCAGGGAGGAACAGCCCCACCAGGAGGGTGGGACCAGCTTCAGGAAGAGGAGCCACCCACTGAGAATGGTGACTCAGGGTCCCAGAGGGACAGAGACAGCCTTGAGTCAGCGGAGCAAGGATCAGCCCAACCATCTCCAGGGCTCTGTCCTTCTCCCACACACTCCCAAACTGTAAACTGCATGGGTTTAAAGGCTGCTCAGATCCAAAGCTGGAATCCTAGTGGGTTTCCACTAGGGGCACTAAGGGGCAAGCTACTCAACCTTGTCCAGTCCTTTGTCCACTCTCAAGCATTCTGGGGTCACCTGACTTCCTTCACAGGGTGCTGTACACTGAGCACATGGTCTAGCCTAGCACACAGCAGGTGCTTGATAACTGCCGGCTCTCTCCCTCCTTCCTTCCTGGCTGTCCTTGACGGTCACCTTAACCTCATCACACCTGCAGCAAGTGTGGTGTGGGGAAGGGCAGCAGGCAGCCTCAAGGGGACTGCAGCGGAGAGGTGGGGGACAGCAATCCCCTCCCTGTGCTCTGAGCTCTGTACTCAAAGTGTCTTTTCATTCCTGCCTCTCCTTGGACCCTCACACCCCTCACACACACAGGACAAACAGGAACCCCCTGTTTGAGGAAGGAAGCAGAGCTGGAGGGTGGAAAAGGAACCTGCCCAGGGTTGCTGTGCGGTCTCCCATTCCCAGGCCTTGGTGACCTCCAGATGGCCAGGGTGCCCCTGAAATCTTCACACTGGAAGCTGAGGCCATGCCTTCCAAGCTGGAGCACACTCACTCACTAGGCTGGAGCACCTGAGGGCAGCAGCAGGATCTCATTAACCCCAGGGTTTCTGCTGTGGGCAGGGGAGCCTACTGGGCAGGAGCATCAGCTGGCTCCGCCCAGGACAAGTCACTTACGTCCTCTGGGCCTCCATTTCCCACCTGTAAAATGGGGATGTAACAAGTGCACCTGCCTCAGAGGACTGCTAGGACCATGAAATACACATGAAACAAAGCACTTACCAAGTGCCTTGCACAAATTCAGCATGTATTTTAAGATAATTAATATCTGTTAAAGGAAAGCATGAAGGGGACAAGACACCGAAATCACCAAGACCCCCTCCTTACAAAATCTACTCCTAGGGTCTACCATACAGAAGGGCTCCTTCACCCTTTGTGCCTACAGTAGGCCTTGGGAGCGAGGGCCTCTTAAACGCAGAGCAGGCGTCAGTCAACAAATTTTCTCCAAAGGGCAAGGGAGTAAATATTTTAGGATTTGCTCTCTACACTCTGGGAGAGAGACAATATTAAACAGTAGGTATGACCATGCTCCATTAAGATGTTCTTTGCCAAAACAGGCAGAGGCAGACCCACACTGCAAAGGTTCAGCTAAGGTGGCATCTCTTCACATCCCCCATCCATCCCTGAGAGCTACGCCTGCTGAAAGAAGGGTGCCCCGGGGGAGCGGGCGGAGCCAGGCAATGGCGGTCTGCAGCTAGAGAGAAGTAGCCAGGTGGCAGCTGTTGGGCAGTAAAAACAGGAACTAGCCCACTGGGCCACTGTATCTCTAAAACTGAAGTTCAGCAACCAAAAAAGGACAAGAGAACACAGACAGTGGAGGTGGAGCAGAGGCAGCATGCTTCCCAGGGTCCCTGTGATGTCCCTCGGTCCCACACCTCCCCAGCCACAGGGTGGTCCGAGGAGCCCAGGGCTCTGGGGCCAGCCCCACCCTTGGGGGTCAAGCTGCCTTGGCTCTCTGGGCCTCCTGGTCCACATGTCCCAAACGGTGACACCACAGCCTCCCTGACCTAGCACTTGAAAAAATAAAAGAAAAAAAACAAGGTGCGAAGTTCAAGTTTGGGCCAACAGCCTAGCCAGCTGTGGACTGCCACAAAAAATAACAGAACTGATAACAATGCCTTTGATTTTCTAACCAGCTGGGATGGATCAGGAGCTCTGGGCAGTATTCTCACATGAGAGCGGGTGAGAGCGGGTGACAGCTGCCTCCTGGTTGGGACCTTTCTGCCCTGTTCTTACCATTCAGAAGACAGGGACTTGAGCAACAGCCTCTCATCTAACAGTGAGGGTAGGGTGGAGAGAGAGGAGGACAGCACAGGCCTCTTCCAGGCCAGGGGTCCAGCTGGGGCAGGACTGGCCCTCTCTGCAGGCGTGCACCTCTGTGTACCCTAGCCCGACAAGATGTGAACACACCAGCCCCCACCGATCCTCTCGAGAGAGCACACACACGCACACACCCAGATCCGAGAGGCCAGACTCCACACGACTGGCGTCAGGAACACCCCGGCCCAGAGGAAAATGTCCAGGTCCCGCTTAGCTGCCAGCAACCTACCCCTTCTTCAGGTTTGTCACATAAGCGCTCTGGAGGGCGGCTTCCAGGAAGTAGGTGAGCTCATAGTCAACTGGGTGAGAGCCTTTCAGATGCCGTGATGTGGTGTTATTTGTGATCTGGGAAGGGGAACACAGAGAGAGCCGCTGTCTCAAAGTTGTGAGTTGGAGGGGCTGGGGTCACAGCCAGCCCCGGTGGAGGTGGCAGTCCCGTTACCATCCCAAGTCTCTGGCTGCCTCAGGGACGCATGGTGCGATTCTCAGGCTAAATCCAACCTAACTTGCTTTTGTTTAAAATATGTCTAAAACACTCTCTCCTCATCCAAATGCTGAATGCCCACAATAGCCCTACAAAGCTGGTTTTGTCTGTATTTTATAGATGAGGAAACTGAGGCTCAGAAAGTGCCTAAGGTCACAAAGCTGGCATGCACCTAGACCTCAAACTTCAGTCTGGCCAGTTACAGGGTCAGGCTATTTCTACTACTTCCTGGTTCATTCATTCAACAAACACTTGAGTGTCTACCATATACCAGGCACTGTCCCTGTCATATAACCATGGAATGTCAGCACAGTCTAGCTGGCTAAGACTCCTGGTTCCAGGGAAGCCTGAGGAGCAACTGTGGTATTAATGAGCTGTCCTTAAGCCTCAGCTCTAAGAAGACCACCCAGCCCCACTGAGATAGGCCTGCCTTTATTAGGCCACCTCCCTGCCCTGATCCAAGACACTAATCAGTGAGCCATCTTGTCTTTTAGAAATTGAAGTAGATTTAAGAGAGGTTCTTAGTTCCTTGGAGCTTGGGGCTGGGTCTGAGGAGGGACACAACACCATTTCTGAGAATGCACAGCGTCCTCTGGCCTGCCCTTCCCTGACCCAAGATAGCTAGCTCCCGGGGCCCATTTGTCTGCCCAATGCCACAGGACACTGATTCCAGCCCTGCCCACCATTACAGCTCATCACCATAAAAGTCGAAAGCATGGGCTTCTGGATGAATGGGAGACCATCTTTTTCATGAAAAGTTTTCTCCAAAACCACATGCATTTCCAATGTGAAGAGCTCCTAAAACACTGTTGTCTAGCAGTGATCCATGTGACCTCAGCAGAGGTCAACTCAGCCACGCCAGTCTCCAAGTGGACTTCCGCCAGGGAATGCACTCGAGTCCTGTTTTTGCTGAGTCCCCCAATAACTTTTCCTTTCCTCCTGAAACCCAATCAAGTAAAAGGACTCTAGGGTAGTGACACCCAACAGGGAGGCGATTTTGCCTTCCAGGGACATTTGGCATATCTGGAGACATCTTCAGCTGCCACAACTTGTATTTTATAATACACAAGGTTGCCCCACACAGCAAAGAATGATCCGGCCCTGATGTCAATAGTGCTGAGGGTTGAGAAATCCCACTCTGGGGGAATCGGCTTGGCCTGGACGACTCCTCCTACAGGGCCTGTCACAAAACAGGTGCTGGGTTGACATTTTGGCACTTGCCAAAGTAGGTAAGGTCAAATATCTCTGGGCTCTGACTCTCAGCTCATAACCACCTCCTTCAGGATGCCAACCCAGGTCTACTCTGCCATATAGCACCCCCCTTCCAGCATCTACGAACCATCTACTGAACAGCATGCCTAGGCACCACCCCCGAATTCTCCCCTGCAAGTAACTGGAGCCACACTCCCAGGGTTCCAGTCCTGCCAATGCCACTTAGTAACTGTCTGAACTCTGGGAAGTCATTTAACTCCTCCCTAAACCAGGGTTTCTCGCTTGGGAAATAGGAACAACAGGGCCTATCCCAGCCAGTGGGTGTGAGGGTTAAATTCAAGAATGACTGTAAAGTACTCAGGAGTACTGCCTGACACAAGAGCAGTATCTTTGTTAAATATAGCTGTCTGCCATCCTCCCATTAAACCAAGAGCCCCCCAGAAGGGAAGACCTGGGGTAACATCTGCTAACACCAGAACCACTGTCCTGCCAACAGTTTGACAGCCCCCCTCTCCCCCCATCCCCCCTGCAAGGGGGAGCTGGGAGAAGAGGACGCCCGAAGACTTCTAGGCCCCGACTTGCCGGCACTGCTGGCCTCTGAAAGGCTAGGACAAAGAGCCCCAAGGCCTCCCCTCCCCGAGGGGATCTAGTAGGGAGCTTCCTGGCCACCTGAGGAGAGGGAAGGATGCCTAAGTGCAAGGACCAGCCAACACCTCTTCCAAAGGGACCACAGTGAGCAAATGGTTGTATCTCTCTAAACCTCATCTGTTAGGGATAAGTACAACATCTACCTCATACAGTTGCTGTGAGGATTACACAAGTTTACAGGTACAGATAGGGCTGTCACATTTGGTCATCCGAGCTGAGCTCATCCAGGAGGCTCTGGGCTCCCACAAATGGTACGGACTCATTTAGTTATTAAATAAATAAACAGAAGAGTGTGGAGGCGAAGGGTCTCACTCTGACAGAAGAGGTATACTGTGATAAGCTTTCCAACCAATGAGGCTGAGTGGCGTCGCGGGGGCGGAGGGTGCCTTATCCTAGTACACACAAGGGTCACCCACAGGCTTAGTGGGGGGCTTGGCATGACAGGCGCTCAATAGAGGCAGCTATAAGCAGAGTGCTCACCTTCTCCAACTCCTGCAGGAACACCTGCGCAATCCAGGAGGCCCTCTCGAAGCAGGTGATCACTTCCTCCTCCCTCTCAGTCAGGCGGTGGCGGGAAGCAATGGAGTTGGGCAGGCGTTCTAGGGAGAGGCCTGCGGGAGGAAGACAGCACCTTAGACGTGCCCTGCCCCAGCCCCCCAACCCCAGGCCTTGCCCACAGACCCAGGGAGACCTAGGCTCAGGAGCAGCCAGTGAGGGGCAAGGTCCACAGTGGCAGGGAAGGAGGAGGCTAAAGCAGTGGTGGTGGTATTGGCGGCGGCTGGGGTCAAGCTGCGGGCTGACAGCGGGGACACCCAAGCCCCACACAGGGAACTGCACCGTGGCACCTTTCCTGCCTACCCTTCCAGGCCAGCTCCCGCAGGAACCATTCCTGACCCTCCCTCCAAGTTGCAGGAGTGCCCCCAGGCACTGGTTATTTATCTACACTGGTTATTACGCCCAGCTCTTCTCTTCCCGCTTTAGCCGAAAGCTCCATGTGGGCAAAATGTGAGCTTTTCTGCACCACTGCAGTCCCTAGTATCTGCACACAGCAGGCACCCAGGCTGGGAGGCACTTTACAGGCACCCTTCCATGGAACCAGTTTCTACCTCACCTAAGTTATTTGTGCATAGGTCAGACTGCCTGAAGTGGACAGCGGCTGCCTCTGCCCTCCAGGCAGCCACTGCCTGTTCTCTGGCCCCAGAGCCTCGCTTTCCCCATGAACACCCCTCCTGCAGCTGCAGAGCATGAGGCCCCCACTCCATCTCCCGGGCAGACCCATCATCAGGGCCACAGCGACTGGCTAAAGATGAGCCCTGGAACTTTTAACTTTTTCCACTGGGGCTGGGAAGCTGGGAGGAGGTCAGCCTGAAATGCTAGGGAAAGCCTGCCTGAAAATGAAGCTACACAAGGTGAATACAGTCAACACGATTGAGCTGTACACCTGCAAACGCTTGCAATGGTACATTTTGTTATGGCTTTTTTTTTTTTAAACCACAATTACATTTTTTTTTAATGTTTTTTTTAAAATTTATTTTTGAGACAGAGAGAGACAGAGCATGAACGGGGGAGGGTCAGAGAGAGAGGGAGACACAGAATCTGAAACAGGCTCCAGGCTCTGAGCGGTCAGCACAGAGCCTGACGCGGGGCTTGAACTCACGGACCGCGAGATCATGACCTGAGCCAAAGTCAGACGCTTAACCGACTGAGCCACCCAGGCGCCCCCATTTTTTTTAATCAAATCAAATCATGGCTCTAAAGCAAAAACAAACAAAACAAAAAACCCCAAAACGAAACCAAAATGAACCCCCCCTAAAAAAAAGGTAAGAAGCCCAGAAAGGAGAGCACTGTTATGCTTATTAGCTGTTAAGCCATAAAGGAAAACAACTATATTTGCATTAGTTTTGGTTTTTTTTAAGACAAGAAGACGACTGAATAAACTCTTAGTAATGAGGAGAAAAATCTACAGGGTAAAGATGAGTCAAGATGGAAGAGGGCAGATTCCTAATGACACCGTTTGAGTGCCCTGCCTGAATCTCTATCCCCTGAAACTTCCCAGTATATGAGCCCATAATACCCCCACCCTTTTTAGGGTGAAGTGAGCTTAAAGTGTGTTTCGGTCACATGGGACTAACACACAGACCTGACGAGAGAGTGCTGTCCTGGACTGTTGCTTCCTAATGGGCAGAATCCAGGTCGCTCCCACCTTTGTGTCCCACACGGTACTTTACATGCAACAGGTGCTCAGGATGAACTTCCTGGAGGAGCTGTAGGAATAGAACCCCCAACTCTCTCCTGCCCTCTGCCCTACCCTCCAGCTGATGATCATGACCTCAACACTTCCCCATCCTTCCTCTTCCTCCCTCATTTTAGGCTGGACCTTTTTTTTTTTTTTTTTTAAAGTTTATTTATTCATTTTGAGAGAGAGAGAATCCCAAACAGGCTCTGCACCATCAGTGTGGAGACTGATTCAGGGCTTGATCTCACAAATTATGAGATCATGAACTGACCTGAAGCCAAGAGTCAGACGCTTAACCGACTGAGCCACCCAGGTGCCCCTGTGCTTTACCTCTTGAGGGGATGACCATATCAGCCTCCTAACTGGCCTCCCTGCCTCATGTCTTGTTCTATTCCACCCTGTACACTGTTCCCAGGGTGATCCTTCTAGATCTCCACCACTTCAACCCTCCAGCGATCCCCAGGGCTACAAGGTATGGTCCAAACTCCTGGCACTCCATAACAGGGCCTCTAGGATTCCATCCCTGTCGCCTGCCCAGCCTTGGCTCTCACCATATGCCACAGGCTGAATGTTTGTGTCCTCCACCCCCCAAGTCATATGTTGAAAACCTAGTGCCCAAGGTGATTGTATTAGGAGGCAGGGGTCTTTGGGAGGTGATGAATGGGGCTAATAGCCTTATAAAAGAGACCCCAGAGACCCACCTCACCCCTTCTGCCACATGATCACACAGCAAGAAGTCAGCAGCCTGCAACCTGGAAGAGGGTCCTCACCATAATCTGACCATGCTGGTGCCCTAATCTCAGACTTCCAGCCTGCAGAGTCATGAGAAATAAACGTCTGTCGTGTTGATGCCACCCAGTCTGTACTTTGTTACAGTAGCCCGAGCTAAGACACCACAACTGCTGCATCCACACCCAACCTCCTGTTTCTAATGCTGACCTTGCTCAAGCCATTCCTCCTGCCTGGGATGCATACCCCTGCCGAATCTCCCAAGTCTGCCCAAAATTACCACTCACCTTCCGCCCTGCTGAGGGCTGCCCCCTCCTAATACACCCCGGTATAACCAACTGATCCCTCCTGGGGCCCCAGTCTATGCTTTACATACTCCTGCCCCACCATTTCTTATATTTATTTACTCACATGCATACCCAGCCAGACTGTAAACTTTGAAAGGCATCAACCTTATCACGTTTGCCTTTCTACAAACTGGCACATAGTAGGCACTTAACAAGCCCTGGCTGGCCAGCTGAAGAAATGGCAAGCCTGATCATGTCTGACAAAGTACAAAGTGCCCTGCAAATACAAGGTAAGGAATTACTGTTTTTCTTGGCTAGATCCCAACTCATATGGATTTAGTGACCTTGCCCTCTGCCAGGCTGGGGCGTGAACAGGTCCAAAGGTCGGGGTGACTCGGCCGGGGAGAAGGCAGGCACAGAACGTGGAGGCCCTTGCTCAACACAAATACTCAGTTACCGGGGTCACCGAGGGTCAACGTGCCTCCTGCCAAATGACTCATGACCAGGAGGGGAAGAGAGCACTAAACGGGATAGAGGAAGAGTGGGAGTCCTGGAGGAGACGCAGAAAGCAGGCAGAAGGCAGGTGCCACCGCTCACTGCTGGTGCCGGCCCTGCTTCCTCCTTCCCAGCTACGTATCCTGTCCACCCTGCAGGAAGGTGGTTCAGAGGCCTGGCCTGGGAGACCAGCTGCAGATGGCAGGAGGGTGTAGCCACTCCAGAAGCCCTAGAGCGGATCTGTCTCAACATGGCTGCTCTGCGGCTCCCCTGAGACACATGCTGCTGGCTGGGTTCCTTCCTGTCCCACAGCTGGGCCCAGACCTGGGATGGATAATGCCAGCTGCTTGGCCTGCTCGGGCTGCCAGTCCCAAGCCTCCCCTGGGCTGACCACTACAAAGCAGTGAAATTAGTAACATGTGTCTGTGGGGCCTCTGCTGTCCATTGCTTCATGTGTTCCCTCCACTCCCAGCAGAGGCCTCTCAGCCATGCTTCTCTGGGAATTCTAAGTCCCAGCCTCCTGGAAAACTCACAGCAAAACCACCTCCTCCCGGAGGCTGTCTTAGGCGTCCTGACCTCAGAACCAGTGGAACATTTTACCTGTATCTCCTTTGTGTATGTCTTTTTCCCACCCTGTAACCAGCCTCTCTGCCCGTGCTATAGGATTTTAGTTACATGACATTCAAAAAAAAGGCAAAATTATAATCTGTATTAATAGAAACTAACCACTTATTGGGAGTGGAGAGAGAACCAACTGGAAAAGAGCCTGCAGGAAACTTCTAGGGTAATGGCAATGTTGTCGTTACTGTGGTGTTGGTTATGTGGGTATTTACACTTGTCCAACTCACCAAATCAGACACTTAAGATTGGTACACCTCACTGTATAAACATTTATCAAAAATAATGGATATAATTCCTTTTCCAAAGGAAGCAGTTGTGACAGCAGAGAACTAAAAGATGGAGGTAGAAGAGCTATGGTCACT
Source organism: Neofelis nebulosa (assembly GCF_028018385.1). Lineage (NCBI taxonomy): Eukaryota > Metazoa > Chordata > Mammalia > Carnivora > Felidae > Neofelis > Neofelis nebulosa. The sequence goes on from NC_080790.1 coordinate 74,300,085, forward strand.
AAGGTGGTCCTCTGTGAAATAATTTCCAATATACGTAAGACCAAAAAGCTTCCTGGAGCTTGGCAATGGCTTCTCCAAATGAGGGTGATAGTCCAGTCACCCAGTTCTGTCCATAAAAAGGGGCTTCTTGACCTTACCTTTTTTTTTTTTTAAGTTTCTTTATTTATTTTGAGAAAGAGAGAGAGAGAGCAGAAGCAGGGGAGGCAGAGAGAGAGAGAGAGAGAGAGAGAATCCCACGTTGACTCCACACTCAGTGCGGAGACCAATGTGGGGCTCTGTCTCATGAACCCTGAGATCATGACCTGAGCTGAAGTCAAGAGTCATCTGAGTTTAACCAACTGAGCCGCCCAGGTGCCCTGGGGCTTCTTTATATTTGCTCTTTGACTCCCATGAAGGTCCATTTTCCTGTTCATACACATCTGATCGAAACTCACTAGAGACTCTAGCCCTTGGGTCCCTTCACCCTCTGCCTGCCCCTTGAGCATTTCTGCACAAGTGGCCAAACCACAACACTAGATCCAAGATGAGACAGACGGGCTGCTCCTGAGCCTGGCCCCACAAGACCCCAGTGGTTGTCACACAATCCTGTGAGCCGGAAGGAAGCCAGGGGCTGCCAGGAAGCCCAGGGGACCGCCTCTTGATTCCCACTGGCAAAGGTGCCTTTCTGTGAAAACACCCAGCTTTACAAGCCAAGGGAAGGTCCCTTTCAAGAAGAGTGTTTGCTTTTTCACTAAGTCCGAACTTTTGGTTTGGAGGCAAACTGATCCTGGTTCAGCCCCGGGCTCAACACCCAGGCTGGTCTCTGCCTCCTCAGGCTGAGATGAGTCATCACATCCCAGGCAGGCGCCTTTCCAAGAAGCCCCGCCCTTGGAGCTCTGGGCCCTAGATGCAGAGGTGGAGAGCACGACGGTTTCCTCTGCAATGGTACTTTCCAGTTGGGTGGACTCCTACCTCCCTCCTACACAGTTGGTCCAAGGGCACCTGGTACCCACAGAAGGCTAAGCCCCAAGTTAGGTACTCTGGGTTTGGGGATGGGAGAGGAAGAAATGCAAGTCATTGCTTCAGCCCTTAGGGAGGGAGCCTCAATGCCAGGTAGGGAAGAACCTTATAAATCACACTCAAACAGCAGGCGACTGAGGGAACGGAAAATGGTGCAGCCACTATGGCAAACAGTCTGACAGTTCCTCAAAAAATTAAAAACAGAATTACCCTATGAACCTGCAACTCCACTTCTGGGTGTATACCCAAAAGAATTGAAAGGAGGGTCCCAAAGAGATATTTGTACACTCAAGTTCACAGCAGGATTAGTCACAATAGGTAAAACGTGGAAGAACCCATGTGTTCTTTGATGGATGAATGGTTAAAGAAAATGTGAAATATGCATCCATTGGAATATTATTCAGCTTTAAAAAAGAAGGATATTCCTGGGGTGCCTGGGTGGCTCGGCTGATTAAGCGTCTGACTTCGGCTCAGGTCATGATCTCACGGTTCGTGGGTTCGAGCCCCGTGTCGGTCTCTGTGCTGAAAGCTCAGAGCCTGAAGCCTGTTTCAGATTCTGTGTCTCCTTCTCTCTCTCTCTGCTCGCCCCCGTCCCCCCGTGCTCTATCTCCATCTCTCAAAAATAAATAAACGTTAAAAAATTAAAAAAAAAAAAGAAGGATATCCTGCCATATGTCACACAGATAAACCTTAAGAACATTATGCTAAGTAAAATAGGCCAGTCACAAAAAGACAAATAGTGTATGATTCCACTTCTTTGAGGAACCTAAAGTAAGTAGATAAATTCATAGACACAGAAAATAGAACAGCAGTTGCCAGAAGTTGCAGAGAAGGGCAAATGGGGAGACGTTTGGTGGGTACAGAGTTGGGGTTTCCCAAGATAAAGAGTTCTGGAGACTGGTTCCACAACAATGTGAATATATGTAACAGTCCTGTACTGTATGTACGCTTGCAGATGATTAAGATAGTGAATTTTATATCATGTGTATTCGATCACAATGAAAAATAAAATCTTTAAAAGATAGTTAAGATGCTAAATTTAGATTATATATATTTTACCAATTTTTTAAAAATTTCTTTTTAATGTTTATTTATTTTTTAGGAAGAGAGGGAGAGAGAGAGACAGAGAGAGGAGACACAGAATCTGAAGGAGGCTCCAGGCTCTGAGCTGTCAGCACAGAGCCCGACGCAGGGCCTGAACTCACAGACCGTGAGATCACGACCTGAGCCAAAGTCAGGAGCTCAACCGATTGAGCCACCAGGAGCCCCTATATTTTACCAATTTTTTAACCTACAGTGTTATATTAGTTCCGGGTGTACAATAGTGATTTAACACGTCCACACATCGCTTGGTGCTCATCACGACAAATACACTCCTTAATCTCCATCACCATTTCACCCATTCCCCGTAACCATCAGTTTGCTCTCTATAGTTAAGAGTCTATTTTTTGGTTTGTCTCTGTTTTTTCCTTTGCTCATCTTTATGTTTGTTTCTTAAATTCTACATATGAGTGAAATCATATGGTATTTGTCTTTCTTTGACTGCTTTATTTCACTTAGCATTATACTCTCTAGCTCCATCCATGTTGTTGCAAATAATGAGATTTCATTCTTTTTTATGGCTGAATAATATTCCATTGTGTATATATACACCACATATCCTTTTCCATTCATGGACACTTGGGCTGTTTCTTTATCTTGGCTATTGGAAATAATGCTGCAATAAACACAGGGGTGCATGTATCCCTTTGAATTAGAGCTTTTGTATTTTCTGAGAAAATATCAAGTAGCATGATTACTGGATCATAGACAGGGTAGTTCTATTTTTAACTTTTTGAGGAACCTCCATACTGTTTTCCACAGTGGCTGCACCAGTTTGCATTCCCACCAACAGTGAAAAAGGGTTCCCCTTTCTCCGCATCCTTGCCAACACCTGTTGGTCCTTGTGTTGTTGAGTTTAGCTATTCTGACAGGTGTGAGGTGATAGGTCATTATGGTTTTGATTTGCATATCCCTGATTATGAGTGATGTTGAGTATCTTTTCATGAGTCTGTACATTTTACCAATTTAAAAAAATGAAAAAAAAGGAAAGTGGACAACTTGACTCCATGCACCCGTCTCCAAAAAGTGGATCCACTAACTTTACTTCTAAGAATTTATCACTAAAAAATTAATGACATAAGCAAAAATTTAGTTTGAAAGATATCTACCGTAGCACTATTTATAATGGCAAAAAGATGAAATTTAACCTAGAGGTCCAATAACAGGAGACAAGCTTGCTAAACTGCAATAGATTCTAACAATGCAATGCAGTTAAGCTTTAAACAGTGATGTAGATATGTAGTGGGAAATGGCTCATAAAATACTCACTTTAGAAAAGAGATTATAAAGTATGATTGTATGAACTTATTTTTGTTCTTTAAAAAGCCACATATAAACCTATAGGAAAAAAGACCAGAAGGATACACCCCAAAATGTTTATAGAGATCTTAGTCTCCATTTCCTGAAACACAAAATGGGATTACCACCGATGCCCAACTCATGCAGGCCGTGAAATTGAAATTAGACGGTATTATATAGATTAGCATGCATGTTCTCAGAGAATGTTAAGTGAGGCTCACAGTGATCTCTCTGGAAGGGATCTGGTCCTTCCCTAGAATGACAGATGAAACCTCTAATTCAAGAAGAGATTCCTTCCAACACCCCTCAGTTAAAAGTGCCAGAGTCCAAACTAGATCCAGGTCTTCTGGCTTCAATACTGTCTGCTGTCTCGGCCCAGACTCCCTATGTATGTCTCCCCCTACCTGCCATGCCCCCAAGGGTTCCCAAACCTCAGGCTTCTGGCCAGCCCCTGGTGGCTGCAGTGAAGCTGTCCACTCTGCAAGGGGATGGGCCCCTCAAATGCACCCCTCACAGCCTTGCCTGCACTCCACACACCCAGCCCAGGAAAGAACTCAGTGAAGGCCAGGTACACACACAATGAACACACCCAGCCTCCTTCCAAGATGCCCCAACAGCACTCCTCTCCCTCTGGAAGCCTGGACTGTGGACTGCAGTCTAGGGACAGAGCAGTGGTACTGACAGTGCTAACCTGCCTCCCCACAGGGCAAGCGACCCATGCCCCTTTGAGAAGGAAGCCAAAATCAACAGCTAATTCCTGCCATACCAGGACTTAAAAAAAACAAAAACAAAAACAAAAAAAACCCAAAACCAAATATGCCACCATGTCCTGCCCTAGGAGAAGCCTGGTGTTTTTATTTTCAAATTCTAATAAGCCACAAGTTCCCAGGTGAGAGCAGAATAGCCTGGGGTTGCAGTGACCAAAAGAGGACAGGAGAAAAAAAAAAAAAAGAAAGAAAGAAAGAAAGAAAAGAAAAAAGAAAACAAACACTCAAGAAGTGAGAAGAGAATTTGCAGATCATAATTCTCACAACAGCTAAGTGTTTTTTTGTTTGTTTGTTTGTTTACATTTTTACTTTTCACAGCCTGTTCACCACTTAGCACCTAGCTGCAGTATTTTGGGAGAACTGGGGCCATTTTTCTCCATAGCCAGGCCAATCTTCTACTGGTCAGCCTGTGAGCAAGCCTGTCCAGAGCATGGACTGTGGCCTCCCTGGTGCTGGGCTGCAAGCAAGAGGGGAAAAGGGCAGGACTCGTGTCTTTTCAGGGAAATGGAGAGTCATTCCTCCCTCACACCTTACCACACTGAGCTAGTGCTGGAGAACTGGAAGTGACACAGGCCTGAGGGGAGAGGCAGCTGTTTGCCATGGAACAGTCCTCTGAGAGGTGGACAGTGATGCCGTGGCTTGTGGGGCTGAACCGGGTAAGCTTGAGATATTGAAAGTGCAGGCCCTGAAGTTCCTGCATGCCCATCAAAGCATGGTGACCCAGGAATAAAGTTCTAGAACACCAGCAAGAAGACCCCCTGAGCTTTACTGCAAGGCTCTCATGCTCAGTCATTCCTGGCACCACCACCCCTTGCCCCCCACTAAACAAGTCACCTCCATTTCTCCTGGGGCTTCTCTTTGGACTTCTCCTTTACCTGCAAGGCACCTCTTCTACTCCTCTGCAGATAATTCCTCCCTAAGTTCAGGTTCACCTCCAAGCTAACCACGAAAAATTCCAGATAGCTCCATTCACTTTCCTCTCTCTGCAGCAGAGTGGTTCAATCCCCAAGTACTTTTGGGGTATCAGGGATGACCCCAAAACCTGGAGTCAGAGAGAGCCAAGTTCACATCCTGACCTGGTCACTAGCGGTGTTACCCGAGGTGAGTCAGTTCTGCCTGAGCTCTGGGATTCTGCCCTCCATACCTTTCACCTACTGTGGTTAACAGCACACTGATTTTCCTTTGAGGAACCATTCCTCCAACTCAGTCCACCAGATTCAGGTGGAAATCACACCCCTGGCACCAACCCAGAGGTTTGATGCTGGTCACTGTAACTGATTCCAGGGTAGGCACAAGATGGAATCAGGTCAATGAAGCACTCTCTCCTCCTGAGGCTGTAAGTGCTATGCACAGAACCATGTAAACCTGGAGGTGCTAAGACATCAACACATGCAGCCCCTAGATCCAGCTATGCCTGATGCCACCTACCTCCAATGACTTTCTAGTTACATGGGGTCATACATTTCCAGTGCCTCCCTCCTTTTTGTTGTTGCTTTTCCAGCTAGTTGGAGTTACATTTTTGTCATTACAACCCTAAGCCTGGTTATATGGAAACTGATCCCCAGAAGCATGATGATGTCAGAGGGTACAATTTCTGAAATGCAAGCCTGGCTGACTTAAGGTCAGATACAAGAGTGAGGACTGACCATCTCACAATTAAGAAACTGGAATTCCAGATATATAGCAGCAGTAGTGCCCATTGAAATGCAGCCTATTTTGTCTTGAGGTGAAGGCTGGAGCTTCAGGGCATCTGGTAGAAACATTTCAGGATAGGGGCGCCTGGGTGGCGCAGTCGGTTGGGCGTCCGACTTCAGCCAGGTCACGATCTCGCTGTCCGTGAGTTCGAGCCCCGCGTCGGGCTCTGGGCTGATGGCTCAGAGCCTGGAGCCTGTTTCCGATTCTGTGTCTCCCTCTCTCTCTGCCCCTCCCCCGTTCATGCTATGTCTCTCTCTGTCCCAAAAATAAATAAAAAATGTTAAAAAAAAAAAAAAAAAAAAAAAAAAAAGAAACATTTCAGGATATTGGCCTATGTTGGATACTTCTTAGGGTCCACAGCAAGGTCTACAAAAAGGGCAAGCTTTACTCCTGGCAATCCCTCTGGATGATGCAGCTTTGCCAGGGGCCCTTTTTACCTGTGGACAACAATCCAAGGTAGCTGACAGTCAAGTCTGAGAAGCAGGGTTGGAAATTTTCTGCTCCTGGAGATAGGGAGACCAGACCGTATCAAGAGCTAAGGCTGTGGCCTGGGAAAGGCCTGATCCACCCCCACCCCCCCACCCCCAGGATCTCACAAGGATCCTGTGCTGTGGCTCTCATGTGCTGCTACAGAGCCAGATGCAGCTTGAGGGCAAGAGGTGTGAGCACCCCTCAGCCCAGCCTATTGCTTACCCATTAAACTGAGGGCTGGGGGCTGAGAGGGGCCCTGAGGCCTGATGCAGAGACAGAAACCACTAGGCCTGGCTCTAGAGCCAAGGGCTCTGTCTGAGTCAACAAAATCTCTGGCTCTAGTTTCTTACCCATGGAGATGATCTGATGCCAAATGTCCAAAGGCTTATTACTAGGTTGCTCTAGAGAGCCTTTGAGCCAGACAGATCCCAACCCTTGCAAAAACAAAGCCTCAGACCGCTCAACGTGTAAGGCGATCCCAGGTGTGTGACCCCCATTTGGAAGTGGGCTGCTAAGGAGCTGCAGCCCCAGAGGGAACTTTGCAAATGCCCTTCTCAGGTGTCAAGGCAGAGAACACAACTGGGGGCAGCCACATGGCTGGGGCACCCAGGCCAGGCAGGAAGTCCAATGTCCTGCCCCCAATAGGCTGCAGAAATAAGCTACAGACTAGCCACCTCTGGAGTAATTTCCATTTCCTGATTTTTCCAAACCATAAACTCCACTAATGCTGTGGCCTGTTGAGTCAGGGACTGGACAGGAAAGAGAGGCACCAGGTAGCTTGTGACTCATCGGTCTTGCCATAGTTACTACCTGCTTAGCTCCTCCTCCAGAGAAGCTGCTTCTCCCAGAGCCACATCACACCAGAAGCAGGCTTTGCTCAACTGACTGCCACTCCCTCAAGGGAAGGGAGCCCTACTGTTCATCTTGGCAACCCTGGCAGGTGCTGGCAAATTTTACTTTTTCCTGTAAGACATAGAGCCAAGGACCTTGAGGGGTATAATGGCCAGGGGCCAGATGCCTGGCAGGAGGAACATACTGACTTCTAACCGGGGAGACTCGGTCAAGGTCCAAATGAGCTTGAAGGAGAAAAAGAATGCCATAGGCTGCAGTTATACACAAGGGAAGCCTTCTGGTGGAAGATACACCTGAACTGCACCTAAAGGGAGTGTTAGGGCTATCTCTGCGTGTACAAAAGGGGCATGCTGGGCAAGAGCAGTGGCTCAAGAAAAGGTAAAGGGAGGGGCGCCTGGGTGGCGCAGTCGGTTAAGCGTCCGACTTCAGCCAGGTCACGATCTCGCGGTCCGTGAGTTTGAGCCCCGCGTCAGGCTCTGGGCTGATGGCTCGGAGCCTGGAGCCTGTTTCCGATTCTGTGTCTCCCTCTCTCTCTGCCCCTCCCCCGTTCATGCTCTGTCTCTCTCTGTCCCAAAAATAAATAAAAAACGTTGAAAAAAAAAAAAAAAAAAAAGAAAAGGTAAAGGGACAAAACTCTGCACACCATGTTGGACACCAGGTGGAGACCTCATTCAGCTGGAATGTGAGTGGCTCCAGGAAGGGAGAAGAGGCAGAGAAGACTGGGGTTGCAGAAGGAATGACCACCTGTCCCCCAGGGCTTCAAGTTCAGCAGAAAGACAGGGCTGGAAACCATGAGCAGGCAGAATCAAATGAGCAGGCTCTGCCTGGGGCTTCGTGAGGGTGGGTGGCACTGCAGACTGGCCCTCTGAGAAGGGCCTCGAAACCAAATTATTCTACATTTAAAAAACATTTTTTTTAAGTTTATTTGTTTATTTTGAGAGAGAGGGTGTGCACATGCATGCTTGCGTGCAAGTCGGGGAGGGGCAGAGTGCGACAGGGAGAGACAGGGTTTGATCCTACGACAGTGAGATTGTGACCCGAGCCAGTATCACGAGTCGGACACTTAACTGACTGAGCCATCCAGGTACCCCTGGACTGTTTTTTTAATACAAAGTAAATGGAAGATGTTCCCTTGAAACAAACCAAGATGGTGGTGGGGCAATGCCATCAAAAATAGATGTCTACCATCTGTACCTGGAATGGGCTGGGAACATTTCCTTTCCCAGGGCTTTCCCCTGGTCTGACATGCTTGGTCAGGGGATGGTGGGCTGGCAGAAGTCACACTGGAGCCACTGCAGGGCCTAAGGAACAGAGTGGTAGAGGGGCAGACTTCTCACTCTGGGCCAAGGTAACCAATGTTGACATATAAAAGGAAGTTTTCTGAACAATCTGCCTACCAACACCACTGCCCTGGGTTGCTTCCACACTAAGCAGACCCATGGGACAGTGATACAGGGCTTCACTGGTGGCTGCAGCTCCTAGCCAACCCAGGGCTGATGGAGGCCAGGAGAGGTAGAAGCCCCCCATCTGCCCAAGGCCCAGTTAGGCCCCCCATGGACTACTCTCAGGAACAGAACAACAGTGTGCCCACAGGCATTGTTCCTCCTGCCTGGCCCCTGGATTCTGCAGTAACTGGCAGGACCCTCTCCTTTCTCAGGGCTCTGTGCACTGCCTGTACTCTCATCTGTGTGAACCCGTTCTGGAGGTAACTGCAACCTGCTCTCCAGGTGGGGTCCTCTGTCACAGGCAGGATACAAGCTTGAGAGACAACCACCAGGCCATCAATCTAAGCTCCGCTGCTTACAGATTGCAAGTCTCTGTTTCTTCATCCCTAGAGTAGGCATAACAATTACCCACCTCCCCACCTTATAGAGTAGAGGTGAAGATGAATCCCATTACAGAAGCTGGAGGGTCACGTAACCCCCATGCAATATACACACGTATGCAAGTACTGTTTCTGCATTTCAGCAAGAGAGACCCAAGACCACTGCAAGATGGTGTCTAGAGCCCTCCCTGAGAATCAGAAAGCATTTTCTGGTCTCATCCACATCCCCTTGACTTCAGAGGAAGGCCTAGTCCTTGTGAGTGATGCTTCAGAAGGACATATAACCAGATCGCTCTGCCCTGAAGCAGAAAGTGGGTGAGTTGAGTGTATTTTTATGTCTTTGGGGGCTGGGAGGGGGGTGCAGTGAAGAGACCCCAAGCCTGTTCCTGACTCCTCTAACAAGACCAGGAGGTCCACTGGAGATACCCATACATGTGCCCCCACTGAGCCTGCAGGCCCCGTGACACATGGCCCCATCCTCCTTCCTCCAGACAGGTGTGCCAAGAAAACTCCCTGCCCCACTGGATGGCACCAAGTGGAACCATGAAGCAGAAGCCAGTGCAAAACAGTAAATAAACTGTGGTGTAATGGCCTGGCCAGACAACACTTGGGATTAGGGAAGGCAGGCTCCTGGGGGGAGGGGGGTGGTGGCTACCTGGAGACAGGACCTAAAGCTGTAAGGCTGCCTCGGGTAGAGGATTCTAGTTCAAACAAAGTTGACTACTGTCCTGGGTAAGGACGCTCCACTTCATCAGCCTTGACTTCCTCATCTGTAACATGGGGCAGACTGGCCTAGACAGCTTCTGTCACTGCTCTCAGTCTGGGCTTCTGAGCAGCACTACCATGGGGGAATCTACAAGCTCTGGCTGCCCGGGTTCAAATCCCAGCTCTGCTATTCCCATGAAATCCACGAGTCCCTTCACCTCATCAACTGTAACTCCTCGTCTATAACAAGGGAATGAAGAGAACACCCAATGAGGCCTATTTACTACTGTGTGGATTCAGTGAGGGTGTACCTGGCATGGAGTGAGGGATTAATAACTATTATCATTCTGTGAATTCTGTGGCCTCCTGCCACCACCATCCTTTTTATGGACTGAATGTTTGTGTCTCCCCCCAGCTCATGTTGCACGTAGTCCTAATCCCCAATGTGTTGATATTTGGAGATGGTGCCCTCGGGAGATAGTCAGGGTTAGATGAGGTCATGAGGGTGGAGACCTCGTGATGGGACTGGTGACTTTATAAGAAGAGAAGAGAAAGAGATGGAAGAAAAGCCATGTGAGGGCACAGCGAGAAGGTGGCCATCTTCAACCCAAGCAGAGAGCCCTCCCAGATACCAACCCTGCTAGGACCTTGATCTTGGATTTCCCAGCCTCCAGAACTCTGAGAAATAAATTTCTGCTGTTTGAGCCACACAGTCTAAGGTACTTTGCTATGGGAGCCCAGCAGATTAAGACAACCCCGTGACCAGCCATCCCCGTCCCCTTCTCTCTGCAAGGGGCGACCCACCAGGTACCCCCAAACCAAGGAAAATCAACATCATGCACACCCTGGAGACCTCATGCATGATCTCAAGCATACACAGGGTCAGGTGAAACTCAGCACGCCAAGCAGCAGGTAGGGCACAGGCATTGCAACAGGACAGGACGGACAAGCAGAGAGGAGACAGGTGCGTGGGAGGCCATGTGCAGTCAGCGAGGGGCGGGGAGCTAGCACAGGCCACGACCAAGCAGCCCACGCCAGTGGCACTTGGCTCCTTACCTCCCCTGCAGGACCTCTGACCACCAGGACTGTGTTCCCCCAAGAAGCTGGAGGCGTGCTGGAAAGAGTAGAGAGCAGAAGACAGGGAGCAGTAGGTAGAGCCAGGTCTACAGGAAAAAGTGCTGGAAAGGGACCCCGAGGAAGGGTGTTAGGTTTGGGGAGTCCATGGCAGAGTGGTTTTCAAGAGGCCCAAAAGACCCAAACACTAAATGAAAAACACCCCCAAGACCAGCCTATGCTGGGGCACAGAGAAAGGGACGAGAGAGCCAAGGAAGAAGACCCCCACATACTGGATTAACCTAGATGGCCACCTGTCCTCCTACATGCTGGTGTTGCATCTGTCCTGGGTGACAATCTCAGCAGACTTCCAGGGAGGTTGTGAATAGTCTCTCTAAAGGGAAAGGGACCCAGGGGTGGACAAATAGCCCTCGAGAAACCCAGGACCCAGAGTCAAAGGAGGCCATGCTCTGCAAAGATGTCCCCTGGGATCCAAAGGAGACAGAGTGGAGGTTCCAATCCTGGTTCCACCACAAATCTCTGGGCAACTCTGGACAAGGTACGTAGCCTCCCTGGGCCTCAGTTTCCCCATATACAAGATGGAGAGAACGTCCCTATCTACAACAGAGAAGAAGGTGACACTCTACCATCTCAAACATCCAATCTCCATATGGCCATAAGCATGTCTAGACTTTTCTCTGGGGGCTGGTTTGTGTTGGAATAAGGAGATGACCAAACATCTAAGATTCCTGACAACCATCTGGGCAGGGGGGAGTTCCTGGGACACCGCACTGCCACTGAGGGCCATCCCTCAGGCTCTGTGACCCTAGGGTTCATGGATCCAGGGAAGAAGAAGCCTGAAGCACAAAGTCTGGGCTCAGGCTTTTACTAACATGTAACCCCTTCGGGGTCAGTTCAATGGCACTAAACAGTGCCCCAGGTGAGCCATCATCCACAGCTCCATATCATGGAATTTCTCCATCACTGACCCTGTGTGCCTGGGTCCTCACCACAACACCCCTTACTCTGGGAACTGGTTCTGACCAGCCCATCACTGATCTCTGGGCCACTCACAGGTGCCCAACAAATACCCAAGGAGGGACAGGCTGCTCTATACCACAGAGCATCTGATCTGTAGCCAATGTCAGTCCCCAGCACCAGCCTGATGACAGGATGGCATTGTTTTAAGCCTTTCTCAGCATCATGACCCAGCTGATTCCTCTTGGTTATGGTAACCCTGTGAGGGCAGGTGTTACAATTCTGTTTCACACATAAGTCAGCTGAGGCCAGGAAAGGTGAAGTGGTAATTTGCCCAAGGGCGTGCAGCTGGGTGGCTAGTTATTGACGGAGCCAAGGCGAGAACCTGAGGCTCCTGATATCTGGCCTGGTGGCTGCCGTCAGTCAGCATGCGCTGGTGTGGCTGGTTGCCGCTGGTGTCCACCTGGCTGGTTAGTGCCCGGGCACGACTAGGGGTCACGTATCTTGAACGCTGGTCCTGCAGGCCAACTGTCAATATAGCATCTGCTCTCCTACAGCTACCAAATGCTCTTGGCACAGGGGGCCAGGGTGTAAGGAGCTGAACATGGTGGAGGGGAGCCATGGCTTGTGCCCTCTAGGGCCCCAGCTGCATCCACACCTACCTTTGATGACAAAGGCCTCTGCCAGCAGCCGCATCTGATACAGTGGCTTGTTCTCCATGGACATGTCATCAATCCCAGCCCGTGCATACATACTGATGGCATCTCGGTATGAGCCCTCCACATAGTGCAGCTTGCCCTGGATCAGCATGGCCTCACACAGGTACTGTGGCTAAAAGGATAAAAAACACATTAGCAGGCTTCTGCCTCAAGGCCTCCCCACCCCATCCCCACCCCCACCAGGTACCCTGGGATGGACCCCCGCCCCATCCCACTGAGCCATGACGACTTGCCTAAGACCCTCCTCAGAACTCCCCTCTTCCTCCAGGAAGCCCCCCCAGTCCTCAGTACATGTGACATCCCTCTTCTCTCTACACCTGCAGTCTGTGGGCTACACTATGGTTCTCACTGAAATCCTTACATGAGTGCCCAATTATTTCATGCGTGTGTGTACTATTCCCCCAACCAGACCCCAGGCAGCTTGCAGACTGGGCTCTGTCTTCTGTCCAGAAGGCTTCAGCCCAAGGTTGGTGCTCAGGAATTCAGGCATTTGTTCTCAACACAAGTAGGAGTCAAGGACCTAACCAAATTTTGTGGGGCCTAAAGCTCACATAACTGGGGGTCCTCTTTACATGCATATCTGTACAAATATACAGTGAGGGGAAAGGCCTTGGAAAGAAGCTGTGCAGGTAAGGGGCCAGCCACTGAAGCCCCACCTGCAACAGCAGGACCCCTGTGGTAAGAAGGGTCCTGTCAGCAGTGGGACAGGAAGGCAGGAGAGCCAAGGCCTGCTGGGCCACCGTCCTCATCTCAAGTGCAGAATCAAGTGCCTGAATTCAAGCCAGTTGGTTTCTTCCCTTTCTTTCTCCAGTACTGCTAATGCCCAAATCTTCAACCCCATACAAGGACTCTTGGGGCCTCCCTCAGGAGGTCTGCTCAGCCCTGCCCCAAAGTCCTGTTCTTGGACATGTGCCCAGCTCCCCTCCAAGATCTCCCACTTTCCATGGCCATTTGCTCTAGCCCTCGCCCTCCATCTCTGCACTCAGCTGGCCCCACCACCCCTTTGGGCCAGGCTCTGGACACTGCCCCTACCACCCAGCAGCAGCTCTGTCCATAAAGCTCCTTGGAGATGCAATGCTGGCTCCTACCTTGGGCCTCTGTGCTACCCCTGCTTCCCTTCAGGGAGATTGGAGTCTGGGGAACCTGTAGCCCCAGGGAAAGCCTCCACCACTCCCCACCACCTACTGCCCTCTCAGAAGCCAGTTAAGAGATACGGAGCACAGCAAAGCCAAATTCTTCTTCTGCACTGGTGTTTTGGTCATTATAAACACACATTTTCCCCTTGCCTTTGCTCACACAGCTCCCTATCTGGAACAGTCTCCCCCCACTTCCCCCTTGGTCTATCTGGATCTTCTTCCATCCTTTGGGAACTTGCTCCCGACCCACCTCTTCCTGAGAAGCCTCCCTGAGTACCAGAGGGCTCTGTCTGCTGAACTGCTAGAATGCCTCCACCAAGTGGACCCACTCAGCCCCTGTATGCCTGACCTGCTCCGACTATCGGTCAACTCTCCGAGGCTGAATTTTTCAAGTGCATTTGCTAGTCACCCAAACAAGCCACCCACTCCTTATGCTAGGGCCACAAATGACACACTCCCAGAGCCTCGGGACCCATGGTCCCTCCTAGCTGGGCAAAGATACTGCTGTTCCCCATGTTGGTTTCGAGCCACGGGCACATTTTCTCATTGCTCAGGCTAATTTAATTTACACCATCAGTGAGGGCGAGATAACAATTAACAACCACCCTCACCTCCCATCACAGCAATGCCAACAGCATCAGAGCAATGCGAGTCCAGAAAAGAGTTTTGAACTTTTCTTTGGAAAGGAGCTAGATAAATACAGGGCATGAGTCATCATTTTTCTTTTAATTAATTAATTAATTAATTAATTATTTAAAGAGAAAGAGTGCGAGAGGGGGAGGGGCAGAGGAAAAGAGAATCTTAAAATAAATTTTTTTAAATGTTTACTTTTGAAAGAGAGAGAGAGAGACAGAGTGCGAGCAGGGGAGGGGCAGAGAAAGAGAGAGGGAGACACAGAATCTGAAGCAGGGTCCAGGCCCTGAGCTGTCAGCATAGAGCCTAACGTGGGGCTCAAACCCACAAACTGTGAGATCATGACCTGAGCTGAAGTCAGATGCTCAACTGACTGAGCCACCCAGGTGCCCCAGAAGAGAGAGAATCTTAAGCAGGCTCCATGCCTGCTCAAGCCTGACGCAGGGCTCGATCCCCCATCTCTGGGATCATGACCTGAGCTGAAATCAAGAGTCAGACACTTAGCTGACTAAGCCACCAGGCACCCCACATACTACTTTTAATATTTCATTTTGCCTAATCAACATCAAGTTCTTGGCTTTGGTGTGGATAATGGTGAATATCTCAGTGTTATTGGTGACTATGGATGTCTTCAGTTAATAGAACATGGTAAAATTTGTTCTTCCTAAATGTGATTTGGCATACAAACAGTTTTCATAATAATATACATGGATGCTATTCAGCCAATGCAGAGAATGAAATATTGGCATGGGGAAAGCTCCAGGTAAAAGTTCTTGTCAAATATGGATGCAAGGACTCTGATTAGAACCTGTATGTGTGCACATGTGTTTGTTAATGCACAGAGAAAGGCATGTGGGACATAACACAAAATGATGACCAGCGCTTAACTCAGGATGGGAGTGGGGGTGGGGCTGGCAAACAAAAACTTTTACTTCAAACTACTTGTTTATTTAATGACTTTTTACCAGTGAGTCTGAATCATTTTTTACTTTATTTTTTTTTAATTTTTTTTTAATGTTTATTTTATTATTTTTGAGACAGAGAGAGACAGAGCATGAACAGGGGAGGGGCAGAGAGAGAAGGAGACACAGAATCGGAAGCAGGCTCCAGGCTCTGAGCCATCAGCCCAGAGCCCGACGCGGGGCTCGAACTCACAGACTGTGAGATCGTGACCTGAGCCGAAGTCGGACGCTTAACCGACTGAGCCACCCAGGCATCTCTGGACTAGCTCCATTTCAAGTGCTCAAGAACCACATGTGGCTAGTGGCTGTTGTACTGAACACTACAAAGCCAACCTTTAAAGGAGACTTGCTGCTCAGGTGACCCAGGGAGAGGGCTTGATGGCAGATAGGAGGCAGGAGACAGAGGAGAGGAAGCCCCAGGCACAGGGGGTTGACCACTTACAGACAGCCTCCCGTGGTTAAGGATACTACTCAGGTAGTTTCTGGCTTCATTCATCTTTGGCTCATTCTTCTCTGGCAAAGGGATGGAGTCTTTTATCTTTGTGTGGTTCTCCTTCAAACACTGCTCCAGGAGGGCCTCGGCCAGGAGCAGCTTCCCAAAGTCATCTGAAAAACAGAGCAGTGATCCCCTGAAACTGGTACCTGTCCCTGTACCCACCCAGCCACCCTTAACCCAGCACATGAATGGCCCAGGTCTGAGAAAAGAAATAAAGACACAGTTTTCATAAAGTTAAACAGCCTTTAAAGAAAAAACACAGGCATTCTATCATAGGCACAGTACGAATTGCCCCTTTGGGTTTGTTTTCTGTAGTTTAGTGGTTGGGGAGGCAAAGTTCCCAAGATTTGGAACAAATTCCCAGAATTTCAGAATTTAAAATGAGGGACAAAGTCACATCCATGTCCCATTGTAGGTAATCAGTTCTTAAACCAAGAAGGAATTACCCCCAAATAACAGAAGAGGAAAAATATATGATGTGGCTTAATGCATTTTCATGAGCTCCTATTTCCATGTAACCAGAAAACCATGGTTTTCTCCATTTTTAAGGTATTTTAACACAACCAGGGATAACTTAGCAACAAAAGCAAAGAGTTACAGCAGAAAGCAGATGTACTGGTATAGCAGGGCAAATCTGTGGACGCGTTTAGCCCTGGCACTTTCTGGAGTTCTCTCACATATGTTAACCTATCTCTAGACCTCACCACCTGGCAGGGGAATTCATACTGTTTGGTTAAATTTTCCATCTCCCCATAAAGTACTGAAAACTCCAGGCTTGTGACCATCTTGCTACCACAGAGAGGTGACCCAGGGAATGGGTGGGATCCCAGTGCTCACTGTGCAGGCTTAGAGATTGAGTGTGGTTTCATGATAGCCTCAGGGGCTGTGCTCAGTGTGGCTGGTTCACTGCCCCTCCCCTGCAACCAGGGTAAGGACCAGGCCCACCACTCAACACAGGCACCCAATAAATAGCTGCTGAGTGAACTGGATCCTCTCCACTACTGGATGAGGAAGCCGTGAGGCCGTGAGAGAGTTATGTGCCGACCCAAAATGCCTCCAGGAAGGTCTGCTTGGTCCTGAGACTTCACAGAGCTTTCTACCGCCAGGATGGCATTTTTAGACCCACTCAGGAATGCCACTCACTCCTTACTCTCAGGACCACTGCAGTTTGCTTACAACTCAAAGCCACAGACCCAAAATTGCTGGCCTCTGAAGAGCTTCCCCCCCCACAAACGGAGATTTCCCTCAGAGAATACCCTGAAAGCCCAGATCCCAGGGCACAGTCTTACAAGGGTTTTCCTCTAAGGATGCCAGAGCCTGTTAGTGATCCTTTGCTATCCACTTCATGATTTCAAAAATTAACATTTAGAGGAACTGGCCGAAAAAGTACCTAGTTCAAACTCTGATCCATCACTGATGGAGCAGAAGTTGGTGGGACCTCTGTAAAGGGCAATTTGATGACATAGATCAAAATTATTTTTGTGCAACCCACTGATTCCACAATCCCTAGATCAAAATTATTTTTGTGCAACCCACTGATTCCACAATCCCACACCTACAGAGGTCTTGGCACGTGTGTAAAATGACCTATAAGGTGATTCCTGCCGTGTTATTTATAATAGCAGAAAATTAGAGACAACTTTTATGTCCGCCAACATGAGGCTGGTTAAATAAAGCATGGTACTTCCATAAAAGGGGACACCACACTGCCATGAAAAGGAGCAAGGAAGCTCGTCTGTGCTGTGAAAGAATGAAATCCATGATAAATCAGTAAGATAGTGGAGTGTGCACAGTGGACAGAAACGTGTTCATGACATGTGACAGGATACATATCTGATGGCCTTTCTGACTTATAGGGAAGGTGGCAGAGATGGAGGGAGGCTTTTCATTCTTTACTTTTTGGTCCCTTTGGAAGGCTGAGCCATGTGAATATATTATCTAGTCAGAAATAAAATTTAAATCGTCAGAGAAAGATAAATATCATATGATTTCAGTCATATGTGGAATTTAAGAAACAACAGATGAACATAGGGGAAGGAAAGGAAAAGTAAGATGAAAACAGGCAAACCATAAGAGGCTCTTAAATACAGAGAACAAACTGAGCGTTGCTGGAGGGGAGGGGAAGGGGAGGTGGGTTAAATGGTATGGGCAATAAGGAGGGCACTTGTTGGGATGAGCACTGGGTGTTCAATGTAAGTGATAAATCACTAAATTCTACTCCTGAAACCATTATTACACTATATGCTAATAACTTGGATTTAAATAAAATTTTTAAAAAATTTTAAAAAAAGACTAAATGTATCAATATTGATTCATTAATTGTGACAAATCTACCATACTAACTTATAATAATAAGGAAAATGGGTCTGGGTTATTAGGAATTTTCTATACTATTTTCACAATTTTTCTATAAATCCAAAACTCTTTTAAAATTCAAACAGTTTTCTTAAAAATTCAACTCAATTCAATTCAATTCACTTCACTTCAATTCAATTAAAATAAAATTTAAATCAACTCAATGGGGTGCCTGGGTGGCTCAGTCAGTTGAGTGTCTAACTTTGGCTCAGGTCATGATCTCACGGTTCATGGGTTCGAGCCCAGCATCTGGCTCTGTGCTGACAGCTCAGAGCCTGGAGCCTGCTTTGCATTCTGTGTCTCCCTCTCTCTCTGCCTCTCCCGCCCTGCTTGTGCTCTGTCTCTCCCTGTCTCTCAAAAAAAACCACAAAAACAAAAAAAACCACGTTAAAATTTAAACCAATTCAAGAATGAAAGGCAATCTTCTTCAGATTCCCAATGCCAGCTAGGAGGAGGGGCAGGCTATGGAGTGGTGGATGCCTGAACTATGGGCCACTGGGCAAGTTGCTCCCCCCCTCCAACCTGTTTTGCCCCTGTTAAACCAGAGGTAGGTTTAGGAACCTGCTCCTTCTGAAGGAACTGAGTCCCTCCTGGGCTGGTCCCCGGCTCTCAGCAGTCCAGGGTACACATGCAGCTTCCCATGGTACTCATTGGCTCTGTTGTTCCTCTCCTGCCCAGAGATACCAGCTTCCTTCCCAGCAACTCTTAATCCGGAAATACTCCCCAGGGCACAACACCTCCCCTCAAAGTAATGGCAGTGTCCTCTGGACACTTTGCTACTCAAAGTGAGGTCGGGGGCTGGGTGGATCTGTGTCACTCAGTCCTGCAGAGATGAGTTCAGTTTAGAGTATACGTTCAGAAACGTTGACAATAATGTGACAAAATAATTTTGAATCTGTTGAAGTGAAAAATGAGAGATAGCAGTTTGAGTATCTTATGAAAGAATCAGAGCACAACAAAATGGGAATGAAAAAACAAAACAAAACCCAAAACATGAGAGTAATCCTTCACCGCAGATTGCTTGAGAAGCACTGCTCTGAACCAGAATATTTACTGCACGAGGGGGACCAATATTTGTTGAGGGCCTACTGAGTGCCAAGTATTTTATTATACAGTAGCATTTAGTCCGCACAGCTCTAAAAGGTAGATACTACTCCCATTTTATAGATGATGATAAAGATACGCAATATTGCCATGGTCCCAGCCCACAATAATAATACAACATAACATTACACAACACAGCCACAGAACAGCCTGTCTCTCCTGCACCCCCGGTACAGCACAGCTTCTGGTAGTTTAGAAATAAGAACAGTCTAAGAGCTATAAAAAGTAGGTTCAAAGGTAATAGGAATTCTAAGTAGGAATTCCAATAGCAATTCCAAGGGCAGGGATAAGGACTGTTCTCATCCTCATATACCTATGAGTTTTAGACTGTTATTCTTTTTTTTTTTAATTAAAAAAATATTCATTTATTTTTTAGAGAGAGAGGAGGGGCAGAGAGAGGGGGACAGAGGATCTGAAGCAGGCTCCAGGCTCTGAGCTGAGAGCAGTGAGCCTGATGTGGGGCTCAAACTCACAAACCAGGAGATCGTGGCTTGAGCCGAAGTTGGACACTCAACCAACTAAGCCACCCAGGTGTCCCCAGACTGTTCTATAAACTAACACTTAAGGTCCTTCTCCAGCCTTTTTGTTCCACTTCATCCCCACCCAAGGTCTATGCTTTCTTTAGTAGACACAGTAGGGGCTGGGAACCGAACTTTCTTTTCTTGCTTGCCCACATCTCTTCCCTCTCTACTCTGCCTTCCTTCCCCTTCCCCTGTCCATCCCATCATTCCCAAGTGGCCAATCTATGGGACTGAAAGATATTTTAGAATTAAAAGTTCTAGATTTTCAGTTGTTAAATAAGAATACAAATGGATTAGAGGCTTTCCTGTCCTTCCTTCTCCGGAGGTAAAACATGCCTTTTTATCATCTTCTTGTCTGAAACCCACTCCCTATCATGATTTGGGTAAAGTATTTCAGTTTCTGCCCTCCCAGAGGCATTAGGAACACCTTCCTGACAGTGACACAGATTCTGGCAGCCCAGCCCAGCACAGCCCCCTGCCCTGGGCACAGGCCCAGAGGAGGCCCCCACTTAATGGCCCCTCAGATTCCCCAGCAACCTGGTTTTGAAGCCTCTGGCAGCTAGCTTCCCATCTACTCCCACCCTTCTCCAGGCCTCTTTCAGGGCACTAAGCGACAGGGACCCACTTCAAAGATACCTGCCCCTTCCCCTAGAAACCACATTTGCAGGGCGGTGCCTCTTCTCCACAGCCTGCCAGTCTGTAGACAGGAAACCTGGGTCCAGCCAGGCGGGCCCTTCCCCACTAAGGCAAATGGGGACACAGTGGTCTCTGCAGCTGTTCACCACACAGGACCGCAGAGGGCTGGGACTTCTAACCACAGCGAGATGAGGAAGAGGCCAAAACTAGTGAGAGGCCACCTGCCTCAAACACACCTCCTCTAACTCCAACTGAAGAAATTCTCAGAACAATTTCCAGTTCAGGAGAAAAAAAAAAAAAGATGGGGGTGACTACAGATTATGAGACTCTAGACGGATGGATAGATAGAGGGGCAGTCGTGATAAAGTAAGTACAGCTTAAGAATATTAGAATCTAGGTGGTGGGTATACACGTGTTCACCGAAAAGTTCTTTTAATTGTGCTGTACGTTTGAAATTTTCATAATAAAATACTGAGGGGAAAAAAGAGACACCCAGGCTGTTAACCAAATACAATGTGTAGCTTTATTTGGATCCTGATTCTAGCAAATGAACTGTAAAAGTAAATCATGAGATTTGGGCGGGGGGGGGGGGGTTGTGATAATGGTATGGTGGTTTTGCCTTTTCAAAAGAGCTTTTATTTGGCAAAAAAGAAAGGAATATACAATTGATTACATTAAAATAGAAAGCTGCAAAAAAACAACAAAAAAAATGAAATTTCAACGTATTATCTAAACCATCATCCTATCTCACACCAAATCATCCTGTCAATGACATTCTAAGAGACTTACTGAAATCCTAATTTGTCTTTAGAATTCCTTTTGTGTAGCAGACCTCTGATCTTAATCAGGAAAAATTATTTTTTTTTTAGGATCCCACACTGGCTCCTGACAGTCACCACTTCTTCTTCTTCCTTTTTTTAAATTAAAATTTTAAAATGTTTACCTATTTTTGAGAGAGAGACAGAGAATGAGCTGGGGGCAGAGAAAGAGGGAGACAGAATCCGAAGTAGGCTTCAGGCTCTGAACCGTCAGCACAGAGCCCCCACGCGGGGCTCGAACTTGTGAACCCCAAGATCATGACCTGAGCTGAAGTCAGATGCTCAACCAACTGAGCCACTCAGGCAGCCCTCCACTTCTTTATGTATGTGCTTATACAGCACCATAAATAAATCTCTTTGCAATTAAAAGAAACAAGAGTTCTTAATAAGTACCTAGTACGATATTCAATGTGGGGAAGAAATAGGTTCGGGTGCAGCTCAAACAAGACAGTTCATGAGTTCATAATCACTGACGCTGGTTAATGGATACATGGGATCCATTCTTTAGCTTTTTTGATGTTTTGGAATTTTTTCATAATATTCTTTTCCTTTTCTTTAATCACTTGGATGGGTTCTTTGTTTTTACATGAACAAACTCCATCACAGCCAGCCACACTCTGGGGTTCCCCTGCTCCATCCTGACCAAATCTAAACCGGATGTGAGTTTGAAAGAAAATGTACAAACACTGACAACCACCTTCCCCCTGGGTGGGTGGTGGGGAGCAGCCTCCCCTGATAGGAGAGGGTAGGGCCCCCTCTGCCTGAGATTCTCCTCATCCTTCACTCCCATCAGACTCCAAAGAGGCCCCCACAGCCAGTCCCCCTCTCCTGCCCCCTGGACTGAAGTAGATGCTTTGGAAGCAGTTTTTAGTTTCTGTAGGAAACCTCACAGAGACAGCAGGGCCCAGGGCCTCAGTCTTTAAAATGGGGTTCAACCGGGGTTTGGCTTCCCCCTCAATACATTCCCTCCCTCTCCCAAAATATGTAACTGTTGAAGCTTCTGGTCACTGACTATACAAATGTAACAGGCCAAGTGGGACATTAAGAATCTCTCTCCTGGGTTGGAGGGGGTCAGTGCCTATACCACTCCAAAAAAAACAGGCCCTCAGTCCCTTGAACGATGAAGGAACCCTGCAGAGAGAGAACCAAAATAGCAGACAATCCAAAAAATGCTGTACACTTGGGTTTTAGGACTCATTTGTTTTCCCAGTGTGCATCTGTGTGTGTGCCAGCCTGTGTGTTGGGCCAGTGTATCCAGATCTAACAGGGGGATAGAAATCACTCACAGAACCAAACCCAAAAGTTGGCAGGAGAGACCCCAATGCCCTGCTCAGACTCCCTCCTTTTGTGACAGGTAGTCCCCATGGTGAAGCCAAGCCACACCCCTTGTGCCCTGCCCCCACCTTCACTAGTAGTAGACTTGATGGCAGGAATGTAGACTTTCATACGGGCTCTGCCACATAAACATTACGTGACCTCTCTGGGCCTTGGTGTCCCTATTTGTACAATGGAGACAATAACTCGTGCTCTGCCCATAGGGTTGTTTATAAGGATTTAAAAAAAAAATAGGGAAAGCACTTTATAACCATACTATACCATTTATAAATTATGCCATACCAGTGTTTCCCAATAATGCCTCATAGAATATGGTCAAGGCAAGTTTGAGAAATATGCTATTTATACTCCAGCCTTGTCTTATACATCATGGGCAGGTGTGCATATTAAAGGCTCTGAAAAGTCCTGCAGTGAAAAAAAAAATCTGTTTAACAATATTGAATCTATTAGGTCCAATTTCTTTACTTTTTGCACTCCCTAAACTTGTTCCTCTTGGGATACCAATTAATTAATTACATAACCTCCTTGAGACCTCCGAAGAGCAGTTTAAGAAACTGAACTCAAGGGGCACCTGGGTGGTTCAGTCTGTTAAACGTCAGACTTCGGCTCAGGTCATGATCTCACGGTTCGTGGGTTCAAGCCTCACGTTAGGCTCTGTGCTAACAGCTCAGAGCCTGGAGCCTGCTTCGGGTTCTCCGTCTCCCTCACTGTTGTCTGTCCCTCCCCCACTTGGGCTCTGTCTCTCTGCCTCTCAAAAATGAATAAATGTTCAAAAAACTTTTTTAAATAACTGGACTCGAGGACGTCGGGTTCCTGTCTTGGCCCAGCATGTTTCTCTGTGGGGCCAATCTTACTCAGATTCCCATAACTCACCCAGGCCCCAATGCCCTCCATGTGGGTCCACTTCCACTCCCACCCTTGGAAGCCCTACCCCACCACATCACTCCATGCAGGGGACAGAAGAAAACCTTCGATTTCTCTATTTCGGCCTGGAAGACCAGGGCCCACCAGCTTCTCCCATACATGCACTTATTGCTCTGGTCACTCCCCTCAACCCCTGTGCCCAGATCCATCTCAAAGCCTCAACCCGACTGTCTGGCCATGTCCCCTGGCCCCTCAGTGGCCTTCTATCCTTCCTCCTCCATGGGCAAACACACTCTGCCCTTCCCAATACCAGTCGGAGGCCAGCACACATTCTGCGGCTCCCCCAAAACTCCTTTTCCTCTGAGCTCCGCCATCTACTGCACGATCGCCCACTGGTCACCTCTCTGCCTCCTCATCCATTTTGGCAACTCCTCAGGCTGGAGGAGTTGTGCTGCATCTCATTTAGAGGTAACAGTGCAAGAGGTTAAAAGGATATACTCAGAAGCCTGATTTCAAACCCTGGCTCTACCACTTATTGATTGGATGATCAAATTATTTAACCTTTTGGGGCCTGCTTCCATATCTGCAAGCAGAGCAAACAAAAGTGCAGGCTTCATGGGGTTGTTGGGAGGAATTAATGAGTTGACTGAGTGCTTGGGGCAGTGTCTGGCACACAGTGAGTGCTGGGTAGTGTTAGCTGCTATTATTATTATTATTATTATTATCATCATCATCATCATTACCATCACCATCACCATCACCATCATCATCACCACCACCACCACCACTCTGTCTCCCCCACAGAACCTTCCACAGGCTGGGCAGTCTTTAAAACCTCTTCATAACTGCATTCATTGACTCCCTACCTCCTTCCACAAGGCTCTAAAGTGGTTGCGCACAGAGAGGGCTCCGGGAGGGCTCTCCAGGATCAGCTGAGGGCACCAGGAACATGATTTGAGGCCAGAGACTGGGGCGGGGTGTTCCGTTCCCCTCCCCTCCCCGCGACTGCCACATCAGGGTGCTTTCCCGCCCCAGCACAAGAGCCCAGCCCAGCCAAACCAGCCCTACTGCCAAAGCCTGGGCTAGATGGGTCCCGAGTCCGACCACAGATGAGGAAACTGAGGTTTACCGGGCCGCTTTCCTGCTTCACCACCGCACGCCGGAGCTCGCCAACCCCCCAACCTTGTCTGCTGTGGACAGAGCTCAGTTGTCAACTAGACTCGGGAGAAAGAAGGGGAGGGCGGGGAGAGACACACAGCCTTCACCTGATGGAGTTTAGGGACCGGGTGCGGGGTGAAGGGGCGGTGCAAGAGTCCAGATCTTGCCCGGAGCTGATCTGTGCCGATACTACCATTTCACAGTAGACGGAGTTACCCACAAGATCCCAAAGGACAGAGAGCAAGAGCAGTCTCTCTTTCTCCCCCAAACCTGCTTGTGGTTTTTCTCCTGGGGCATAAGAACCTTGCTAATCACCCTGGTTGCTCCTAACACCAACACTACAGGAAGGGTAATACCGAAGGCGGCCGTCGGCGGCCGGGAGGCAGTCGGGGCCCGCTTCCTGGAGGAGGCGGTGCATTTCGCGCGCTGGGTACTCTAGAGCCAGCCCCTTCCCTCACTCACCGGCGTCCAGAGAGGTGAACGCGGCGCTCGGGCTGGTTCGTCGGTTGCCTCCGCCGCCGGGCACGACCAGCGTCTGCAGCTGCCGGACCAGCTCGGGCATGCGGTCCCAGTGGCCCTCCGCGCGGCAGCGCTCCAGCTCGCTCTCCATCTTCAGGTGGGAGCCGTACGCGCCCTTCGCAGCCATCTTCGCGCGGGCGCTGTCATGGGAGGTGCGGCCGAGAAGTGGAGACCCGGCCGGGGGCGGCGTCCCGGCTGGGGCGCACAAGCTGGCGGGGGCGGCGGGGGCGCAGGCGGCGGCCAGGTCCCGGGCGGCAGCGGGGGCCCGGGCGGCGGCGGCCGGGCGGCAGCAGCAGCACCCAGAGCACCGCCCGGCGCCTCCGGACTGGGGCTCCGGCTGCGCGGCCCCGACTCGTCCAGGAGCAACCTCCGCCTCCGCTGCAGCAGCTCCTGGCGGTGCTGCCGCCGCCGCTGCTGCAGCTGCTGCCACAGCCCCCGCCCTGGGCCCGGGCGCCGCCAGCTGTGGACCCGCCCCTGGCCGCGGCTCCACCTCCGCGGGGGCGTGGCACGGCCTCGGCGAGCGGGGCGCGCAGGCGGCCAGCGAGGCCGCAGCAGCCAGGCACGCGAGGAACGCTCACGGCCGCCCTGCTGCCAACGCCAGGTCCCCGCCGCCGCTGCTGCCGACTCGGCGCTCACTTTAATGCTGCACGGGGCCCCCGCGCCTGGGGGGGCCTCGCTCCCCGCCCCCTCCCCATCCCATCGGGACTCTTGGCCTGGGGACTCCCCAGTCCGACACCCCGGCTTTGTGTGTTGGCCTCGTCACCACCGCTGCACGTCACAAATCCGGGGAGAGGCCGGCCGGTTGCCCCCGCCTTCGAGAGCGAGCCTCCCCGGGTGCCGGCCCTGCTGGGACGCGCGAGCCCTGAGCGCGTGTTCGGGCAGGCGGGTTGCGGTGCGGAACAGGCGTCTGCACTCTGAGAGACTTTTCATTTTCTTTTTTAACAACGCAGTTCCTCTTTCCAACTTGACAACCCCGCGCGAGCTGGCTGGCGTGTCCTCTGTGGAATCCCGTTACCCTGGAGTTCTTCAAGGTTTTAAGCTGTTTTCCAACTTGGTATTTCTTTCGTAATTCTGGTGTCTCAACACTGTGATCAAAACTCATGGCATGGCTTAGCTTGGCTTTGTGGGGTGCTAAGAATAAGAAGTTCAAGGGATCACAAGGTGGCCTGTAGGAGGAGGGACTGATTAGGGTGTTCCCGCCTTTGGGGCGGTTTACAGTCGAGAGTGGGGATTGAGGCCATCATGCAAGAAATCACAGCGAGACCAAAAAAACTCCCTTGAACGTAAGTGACATGTTGCATGGTGCAGACCGAAGACTCCAGAACACAGGAGAGTCAGGGCAAGCTTTTAAGTGTCGTATAGACTCCTAAGAATTAGGTGTCCACCTTCCTCCACAACATAGAGGGCTTCACCACTGCCTGACATGTGGTGGTGAGAGTGGACTTGACCGCTTTCAGTGTCACCAGACTCACTGCTTCTGTAACTGTGGTAAGGTTTTTTGCCAAGCAGAGCCCAGGCCACTGGTGCTTAGTCCCTCCAGGCCCTTTGCTACGGGAGGAGGGGGGTGGGGGGGCTTGTCTGTGGAAGGCAATCTTCTGCTTCACCACTACTCCACCCCTATAACTCCCAGATGGGTACCCTCCTTTCCAGGTTCCAAATGCAGCTCCATTCCATGCTTGGGGACAGCATTTTCTGACCTTAGGAGCACTTGGGGTCTGTCCTAAACTTCCAGAGGCCAGAAAGTAGATGAAGGAAAACGGACAGGTCTGGCCTTTCGAATTTAGAAACCATTTACTCCATTTACATGAAAGCTGCGCCTACTCTTGTTACCCCTGTAGCTGGCATTTGGTTAGCCTTTGGCTACCCTTGTTGGTCACTGGAACTGCCTTTCACTTGGAGAGAGCTGTCCCTGTTCTTTAGATGAGGATGGCCTGAGAACACCCTGTGATATGCCCCAGGGTCAGCGTTGGAGCAGGCAGAGGACAGCAGAGTTGAGGACAGGAAGGCAGCCCTGATGGAAATAAATAAACCTCCCCTCCTCCCTTTTTTCTCCCTAATCGTTGCCAACCCTGCCCCCAGGTTGCAGGACTCCAGGGAACTAACTGAAGAATTGTTGCTTGTTCCTTTGACTCAAGCACCAAGATTTGTGTGGGCATGGCACGGGGGAGAGAGGAACACAGTATTGTGGTTAGAACTTCTAACGAGCTGTTCCTTAACACTGCAGTCACATTCCTGATACCTTTGTGGTTCTTTTCTGGCAGAGACAAGCCCCTAACCTGCTAGTGACCAGCATTTTTTTCAGGGGAGTAAGAGACTATAGGAACAAGAGCAAAGAGCAGCCATGATTGTATTAGTAATGTTTGCCAAAATAAAAGGCGTGTAGAAAGTGTGGCAGTTGCTTTTATTTTTTAATAATCAGAAATCTCTCAGATGGTGATTGTTTTTCTTTTTTAATAATCTGAAATCTCTCAGATGAGAGTTTAGGACAAGTTCTAATAAAGATTGCCATTATTTGCCGGCTGGAAAATGCTATAAAAATAACTTGCTGATCGTGAGAAGCTGGGTTGATTGCCTACCAGACTGAGGGAGAGCACTGCCTGACAGTCCCAGCATCTCAGAGAAAGTACTGAAGTTCACAGGAGGTAAACCGACCTACTAAGAAATGTGTAATTTTACAGAGCAACAAAGATGGAACCGGACAAAGGACCTCTACCACCAAGCTGACAGAATATTCCACTAGTTCAGCTGCTGCCTCTGACTAGGTGGGGAGGCTCTTGCCACTAGATCACAAGCTATTGGTCTCGATTCCCACGAAGTTAAGGGCTTGAAGAGATCTCTCATGTACTTATAGGTTGAAGGTTTATGGTATTTGGTTAGGCCCAGAATGGGAGGGTGTTGAAGAGCTAATCTGAACTCAC
The DNA here is from genome assembly GCF_028018385.1 of Neofelis nebulosa. Taxonomy (NCBI): domain Eukaryota; kingdom Metazoa; phylum Chordata; class Mammalia; order Carnivora; family Felidae; genus Neofelis; species Neofelis nebulosa. Next base: position 74,328,004 of record NC_080790.1, read on the forward strand.
AAAAAGTCTGTTCATGTTTGGATTCTGAGAGAAAAGGTGTGGTTAGCAAGGACTTGAGTGGGTTGAATAATGGAGTGGAGATTTCAGAAAAGTTCAGGATGTATGGCCTGCAGTAGCCAGTGAGACCCGGGGATCCTCATAACTGTCTTAGATATGGGCCACAAACACCTTGCACAGCTGGTTGTCTGGAGTAAGGGATTTCCCTCCATGAGATATCTTTTGTCTTGGGTAGTGCAATTCCTTTGACAAATTGTCAGCTTTTCTATGGAGCCCTTCTGCTGTCTCTGAGCAGTAAGCAGTAGATGAATCAGCCTTGGAGCTCACCTCATCTTTGGAACACAACAAAAGATTGTCTGTCCACATATTGAATAAGAATAGAATTACAGGGCAGTGTAAGGCCCTTGAGGTTCTGATTGAGGATTTGTGAAATGTAGGAGGGGACCTCAGTAAACTGAGGCACAGTGGTCCAGGTACTATTTTGGATTTTCCCTGGAGAAGACAAACAAGTATTGACTTTTCATTTACAGACACACAGCAAAGGAAGCACAAGTATGGATCTACAACTGTGAAACACATAGTCAGTCTCTTTAGGACTTGCAAATAGAATGGTAGTGTATTTGACTTGCACTGTTGGTGGGAATGCAAATTGGTGAAGCCACTCTGGAAAACAGTGTGGAGGTTCCTCAAAAAATTAAAAATAGACCTACCCTATGACCCAGCAATAGCACTGCTAGGAATTTACCCAAGGGATACAGGAGTACTGATGCATAGGGGCACTTGTACCCCAATGTTTATAGCAGCACTCTCAACAATAGCCAAATTATGGAAAGAGCCTAAATGTCCATCAACTGATGAATGGATAAAGAAATCGTGGTTTATATACACAATGGAGTACTACGTGGCAATGAGAAAGAATGAAATATGGCCCTTTGTAGCAACATGGATGGAACTGGAGAGTGTGATGCTAAGTGAAATAAGCCATACAGAGAAAGACAGATACCATATGGTTTCACTCTTATGTGGATCCTGAGAAACTTAACAGAAACCCATGGGGGAGGGGAAGGAAAAAAAAAAGAGGTTAGAGTGGAAGAGAACCAAAGCATAAGAGACTCTTAAAAACTGAGAACAAACTGAGGGTTGATGGGGGGTGGGAGGGAGGGGTGGGTGGGTGATGGGTATTGAGGAGGGCACCTTTTGGGATGAGCACTGAGTGTTGTATGGAAACCAATTTGACAATAAACTTCATATATTGAAAAAAAAAAGAATAGTAGTGTATTTGAGTTTGATCTTAAAGGGAAGCAGCGAGTGACTAATTTATTTGTGGCCCTGGGATCCTAAACAAATCTATATTCCTGCCCACTGGGTTTTTCAACTGAGAGGATAGGAGCATGTTACAGGGGCTGGGACAAGGTATGAGACTCCTTTCTCTTTAAGTCTTTTATTTTTTTTAAAAAGGCTTTTGATTATTAGTTTTACTCCTTCTTTATCACCTTATATTAGATGCTGTTATGCAAGTTTGGGTAGAAATTGAACCTTGATGGGTTTTGCTCCAGTAGAATATCAGTAGGATTTTTGCTGTTAAGAGAGCTTCAGTCTCTGCTTGGTTTACACACAAAGGTACCAGTAAATCATATCCAAATGAGTCAGGATCTTGTTATGAATAGGGAGGTCCTTGGGGACCAGAAGGAAGAGACCATCAGGAGAGCATTTAATATAGCAGTGACAGTCGCACAGTAAATCCCTTGCTATTAAGTTAATGAGTGTGGTGTCCCAAAAGTTAAAAGAACATTCCTTGGTTAAAGGGTTGAGGCTGATGGTTATGGGCTGGGGCCTGGGGAAAGCATGGTGAGATTAGATGTGTGACCAGAGTAGTTTGTTGACTCCAAGGAAGAGGTTGTATAATAGTGGTTGGGTTTAAGATTGGTAGGGGCGCCTGGGTGGCGCAGTCGGTTAAGCGTCCGACTTCAGCCAGGTCACGATCTCGCAGTCCGTGAGTTCGAGCCCCACGTCAGGCTCTGGGCTGATGGCTTGGAGCCTGGAGCCTGTTTCCGATTCTGTGTCTCCCTCTCTCTCTGCCCCTCCCCCGTTCATGCTCTGTCTCTCTCTGTCCCAAATATAAATTTAAAAACGTTGAAAAAAAAAATTATAAAAAAAAAAAGATTGGTATTATTATGCTATATCAATAAAACATTTGTAAGGTTGTCCTTTAATTTTTAAAGAAATGTTTCCTAGTGGGTTTAAGAGTAGAATGAGAAGGGCGCCTGGGTGGCTCGGTCAGTTAAGCTTCCAACTTTGGCTCAGGTCATGATCTCATGGTTCACGAGTTCAAGCCCCATGTTGGGCTCAGCCCATGTTGGGCTCTGCTTCGCAGATTTTGTGTCTCCTCCTCTCTCTGTTCCTCCCCTGCTTGTACTCCATCTTTCTCTCTCTCTCAAAAATAACTCCATCTCTCTCTCTCTCTCTCTCTCTCTTTAAAAACATTTAAAAAATTAAAAAAAAAAAGAGTCGAACGAGAAACTAAACACCTTCATTGGTATCTTTGTTGTTGTTTGGTTGCTTAGTTCTAGAACTCTTTCCAAATATTCAGCAAGGTTTTGGGGGTCTGGGCTTGGGGTTATTTCCCATTCTACTTTTTGCTTGCATAATATGGCTCCTCTATGTATGGTTCAAGGCCATTCACAAAAAGATAAGAGAGGAGCCAGGGTCATGTCTGCTTCAGGATCAACTCCTGCGTGCAGCCACTAGGTATGAACCTTCCCTTAAGTCTCCATCAGACTTCTCCCTTTTTGGTTTGAAGAACTGAACCAGAGCACAGTCTATTTTTACCCGAAAGACAAGAGGATAGCCTCCAAAAGACCTTGACCAACTCTCCAGCTTTTATAAACCCCAAGGATTTCCTATGCAAATGAAGGCTATTTAAGTTACCCTTGAGAGTCTTCCCATTCTGACTTTTTCATTGAACTCCTTGCATCTAGAAGGAATTGGTGCATATATGGCTGCCCTGGGCTATATGTCTCTCAAATGATTCTAAGTTCCTCTGCAATGTTTTCTCTCTCGTCTAGGCAATGACAGAGTCTCTGACAATGGCTTTCAGCTGAGAATGAAACCAGAGCTTAAAATCTACCATAAGAGGTTTTCTCTGTTCTGCAGGAGGTTTACTTTAAAGAGGTAAGTGAGATTTGGGGTACCTGGCTGGCCAGAAGGGAGGGGTAGAGGTAGAGGGGATCCTCATCAGGGGAAGAGGTAGAGGGGTAGCAGGAGATGGGAGGTGCATAGCATGGGGGAAGAAGATCGTAGGCTTCAGTTGTGGTTTGGGAGATCTAAAAAATAGTTTTAACATGTTCACATTTTTCTTTTGCTTTGGCCAAGCAATCTGTTAAGGAAGCAATTTTTGAATCTGATTTCTTTTGGATGCTTCTTCATGCTAATAAAAAATAATAAGACCATTGGATGCTTAGAATTGTGCTGTCTTTACATTCTGTGGCACCTCTCCAGTGAATAACTGTTCATATCAGAACTTCCTCATAGTGGCCACTGTAATTCTAAATTATCCTTGATGAAATGATGCTATTTAGGAAGATAAGTGCACAAATTTGGATAGAGCATAAATACATGGATGGCATGGACTGAGTTTTATACCAAGACAAAGCCTTGAGAGCCTGGGAATGGCATCCTCTGGCTCAAGGCCCCCCAGCCTCACAGCTAGACCTTACCCAGCCACAACTCTGATGAATTTATACTTCCTGGCAGATAGAAGGTGTGGAGACATCTTTGCTGAACCTCAAGACAAGACTGAGGAGAGTTCTCATAAGTGGCCCAAGACAGAATTTGTCCCAGGGCCAGGTTAGGGACATACTTCTTGGGTCCCGTATCTGTCTTTTCCACTATAAACTTTGCTCTGATTGAGGCACAACCGGAAATGACCAGGATGGACATAGACAATAGTGGTATTGTTCATAATAAGGCAGATATCTACCAAGAGAAAAGATTTTCACATATGGTCAGATAATCAAAGGATTCCCAAAAGGGGTTCCTTATCACTAGAGACAAATAGACTCTGTACTTGGGGAGCTCAAGCCCAGTGCAAGACTTACATCTCTCATTGCTGTGGTCTAAAAGACTCCTGAGGGGCTTGAGGACCTCAGAGGAGCACACTTTCTGAGTCAGGGTCTTGGCCACATTGGCAAGGAGGTCTCAGTGGGCCTCATAATTGAATGCTGCTCCCTGAAAATATCGTCCAAACAACTTTGTGAGAATGCAAAGCTGAGTTCTGATCGCAGGAAGGAAAACACAACTGTGCAGAGTCATAGTAGCATCTGTATTGGGGAGGCTACGTCAAGATATTTATAAAATATTGGGTCTATTTTAAGGCAGCTTTTCTAATGAGCTTGATAAGGACTGGGCAAGAATCATGGTAACAATAGTTCAGGATGGATGGACAGCGCGAGGTGAGGGTTTTGAAACAAGAGTTTCAAGGAGTCTTAGAAGATAAACAGTGGTTGGATGCAATTTATTGAAAAGTTGCAAAATTCATTCAAGGTTACTTCTTGAAATTTCTGCAAAAACAATAGTTATTTACAACTTTTATCATCCCGAGCAAGAGTTTCATATAATAAAAAGGTCATGTTAACATCAACAGTAAGCAGGGTGCAGGTGGTTTTGATTCTTCCTGTGTACTGTGCTCGCTTCGGCAACATGTATACTGAAATTGGAACGATTCTTCTTGTGTACTAATACAGAGAGGGATTATGTATGATTATTACCACATCCCCTCACTCCATCAAATCACTTTTATTTATACTAATTGTCACAGTGCTGGGAGTAATTAGGCCATCCAGGCATGGGAAAAGCCTGGTGGGGGATGTCCTTCCCACCTTCTGTTCCTCTCTTCTCTCTTGTATTTGCTGTTCAGGGCCCCCGCAGGACCCTGTGTTCCCAACAGGAACCCTAAAAACCCTAAATTTGAATACAATTAAACCTTTTATTCATAGCCAAGAGTGCTTTCATGCACTCAGATCATCAGTGTGTATGATACAGAGCCTGCCCAATCTTCTTGTAGTCCCATGGCCCACAGGCCTTGCATTTGGAAATCAGCCTTTACTTATGACCTTGGTTGTTGGCTCATAGCATTTCTGGCTCATGGTGTCTCGTGTCGTACTTAATGATTAGTACTGTGAACTGGCCAACTGAACCAGCCCTCCTAGAATGTTGCCATGAAAACTCTGCCAAGGGCGGCTGTATGGTCAGTTTTTCCCTTTGACAGCTGCCAGAAAAACTGCAGGTAATCATTAGGTGAGGGATGAGGCCCTACAAAGGCAAGCTTCAAAACCATGAATTCTTTGTGCTTGTGCATAGTGGGCACTCAGTAATTATTTATTATGTTAATTTCGGAATCCTATAATGTTAAAGGTTTCCCCAGGCCTGGGAGATGAGAGCTCTGGGATGTCTCCTATCCCTCCCTCCCCTCCACCCAATTTCATGATTGAGATACTAGCACGTTTCTCCATGCATTGACTTCCCTTCCATCATCTGGGTCCATTCTGTTCCCCTGGGGTCCCAGGTGACTCCTGCTTCTCCTCGGTGTTTTCTGTGTCATCTTGCAGGACTGCTACAATGGTGCCTACCCAAGAGTGAGGGTTCACACTTTCTCCCAGCCTTTGCCAGTGCTGGTTCTTTGCCCAGATACTGCTATCCTGGAGGAGAGAAGTCAGTCCAACCCAGGAACACTGAGAGCCTTTCAGCTCAGGTTAGGTGGCCTGATTTTAAGCTCCACCACTCCTAAGGCCAACTTGTGCGTCTGCCCTTTAATGATTATAGCAGTTTTAGGCCTTAAAACATAGCTTTGCTCTCTCTGCTTTTAAATCTTTTTTCCTTTCTTCTCTACCTTTTAAAAAAAATTTTGTTTTAATAGCTTTTTTGCTGAATAGCAAAAAAATAACACAATTAAAGGAAATTACATAAAACATAATTATGATGAAGCACTTTCATTAACTATCAACTAGAAAGAAATACGGTTTTACCAGCATCCCAGAAGTCCCCAATATATCCCTTCCCAAGTACAGTCTTCTTCCTCTTAAATGTAACTGCTGGCTTTTTATGGCAGTTACTCCATTGCTTTCTTTCCTCCACCCCCCCCAACTAACTTCCTCTCTTCTTTCCTTCTTTCCTTCTCCCTTCCTTTTTTTTTTTTTAAGGTTTATTTATTTATTTTGAGAGAGAGAAAGAGAGAACATGAGTGGAAGAGGGGCAGAGAGAGAGGGAGAGAAAAAATCCCAAGCAGATTCTGCCCTGTTAGTGCAGAGCCCAACGCAGGGCTTGATCCCATGAACCGTGAGATCATGACCTGAGCCGAAATCAAGAGTTGGATGCTCAACTGAACCACCCAGGTGCCCCCTTCCTCCTTCTTATTAAAGTATTATTGACATACCATGTTATATGAGTGCAAGTGTATGACATATTGATTTTGCTTCATCCTCTGATAAAGGATATCCAATTTAAAAAGACCCTTTTTAATCTTACAATGTTCAAAGTTTGTGTTTTATTTAATGGTGATTGAAATTGAATTTTACAATTTTTTTTTCATTTATTGAGCTGACCATATGATTTTTCTCCTTCAAATTTATTTATATGGTGAACTATTTTGATTTTCCAATGTTAAACCATCCTTGCATTTCTAGAATAAGATCAACTCAGTTGTATTTGTTTCCTGTTGCTTCTGTAACAAATCCCCAAATACATAGTGGCTTAAAATATCGCACCTTTATTATCTCCCAATTCTTGGGGTCAGAAGTCTCGAGTGGGTCTTGTGGGATAAATCAAGGTATTGGCGGATCTGTATTTCTTCTGGAGGCTCTAGGGGAGAATATTGTTCCTAGCCTTTTCCTGCTTTTAGAGGCTAGTTTCATTCCTTGGCTGGTGGCCCCTTCCTCCATCTTCAAAGGCCATTACTCCAATCGCCGCTTTCAGGGTCACATCTTCTCTCTGACTCTGACCCTCCTGCCTCCCTCTTATGAGGACTTTGATGATTACATTGGGCTCACAGGATAATCCAGGATAATCTGCCCATGTCAGCGGCCTTAATTCAGTCAACTTTGCAAAGTCCCTTTTGCCATGTAAGATGACATATTCACAGGTTTTGAGGATTAGGATAAAACCTCTTTGGGAGCCATTATATTGTCTACCACATTGGTTATAATGTATTTTCCTTTTTATATATTGCTTGCTGTACTACTTTATTTAGAATTTTTGTGTCTGTGTTCATGAGTGAGATTGCCTAAACTTTCTCTTCTGAAACTATCTTCATTGGCTTTCGGTATCAGAGTTAAGCTAGCCTTATAAATGAATTGGAGGGTATACCACTTTTTTTTTTTTCTGTTCTCCAGAGAGTTTGTATACAGTAAGCATTATGTTCCCCTTAACTATTTATGGAAAGTTTTTATTTTTTTATTTTATTTTTTTGAAGTTTATTTATTTATTTTGAGAGAGAGAGAGGGAGAGGGAGGGAGGGGCAGAGGGGCAGAGAGAAGGGAGAGAGAGAATTCCAAGCTGGCTCTGCATTGTCAGCACAGAGCTGGATATGGGGCTTGAACTCAAGAATCGTGAGGTCATGACCTGGGCCGAAATCAAGAGTTGGTTGCTTAACTGACTGAGCCACCCAGGCGCCCTGATGGGAAGTTTTTAAAGTACTGATTCAATTTATTTAAAAATCACAGGACTTAAAATTTCTATTTCCTCCTTGATCAATTTTCAGAAAGTTGTATTTTTCTAGGAATATATTCCTTTCATCTAGCTTTTCACACTTTAAGCATAAATTATTCATAAACCCTCTTTTTTTTTAAGTTTATTTATTTATTTTGAGAGTGAGAACAAGCAGGAAGGGGCAGAGAGAGAGGGGGAAAGAGGATCCAAAGCAGGCTTCTGTACTAACAGTAGAGAGCCCAACTTGGGGCCTGAACTCACAAACCATGAGACCATGACCTGACCTGAAGTCAGATACTTTAACCAACTGAGCCACCCAGGAGCCCTCATAAAACCCTCTTGTTATCTTTTTAATGTTTGTGGAATTCATAGTGATACCTGCTTTTTTATTCCTGGCATTGGTTATTCGTGCATTCTCTCTTCTTAATCTTCTTGATAATTTGTAAGGTTTTATCATTTTTATTGTTCCTTTCAAAGAACCAACTTTTGGTTTTGTTGATCTTCTGTATGGCATGTTATTTTCCCTTTCTGTAATTTTTGCTGTTATCCTTATTATTTGATTTATCTTATGTTTTTGGGTTTCGTTTGTACTTCTGTAATGGTCAGGATAGGTTGGGTTATACTGCAGTAACAAACAATCCAGAAAAAAAAATCTCAGGACTTTTCACAACATTTCTCATTTTTTTTCTACCTGTTCCAGTCAGGTTGACTGGCTTCTTCTCATTGTCTTCACTCTGGGACTTGAGCTGACAGAACAAGCACTGTCTAGAACATTGGCAGTCATCATGACAGAGGGAAAAGAGACAGTATGGTGAACCATATGTTGGCTCTTAAAACTTTTGTCTAGATGTGACACATCATACTTCTATATACTTCTCATTGACTAGAGCAAGAGATATAGCTAAGTCTGATGCCAATGCCCAGAGATGGATTAGTGAATCTTTGTGAATGATAATATAGTATCCCATATCTTCTTTTTATTACTTTTAGAAAAAAAAAATTTTTGTTACTGTTTATTTATTTCGGAGAGAGAGAGAGAGAGCAGGAACAGGGGAGGGGAAGAGAGAGAGAGGGAGACACAGAATCCGAAGCAGGCTTCAGGCTCTGAGCTGTCAGCACAGAGTCTGATGCAGGGCTTGAACTTGCTAACCACAAGATCATGACCTGAGCCAAAGTCGGACGCCCAAGTGACTGAGCCACCCAGACGCCCCTTTCTTACTTTTTGAGACTGAATCTTTGCTCATGAATTTTCAGTCTTTCTTATTTTCTAACATGTGTGCATTTAAGGGTACAAATTTCCCTTTGTCAGCTACATCCCATAGGAATCGATACACAGATATTTTGTTAACACTCGATTCAAACTATTTTCTAATTTCCTTTGTGATACATATTTGACCTATGTGTTATTTAGAAGTGTTTCTTAATTTCCATGTAATTTCCATGTAACTGGAGTTTTCTGAGTTTTCTTCTCGTAATTTCATTGTATCAGAGAATATACTTCATATAATTTTAAATCTTAGACTTTTTTTAGACCTCACTTTCAACCATACGATCTTAGGAAGAGAACCTCAAGCCTCTGATGAGACCCCAGCCCTACCCAACACCTTGATTTCAGCCTTGTCATACTCTGAGCAGGGAGCCTAATTGATCCTTACCTGGACTTCTGATATACAGAACTGTGAGAAAATAAATGGGTATTATTTTAAGCTGCTAAGTTTGTAGTAATTTATTGCATAGGAATAGAAAACTAATGCAGTGTTTTGCTAGTGGACAAACTATATATCTTCTCATATTTATGAAAGAAGGAGATTTTAGCTGGATGTAGAATTTTATTATTAAAAAAATTTTTTTTTTTAGGTTTATTTATTTCATCTCTACACCCACTGTGGGGCCTGAACTTGCAACCCCAAGATCAAGAGTCACATGCTCTCCTGACTGAGCCAGCCAGGAGCACCAAGGATATAGAATTTTAGACTAGCAGTTTGCTTTTAGCCTTTCAAGATACTACACTGTTTTCTGGTTTCCACTTTTGCTATTGAGAAGTCAGTTATCTAACTGTTGCTCCTTTGAAAATAATCTTTTCCCCATCCCTACCTGTCTTTAATCTTTTTCTTTTTCTTTTGTTTTCTGAAGATTTATTTAATGTGCCAAGAATATATTTCTTAAATAATTAATTATGCTTGGGATTGTTGCTCTTTGTGATCTGAATTTTAAAGTCTTTCATCAGTTCTGGAAAATTCTTGGCTATTATCTCTTCAAATGTCTCTCTTCTCCTGGGACACCAACTAGATATAAGCAAGATCTTCTAACTGTATTCTCTGTATCTCTTACCCTTGCTTTTGGATTTTCTATGTTGTCTCTTTATTCTAGATAGTTTTTTTCTGCTATATATATATTTTTTATTTTTAGCTTTTTTTTCGAGAAAGAGAGACAGAGCACCAGAGGGGGAGAATCAGAGAGAGAGGGAGATACGGAATCTGAAGCAAACTCCAGGCTCTGAGCTGTCAGCACAGAGCCCAATGCAGGGCTCAAACCCATGAACTGTGAGATCATGACCTGAGCTGAAGTCTAACACTTAACTGAATGAGCCACCCAGGCGCCCCTTTTCTGTTATGTTTTCTAATTCATTGACTCTCTTCTCATGCATCTAAACTGTTGAACCCGTCTCTTGAGTTTTTAACATCTCTAACTATATTTTTCCATTCTTGAATTCTATTTGATTCTTTATCTAATCTGCTATTTTATTATAGAGGGAAGTCTTCCTTGACTTCCCACGTCCGTCCTCACCTGAGGCCTGTTTAGATGTCCTCTGCCCTCGCCGCCCCCCACGTGCTCCCATGGCAACTTGGGCTCTACCAGGCATTTACCATATTCTCTTACAGTGTCTCCCCAGCTAGACTGTAAGTATCTTGAGGCCAGTGGACATCATGTACCCTGTATCTCTAGCATTTAGCATTGCACCTGAATAACAGCAATCACTCTGTAAGTGTCGTGAACTTTAAGTAAAGCAACTTCCCTGACCACCTAACACTGCCCCACTCTGAGAAGATGGAAAACCTTCAGGAAAGTCTTCACAACTCACAACTGTTCTTTGTGTGAAGAGATTCTTCTATAGAGGGAATGCTAAGAGATACTCATTTCTGCATCCAGGCTGATAAGGGGAAAGAATGGAAAGGAAAACAGACTCAGAAATAAGAGGCTGAGGAGACTTCAGGTGAGGAAGTCTCTGAGAATGAGCAGAAGTTATTGGGCAAGCTCCACTTCTCCAGCCTGTGGAATTGGCTGGGTCTGATCCCATTATACCCAGACCTCCAAGGAATAAGGAGCTTCTAGCCAACATCTGGGTTGTTCTGCTGTAGTGCATCTAGAAACTCAAGGCAGAGTGGCTTTTAAGAAAGGAATGTTGTAGGGGCGCCTGGGTGGCGCAGTTGGTTAAGCGTCCGACTTCAGCCAGGTCACGATCTCGCGGTCCGTGAGTTCGAGCCCCGCGTCGGGCTCTGGGCTGATGGCTCGGAGCCTGGAGCCTGTTTCCGATTCTGTGTCTCCCTCTCTCTCTGCCCCTCCCCCATTCATGCTCTGTCTCTCTCTGTCCCAAAAATAAATAAAAAACGTTGAAAAAAAAATTTAAAAAAAAAAAAAAAATAAGAAAGGAATGTTGTATAACCAGTATACTGAACATGCAGGATTTATGGGTTATATCCACCAAAGCCACTTTATTTTTGTCTTCCACTGCTTTTAATCCCTTCCAGTGAGGGTTAGGATGGTCTTTTCCATGACCACGTATAAAAATCCTGCCAAGCTCATAACTTTTTCTCGACATCTTTAGTGTAAAAGTCCAGGGAATCACTTTAAGTCACGAATGCAGGCTTAATTAAATAATTAAAAGGGTTCAGCCCAATATACTAATCAATATTTAAATTTTCATTCATTCATAGATAAGATTTCTCTCCCACTCTCCCAAAGCTAGGGCCCATAGCAGGTAGCCTGGGAGGGAGCTACTTCTCTTTCTTATTCACTTCTCCTTAATCTTGCTGCTGTTTCTGACCTTTAAGGTTAAAATGGGGAAAAGAGGAGAGGGAAGGGGGATAGTCCTGGCTTTATGGGTCCTACACCTGGCAACCCATAGGCCACAGGTCCCCTGGCAGATATTTAACACTGATCCTGAGGGTTTCTGTGAAGTCCTGGGAGACTTCCCTGCTGGGCTTCTCTGACTCTGCTCCTTCTCCTTCAGTAGGGTCCCCCTGCCTCCTCGTCCCCACAGTCTCGCCATAGGACTTGCCTCCCAGCCTTTAACTGCTGGGACCTTCTTGTCCTCACTGGCTACCCTCTTGGTTGGACTCCACCCCAGGGAGACTTAACCTCTGCCTCCGCCTCAAATTGTCCCCAGGACTCCTGTCTCATTTGACCTGCACCCAGCTGGTTGAGCAATTCTCACCCAGGCCCTTTTCTCTCAGCCAAGGCTGCTTAGCCTTCCTGAGCCAACCAGCAACAGGCCATCATATATGCCCTACAGCAATGACCACACCTCAAGCTGCCTGAGTAGTCTGTCCCCTTGAAGCCTTTCTCACTAGACTGGAGGGGAGGGAGTAGGTGATCCCTCACATTTTCCCAGGGAAATCCTCCCCATAAAGTCCACCCCCCCACCCCGAATCTCCCCTCTTCTGAATCTTGTATTTCCTCTCTCTGGGTTAGGGATTCCTTAGGCCAAGGACCAAGAGACAGGTAACCAGATTTTGAAAATCGCCTTTGAAATATTTGTGGTCTGCTCACACCTTACTTTGATGCTCAATCACTATTATATCTTGACACTTCGGTCAAAATCCAAGTTAACATCTGTTGGATTTGTTTGCTTTTTATCAGAATGAAACATCATTATTGGTTTTTTCTGATTATGAAATTAATGCATTCTTCTTATAAAATTAAACCAAAACAGATAAATGTAAAAGATAGTAGTAGCTCAGTGCAATTCTACCTCCCAGAGATAACTAAGATAAGACTTTGCTTTTTACCTCTCCAGAGTTTTTTTCTTTGACACACTTTGACACTTGTACTTTTTTTTTTTTTAATAGCAGAAATGGGATTGTACTATATATGAACTCCAAAGAGCCTTTTCCCTAATGCCATAGGACATGTAAGCCTTCCCGCCCCCTATGTGCCTAAACCTATGTTGAAGTGGGAGAATTGATGAGAGACCAGACAATTACCTTGATAGACTGAGCACCTAAATGGTCCCTTTATGTATTGAATTAAACTGGGTTTTAGTGGCGTGGACTGAATTTAGTTTTCTCTCGCTTCCTATCAAGATGGGTGCTTTGGAGGAAATCAGTCACAGACAATCAAAGGACTATATTTGTTTCACAACAGGAGTACTGTACATTTTCAGCTCTCCACTACAAATGAAATTGCTGGGTTGGAGGGTGTATGCCATTCCAAGGCTTTTGATCTGCATTCCATTGTGCATCAGAGTCCTTTTTTTCCCCATATGTATTTTCATAACACTGGATATTTACATTTTGGCTAGTCTCCTAGGCAAAATGTAGTGATTAAGCCCAATTGTTATTATCTCATTTTATTTTATTTATTTTGAGAGAGAGAGTGAGCAGAGAGAGAAGGAGAGAGAGAATCCCAAGCAGGTGGTACGCTGTCAGCACAGAGCCTGACTCAGGGCTTGAACCTGTGACCCATGATATCATGACGTGAGCTGAAGTCAAGAGGCTTAACTGACTGAGCTATCCAGGGGCCCCAAGCCTTTCTTTGTTTTTAAAGAAGATTGAGCAAATTTTGCATTAGGATAGGACACTTACTCATCACCAGGGCTCCCTTTGCCCAAGTGTCCATTTTGATATCCCAATAAAATCTTCATAAGCTTTGCCCAGGCAGGCTAAAACAAATGGGCTCCAGAGTGGACTGAAAGAGGCCTATCCCCTTCTTGGGCCCCAGTGCATACTTGGCCCTAGGGGAATAAAGGCAGAAGGAGTAACTTCCCCAAGGGACTCCTGGAGGCCACCATGAGAGATGCTTCAGGCCTGATCTGAAGCGCATGTTAAGAGAATCTAGATCACTCACTCATAGCCCCAAACTGTGCCTAAGCCTCATCGCATGCCCTATCCCTTTAGATACTAGTGACCACAGACCAAAGCTCTTGCCCCCAGGGAGGCCAGGCTACCCATGGACTAATTAATTAGCTGCTCCAGACAGCATGGGACAAAAAGATGGGCTCAACCAGTGTCTTCTTTCTGAAGATCAACTAAGAAACTTGGGAAGGATTTGCTTGTAAGCAGTGGGAATAAAGTTGTAAAGATAACAAGATAATGAGCTGAGCCCTGGGCAAGCCCGAGCCAGGCTGAGTCAGCAGGGAGAGAAAGGTGTGCAGAGGCTTCTAGGCCAGTACTGCTTGCCTCCTGCAAGTAGGGCTGTGGCCTTGGAGCTGCAGCCTCTGTGCCTGGCTCTGAGCCCCTGGGGCTGTTCGGCCTTCTGCTGCCTGCCCCTCAAAAGACTGCAGTTCCTTTGGCTCTGCCCCATACCCATACTTACCTTGTACATGGCACCAGCGGTCACACGGATACTGTGTATGGCCCACGGCAGCTTGCACGTGTAGATAGGAGATGCTCCAGACAGCCTCTGGATTGGGCTTCCCAAGCCACTTAGAACACTGGGGGGAAAGTTTTGATTATAAACTATAAAGGGTATGTGAGCTTTTTAAGAAACATTCGGAGCAGATTTGGAGCAATTTTATATGGACCTTGCAAGAAAAAGACAAAGTGGTTTACAATAAATTCATTGAACTTGGAGGGAGAGGATTGTTTGCTTTAGGCTTGATCTTGACAAGCCTGGTAATATACCCCTAGGATAGCATCTAAATGACCCACTTTAGGGGCGCCTGGGTGGCTCAGTTGGTTATACATCTGACTTTGGCTCAGGTCATGATCTCACAGTTCGTGGGTTCCAGCTCCGCGTCGGGTTCTGTGCTGACAACTCAGAGCCTGGAGCCTGCTTTGGATTCTGTGTCTCCCTCTCTTTCTCTGCCCCTCCCCTGCTTGTGCTCTCTCTCGTCTCTCAAAAATAAATAAACATTAAAAATAAATGAATAAATAAAAAATAAAATCAGCCACTTTATCCTCCATTTCCCCCACTCTACCTCCTTATAGTAGAGGATGAGCCATCACTCAGTACGGAGAAGTTCATACAAATTGTTCTGTGAATATATGGCAGTTCCTAAAATAAAATATTGTTCCAGAAGGATCAGTTTCTATTGTTAAAACTCTACCCTTTTTGAAAAAGAATACACTGTCAAAAGAAGTCTCTTTTCATTTTGGCTTTCTCCATGTCAGGCATGGTCCTTGAGTGTATGGCAAACCCTGGGAACACTTCTAATCACTCAAAAAATAATGAACCACTTGATGACTAAGCAGAGGATTTGAGCTAATTCTTGGAGCAAACACTTGCTGGAAAAACTCCAGAAAGGTTAACCACCTCTGCTCATACAATGACTATGATGCTGAAAAGTAACATGCCAATTGAAGTTTTACAAATAAAATCTTATTAGGAAGGTAGAAGTGATCACCATAGAAAATGTCCTCTTTATTAAGAGACTTCGATAATGTGAGTACACAGACTGCAGCCTATAGTTTATTGTATGTGTTTAGCTAATGGCCTGTAGGAATCCCAGTTTCATGACTCAACACCAGGAGCTCAGTCTGGCTCCCACCTACGCTGTAAGCCTTCCCCTACCAGCCAGGTTTTAGGGTTCACATTCATTCATGTTCATTCAAACATGAACTCAATTTTAACATGGTCTGTATCTTATGGTTCAGCTCTTTTCACTTTCAGTATTCAATTCCTGCAAGGCTTTTTTTTTTTAAATTTTTAATGTTCATTCATTTTTGAGAGACAGAGCATGAACAGGGAAGGGGCAGAGAGAGAGGGAGACACAGAATCCGAAGGAGGCTCCAGGTTCTCAGCTGTCAGCACAGAGCCCAATGCGGGGCTTGAACCCATGAACCATGAGATTATGACCTGAGCCGAAGTCAGACACTTAACTGACTGAGACACCCAGATGCCCTCTGCAAGGCTTTGTTTTAAAAAGGTGCAATTCTCAACTTGGTACATTTTAATTTAAAAAAATTTTTTTAAAGTTTATTTGGAGAGAGAGAAGGAGAGAGATCAGGAGGGGCAGAGAGAGAATGGGAGAGAGAGAATCCCAAGCAGGCTCCAAGCTGTCAGTGCAGAGCTCGATGTAGGGTGTAATCTCCCCAACCGTGATATTGTGACCTGAGCCGAAATCGAGTCAGATGCTTAACTGACTGAGCCATCCAGGCATCCCTTAACTTAATACATTTTAGAAGCCTCTCTTGCCTCTTCCCTTTTTTTCAATATTTCTGTTATTTCAATCTTCAGTCTGTTCATACTGATAAGAATTCCAGGCATAGTCAGTAGGTGTCACTGTGAAAAATAAAATTTGAAAAGCTTACTGTTCTTATAAAGTTGATTAACTGATTGATTCACTCATCCATCCCTTCATTTATTGTTACTAAAACTGTGGTTAGATGTTGAGTAGAGAAGGGAAAACAATTATTAATGTTGCTTAGGGAAGAACAAAGCATAATGGTGGGGTGGGGGCTTTAGGGGAAGGTGGGAGATAAGTCAGGAATGGATTTGTGAATTGCCTTTTCCTACCATTCATATTACATTTATATATGAATATATTCCATACATGTTCTCTCTCTTTAAAAACATCTTGAAATCATGGTAAAATAAATGAAGCTTTCAGTTGATTGGAGAGCTAAGCTCACAGAAATTAGGGAAAATTCTCAGTGGTGGTCAGCAATTAAGAGGGAACTCAATTAAGGGGCAGGGGAGAGGGAATGTTGGCTGAGCTGATGTGGAGCCCCCCCCGGGGGTTTACAGGTCTCAGGAACCTAGGCATTTTTTAATGTACCCATAGCAACAAGATAAGGGACCTTGGATTAACAAAAGTAAAGAGATAGACTCGACACTTCTACATAAAACTAGGACTCTCAAAGGGCTGTACCTTGGTGAAAGTATGAACCAAAAATGAAATGTTCAGAGATGCACAGAGAAACAGTGAAGTTGTATCTCTTGGCCTAGCTTCTTGATTGGGGAAAAAATACTCTCCTAAGAAGTTATCATTTCAGTCTCCTCTTATTCAGGTCTAGAGTTCAATCTTATACTACCTATGGACACTGGGGGCCCGCAAGTTGAAAAATTAACTTAAAAATGGATACTAAGCAGACAGAAGCAAACATAAAATCTCTGTGCAGGAATATACCTCCATCTCGGCCATGCAACATTCCCAGATACAAAGCCCCACCGAAGATGAGCTCATCACCTAAAATTAGGAAATGCAGGAGGATATAATCACCATGAATGAGAGATAAGAAAATGGTACAGACCTGATCTAACGGTGTCAGCCTGGCATGAATATTACACAATTAAAATTTCCAACTTATCAGAGGAATCTGTCAGTAGCTAAAACTGTTTCTTTTGCTTTTTTAGACAGCTTATTCAAGAGCACACGTCACAGGCTAGACTCTGTCAGGTACCTGCTGATCTGTGCACCTTCTTCACCAAAAATCAAACCAAAATCTACACACTTACTGTTCCCAGAGTGTCATCAGATTTTTTTCCTCCCTTTTTGAAATCCTTTCTTGTTAACAGTCTAATGACTATTCTCTTTAAAATAAGTGAGTATAAGGGTGTCTGGGTATCTCAGTCAGTTAAGCATCTGACTCTTGATTTTGGCTCAGGTCATGATCTCAGGGCTGTGAGACTGAGCCCTGCAGACTTCACACTGGGCATGGAGCCTGCTTAAGATTCTCTGTCTCCTTCTCCTTCTGTCCCTTCCCTGCTTGGCTATCATGCGTGCGGGCTCTCTTTCTCATAAACAAACAAACAAACAAACAAACAAACAAACAAACCATTTGCTTGCAGGTAACTAAATGTCTCTGAGTTACACTTTAACAGAGTCAAATGAAAAGACCTCGCAGCAGGACTGGACCACAATAACTTCAATTAATAAAATTCCCAGACTATTTAAAAAAAAGTATACTTAAATAATTAAAGACATCAGTAAGTGTCTTATGTTTTGGGATCCTATTTTAATGATATTTTTAAAATTCCGTTTTCCATGTATTCATTGCTAATATATGGAAATACCATTGATTATTTATCATATATTGACCTGTAACCTGTGGCCTTGCTAAATTCACTTAATTCTAGTGGCTTTTTTATAGATTGTTTAGGATTTTCAATGTGCATGATCACGTTGTCTGCAAACAAGGACTGTTTCACTTTTTCCTTTCCAATCTGTATGCCTTGGGTATCTTTTCCCACAGTGGCTTGGCACTCTAGTGTAATGGTGGATAGAGATTCAAAGGTGGACATCTTTGCTTTGTTCCTGATGTTAGGGGAAGAACACTCAGTCTTCCACTATAAAAACATTAACTGAGGGGTTTGAATAGATGCCCTTTATCAGATTGAGAGACTGTCCTTCTATTCTTAATTTATTGAAAGTTTTGTGTTGTTGTTGTTGTTGTTTATCATGAATGGGTATCGATTACCTTTTCCCCCTTCTTTTTAGATGATCATACAGTTTTTCTTATCATGTATTTATTTGTTTACTGAAGGAAAAGAACCGTGAACCTTAAACTTTATACACAGCCAAATTTTCATTTCAATGAGAGAGAGTAATAAAAATGCACTCAGGCATACAAGGTCTCAGATGTTTGCCACATAAAAATCCACAATTGAAAATGCCTTTAAAAGAAATATGCAAGTAAGAGAAACAAATCGAGGAAAACCTTTAAGAGATATGGGATGTCAGGGCAATCTACTATTTTGATAAATCTACTGCTGTTAAAAAAAAGTCTAAGATTGAAAATGTTGGGGCGCCTGGGTGGCTCAGTGGGTTAAGCATCCGACTTCAGCTCAGGTCATGATCTCACGGTTTGTGAGTTCGAGCTCCATGTCAGACTCTGTGCTGACAGCTCAGAGCCTGGAGCCTGCTTCGGATTCTGTGTCTCCCTCTTTCTCTGCTCCTCCCCCACTCTCACTCTGTCTCTCTCTCTCTCTCTGAAAAATAAATAAACATTAAAAAAATTGTTTTTGAAAAGTCTAAGATTGAAAATGTTTATCCAGAAGAACTAATGTCAGAAATTCCAAACACAAACAACATAATGGGGGAGGAGAGGAAATAAAGAGATATTAAGAAATGCTAATGTGTTTGACTTATTAGAGGGGAAAGTATATCTATTTAGAAGTTTAAGAGATCAACAGTTGTGGGATTTTTCACCAAAGTCGTGAGTTCTTTGATAATGGTCAGGGGTCATTAAATCTAGATGGACATCATTTCCACCACCCCCATGTACAGTATGCCTGAATTCAGAGCATCCAATAGAAACCAAAATTCCACTGTGTTTCACTCTTATCAGAAATAAGAAGAGAAGGAGATATATGAAGTTCGTGCCTTGATAAAAGCAGCTTTTACTGGCATCAATAGTTTGAATTGCCCCTTTTGTGGTTATCTTGAGCTTTGTGTATCCTGGGACAATGCATGTTGGTAAGATGTAGGGCAGAGTTGTTTAAAGTTGGGGAGGGAGAAGGAGGGCACTTGTTAAGATGAGCACTGGGTGTTATATGTAAGTGATGAATCACTAAATAAAAAGTAAATACATAAATACATAATAAATAAAGTGGGGGAGGGAGAATGATTGCTAAAGGGGAGGCTGGAAAACAGAAGTGGCTTCATGTTCTAAGGCAAGTCCTTGTCAGGCAGGTCAGTTTTAGCAAAGAGTGCATCTAAAAAGGGAGGACCTGAAAGTAATCTCTAAAACTGCCTGAGCACCCCCTGGAATGTTTTTGCATGTACTCTCGGAGGTACTCATGCTCCTTGGGAACAGTGACGGGTCATTGTGAAGGAATGAGGAACATGAAGAACATAAGATAGGCTGGCTGGCTCGTTCTGATGGCTTTCAGCCTAAAAGACCTTTTTAAAAAGTTAAAAAAAAATCCCAAACCCAGAATTTTAAATTCTTAGCTCAAACCACAGTCAGAGCCTGTGGGAGTGTCTTTAAAAAGTCTCTTTTGTCTTAGAGCTCCTGAACATAAGCAGCTAAAATCCAGATACAGTGTCTGATACTGTGGGAACCCATATTACAACAGAGAAAGAACCCATATTACAACAGTCATGTCCCTTATGAGAAAGTTAAGGCAATGACTAAGAACATATGGGACCTTGGGAATTAGGGGAATCTAGGTGGATTTGAGTACCTAGGGAATCTGAGTACCTGGAATTCGTAAAAGTCACTGGTTTCAAATGTGAACTGAATTTATAAGGTGAGGTCACTGGGGGCTTATTGCCAGTGGAAGCAGCTTCTTTCTCCCTTCCATCCTCTGATCCCTTGCTGGTATCCTCTATTAGCTGAACCAGCAGGAAGGCAGCTGACAGGGGGGGCTAGGAAATGCTATTCACTGGGGCTAGCCCCCTTGTGATGCAAAACACAATAGTGGAAAAGTAAGGAATGGTTCTGAAGGCAGCTGTGCCCAGGACAGTCACCCCCTGTGCTTTCTGCATGGGCCACTAATGTCAGAAGTCCTGCCCTGGCTTCTTATTGTTGAGGAAGATGTACTTTGCATTCTTCTCTTCCCAGCCCCCAGCTCTCACCTGGTTTGCCTTGCTATGACACCCAGCCCCTTGGAGGGCTTGGGAATTTTTGTCTCCTTTCACCGAACCATGCTGGGGACTGAGAGACTCTTTAAGGATGCTCTTAGGACCTAGACATCACCCTCAGTATTGCTTCTCATTGTTCAGGGCCCATAGTGGGCTCCCAGGGGCTTGCCATCTCCTGGAAAACACCTGGGGGAAGTAGGGACTCTGCCCCAGGCTCTTGTCAAACCCAACCCAAGCCATGAGCCATCGAACCAGCTTGGGATCATCTTTAAAGGGATCCTGCCCAAAAGGATATCTGTTGGAGTGCTAGGGAAAACAGATAATGAGAGAGGACCAGCAGCTTTTTGAAAGGTGTCAAGGGAACCATAGTGAGGACTTCAGATGGGAAGCCACACAAAAGCATTCTGAGTGAATCCATATCAAATGGAGAAAGTGGGGGAAGAACCAACTTACTATACATGTCAGGTAGGAACGTCCTTATCCCCCTACCACTTTCTAGTCCTTCCCTCACTCAGCCCTGGTTTGGTCACAAATGGCAGCTAGCCCAAGAAGGAAAAGCTGGTGAATGAGAGAGAGAGGAATTGAATGTTTTATGAGACAACTTTATGTTCTAACTTTTTCTGGCCACATGCAAGAAAATGTTTAAGTTAAAATTCAAGAAACATACATTACCAATTGTATATAATCAAATAATAATGAAGACTGTACCATTATACCATTATAAATGAAGAACTTCCAATTTCACCTGGACCTTCAACTCAGACCAGAAAGCCTCTGTTTTTCCTAGTCAGTCTGCTTTCCCAGTTACACCATAATGATTTCAAACTTTGACCCGCTCAGTCTCCCTGCCCCTCCTCCAACCACGGCTTTTTCAGAAAATAGCCATGCCTCCCAAATTTCAGGCTCGTCCCCATCTGGGCTTTGGATCCACTCTCTCCTGCCTCCTCAGTAACCTTACCCTTTCAGTTTTTTCCACTCTGTCTGCTGGCTCTACAGTCTCATCTTTGCTGGCTTCTTTCCAAAAACGATGTAGACATGCACATGGCACTCCATCTTAAAGACCACCCTTCCTGGATCCTGTGTCCTCTCTAGCTACTTTCCATTCCCTTCATAGCAGTGCTTGGAAGATTTGCCCGTATTTGCTGTACCTGGTGCTTACCTACCAGGTGCTCATCATGCACTGCAATCTGGCTGCTGTCCAGCATTCCACACTAACTGCTTCCTGAGCCCTCGGTGACCTCACTTTGATCAATTCAGTATCACTTAGAAATGCAATTGACTGGGGGCGCCTGGGTGGCGCAGTCGGTTAAGCGTCCGACTTCAGCCAGGTCACGATCTCGCGGTCCGTGAGTTCGAGCCCCGCGTCAGGCTCTGGTCAGGCTCTGGGCTGATGGCTCCGAGCCTGGAGCCTGTTTCCAATTCTGTGTCTCCCTCTCTCTCTGCCCCTCCCCCGTTCATGCTCTGTCTCTCTCTGTCCCAAAAATAAATTAAAAAAACGTTGAAAAAAAAAAATTTAAAAAAAAAAAAAAAAAAAAAAAAAAAAAAAAAGAAATGCAATTGACTGTCATAGAGTAGCTTAAACAGGAGTTCTCCCCACATAACAGAATATTTGGAGGCAGGCAGCTACTCGTGCTGGTTCAGCAGTTCCAAAGCATGGGAGTAGCCTTTCTGAAATTCTCCCTGACTTGCCTTCATGGTTGAGGATTACTGCTGAGGTGGTACATCCCCACTTGGAGCTGGAAGATGGGGAAAGGTTGGTACCAGTCACTTAGATCTGTGATTAGAAATGCAGATTTCCCAAGTTCCCCCGTGTCTCATTGCCCAGAACTGTGTCATGTGGTCATGTAGCTGCAAAAAAGATGGAAAAGTGAGTGTTTAATGTTTTTTAGTCTTTATTATGGGGATAGACAAAAGCAAGAGGGTGGAAAATTGAAACTGGGCCACCACCCAGTCTAACTCACTGGAGTCAACATGGTGCAGCTCTTTGGTTACCTATAACCCCCACACACCCCTCTTTCCCATATACACATTTTGCATGGAATGTTCTCACTCCTCCATAAAGGAGGTAATCCTAAAATGTCAGCCAGCTCCTACAGACAGCATGGAGTCCAGGTACTCTGTGTACAGGCCCCTCTTCCAGGTCCAGATGGGGTTTCTTGTGGCCTTCCGACTTAAACTAAAGGTTAAGTTCTCTGCAAAAATGAAAATGATAGTACCAAGTGTTGGGAGAAGGGGGAAAAACAGAATGTCACATGCTCTTGCTGGTGTATCCATGGTCACAGCCACCTGGGAAAACTTTGGCAGTATATTGTAAAGCTGAATATCTGTGTTCCCTATAAGCCAGTGGTTCTATTCCCAGGTAAATACCTGATGGAGATGCAAACAGATGTGCAACAAAAGAAATGTTCTACAACATTCAATGCAGCATTGTTTACAATAGTTTCAAACTGGGAACTACCTAGATGTGCATAGAGAGTAGAATATCATACAGAAATGAGAATGGTCTAAAACTACACACACTGTAGGTGAATCTCAAAATAATGTTGAGTCAAAGAAGCCAGAGACAAAAGAGTGTGTATTGTGTGATTCCATTTATAGAAAATACAAAAACAGGTAAAATGTCTCTGTGCTATTAGAAGTCAGGATAGCAGTTACCTTTTGGGGAGAGAGTGGTACTTGGGAGGGAGCACGGGGGGACTCCCAGGATGTTGGTAATGTTCTGTTTCTCGATATGGGTGATAGTTATATGGGTGTGTTCAATTTCTGAAAATTTATGGAGCCGTATGCTTTTCTATATGTGTACTTTCCTTTGTATATACTGTTGTGAAATAATAGAAAATACATGTAGTGGTCTCTACTGCTGGTTCCTGGCACAGAGCTCCTAAAACCTTCGTAATTTCCCAAGTGATAAGAACAGTAGGAACATCTTTTGTTCTAGTATTTGATCTTTGACCCTGATTCCTGACCCTGGTTTCTGACACAGTTCTTAAATCCCTTGGAATTTCCTGGGTGATAGGAGTGTCTTTTGTGGTAATGAGATGACTCTTGTTAGGGTCCTGGATGGCTTCTGAGTGGAGGTTGGTCATCAGAAAGACCAAGCCATGATTAGAAGCTTGGAACTTGCAGCCTGATTCCCCATCCTCCAGGAAAGAGAGAGGGACTGGAGATTGATCTAATAATCAATCATGCTTATGTCAGGAAGCCTCCATAAAAATCCCAATAGCACAGGATTTGGAGAGCTTCTGAGTTGGTGAACACAACCATGTGTTGGGAGGGTGGTGCACCCCCACTCTGCAGGACCCCAAGCTCCTGCACTTGGGACCCTTCCAGACCTCATCCTCTGTATTTCCAAATTTGGCTATTTTCAACTGTGTCTTTTATTACGTAATAAACTGGCAGACCTCAGTAAGCATTTCCCTGAGTTCTGGGAGCTATTCTACCAAATGATCAAATCCAAGAAGGGGGTCATGGGAACCTCCAATTTTTAGCCAAGTCGGGCAGAAATTGTGGGTAACCTGGGCACCTACTACTTGTGATTGTCATCTGAAGGGGGGGGCAGTCTCATGGGATTGAGCCCTTAGACTACTAACTCCAGTTTGTGTCAGAATTGAATAGCATTGTAGTACACTCAGCTGGTGTTGCAGAGAATTGCTTGGTGTGGGGAGAAAATCCACACATCTGATGTCAGAGGCATTGTGTTTGTAAGTAAAGGACAATAGGAGTGTGTCTTTCGTCTATAGCTGTACAACAATAAAATGTATACAAACACTTTCAGTGCACAGTGTGAAGATACAATGAAACTTCCTTTTAGAAAAAAAAAAAAAAGCATGCAAAGCATAATATACCCCCATAGTAAACCACATCCAATCCTGCTGGACATATATAGTAAGGGATCTCCTCTGTGGCAGTATGTTAAGTTTTTGACTGGGGAATCTACCAGCCCCTCACTTGTTCTGTGCCCTGGTTGTGTAGAATGCCAGTGTTTGTATCCCACTTCCTGTTGGAGGGGATTCAGGAATCCAGGGATTGCCCTAAGTGTTAAACAGCAACAGACTGATGTTGACCAGGCTTCAGATTTTAAGGACATTAGTGATTCCCTCAATCATTTGTTAGGCTTCTGGTCAATTCCATGCATGAGTAATAACAATCGAATAACTTATCTACGGGGTCTTTAAATGGTTTTCTAATTAAAGATTTTAAAAATGTTTTCCCATGGGGTGCCTGGGTGGCTTAGTCAGTTAAGGGTTCAACTCTTGATTTCAGCTCAGTTCGTGATCTCATGGTTCATGAGATCCAGCCCCCCATGGAGCCCTGCATCAGGCTCTGGGCTGACAGTGGAAAGCCTGCTTGGGATCTTCTCTCTCCCTCTATCTGACCCTCCCTTGCTTGTGTGCTCTCTCTCTCAAAATAAATAAATAAACTTAAAAAAATTTTTCCAAATAGGTAACATTTTTCTTGGTTAAAAAAATTACAAAAAGAAATAAATTAAGGTCTTATTGGGGCACCTAGGTGGCTCAGTAGGTTAAGCACCCAACTTTGGCTCAGGTCACGATCTTGTGGTTTGTAAGTTATAGCCCCAAACAGGCTCTGTGCTGACAGCTTGGAGCCTGGAGCCTGCTTTGGATTCTGTGTCTCCCTCTCTTTCTGCCCCTACCCCACTTGCACTCTGTCTCTTTCTCTTAAAAATAATAATAGTAATAATAATTAAGGTCATATTCTCACCTCTGTTCTCTTTTGTTAGTTTCTTGTGTATACCTCGAGTGCTTAATTTTGCAAAACAAGCAAACCAAGTATCAGAATATTTAAGTCTTCTAGGGGCTGCTTTTTGTGTGCTCAATTACAGTTGAGGCAATTCAAAACAACAGTTGCAGGCAGAGATGCCACCTAGAGTCCATTTTTGCTACCTTGGGCCTCAATCTTCTCTCCTGATAAAGCTGCCTCTTCCCTGCTTCCACTTGTGCTGGGTATACAAAGAAAATTATTTATTTCAAGCTAGTGAGACTCCAAGTTGTGGGACTAGGTCAGTTTAGGTTGTAAACTGCAGGTAAGGAATTCCGCCCTTACCAAGGCCTTATTTTTAATCTCTGCTTTCAAATCAGGTATCTCGAATCTAGATTTGTCACTCACTTGCTGAAAGCTACTAAAAAAAAAAAAAAAAGGCAACACCACTAATGTTTTATATTGATCCTGAGATTTCTCCTACAATACAACTTTGGTTGGTCCAGCAAGTGACAGCAATTTGACAGTTTCACTACTGCTTAACAAGTTGCTCACCAACTTTCCAATTTGGAATGGAGTCTTCACCACTGGCTATACCTTAACCTTCATATAGCTAATTCCACATTAGTGTCTGTTTTTAGTGTACTACTTCTGGTACCAAATTATTTGCCTGTTAAGAACTGGTTCAACTACAAGTTACAGCGCATTCACCTATAAATGGCTTAAATAAATGTGTGCTCTCATTCATGGACTAGAATGGGGGCAATAATGGGTGCAGGGAGGTCAGTTAGGAAGCTCTCACAGAAGTACAGGTAGCAGATGATGGTTTCATGGATACCAATTATACCTCAGTAGAGCTAGGGGAAAAACAAGAATATCTCCTAGAATTTTGGCTTGAAGAACTAAATGGATGGCAGTGATATTCACTAAAATGAACAAAACAGAGAGGTACATGCTTGGGGATGAAAATATTTGGGGAGACCAAGTTAAATTTGAGATGCCAGTTAGACATTTGTCAAGTATGCACTTTTTTAGTGAATTAGGAATTATAGGGAGAGGTCATTGTTAGAGAAAATTTGGAGCCACCTGCTTATAAGTGGTACCTAAAATCATAGGACTAGATAAAATCACATAAGGAGTTGGGTAGATAAAGAGGAGACTCAGGATAGTACCCAGGGTGCTTTGATATTTATAGGTTGAGCAGGAGATGAGAAGCCAGGGAAAAGAACTCAAGAAAGAATAGCCAATGAGATAGGAGGGCTAAAAGTGCATGATGTCAGAAAATGAGAAGAAAGTGTTTCAACGTGGGAGTGGTTGACTATGTTAAATAGTACTGAGAAGGCAAGCAAAAACAGAACAGAGAAGGGACCACTGGATTTGCATGGAGATTGCAGTTTCAGCAGTATGGTGGGATAGAAACCAGAGGGCAAGCTTATATGATGATGGGAATGGTCTATTAGAGAGGGAGCAATTGGTGATTCTAGAGAAAGACATAGAGATTAAGATCCACAGAAAAAGTGGGAGCGTTGGTTAAATAGAATGAGAACACAAGACTATGTCTTATTTGTATTATCTAGTAGCTCCTAGCGCAGTGTCTAGTACATAGGAAGTACTCAAGAAATGTTACTGAATCAATGAATAAATGGGCAAATGTAAGAATGGGTGGATGACAGATGCAGTGCTGAAGAATGAACTAGATCAAAGTAACCCAAACTTCAGACTAAGGAAAGAAGGGGGTCTTGAACTAATAGGGTTTCTTCAGGGACTTTGGGATCCTGCGATTTTTCTCTGGGAGAGGATTAACAGATTTTAATCTCAGATGAAGATGGGAGAAGAAATGGGGTACTGTCAATGGCAGTTACCTTGGCCACCTTTCAAGGCACTGATCTGCTAAAGCAGAGTACAGGGAGGGTTCTGGGATCATCTCACTTAACCCCTTTCTTTCTTGCCCAGTGTCTCCCTTTCTGAATCCAGGCTCATATGAAAAATGATTATGTATATTTATGAACACAAATGGGAGAAGGGATTTAAAAAAAATGACGGTCCCACACTCATTTACCCATCTGGTCAATAAATATTCATGGAATGATAGTATTGTATAGGGGGAAAGGTGTAAGAGCAGGATTATGTGGGGTTTATGGTTTCTTTTGTTTGTGGGTCTGTTTGGGTGGGGGGTGGGGGGAAGGGGGTTGAAGTGCTTTGTCTTCTATTGAGATAGAAGGTGATTTCACTAACTGCACAGGTAAGGTGGTTTTTGAACTGGGCTGCCCATGAAATCTTGGTGGGACTCGTATACAATTGAATAGGTCTTGCAGCTTAAGCGGTTTGTGGACTGCAGTAAGTGGAGGATGGAAGTAGGACAATCTTGGAATCGCAGGATCTCTAGCTGGCTCCAGCGTCTTCTAGGCATTTCATGAGAAGTGGAACTAGGATTCCCATGATCTTTCTTCCAAACCTACAGGTGGAGGAACCGAGGAACCTGTAAAGGTGGAGGCCGAATGGAAGCCAGCTGTAGCATCCTCCCCATCCCCATTAGCCATGCTATGTCCCACGCTGGACTACATTCCTAGCAAGCTGCCGGGCGAGAAGGCTCAAGTGGCCCAACCTAGGCTAGAGCCGACTGTCGCCCTCGGGAAGGCTGGCTGGCTGAGGAACTGCGCCTGCCAGGCCCTAGTTGGTCCCGGGCCCTTTACACGTGGAATCACCCTGGCGGTCCACACTGCGTCGCGCTGGGCAGGGGTGGGACTCTGTGGCGCCAATGGGCGGCCAGAGGGGAGCGCGCATGTGCACAGCGCGGCGGGGCGGGGAGGGCGAGGAAAAGTGTTGCAAGGACGGGGGCTGGCGAGGCTCATGCTGGGAGGCTTCGCGTCTGAGGAAAACTGCTTGAAAACTGGGTGCAGCGAGGGTGAGTGAACCCAGGAGGAGCCGAGGCCCGGGCTTCGTCCTCTAAGGTCTGTGACTCGACCCTGGAGAAGGAGGTCTTTGGGGCGGCACTCAGGCGTCCGCAGTGGGGCGGGATCCTGGCGCTTCTCTCAGGGGCTCGGGGCTTCCGGCTCAGGTTGGGAGGCGGGAGCGGCCTGAGTAGGGGTCTTGGCCTCTGCGCTGCCTCTGGAAGCTTAGCCGGAGGCCGGGAGCACAGCCACTCTCCTGGAACAGAGGCGGCGGGGGCTTTGAAGCCAGATGGGCCCGGCTGGGGGCGTTACTGTCGTCTACCGCCGGTACCTTGTGTCCCAGAGGGGGTCACAACAAACAGGTCCTGTCTGGCCAAGCGAGTGGGAGGTTGGGGGAAGCCCACTTCCTCTTGAATCCCCTGTCTGGGCATGGCACCGCCATGCACCCGGTGCCTAAGCCAGAAACCTGGGCGTCACTCTAACCGCCCCCCTCCCCCCAATCCCCGCCCCGGCTCGGCACTCCTTCACCCACCCAATCGAATCTTTCACAGGTCTCTTAGATACTTCCCACTTCACCCCTGATCCATGGCCTCTCTGCTGCAGCTAGTTCAGGCCACCGTCATTTCACCCCTGCACTACATCAGTAACATCTTGACTGGTCTTTTGATCCTTTGTAGTTTGTTTTGTACTGGAAAGCCAGAGTGATAATCTTAAAACACAGACCTGTTAATGTCACCAGATCCCTTCCCCCATTCCCCTTCTGTCCTTAGTGGATTTTCATTGTTCTTTCGAGCTCTTGAACATAGCTTATACAGGTGCTTCATGACCTGTTCTGTTTTTACCTTACTCTATTTCTCTTCCCCACTCTGTTCCAATGGATTAGGCCCCCTGGCCAAACAACCCTCCTTATCAAATGGGCCTGCTTATCCCAGAGTAGCAGATTTCAGTTCCCTGCCAGCCTGCAGAATTATTTAGACAAGCTAACCATATGCTTCCATCCAGTTCTACCTCTCTACTGTGTCTTCGACCCTCTTGAGCCTTTTGTAGTTCCTGGGTTGGACCAAGTCTCTTACAGGCTTAGGTGTTGGTTACATTCTTTTCTCTCTGCCTGAAGTACTATACTTTAGTTGAAAAAAATCCTTTTCTCCCTCATGTGTTACTCCAGGTGTGGGTTAGGGTTTCAGCGGTACTCCATAGGGGTCTATTTATTAGTCTCTCTTTTCCACCAGGCTGGAATCAGTGTGACAGGCACCTGTCTGGGCCACAGTCCTATCCTCAGTACCTTGTGTGGCACCAGGCTGTTAGTAAGGAGTGTGTTGGTTAAATGCATAATGAAGCCTGGCCACTTCTCGGGCTCCTCAAATAAACATATGGATCAAGTTATTAAACGTTCTGCTTTTCAGAACCAATTCTCAGTCTCCAACCCATGTAGCAGTTTCTTTGGCCTAGGAACCTGGCTGTATTCTTGCCTTCAGTCCAGGACCATAGCAGTGGTAAATGGGAAGTACCGTTCAGAGTTTTTCTCTGGCATTGACTTTGGGTACAGGATGTCTGGATATTAGTGAGTGTGGCTGCTTTTGAGTTTGAATTGTTTTGTTTTTTTTTTAATGAAAGTACTTTTTTTTAATATTTACTTATTTCAGAGGGAGAAAGAGCGCAAGAGCGAGCATACTCCTGCATGAGTGGGGGAGGGGCAGAGAGAGGGAGACACAGAATCCAAAGCAGGCTCCAGGCTCTGAGCTGTCGGCACAGAGCCCGATGTGGGGCTCAAACCTGTGAACTGCGAGATCATGACCTCAGCCGAAGTCAGACAGTCAACCGACTGAGCCACCCAGGCACCCCTGAGTTTGAATTCTTAACTGAGGGCCCCTGGCAGGAGAGAAAACCTGCTAACAGCTGCTGTAATCTTTATAGGAGGAAGGCTGGCTCCAAACTCTTAACATGCTGATAGGGCTAATGACACAATGGGAGGAGAGGGTGGACCAAGCTGGCCAGGCAGGCCCTGGTGGGAGAGCTCCAAAGGGGTTATTTTTCCAGCTTAGGCCAGATCTTCTGTGATAGGGAATAGCATATCTAGGTGCCAAAACCCACTGCCCTGAATCAGACCTGAGGATGTGCTGTTCTCCAGTCAGCTTAGCACTTTGTGATTGGTAGAGTAAGGGAGAGACTGAGATGACAGTGTCCTGGCCCTCACAGAGGGAAGGAAAAGAACAATATGTGACTATATGTTGTGAGAGGCTGCAGACTGAAGTCAGAGGAGAGAAAGATTGGTGTGGCTGGAAGAATCCTGAGATGACATTTGAACTGGGCCTGGAAGGAAGAGGGCAGACAGGTTAATGGAACATTAACCTTTGCTGGAGCATTAACCTTTGCTGGAGCAAAGGCTCTGAGCCTGGAAGAGGCTGCTGGAGCGGTGAGGGGAGCCCTGTTACACTGAGACTGGCTACTGAGCCTGGTCTGGTACTTCCCTCCCAGGACTGAGGCTTCTCCTTGTCAAGGATGTCTGAAAGCAGGGGTTGGGTTCTGAAATCTCTTTCAGAAGTCTCTCCTTTGGATTTTTTTCGAGTCTGGCCTCTATAATTTCTCAAAAAAGGCAGTGAGCTTGGGAACTGCTGGGGTTTATCTAACAGCCTGTTTGCTCATGGCTTTGAACTAAATCATTGGAGTATGGGTGATGCAACATGTTCTTCGGCAAAGGGGAGTTGCTTATGTTTCTTTTTGAATGTGACAGTTTAATTTGTTAGGTGGCAGATTCCCTGTTCTCGCTGTAGCACTTGAGGGAAAGTTTCTCTTCTGTGTTTGGTAGATTGATTGGACTTGTGTTATGTTCTGTTAGAAACCTGCTGCAACAAACCAAAGTGGGACATGTCCACAACAACTGCTTCTTGACCTTTATTCTGCCTCCCTTGAGAGAATGTGGACCCATAGTTACTGTATTACCTATCCCTTGGTTTCTTTTTGGTGTTATTTAAATAGAACCTATTTCTCCTCCACACACATACACAATTTGATACTAAGCTTCCAACCACATAGTTATAAGAAATTATGCTATGGGTTCATTGATCACTTGACTATATGATAGATATCTCCAAAAAAAAATTTTATGCTCAGTTACACTGACATCAAAACTCGGCAGTGTATCTGTGAAGATGGGAATCCCTCCCCCCACTGCCCACTAAGGACTGTGGCACACAGGCTGAAACCATCAGCCCCTGTCAGGCACTGTGCCTGCTGCTGGGAATGTGGTTCCCTCCCTGCCCTCATTAGAGCTCAGTCCAGCAGGGAGCACTTACAAGTAATCAGGCAGTTTTCTTTTAATTTTTTTTTTTCAACGTTTTTTATTTATTTTTGGGACAGAGAGAGACAGAGCATGAACGGGGGAGGGGCAGAGA
This sequence comes from Neofelis nebulosa, assembly GCF_028018385.1. Classification (NCBI taxonomy): domain Eukaryota; kingdom Metazoa; phylum Chordata; class Mammalia; order Carnivora; family Felidae; genus Neofelis; species Neofelis nebulosa. The sequence continues at coordinate 74,359,392 of NC_080790.1, forward strand.
GAGAGGGAGACACAGAATCGGAAACAGGCTCCAGGCTCCGAGCCATCAGCCCAGAGCCTGACGCGGGGCTCGAACTCACGGACCGCGAGATCGTGACCTGGCTGAAGTCGGACGCTCAACCGACTGTGCCACCCAGGCGAATCAGGCAGTTTTCAAGGTCTCATTCGCATCTGTTGTCAGACTGGACCCTTCTGAAGGGAGGCATTCAGGAGCGAATGGGAAGAACGCCTAAGCCAGACTCAGATTTGAAGAAGGCTTGCTGGAGAAAGCGATGTCTACTGTGCCTGAGTCTAAGAGGCTTGGGAGGAACTGGCTTCCCTCTCTGATCTCTCCTGTCTCAGAACTCTAAGATACGTGGTTAGACCAAACTGTTCTGCTCTGGCCTGGGCAGTCACTGCTGGGAGTAACTTGAGACCTTGTTTTCGGGAACCAGATACAGTGGCAGTGGCCTTGTCAGGGTCTGGACACTTTTATTTGGTAAAACTGGAAATGTAGTTTCTGATCCTGAATTATTTTCTATGGATGAGAATTAAATGGAAGGCCCCCCCCTTTTTAAATTCCATTCATACATATTTGAGCAAAATTATGGGGTAAGTCACATTAAATACACATTTATAAAGAAAAACATATTTATAGTAGGAACATTAGACCTTAGGAATCCTTAGAATCCTTAGTAGGAACTGAGAAAAGTAAAAAGAAGAAAAATCCAAATCACACCTCCTATTTCAGAAAATAATCTTTTAACCATTTTTAGCCATTGTTCTATGTATGAAATATACATACACTTTTTTTTACAAAATTATTTTTCACAGACTTTTGCAGTCTGTTCTTTTTCATTAAATATTAAAAATCATTTCTTACTGTTAAGTATGATGTTGCATTATGATGTCCCTATACAGTTGTAAGATCAGATGCTGCGTTTTGGCCCCCTGGAAGTTACACCCCAGCGACTGTTGTTCCCTTGAGGAAGGAACTGTTGAAGGGGTTACCACTGATAGGCAAAATGGGTTTGGGAAATTTTCCTGAACGTCATGGGGATGGTATTCTCCTGGAGTCCCACCTTTTGGGATGGGTGAGAGGGCTGCCACACAGCTCCTTGCCAGCCCCAGGTACAGAAGCTTTGGAGTGAGTTGTGTGTGTGATGGATGCAAGGAATGACCAGTACCCTAAAGCTTTCTCTTTACTGCTGTTGGTTTGGTCTTGTGGCTACCGTTGGCCCATTAGAAATCACTGGCCTTTGTTATCAGCAGAATTTGTGCTGCCTTTTGGGAGATCGATATGTAGTCCTTGTGTTGGTATGGAGGACCAACATGGTCCTAGCGTAGCGTGCAAAGCCATATCCCATAGAGCCTGGTCAACCTCTGTGCCCCATTGTCCACCATTCTGCCTGCTTCATATCCTCTAGGCTCTCCTTGACTACACCACTTGGAGTTTCTTTCCCACTTGTCTGACCTTCTGCTCTGCTCACAGCATTGCCTTAGTCCTTCAGTCCCTGCACGTCCACAGCAAACTGTGGCCCCAACCTTCACTGATCTTCCTTCACCCAGAGGAAATTTGTTCCTCTGAACTCTCAGTTTTTTATTTTTCTTTAGGACACCTCGCTTTCTGCCTTTTTAGTGCTCTCCATAGGAAGTATTTCACCAGACGGTAAGCTTCTTGTACGCAGGAGTAATCTTCAGATCCCTTTAACCTCTCATTGAGTTGTTTGGCATTCTGAAGGAGCTTCAGGAAATGTCGTGTAGCCCTCCCACCCGCTCTTTGAGTGATGGGGACTTGGAGTGCCCAAGGTCATCCCACACTGTAGTGGCAGAGCTGGCCTTAGGTCCAGTTGGACATGTTCTCTTCCCCAACCTCATTCCTTTCACTGAGTTCCTTCTCCAGGAGCAGCACACTGTCACGTTTTGAAAGAACCTTAGCTCTGGTGTTTTCACCTGCACCTTCTATGTTCCCCACCTCCCAGGTGCCGGCGACCATGAGATCTCTGCGGCTGCTCAGAACCCCCTTCCTGTGTGGTCTGCTCTGGGCCTTCTGTGCTCCAGGTGCCGGGGCTGAGGAGCCTGGGGCCAGCTTCTCCCATCCTGGCAGCGTGGGCCTGGATAAGAATACAGTGCACGACCAAGAGTACGTATCCAGCCAGGGCTGGGGTCCCAGAGCCTCCCCCCTGCAGCTGCAGTCGGTAGCCACCCTTCTACTGTTTGTACAACTTCTTGACGTTTTTCAAGAGTGATTATTTATTCCTTATAGCCACCTGTAAATCAGGCAGTCTTTTTCCATCATCATTTCATAGATGGAGGATCTTGATGCCCAGATGAGATAAATGACTTGCCTGAATTCATCCTGTCTCTCTTTCACCACAGACAGACATACAGACAACCCCTCTGCATTCATGCTCATGCGTGCGTGCACACACGCACACACACACACACACACACACATATTCTCACACACGTGTATACAGTAGTGGTGACAGAATCCAGGATAAAACTAAGGTTTCTGGACTGACTAGAGCTTTTCCTTTTTTTACTGTCACATTCTAACACTGAATTATTTGTTGCAACTTTTGTCCTGGGCCAGTTAGGCTCACACATAATTTGTTTTCCTTGAATTGGTTCAAAAAAGTGTGTTTAATTGCTAGTCTCCCATGATGTTATAACAGCATTCTAATAATAAAGAGGAAAACACCCATAATCTTGCCAGCTTAGCAGGTGAACTGTTTGACTTTTCCCTGCCCCTTTCATGGCCTTGCCTGTATCTATCATCCTTGAGTGTGCTTTGCCACGCTTTCTGTTTTTCTGGAATGAGTGAACCTTAAGATCTTGAACTTTTCAGTTCTTAACGTTTTGGTGTGATCCCGGGGTTGCTGCCAAGTGGTCTGAGTCTGACTGTCGGTTTTTAGGCATATCATGGAGCATCTAGAAGGTGTCATCAACAAACCAGAGGCGGAGATGTCCCCACAAGAACTGCAGCTCCATTATTTCAAAATGCATGATTATGATGGTAATAATTTGCTTGATGGCCTGGAGCTGTCCACAGCCATCACTCACGTCCATAAGGAGGTAGGTCTGCGGTAGCTCAGTGGGCAGCATCTCAGAAAGTGCTCTCCCCCCCCCCCAAAAGTTTCAGTCTTCAGTCTTGATGACCTGTGCTGTCCTTGTACAACTGTATTGCTGTGTCTTCTTTGTCTGCTCATCGCTCCGTTCTGCCTCTTTTCCTATTCGGAGGCGCTTCTCACACAGGGTGACCTACTGAGGCAGAATCTCCAGGGACTCCTACTGCACACCAGAGCTTGAGAACCAGCACCTGAAGGACAGACCACATCAAAATGCGGAGCAGGGGAGAAGCTGTTTTATTTAAGGGTGGCAAACCAAGGGATCAAGGGACTCAGTAATAATTGAGGACTTGTGTGATACTACTCAGTGCTCCGTATGAAGCGGTTTACAGAGCATTTAGTCTTTGCAGCAGCCTGGGAGTGGCCTGGGCAGGCACTGTTATTACCCCCATGTTAGAGGTGAGGGAACTGAAATCCAGATGTGTCCAGGTCTAGTGTCTGTCCTGCCCTGCCACACTTCAGTCTATAATGTGGAGAGGAGGACAGGCAGAGCTGGTGGTGCGAGCGTGCTCCTGGTGGCTAGCAGGAGAGCAGATTCGGGTTTGCTTTGAAGGTGGTGGGGAGCGCTAACAATGGCTTTGTGCAGAAGAGTGGCAGTGTCGCGGGAAGGTCCTTTGCCGTGGGAGGCAGACTGATGGACGCGGGGAGAGCTTGGCATCAGGGAGAGGACCTGGGATTCAGCAGTCCCAGAAGGCGAGGCTGGTGATAGCGACAGGAGAGCAAAGGGTACATGTGGGAGAGGTGGCAAAGGAAGAATTGGCAGAATGTGAACAGCATTAGCATAGCACTCAGCACAGTGAGCCCTGCTGCAGCTCCCTCCGGAGCAGGGGAAACACCTCTGTCTCAAAGACTTGTAACATGGTCTCCTGGTTGGCAGTGCCTTCCTCTTGTTCTGACCCCAGGACTCTGTCCAGTGCAGACCGTTTGCACTTTACAAGGGCACATTGCACCCAGAGCTGACCCTCGAGAGAGCACGAGCTCTCAGCTTTTCTCTAGAATGGGTTTGTGGGAATTATGAACCTCACAATTCTGTGTAAGCCAGACCTAGCTTTCTCCAGTGAACATGTGTTACTTCTGTAATTAGAAAAGAGGGAAAAGTAATTTTTAAAACAAATAAGCAAGGACCTGCTTTGATTGCATCTTTCTTTTTCACTGGCAAATATAATTTCTAAATTGGATTTTTATGAATTGACTCTATATCTGATATATGGTTTGTAGATTCCTAGAAGTAGCCACATACTACATGGAAAGAGTTTTTGGACACACGAACATGGACATTTTAGACCTTAGCTAAGCACTTCCAGTAAAACGTGCGACTCATCGTTGTCTAATTTGTATTTTGTAGGAAGCGAATGAACAGGCACCACCAATGAGTGAAGCCGAACTGATTAATCTAATAGATGGTGTTTTGAGAGACGATGACAAAAACAATGATGGATACATTGACTATGCGGAATTTGCAAAATCACTGCAGTAGACGTTGTTTGGCCATCTAGTTGTATGCGAATGTGACCCGTCATAATGTGATTAAACACTTTCGGTAATGCGAAATAACTCCTTTCCAACTGCAACAGTATTTTGGTAAAAACCTATAGCGATTTGTTACCCTGGGGTGAGAAAGAGAAATCAAGAGAAATAGAAGAGAAGCAGGACATAGTTGTAGTCCCCAAGTACTGTTAAATCTCTTACTGGACAAGGGCTTGATTAAAGAATCCTTTCAAGAATATTGGACAGCTGGAGTGTGGTACTCAGGAACTTGACTGTAGGATGCTGCTGGTCTCTTGGTTTGCATTCATGCTACCGGAAAAGTAAGAGAAGCTTTGCCAACTAGACACACTTTTCAGTGACAGTGAGGGAATGGCATAAATGCCAAATGTTTTCCTGGTGGATTCTGTCTCTTTAGGTAAAGGTGGTCAGTATTCCACAAAGTTCCCCTGGCCCGAATGATGGCTTGCCCCCACCCTGGGCAAGTGAGTATTAGACTATACAAGGCATAAGAAGGATGCCAGATACTGAATTCAGCTAGCCATAGAGTCTAAGATACTGCGTCTTCTGGCACTTTGGGAATGATACACAACTGACCTAAGTGATTAGCATTTTTTCGTTTTTCAGTGTTTTGTAAAACTACTGCCACATCCTTTCTTTTATGTCTTCTTTGTCTTAGGAGAGACTTTGAATTTAAAGTGTTCTTTATTCTAATCGTTAGCAAATGTTTTAGCTTTCTTAATATTTGTATTTAACTCTTATTTCTAGGGTTTGTTTTTGCTGCTTAGAAACTATTAGGAACGCAAGGACTTTATCCCTCCTGCTTGGCACAGTGGGGTAAAGCTACTAGCTGGTCTTGCCTAAGTGAGGAGAGAAGATCACCCAGCACCCATTTTGCTGCAAGCTATATTTAGAAGGCATGGTGTTTAAATGACCTCTTCTAGTTTAAATATGTGAATTCTTTCAGATCAGGAAAGATTAAAAAAAGAAGCCTAAAAACTCTTAATTAAGAGTGCGGATCTCAGTAACAGTTGAAAATGAGAAGTAGCAGCAGATTGTGATTTGGTCTATTGGATGTGGTGGACTTGCTGTGGTAAAAAACCTGAAATGATGGCTGAAAGGGGAAAAAACTGCCTAAGATTTGCTGTAAGACGCATAGAGACTTATTTTCTTTATTGAAGTATTCTTATAAGAAAACGTATGTATTTGTAAAAAATGGTTTCCTGTGTCAAGTATTTGTGCAATCAGAGCTGAATTGTAAACTATTCTTGTAATATCTAGTTATTTTGAAAGATTTATATATTGAATCCTGGGTATATGACCAATAAAGCTGATGAAACAAAATGAAGAGCAGTTGATTTTTGTCCAATAGGGGTCTTCTCCTCCCACGTGAAGGTTTTGTTTATTTAGGACAGATGTTTCCATGTGCCTGCTCCATCACAGGTCCTATGGCCCTCCCTGGCTGTGCCCTGTTCTTTTGGCAGGGGTAGACTCCCAGTAATCAGTCACTTTCTGCTTTGATGCATTTCTTCTTCTGAGTGAAATCACTTTTTGGACCTTTCTTCTCTGGCCACGTTCAGATTATGACAGCATTGTCTAGCTTAGGAAAGTAACTGTTTCTCCTGGAGTCTGGTGACTGTCTTTTCTTTGCCAGAAAATTTAATTAGGTAGCATTTTTGAAAGCCTCCCAGGCCCAAGCAAAAAGCACAGTCTCCCCTGGCATTTTGGGAATGACACCTTGTTCTGCCATTTGAAAAGGAAGGAAGGAAGTTAACCATTGCCTTCTCTCTCCCCTGCCCCCTGAAGATCTTTGGATGTTGCATTGGCTCTTCTTCATCCAGAGCTGCCCCTCTGGATGGATCTAATGGGTGGGCTCCCAGAGCAACCTCATCCTGTTGGCTGCTGGGAAGGGACTGAGGCAGCTGGAGGGGGAAGGAAGCAGATCCTTACAAGGTAGAGTCACCCCATTAAATAGATGAGACGGACACCTCCTTCCTCCTTCCTCCTTCACAGCTGACTTCCCTTTGTAACTATTTCGTGCTAGCCTTTGTGGTCCTGTTTAGCAAATGTCCCTGGTGGGAGAGGGACCTGTGATACTAGGGACACAGTGACATTCTTGCATACCTCCTCTCTTCTAGCCTTCTCATAACACACTTGAAGGATTTTTCAGAATGTATCAGGAACATCTCTGCACCTCAGTTTCCTTATCTCTAAAATGGGGATAAATCTATCCAAGAGAGGCAGCCTTATATGAGCATAAGCTTTGGACTCAGGCAGTCGAGTCAGAATCGTAGGCCTGCTCTCTTCAGCTGTGAACTTGAAATTTAGTTTCTCATCTAAAAAATTACTACAATAAAACTTACCTACAGAAAGGAGAAGAGGATTAACAAAATGAGGGCAAATGTAGAAAGCATCTAGTAAGTGCCTGACACTACACAAAGTAGATACTTAATACTCAGTCACCTGTTCCTCAGTATGGCTAGAGAGCCTGGGCCCCTATTGCATTGCAGGGGTTGGAGGGGCTAAAAAGGGATTGATGACTCCTCCGGAACAGGGGTCAAAGATGTTCTCTATTCCACTGAACGGATAGATCATGGATGTCAATCCATCTGTTGAGGAACTACAAGTTAGGGTGTTCTGTTATGTGGTGTTGACAATTACGTTGTGGTATCTGTGTACACAAATCTTTTTTATACTCTTACTTCTTGAGGAAAGTGGATTACTGAGGTTTGAACCTGCAAAGAAGTAAGGCTTACTTACTGAGCCTTAGTAAGTATTGCTAAATTTCTATCCAGAAGAGTTGTACTAATTCATACTTCATCTCAATTGCATATGAAGAGCCTATTCACTTTAGCTAGACGCATAGCATAACCCAACAAGTCCCTAAGTACAAAGTGATGAGACATCAGTGCTTTTAATTTTTGGTCAATCCTGAGTTTGTTCATTTGTTGATTCATTCATTGAGTGTTTATTGTGTGTTTGCCATGTAACCTCTCTGATCTAGATTTTGGACTTCAGTACCTTCTAGAGAGGAGAAAAAAAAGCCTTTGTGTCATATTCAAGACTTCCCCTGAAGGTGTTATCATCAGAGGACACAGAAATATTCTTACATAGCATCCCCAATAAAAACAAGAGGTAAGTCACATCTCTACCTCAAGGGGAAATCCATTTTATCAAGGACCCAACCAATCTAACATTTCAATTAGGGAATTAGTAGCAGAAACTATGAACATTCTGTCTGAACTTTTGGATGTTAAAAACAAGGAAGAAAAAAACCAAAAAACTCAGGACCTCTGCCTTTTGAGAAGATGGAGTAGATACACTTCTATTCTCTAACGAAGTACAACAAAACCCTGGAAAATTATTTGTAAAACAAACATAAGAAGAGTCTGAAAGGTGGAGGGAAGAAAGCAGACTGGTTAGGGACACTGGGATGTAAGCAACAACATGGTGGTGAGTTCTGTCTTACGTGTGTTTTGTGGTTGTTTGTTTGTTTGTTTGTTTGTTTGTTTTCACCAGATCTATCCAGACTTGGAGCTAAGGAAGCCAGCAACCCAGAAATGCCAAAAGGAGCACACATAAAAAAGCCCCAACAAAAACCTGCTCTCTCTAGCCAGAGAATGAAGAAAAGGGCAATCTAACAAGGCAGGAAACTTTTAGACAATAGCTTCTCTATTCCAGCCAAACACTACAGGGAAAATTGTGGCCCTGTCAGCAGAGACTGAGTAGGGAGCCTAGGCCTCCATCCTTGCCATGCTGTAATGAGGTGCTATCCTCCTTCCTGTATTTGAGGTGATGCCAGACGATGCCAAGTAAGGAGCTGAGACTTCCATTTCTCCCAATCCCTGGACAGTAACAAGGCCCCGTTCTTGCCCACAGGGTCAGTGGAGAACCCCAGGAAACCTGGAGTTCCATCCCCAGGAACTCCCAACTGGCTGGAGTGAGACTCCCCGCCCCCTTTCTGTGGGGTGTGTCGGAGGAGGCCTGGTGAAGGGTCAGGGCTTTCACCACCCAGGGATAACAATGTCACCTCCACCACAGTGTCTGGAGAGACCATGTGGGGAATCCAAACTCCAACCACGTCCAGCAGTAAGGAGGAGCTGCTGGCCTTGGGTATTGATGGAGGCTGAGTAGGGAGTAGACTTCTCCTTCACCTGTTAGGAAGGAGGCAGCACCTGTCCTTCCCCTGCCACAGGGGTATCATGGAAAATCAGTTAAAACAGGTTTAAATAAAGTCCAGTCTCATTATATAGTACAAAAATGTCCAGATGTCAGTCAAAAATCACTCATTATACCAAGAACTGAGATCTCAAACTGAAGGAGAAAAGATGTCAGCACCCATAACAGGTTTTTTTTTTTAAGTTTATTTATTTATTTAGAGAGTGAGTGGGGAGAGGCAGAGAGAGAAAGAGAGAGAGAGGAGAGAGAGAGAGAGAGAGAGAGAGGAAGAGAGAGAGAGAGAGAGAGAGAGAGAGAGAGAACCCCAAGCAAGCTCCACACTGTCAGTGCAGTGCCTAACGCAGGGACAAACTCACAAACTGTGAGATCATGACCTGAGCCGAGACCAAGATTCAGCCGCCTTGACAGCTCAGAGCCTGGAGCCTGCTTCAGATTCTGTGTCTCCCTCTCTCTGACCCTCCCCCGTTCATGCTCTGTCTCTCTCTGTCTCAAAAATAAATAAACGTTAAAAAAAATTAAAAAAAAAAAGATTCAGCCGCTTAACCGACTGAGCCACCCAGGTGCCCTTCATAACAGGTTTTAGAATGATCTGACAAGGGTGTTAAAGCAGCCATGATACAAATACTTCAACAAACAATTAGGAACTAGAAACCAATGGAAAAATAAAAACAAGTATCAACAAGGAAATAGAAGATATAAAGAGTAGCCAAATGGAATTTGAGAACTAAAAAAAATATAACCATAATAAAAACCTTAACAGCAGAATGAAAGGCACAGAGGAAAGAATCAGTAAACTGGAAGATAGAACAGTCGATGTTACCTAATCTGACCAACCCACAAAAAAAGTAAAAAAAAAAAAATTGTATGGACTTCAGGGACATGTGGGACCATAACAAAAGACCTAATGTTCTTCCTGTCATCAGAGCCCCAGAAGAGGAAAGAGGTTGGAGCTAAAGAAGTACTCAGAGAAATAAAAGCTGAAAACTTTGTAAATTTGACAAAAGACATGAATCTGTAGATGCATGAGCTGAACAAACCTCCAAGAGAATAAGCCCAAAGAAACCTACCAAGACTTATCCTAGTCAAACTTATGAAAACTAGAGACAAAGAAGAAAAAAAAATCTCAGAAGCAGCAAGAGAGAAACAATAGCTTACCTATAATGGAAAACAACTTGAATGATGGTATATTTCTCATCAGAAACCATGGAAGCCAGAAAGAAGAGGCCCAATAATTTTCTTTTTTTTTTTTTAATGTTTTATTTATTTTTGAGAGGGAGAGGAACAGAGCATGAGCAGGGGAGGGGCAGAGAGAGAGAGAGACACAGAATCTGAAGCAGGTTCCAGGCTTTGAGTTGTCAGCACAGAGTCTGACACGGAGCTTGAGGTCACAAACCATGAGATCATGACCTGAGCCCAAGCTGGATCCTTAACCAACTGAGCCACCTAGGCCCCCCTCCAATAATTTTCAAGTACTGAAAGGAAAGAACCTTCAATCGAGCATTCTAGATCTTAAGAAAATATCCTTTAAGAATGAAAGGGGGGGGTGCCTAGGTGGCTCTGATGAGTCCAGATTTCGCCTCAGGTCATGATCTTATGGTTGGGGGGATTGAGCCCTGCATTGGAGCCTGCTTGGGATTCTGTTTCTCCCTCTCTGGCTCTCCCCAAATTGAGAGCACACACACTCTCTCTCTCTCTCAAAATAAATAAATTAAAAAAAAAAAAAGAATGAAGAGAAAAGATAATTCTTGGACAAAGGAAAACAAAGAGGATTTGTCACCAGTATACCTGCCCTAAAAGAATGGCTGAAGGAAGTTTTTAAAACAGAAACGACTCAGTAAAAGAAGGAAACTTAGAATATCAGGAAGGCAGACCATGGAAAACAAAAAAATAGGTGAATACAATAGACTTTCTTTCTCAAATTTTGTAATTATGCTTAATTGTTGAAGCAAAAAAGCAACACAGATATGGTTTGGAATGTATGCAGAAGAAATATAACACAATTGTATTGCAAATGAAGGAGGATAGAATAATATAAAGAAAAGCAAGTTTTCTATACTTTGCTCGAACTGGTAAACTGTGAAATGGTACAGCCACCCTGGAAAACAGTTTGGTGGCTTCTTAAAAAAAGAAGCATGTAACTACCATATGACTCAGCAGTTGCATTCCTAGGCATTTATGTTTGCACAAAACCCTGCACCCGGATGTTTATAGCAGCTTTATTTATAATAGCCCCAAATCAGAAACAATGCAGATATCCTTCAACAGATAAATAGTTAAACAAGCTGTGGTACTTCATGCCATAGCATACCACCCCGCCATCTAAAGATCAAAGTATTGATAATGAGCAATTACCTGGATGACTCTGCAGATAATTATGCTGAGTGAAGGATTCCTGAAGTGACAAAATCCTAGAAATGGATTAAGGAGGGGATGGGGGCAGGAGAGAAGTGGGCATGGCTATAAAACGGCAACATGAGACATCCTTGTGGTGAAATGATCTGTATCTTGACTAAATCAGTGTTGATATCCTGGTTAGGATATTGTGATATGGGTTGGGAAGATGCTACCATTGGGGGGAACTGGGTCAGGGTGCACAAGTTCTCTCATATTTTTTTACAACTGCATGTGAATTGTCTACAATTATCTCAAGATAAAAGCTTAAAAACATAGTATTGAAAGACTATTGAAAGACAAAGTATTGTCTTCTCAACACCCCAGTGGCGATTTTAAACTTGCGACCCCTGGGACAGTGTTGGAACAGGCCTGTTGCTTCGTGTCTCAGCTCCAGGGCTGTGCTGGCAGTGCTCACAATTATAGTCTTCTTTCAGGAGCTTTCAGAGAATTTGCTTCACTCTGCCAGAGTTGAAAGGAAACATTGCACCGGGCATTTTCTGTTCATGAATTTCTAATTGCCTTCCCACTGGGTGGCTGGGGAAGGACGTGCAGGTCATGTCTGCCAAGGCTAAAAGGCCCTGCTGCCCAGAGAGGGAAGAGAGAGGTTGAAGAGATCCTTGTGCCCTAGTGGGGGTGGGGTAGGCAGGGCTGGCCTTCGTGGAGGCTGGAGGACTGAAGGAAGCTGAGTGCCTTTGTCCCTGGCTGTGGCTACAGCCAAAGACAGTAGAGTGAGGGGAGGTGTGGTCATAGTTGGTGAGTCTGAGAGAAGAAATCCGTTAGGTGTCCAAATTGAGATCTAAGGGAGAGGCCTTGAACTTCATGGATGTTAGAGAATCAGAATGCAGTAAATAGGGCTATCGGTGTCCCCAGAGTGCAGGCTTTGGTCTCCATAGCTAAGTTCTGTACGCTCTTTGGGGCGTGAGATGGGAATAAGGTGACCATGTCTGAAGGGACAAGGGTGCTAAGCCAGGTGTCCCTGGACTTTCTTCAAAGGGTTTTGCCAGTGCCCATGCTGGTAGCCAATTATATTGAAATACACATACCAACATATTTTAAAAGGTGAGTGATTTAATATTATATGCTAATTAATATTAAGATCTAGCAGCAGGTTTAATAATCACCATAATTTCAAAGTAGTGATGAATAAATAATTTGAGATCTCTGCAACAATTGTACTATGATAAGAAAATATTTTATAATTTCTATGAATAATGAAGTCACAGGTTCTGCTAATAACCCTCACAGTTTGTTGCTTGATTCATACTTGAAAAAATGCTAAATTTCATTTCAAGATTCAGGAAAATAAAGATGTAATTTTTTCCCACTCAAGTTCATGGATCTTCTGAAGTGTATCTAAGAAGGGTCAGAGGTTAAGAATCATTGCCCTAGGGAGTATATGGTCAGTAATATGCAATAAATTCATTATAACTACTGAAGTAAGAAGTATTTTTATTTATTTATTTATTTATTTATTTATTTATTTATTTATTTATTTTAATGTTTATTTATTCTTGAGAGAGAGAGACAGAGCATGAGCGGGGAAGGGGCAGAGAGAGAGAGGGAGACAAGAATCTGAAGCAGGCTCCAGGCTCTGAGCTGTCAGCATAGAGCCCTACCTGGGGCCCGAACTCACAAGCTGTGAGATCATGACCTGAGCGGAAGTCAGACGCTCAACTGACTGAGCCACCCAGGCGCCCCTAAGTAAGAACTATTTTTAAAAACACAAGCCAAATAGATATATATAAAGTGAGATTCCAGTCCCCTGCCCTCCACCAGAGTCTGCTTGTTTTCTGCAGGATATTGTTTCAGCGGGGTCCTGTGCTTGGTGGACCAGTCTGTCTTCTCTAGTCCCCTGGACCGCCAGCCCCACTCCAGTGCACAGCAGGGGCTGGGCCCAGAAGGAGCATTTGTTGACTTGATCAGCATTTGTTGACTCTCTGCCTGTGATGATTCTTTAAATGCCAATATTTGAAGATTCTGAGATTTTTATTACCCTATTGAATGCCTCTGGTCTCTTAGCGTAAAATTTGTCATTTGCATGTAAACCACTAGATGGCAGCAGTGTTCCACAGACTGTCCTTTCCCTGCCCTTAGTATCCCATCCAGGGGATGCTTTTTTTTTTTTTTTAAGACTCAGTTAGGTTTCCGGCCTGGAAAATTCAGGCTCACTCCCCTTCCCGCTACCTCCCACCCCCATGGATTTCCCAGACAGAATTAGTGCTGCATTATTTTGTTCCTCCAGTAGGGAGGCTGTGGAAGAGCATGGGTAGTTAGGTAGACCATCCAAGGTCACATAGAAAAATTATCTGACTGGTCTGCATGGGAAATTCGTATTCCTCCCAGCATTTATGGAGCACCTACTATGTGTCAGACATAATGCTACACTTCACTTACACGGATACACTGTCCCTGTCATAGGTGTGTGACCACATACTGAGAATGGAGGGGAAGAGTGGCTGGGTCTTTGGTGGAATGGAAAGGTTTAGGGCAGCAGCAGAGAAGCAGTGCTGGTGTGAGCAGTAATGCTCACTGGGCTGTTCAGTCCCCCTGGAAATTTTAGTTACAACAGACTGTGATTTGCAATAAAGCTAAAATCTGTATGCGGATGAAGCCCAAAGGCAACTCACAAACATGAAATCAAAAGTTGGGGTGCAGTTAAGAATGATGGTCTAGACGAAAAGTTCTGTGTACAAACTGCTCTGTCATAGTGCCGTGATACAATTTTTAACGTAAAAACACTAAGAAACATATAATGAATGAGGCTAGTAGAAGTAGACCTTAAGCTAGCTCCCAAACGTATTGCCCATGCTCTTAGTAGACAAATCAGGTTTGGTGAGACTTTATTGTAGATCGTGTTTGGGTCACTGAAAATTGGCGGGAACATGGAGAGCTTCTGCATGGAGTCGGCCACTTTGTTTGCTTCATGGTAGAACAACAGCCTTTTAATCTTCAGATTCAAGAGGGAGGCTGACATCAAATTCTTCCATGTATTCCAGAGTGGCAGAGCTGAATCACATGGTCTCTTTAATTGGAGGGGACTGTCCCTCCCTTGCACAGGATCCTTCACATGGGCAGAAAGATGGGCTGGCTCCTCCTCAAATCTCCCTGTGTCAAATGGCCACCAGAAAACCCCCACAGAACACCCCACGCTCGCATACAACGATGAAAAAAACACACCTGCACACACTAAAAACAACAACAAAACTGTTCAAAAGAAATAAGAGCTTGAGGAGTGCCTGGCTGGCTCAGTATGTAGATCATGTGACTCTTGATCTTGGGGTTGGGGGTTGAAGCCCCACGTTGGGTGTAGAGATTACTTAAAAATAAAATCTTTAAAAAAGAAAAAAAGGGGCGCCTGGGTGGCGCAGTCGGTTAAAGCGTCCGACTTCAGCCAGGTTACGATCTCGCGGTCTGTGAGTTCGAGCCCCGCGTCAGGCTCTGGGCTGATGGCTCGGAGCCTGGAGCCTGTTTCTGATTCTGTGTCTCCCTCTCTCTCTGCCCCTCCCCCGTTCATGCTCTGTCTCTCTCTGTCCCAAAAATAAATAAAAAATGTTGAAAAAAAAAAATTTAAAAAAAGAAAAAGAAAAAAAAAGGAAATTAAGGACCTGAAAAGAATAAAACCCACCTGGACTGAACTACTTTGGAGAAAGGCATTAGTAAGCTAGCCACAAACAATGGAAGTGATGTCCGGAAAGAGGAAGGGCAGTGGGGATGCTGTGGACCCAGTAAACTCTGAGCCAGTCAAAGCAATGTGTATCTACACCTTGGTGAAGCAATCTAAGCTTTTTCATCTTCTGTGCTATTGTGCTTTCTTCTCCTAATACAAATGCCTTCTGAAAAATCCCCACCTGGTTGCAGCTGAGTGGAGGAGCACAGGGATTTTCCCACACTCATTAGGATGGCTCCGCAGGGAGGCAAGGCCACCCCCAGGTTGTAGCAGTGTGGGGGTGGGGGTGGAGAGGCATGGGAACTGATGGGACACAACCTGGGTTTGGAAAACAGGGTAGATTGCAAGAAGCAAATCCCAAGGGAGATTTGGTGGGGGAGAACTTTGTCAGTGCCTGCGCCCTGGAGTTTACAACCTAAAGGTCTGATTCCAGCAAGCCCTCCAGACGTTACCAAAGCTCAGAAAATCCACCCGCCTGTTTCTCTTCACAAAGTCTAAGAAAGCTGAAACCTCAACAGAAGTGAGAAAACTTTGCTTTTAAAAATGGTATTCGTCCTTCTACAACCTAAGCACCAATGGGAAATCAATCTGGTTTATTGTCCAGCCTTGAGCAAAAGACTAAGGTGGAAGCACTCTGCAGTTCAGTTCAGTGAACATTTTTGAACATCTTTGAGGAGCTGGTATTGTGAATGGGGTCAGGAGTCTCAGACCTGGGGTTTCGTTTGCAGGTGGGATTGTTACGAGTTATGTGGCCTCCCAGAGTCTCATTGATCTCCTATGTAAAGTGGCAAGAATCTGGTGCCTATTTCATAGGATTGTTGCTGAGATTAAAGGTACTGTGCTTGGTGCAGAGCCTGGGGCATTTATTGATAAGTGATCAAGAAATTGTGTATAATGATATGCTGGTAGGCATTTATTTATTCAACCAAGCCTGATGGATCACAGAGGACAAAATAAAGATGAGTGAGACCCAGCCTTTCCCTCAAAGAACAGACTCTTTTTGAGAGAGAGAAAGGGAGCATGCCTGTGTGAATGGGGGAGGGGCAGAGAGAGAGAGAGAGAGAGAGAGAGAATCCCAAGCCGGCTCTGCACTGTCAGCATAGAGCCCGACTTGAGGCTCAAACTCATGAACCATGAGATCATGACCTGAGCGGGAATCAAGAGTTGGATGCTTAGGGGCACCTGGGTGGCGCAGTCGGTTAAGCGTCCGACTTCAGCCAGGTCATGATCTCACGGTCCGTGAGTTCGAGCCCCGCGTCAGGCTCTGGGCTGATGGCTCGGAGCCTGGAGCCTGTTTCCGATTCTGTGTCTCCCTCTCTCTCTGCCCCTCCCCCGTTCATGCTCTGTCTCTCTCTGTCCCAAAAATAAATAAAAAACGTTGAAAAAAAAAAAAAGAGTTGGATGCTTAACCTACTGAGCCACCCAGGTGCCCCAAAGGGCAGACTATTTAATGAACTGTTGTGAAGTGAAATGTGTATGTGAATGTACATACACTGCATAGATCATATTTCACTGATTCTAAAATGTACTTTTTCATATTTTAAAATAATTTGGCAACACTTTTTTTTTCTTGGTGGTAAATGAAATAATGGTGAGGCTTGTAATCAAGTAGAATCCTAGATGTGGTGAAAAGAGATAATTATAAAGACAGAGCTACGAGTTCACCACCATGATCCAGCCCCCACGTGGACACCGAGACCAGAATCTTAGTATGGGTCACCGGGGAAGCTGTCATCTCTCTCCTCAGATACCTCTCCTCAGATACCTGGGCTCCCGCTGTGTGTGGGAGACAGGTGTGGGAGGGGGCCTTTGGGGTGACTGGCCTGATAACCTTCTTGGCAGCTGAGGGCTGGGTGGTACCAAAACTCCAGTGCACATAACAGGTTTGTGTGCAGAACACACGTTTTCAGGTGCTGCCCCACAGGATCTGGTTGGGTGGGTGTGGGGGTGGAGCTCTAGGTGACTCAGCCAGTCCTGGTTCCTCCCTGGTCTCCGGAATTTTCTGCTTATGGGTGACAGGTCAGTCTCGGGTTCAGGAAATGATCCTTACCTGAAACTGGGAGATGAAACAAACTTCCAGATGCTAGTGGTCAAGTAGTGTGCTGAAACTGGCTAGTACTGGTTAGTGTGAAATTAGTCGTGGTGACAGTATTTACACCATAGTGATTGGCAAAAGCCCTGCAAGTCAAGCCTTCTGTTTTTTTCTCTTCAAAGAGTTTACCAGCATACCAGTGTGACTCCTTCTTAGCTGGGTGACCTCAAGGGTGACCTTGAGGAAGCCTATCGCTGAAAATCATTCTGAGCCTCTGCCCACCTGAAAGGGGACAATGATATTTCTCACCTCATAGCCTCGTGGTGGAATAAATGGGTCTTTGTGAGAAAACCTCTAGCTCAGTGCTAGGTTCTATCAATTTGTGGTTTATTCTTTTGCTTCAGAAGTTTCCTATAATGTTTTCTCTTTGGGATCTTGTGGAGAAGAGAATGAAATGAGATGAATGTTCTTCGTGATACAATTGAAGTCTCCATGTGGATAATCAGCATTTAACAGTAAAGATATTAACTAACTTTATATAACCTTCCACAGTTTAACAAACTGTATTTAAATATTTTTAAATGTTTATTTTTGAGAGGGAGAGAGAGAGCACAAGCAGGGGAGGGGCAGAGAGAGAGGGAGACACAGAATCGGAAGTAGGCTTCAGGCTCCGAGCTGTCAGGACAGGGCCTGACGCAGGGTTTGAAATCACAAACCTTGAGATCGTGACTTTAGCCGCAGTCGGACACTTAATCAACTGAGCCACCCAGGAGGCCTAACAAGCTGTATTTAATGTGGCATAACCTCACAGGGCAGACACTACTATCCCCATTTTTCAGATGGGGAAACTGAGACTCACAGAAGCTAAGTGACTTGCTCCATGTTATGTGGCCTGTCAGTGAGGCAGGAAACACAACTTTTGACATCTTTTTTTATCTTCCCCTTCTCATCACAGCAGAGCCAGTGTGAAGAGCTCCGGGTGGGTGGTATTGAAACAACCCAAACCCCCAAGCCCCACAAGGTTCCTGCCCAAATCTTGAAGTTTGGTTGGAAAACGTAAACACCCTCAAGGGGATCACTTGGAAATGATGACCTAGCAATCACAGAGGGTGCCATCAGCAGATGCCCTGGTGAGTTCACTTACACAAACATGTGGAGGGCAATGCGAGATCGCCTCAGAACCTTCAAACTAGCAGACTGCACAGATGTCTCCCCCGTCTGTGGTTCCTGACTATCATGCTTCCGTTACCATCCTTCCTGTGTGTGCAGGGGAAGCAGAGCTCAGGGCTGAAGTGGTATTTCTTTCTCTTTCCCTTGGCTGCATTTAGGCTCTCAGTTTTCTCCAAGACAAACACTAAATTCTTGAAAGCTGAGACCATCTACCCTGGGTGTGAATGCAGATGGTAATTTAGTCTTTGGTTTCTCCAAGTATGAACTTTATTGCCCACGCTGCTTATTGACTTATGAGCTGATTAAAAGGAAGGAAAAAAAAAAAAAAAAACCTCTTCCAACTAAAGACACGCACCAGACTTTTCCAAAGTTTAAATCAACTTGAAATTCGGCAGCAGGTTGGCTGCAGTTGAGAGAAGGGGGTTTGAGCCAAATTCAGCCTTTGAATTAAGAAGGTGTTAAAAGGGCCAGCCTTGCAGCTCCAAGGAGTACAATGTCTTCCCTTAAAAGGGGGGAAAGTTAGCTTTGAAAGTTGATTCCCTCAACCTTGGGTTTTGCTGAAAAGGTAGAAGCAATTATTCACATGCTTCAGAAATCCAGAGGGAGGCGAGAAGACCTGGCCACTGGTTTCTGGAGCTGGTGCAGTGTGATGGTCACGATCAGCCGTCCTGATCGCGTCACCCATGGGCCACCTGGGCACACAAGTCGTCTGGGTCTCCGGACCCTTATCTGTCAGTGCGGGGGCAGGAAGGGGGAGAGTGGCTTTTCACATGGAGGGTTGGAGTTGACTCTTAAACAGATATGTCTAGCCAACACAGGGTTTTAACTTCCCTTCCCTCCTTCCCTTCCCACAAGGTGCATGCCATCAGGAAGGCTGTACCTCTACAATTCATCATTCCTACCATTTCCTGATTTTTATACCCCTTTCACACACCCACAGAATAGGAGCCTGTTAAGGACTCTTTCAGCTTTAAAGATTCTATGACTAAGATCTTTGTGATTCATTCACATTTTGAAATACTAAAATCATTTGGCTGAAAAATACCCATTGGTAAGGGGAAATATTCACAATGTAATGCTATGTATAATAATAATGCTGATAGCAGAAAGTCATGGACTAAAATGGGAACCATGGAATGAATTCTCTGGGCTTTGGGATGGTGGGTAGGTTTGGGTTTTTTTTTTAATCTTTCTGCATCACGTGACATCATAATTATTAGTTTCTATCTGACACCATGATGAACTGTAGGCTCTCTGAGCGCAGGGTCTGTGTCTAATGTATTTCGTGATGTATCTTTAGTGCCAAGAACCATGTCAGGTACACAGAAGGCACTGGGTAAATATTTGTTGAGTGAATTAATGAATGCTTTTCTGAGTTGTATGAGTTGTTGTCCAATAAGCATATATTACTTTTATCAGTATCGAAGGCTAGGGACAGCAATAAATGTTAATGAGATGTACTCTGATGAAAATTCATATCCTTAAATGCCCTTATTTGAAAACAAGCAACATCAACAACCCACAGAAATTTGAATATTGTGTAAGTAGCCAAATATAGAACAGGGCTTATGCTGTTCTGTCATTTTAGGAGACATTGTCAAGTCCCAGGACCCCCAGCCATGGGGAGTCTCTCTGAGCCTGGAATCTTCCCCAAGAGGTGTTGAATGCCAGGCACACCTAAGAACCTTGAGCCGCCTCAAGGCTGAGCTGACTGGCAGAGGAGAGGATAGCTTTTTAAAAATGGGTGGGAGTTTGGGGTTTTGATATTTGATTGAACTAGGCTTTTTATTACAGAGTATGGGATTATTTATTAATACTCAAGAGTACATGGAAAGGTATGGAAGCTGCCTGTAATTTTGTTGGAAGAATGGGAGTTGCTAGAGGCTCTCGTCAACCTCTTCTCGCACCCTCCTGAGGCAGTTCGTCAGATGCTTGGATTCCACTTGTTAAGTGATCAGGACTTCTGTGTCCTTGAGGGAGCCTTGTTGACTCCTGTGTCCCCGCTTCTTCTTAGCCCGCTGCCCGGCAGTCCTGGTGCTTGTTACGTGCCTGATGCGGCCAGCAAATGTTCATAAGGAGAAGGAGAGGGGATCCTTGGGCAGCTGGGTCTGCTGTACTAGGACACTGAGTGAAGGGCAGAGGGGCAAGACAGCAGGCCCGAGAGGACGTATGCGTGTGTGATGACAGCATGGAAGGGCATTGGTGGTGTGCATTGGTGGGAGCCCCAGAACATGTTCAGCCCCAAGGTACCATACATACCCTGCATGGGGCCCTCCTCCCAGGCTATCTGCTGCTTGTTGGGTGGAGGGTCAGCCCCTATGGCTTCATGTAAATGAGCCTGGGCAGAAACTGTGTTCTATTTCTGGTTCCTCCCACCAGCTTGCACTTGCTGAAAGCTTCCCCTTGGATTCATTGATTGGCAGGGCAGCGCAAGGTCTATTTGGCTCTCAACCTTGGCTGTACATCAGAATCACCTAGAGGGCTTTTAAAGCTCCCGATGCCCAGGCTCCCCCCCCCCCCAGACCAATTACATCAGAATCTCTGAGGGTGGACCCCGGTGGCAGGACCTTTTAAAGCGCCCCCTCTCTTTCCCACCAGAAGCCAAGGCTGGGAGCCAGAGATGTACCTGAACTCTGGCCCTTCCTGATGCCTGCCTTGGCCTAATCCTGGCTGACCCCTAAGTGCTCCCCCAGAGCACTGTCCTGGGGCTTAATGAGCAGGTGAGAGGCTGGGGTGATCCCCCGCCTTGATGAGACTACCTCTGGATGTGCCTCTGGATGTAACCATGGTCACCAGCAGCTCAGGCTGAGATTTACGAGGCAAAAATTTCTCTCTTCATAAAAATGTCCTATGTTCCTGTCATGAAGGGTAATTGAGGCTTTTAGCTTCTGTGTCACAGTCATCTCCCATCTCCTCGTGTGCCTGGTGGCATCGCCCACAGGGAATTAAGTCATAGTCTCCGGCAGTGAGTAACAGAGGCTGCAAAGTGGACCCCCGGGCCCAGTGACTCAGCCGGGACCTGGGTCCCTGGAGAACTGTTCCTCCCACCGCTGATCCTTGCTTCCCCCAGACTGTGCCCAGTGGGCCAGCATCGAAGAAGTTTGGAGTAGCTTCTGCTTCCTTGTCTGTAAAAGGAGGTGACTGCATTTACTTCTTGGGGATCACGAATATGAAAACCTGGAGCCCACTGCGTGGGTGTTCTTTTGAGCCACCTGCCTGCTGCTTTGGGTTCCATTGTCCCCGCCCACCCGGCTCCCGCAGGACCTATTCTTGAACAAACACAATTTTACCTGCAGCAGCAGCCAAATAAATCCCTTGAAATGAATTTCAAACAGCTGTAAGTTGGGTCTGGGGCTGCTACTGTTGGGGGATTGTAGGGCCATCCCCTGTACCTTCCAGGAAGCCCTGTTCTCTCTGAGCTCACAGTCCAGACCAAGGGCTGCTATCCACAGAACCGCTGGCGCCCGAAGGTACCCCATGCCCAGTGAATCTGGATTCTGGATTTTTCTGTCCTTATCCAGGGAGCAAGGGACTGTAGAGCCCTCCATCTCCAGATGCCCCTCCCACAATTCCTCTTGCCTTGTCCCCAGCCCAGCTCTGCCTATCAAGGTGAGCAACAAAGACAGGGTTCAGGTTTAATCGCGTCAGGTGTTGAGGATATTCTATGTGTACTTTTTGTTTGTTTGGTGAAATTTGATATGGATGAAATATTGTATTATTTTTGTTTCAGTTTGCATTTCCTCCACTTCTAACTCCACCACTATATTTATTTTGTTTTCCTTCTAATCTCAACACAGATGCATAATTTTGACTAGCATGTGATGAGCTTTACAGTTTACAAAGTACCCGCACATGTAAAAGCTAATGCAGTCCTCCCAGCCAGGAGACGTTTGCTCATTGTTCCCACTGCAGGGATACGGAAGGTGGGGCAGAAGAGGTTAAATGATGGGCCTGAGATGCAAGTGTACTGGAATACGGATCTAATGTCCCAGCCTGTGCTGTTCCATCCACCAAAATACCTTTCCTCCTGACTTAAAACATGGCTCTGCAAATATACACATTTTTACTTCTTAATACTATTTCAGAAATATGGTTCCCTTACATTGTTATTCAGTTATTTTCATTTGAATAACTGCATAATATAATATTTTGCCATAATTTACTCACTAGCCTGGGTCACTGCTTGCTTGAGCCATTCTGGTTTGCTCTATTAGAAGCAATGCTGCTGCAACCTTTGCGGGTTAGAGCAGTTGTTTTCCTCTGAATTATTTCCTTATAACAAATTCTCAAGAATGGGATTAAGGACTAGAGGAGTATGAACATCTTTACGATTCTTGATTCACCTTGGTATTACTGGCCTCCAAAGGAAGCAGACATATTTACTCATTATCCACCAGATGTATGCATTCATTGCTGTGTTTAGCCACCCAGCCAACCACCCATCCATCCATCCATCCATCCATCCAGTATATAATGCATTTACTCTATAAACCTTAAATATATTGCAAGAGTTCCAGAAAGACTGTGTTCTAGTTTACATGTGTGGATGTAGGTAGAGTGGGGGAAGTCCCTGTTTCTACCCTTTTCTTAGACCAGGCCCATGCAGCTTTCCTGGCTCCCCCTGAGCAACATGTTCCCAGGCCCTGTCCCTCACTTGCTGCCCTCAGCTGACTCCCTCGTTGATGCTGGCAGTCTTGGCTCCCTCAGCTTCCCTTTGCTTATTTTGGAAGGCCTGGCCATTTAGCTGCAGCCGCTGGAGTCATTTGGGTCCAGCTGTTTCCCCAGGGCCTGGCTGGTTGAGGGTCTGTGCCAGAGACAGCTGGCCTGAGTCGGGGGAGGTCAGGTCTCTAGAGAAGAGAGAGGCCAGCGGTAGCTCTGGGATGTCCTCAAAGGCCATTGTCCTGTTGTGGGAGACTTGACTGTGGGTGGGCATGACCCCCAGCCTCACCTTGGAAAGTCACAGGATGCTTCTGAGATGCTCTACTCCCTCCCACCAACAGCCTGTAGCCCACTAACCCCAAGTTGTCACAGCATGTGAGCATGTGTGCATGTGTATGCATGTACACGTCTGTGTTTGGGGACATTGGAGGGGACTCTTTTCTTAAAGAGAGAATCTTGACAATGAGTTTTTTTTTTTTTAATTAAAAAACTTTGTTTCTTTGTTAAATGAGTAAAATATTGCTGTGGTAGAAAGTATAGTTAAGCAATAAAAAAATCGTCCCTGATTCCACCATCTTGCTGTGCCCATGCTAACAGAGGGTATACACCCTTTGGTGGGGACTAGTGTGGCCAAAGCAGGGGGACTTGACCAGGGCAAGGAGAGGATGAGGTTGGAAAGTATGCGTTAGGGCCACATTGTTGTGTGTCTCCAGGAGCCATGAGGATGGAGGTCATGGACCCTGTCCTCAGACCTGGGGTCAGAGCCTGACTCTGGCCACATCCTGGCTATGTGATTTCAGGCAAGTCTCTCAACTTCTCTGAACCCTCACTTGCTCATTTGTCAAACGGGAACAATAGTATCTACTTTGTGGGATTGAATGAGAGTGAACGTGTCTCATGCCTGGTACATGGTAGAGGCTGTTCAGTGGGTGTCACGCCCTCTCTTGTGACTTTGGATTTTCTCCTGTGAAGCTATACTTTAAGCAGGGAAGGGAAGAGTTTATTTCTTGTGACTGATTGCTGTGAAGCATATTTTAAGCAGAGAAGGGAAAAATTGATTTCTTATGGCTGATTGACGCTTTGAAAACCATTTGCAGAAACGTGGGAGTGGTAAGGTGTGAGGGAATATTGCTCTTAAAGACTGCTGGAAAGGGAAATTTTCACCGGTACAATCTTCTCTTGGACAGCAGTTGGTTGTTATGCAACAAAAAACTGAAAAAAAAAACCCTAATGCCTACCCTTTAGTGCATCAATGCTATTGTGAGTAACTGATCTGATGGAGATTATCAGTCAAGATGCGTGTACAATGGTATTCATTCATCGTGTTGTTTTCAATGTAAAAATGACTGATAAGCTAAATGTCCAACAGCAGCACGTATACATCTAACCCTGACGTGTCCTTATGATGGAAACACTACCAACAACAAATGAAGTTTTAGATCCAGGTTTATTAGCATGACAAAAATGTTTGCAATATATTTATTGCTGAGTGAAAATAACAGGTTACAAAAGAGTGGATGTACAGTTTGATTTCATATTTGTAAAAATGTGTAGCTACCTACATTTGTGTAGAAAATGTTGGAAGAGATTTCTAAGGCCCTTATCCTCGGTTTAAGACACCCTTGATTCCTTAAACGGAGTTCCCTGAAGCCAGCTCCTAGGGGCACTAGCTGTTGGTAGTCAACCTTGTCACAACCAATTCAGAGACAAGCCCATCTGCTTGCAGCATTCCTGTTCTTCAGAATGCTCCCTGGAGCAGACAACAGATGCCTTCCTGCCTCGGTTTCCCCAGGGTAGGGTGGGGGGAGGCAACTGAAGGAGACTGGCTGCTCTCAACCCTGTAAGCCAAGAAGAACTCAGGCTTCCTGGAGGCAGAAGACACCAAGGTTAAACCTGCTCTTGTCACTTATTTGTGGGATCCAAGAGAGTCAAGGTCAACACTGGCCTTGGGACATCGATCTCAGAGTATTTATGGAGCACCTATTATGTTCAATGCACTGAGCTAGGTGTACAAAGATAAAGGAGCCACAGTTCTTGCCCTTAAGGAGCATAGTTGGGGTGGGGGTGGTGTCAAAATGACTAGCAGGAAGAAAAGGGGTGCCCCAGAGCAAGAAGGGGGTGCCCTGCTTGGGGGGCTTGGGAAAGGCCTCACTGAGGAGGTGACCCCTGAGCTGGTCTTGTAGGGTGAGGGCACCATGTGGGTGGGGGCCGGGCCTTGGACCAGGGGAACAGCATGTGTGGGGCAGAGGCACCGAAGGACTGTGTGTTTTAGAAGACCTCTCCCTTCTCGGCTCCTCTGGGCATCTGCTTCCTACTCTCCAGCAGCCACTTTCTCTGCTTTCCAGCCCACAGTGTGGGGAAAACAGCTACCCACCACCCCAACTAGGCTTCTGGTAAGGGGGACGGTTGGACCGAAGTTGCAATCTTCGTTCCAATTCCCATTTCCCGAGTCCTGCATCCACTCCTGGCCTTGTGAATTGCATCGGGGGCAGGGGCAGGGGGCACGCTTTACAGACAAGTTTGACATGTGGTGGGCAGAGGGCAGTTCCAGGTGGGTGCAGTGCTGAGGGAACAGGGCCCACATGCCCCCTGTGCCATGGAGGGACAGTCCCAGAGGCTGATGCCTATAGAGTCGATAGCTCTGTTAGCTTTAGCTTTAAGACACCAGCTTGTGATTGAAGGACATTCTTATCCGAAATGTGTTGGGAAATCGTAATTTTCCAGGTACGTGCCCGTCCCACGTGCACTCAGGGGGGTCCAAGCAAACACGTACACACAGGCACGCACACACGTAACCTCACATCCCAGAGCAAGAGGAGAAAAGTCAACTTCTGCAGTGTGACTGCTTCCTCCCTGGATCATCAGCACAAACAATGCGCGGTGACTCATCACCAGTGACTCACAGCGCTGCGGGGCCTGAGGTCCTGCCGGCAAAGGGCAAACGGCTCATTATTTGTCCTTTCTGTTCTCTGAGATAGAGGATCCCCCCAGCCTGGCCTCCACCTCCATCCCAGGTGAGGCTGGTGGGGAATAGCTCATTAATTTAGGAGGTAGAGGAGGAGCACCCTAGGGGAGCTCACCTGATCTGTGCTGTGGGAGTGGCGGTGGGGGTGTCACTTTATGAAAGGATTTACAGAAGATGTATTTCAACACATCATTCCCCACTGGGCATTCAGAGCAGGGTATGATTTCCCAAAACCCAATTTCCTGGCATCTTTTCAGGAATCTGCTGGTTGTGCAAAGTGAGGTTGGAGTGTTGGGAGGGTGAGGAGGAATATCCCCGTGGTGGCGGCGGGGAGATGGGCTGGGGGCAGACATTTCCAGTTGAAAGGAAAGGCCACAGAGAGTCCTGGACTGTTGGGGCCATGTCCTACTACTATCTTGGGCACAGTGGCATCGCTGGCCCTGGCCCAGCCCCCTTTGCCCCTCTGCCTCACCCTCACCTGGTGCCGGCTCCCATCTGGAGACTGCGGGAGAGGATGTTCTGGTCCTTGCTGGTGGCCTGAGTCCCTTCAGCTGTGCCTGAGAGCATGGCTCCAGGGGGTCAGTTTCCTTCTCCACCACCAGTGTCTATCCCACATTCACTGCGGGCCCTGTGATATTCAAGGGTGATGGGGACGTGCCACAGGCTGGCTGCGCAGCCAGGAGCCAAGAGTCACATGTGGAGTGCCGTGGGGAGGGGGGCTTTAAATTCTTACCCTGGGGTGGAGGTGCGGGGGGAGACTGCCAATTTGGGGGACAAGTTTCCGTTTAGAAACGACATTGCTGCATCCGAGAGCAGGCTTGCACAGTTCTGGGCAGCCGGATGCCCACATGTAAGGTCAGTAGCCACCCACCATTCTGGGAGAGGGTGTGCCTGGGTATTTTGATCCATCTGGGCCCGAGTGGAGCCCTGTGGGCACATGGAGCTGTGTCACCTTCTCCCACGGTCATAGAGATAAGGGGCTTGGCAGCTGCTTGATGAAGTGGTGGTGGCTGTGGCGGCAGGGTGGCAGTGGCTAAATTTGCACACTAAGCCTGTGGGCCTTTCAGGAGAGTGAAGATCTGTTCTTGAACCCTTTTCTCTGAGGGTTTAAGTTACTGAAACAGATCAGGGTGTGTACCAGATAGTCCTGGGACCCAGACCCAGTAGCACAGAAGGACCAAGATATCTCTGAGATAGAAGTCATTGTACAGACAGGGGACCAAAGTAGTGGGCTTGCCCACTGGACCAAGAGGGATGAGCGTGCCCTCGACTAATGTCCGTGTGGCGAAAGGATTTCAGAACCAGGTGTTCACGTCCAGCCTGGCATGAAGCCCATGGCCTACAGTGACTTTGGAGAGCGTCCCCTATGTACCTTGGAGGACCCACTGACCAGCCAGTGGCTTCGGTGAGCACAGCCACCAGCAGATTTAAGGATCAAAAGTTTTTATAATTTGAATGAAAATTATAAGGAACCATGAACCTATTCTGTATCTCAGAATGGTCACATGGGACATCTTGGCCGTTCACACAATATACCGGTTAAGATGGGCTAGGTTATGCTCCAGTAACAAATAGCTCTAAAAATCTCAGTGGCTTAAAACAACAAAGGTTTATTTTTTGCCCGCAATTACACGTCATCACAGGTCTGTAGGGGCTCAGTCTTTTGTCAGACAGGGACTCAGGCAGCCATTATTGGGAACTTTGACAATTGTCATGGAAAAGCACATACTGAGTTTAAAACTATCTTGCTGGAAGTGACACCTGTCATTTCCACTCACATAGCAAGTCACATGACCCCACCTGGATTCAGGTGGGTGGAGATGTACACCCTTCCCAAGTGTCCAGAAGGAGAGAGAGCCAGAGCTGTCCCTGAGGACAGTCCCAGTGACTTCTACCCACAATCAGAGGACATGGCTTACAACAGATTTCTGGTACAGATTCTATTTGCCCCAGGAATTCTGAGAAGGGTGGCTACACCATGGCAGGAATCAGGGAAGTCTTCCTAGAGGGGGCGAGATCTGAGGTTAGCCTTGAAGGACAATCTATCTTCAGACCTACTGATCTAGACAGAAGGAGGATGAGATCAGAGGGAGCAGCCTGAGACAGCAGATTTGGAAGGAGACCCAGCCTTATCTAACTGCCAGGTAGTCTCAAGTAAGAAGTGAGCCCTTTGATGAGAAAGTGCTAAATAACAAAAAACAACATTAATTATAGATAATTCAAAAACCAGGGCCTATGTACAGGCACCTTGGTTTAATGTCAAGACCCCAGGAGTGGTCTAAAGACTGGACCTCTCCCTCCCTTAGACATGGTCACCCAGGGCCAATACTCTGGGAACACATAGTCTCCTTCAGGGCCAGCATCTGGGGAGAAAACAGGAGCCACAGCGCGAGTGAGGAATAAAGGAAAGGTGGCAGACCCCTGTGGTGAAGGAGGGTGGGCAGAGTAGGGACAGATAGGAGCCCAGAGAATTGGCAAAGAGAAATAGGGCACAGCACCTCCTGGGGCAAAGTTTGATGGAAGGGGCTCAGTGTTGTGTCCAGAGGTGGGAAGGGACGGAACAAAGTTAGGATATTGGGGATAGAAATCCTATATATTGACCGATGAACCCCATGGTGGGAGACTGAACTTGTAGTGAACAGGGAGCGCAGAAGGGAAGACAATGGAGAACATGGCGGCCTGGCCCGGGGCAGAAGGCCAGCCTCCTCAGCCTCAGCCCAGGGGTGTCCCTGCCCCTCTACCCAGAAGTAGGCTTACAAACCTCTGAGGGGCTGCTGATGTGGCTGGCAATGGAGAAGGTAGGGCTGGGGCGGGGAGAGGGGTTAGCCTGGGGAACAGACACCAGGTTCCAGGGACAGGGCAGTGGACCAGACACAAGGGCCAGGCTTGAGCACCCCACCCCCATCCCTAGAACTGTATGTTTATAGCAAAGAGCTATTTGACTCTTCCTCAGAGTGGTGCCTGTGCCCCCAAAACCGTCCCCTACCTTATCTCATCCAGTCAGCATGGGACGTGCCCTGGGGGGGTGAGTAGGGAAGGCTGGCTTTGCATCTGCTGGGAAGGGGGATGGTCTTCACCCCTGCACAGACCCCCTGGTGGGCCCCAAGGGCAGGACTGCATGCCCAGGCATCATAAGGAAGCACTAATGCGTCCAATGATAATAATAGCCACCACTGTTACCCAGCGCTCAGCTCTGCTCTCCGTACCTTGCAGCTGGAAGTCCTCATTACAGCGCTGCCATTATACAGATGGGAAGACAGGCACAGAGAGGGGGCAGGACTTGCCGGAAGTCACAGGGCAGGAGGGGGCAGTTGGATTCTGAGCCTGACAGTTCGACTCTCTCAGGCCTGTTCCAGCCCCAACATGAACTGATCTCCTGGAGCATTTCCCCTGGAGCCAGCAAGTCTTTAGCTCATGGCAGATGCTGCCACACTCAGGCTGGGTGCTGTGGGGGCTCCTGGCACAGGAGGCCAGCCGGGCACATGGGTTGTGGGAGTCTGAGGGTTGGGCAGGGCATGGGCCCAAGGGCAGCGGTGAGAGTGGGGTTGTGGGAGAGGAAGGGAGGGGCTGGGAGTGGGGGACAGGGTTAAACTGACAGCAAATGCAGGCCCCATTTCATATACAAGCAAATAAAAGTGAGCCCCAGTCAGTGGGCAGAAGCCATGTCCTGGAGACAGACCTGCTTTTGATTTATGTGCTTTGGTTTGCCTGTTGGAACTCCTATCCATCCTTCAAAACCCATTTTAGGAACTGTCTCCTCCGTGAAACTTTCCCTGACCTCCCTGACCCAGGAAATTGTTTTCCTCCCTGACTTACTCTCTGATCCTTATCTCAGTGAGGTTTTTTTTGTCTGTCTCCCCTACTAGACTAAGAATTCCTGGAGGGAAGTTCCTTGAGGTCAGTAATGCCCAGCACAAAGCTAGGCACGTGGCATGGCTCAGGAAATGTTTATTGAGTTGAATTTAATTCAGAGGCAGAAGGAGAGTCAGCCCCCATTAGGACAGCACAGGCCTTTCTCCAGGAAGATCTGACTTGCCAAGGGAGAAAAGCTGCCCTTTCTTACCATGGGAGTTTATAGGACACCCAAATGTAAACCAATGTAGGAATATGCAACAAGTATTAGTGTGGCACCAACTGGTTCCAAAGTGAAATTCTGGAACCTTGAAGTTGAAAGGGGTCCTGAGATCCAACATTCTTGTTTACATGCAAGGAAACTGAGGTCCCAAGAAATACACACCCTTCTCTAGCACATCCAGGTAGTGAGTGACTCAGGTGGGATAAGAAGACAGGTCCCTGTGATCCCCGTCTGGGGAACTGTGCCACTTGAAAAGCAAGCCAGCCCCCCTGAGGAGTAGCCCGGGGCTTGGGCTCTGTCCCTCCCCTCCCACGAATCTGCGCAAAGGAAACATAGTGTCTGCCCCCCAGGGAGTCAGGGTGGGCATCCTGCAGCCCAGTGCCAACAGGTCTTCACAGAGGCTAGTCCCCCTCATGGTCTGCACAGGGAAGGGGCCAGCACTGAGGTCATGCGGTTCAGAATCAGGAAGTTTGTTGGAGGCGAGGAGCCAGGGTTTAACAACAGGAACTGCTGTTTCCTGAGAACACTGTGTTCCCCGAGGCCTCCCCTCCTCTCTCCAGAGCCCTGTCCACCCCACCTTCATGTAGGCCCCCATCACTGCAGGTCTAGCCTCTCCTTCCAAATCTGCATCCCCATTCCCACAGGCCAGCTGGACATTGGCCTTGGCAATCACATCCTTACCATAAAGACCGAAGGTCTAAAGTCATGCTCTGGTCTTCAGTGTGACACCCCAGGTGCTTTGTCAGAGTCACCCTGTTGTCGCGAGAGCTGGTGTTCTAGGACAGGAAAGGGTCTGATCTAAGTCCAGGTGCTTTTTAGCTCCACAGGGCACAAGACACACTCTCTCTCTCCACCTCTCCATTGCTCAGCTCCCCGATCCTGGTCATCTGTCTCCAGCCTCCTTGGCCTTGTCTCCCTACTGCTAAGTTAAATGCTGTTGGGGATGGGGACCACATGTCAAGAAGTGCATGGGCTTTTCAGCTGCAAACTCCCAAGGGCCAAAGACAGAGGCTTTTTGTCTCCAGAGGCTCAAGGACACAGCCGACCTCCCTTTTCTCTTTTTTTTCTTTTTGCAGTATAGCTACCACTACCCACTCTAGATGTCATGGAGAGGCTGAGATGGCCATGAAATGGATATTAGATCAGAGGACTCAGAAGTACTCAAATCTTTCCCAGCCTCCCAGCCCCTCAGAGAAAAAGGTAAAGCAAAGTAATAGGATGCCTTGTTGCTGGCTGGAGCTTTGACCCCAAACCTGGGCAGCCACACCAAATGACCTTCTTCCCAGACCTCAGAGTCCTGGACCCAAGGCCCTTTACCCCCTAATGCCACACCCAAGTCTCAGGTGAACAGAGGCCAGCACAGAAGCAGTGGGGGCCCTGGCGTGTGGGCCTGTGTGGCCCGTGTGGCCCGTGTGGCCCAGGTGGCCTTCCTAGAACAGATTCACTCTCACCTTGTCTGAATGGAGCAGGTGGGGCCGAGGGAAGAAGAGGATGAAGGAAAGAGCTGTCTAGGGCTACTTGCCACAAGTGAGGAGTGAGGGCACATCTGTTTTAAGGGAGAGCCATCCATGGGCCTTTCCTCTCCGGACTGAGCCCCCAGCTCAGCACTGTTCTGGCTTGGCCTGAAAGTGTACCAAGTTTTTTAAACAAGCACAGGGACCCCACCCACTAGCACATTTGCCCAAACGACATCCTTGATTTAGCTTAGGAGGGCAATGGGAAGGGAGAAGGAGAACTTTTTCCTCTTTGGGCCAAGGGCCACACCTGTACCTCCCTGCCCTAACATGCCTGGCTTTTTTTTTTTTTTCCTTCAGACTGCTTCCATGTGGTGATCCTGGAGGCCATTCTCTTTTTGCCAACTTTTCTGGGCTCACTATGGAGAATCAGGTAGCAGACAGCAATAGGCACAGACACAAGGAGGGCACAAGGTTCTGCAGTGCCTGCCTTCTTTTCTTAGAGGCGGTCCAGGATGCCTGGTGACCTCTGAAACTGTGGTTTTGTGTCCTAATTCAGTGATGTTCTTTTCCACATCTCAGATTTCTCCAATTTCTCCAAACTACCCCTCCCCCAAATATAGATGTATATTACTCAGATAAAATGTAATTGCAAGGCAGTTGGCATAGTAGAAAAATAGCAACTCTGGGCTCTGCTGGATCTGGGCTGCAGCCTCTGTTCTCTCACTTCCTGGCTGTGAGAGCTGGTCCTAGCTCCTTGGGCCTGGGTTGTTCTCATTTGCAAGACAGGAGCATTGTCTTCCCCGGGTGGTTGTGAGAATCACTGATGCCATGTGGGGACAACCTGGATTGTGCCTGGTGGCATTAGATGCTCAGAGGTAATAAACAATTACTCTAGGTTAGAAAATAAGCATAAATAGTGGCATAATGAGAAATGACATTTAGAGAACACTTATATGTCATACATGAAGCTAAGGATTTAAAACTGATCCTATTTAATCCAAGTATAGGTCTATGAGGTAAGTCCTATCATTATCCCCATTTTACAGAAGGAACCTGGGACACAGGCAGGTAACTTGTTCAAGAAGTAGAGTCAGGATTCAAATCTAGTGACCCTGACTTCAGAGTGGTTATTTCAGGAAGGGGCAGCAAAAGAGGGCAGGAGTGAGGCTGGCCCAGAGGTTTGTCTGTTCTTAGGGATGGGAACCCTCTGGACCATATGGTAAAGATCTTATTGGGGAGGTAGGCACCCATCCCCCCTGCCTTGGCTGCAGACAGGGCCTCCTGAGACATCCCAGGTAGATGTTGGGTGGAGAGAGTAGCCTCTCCTATCTTTCAGAGTCTCTGTTGAAAGAGATCATTCAGCTTCTCACCTGACTCTGATACACTCCAGGCAGCTGGCACCCAGACAATTATGGGCAGGGGTGGCAAGAGGGGGTGTGTTGGAAGGGCCTGGTATCTCAGAATGTGGAGGGAAGGGTCCCCTGCAGTACTCATGCTGGGGACTCCAGAGAGGAGCTGGGATGGCAGCACTGCTGACTTGCAAAAGATATCTGTTGGCATGCAGACAGAGTGAAGGAAAGCTTGTAATTGTAGCCATAAATCAAATGTGGACGGAGGAAAAACCGTCAGACTTTTTGCAGTTATTTTGTGCAGGAGAGGTGGAAAAACACAGCTGTGGTGTGATAGCTGGGCCGGCTGGATGTTGGCAGAGGTGGGACTTGTGGTTTCACATCACGGAGGGGAGGGTCCCCTGCCCCAGAAAGCTATTGCAGTGGCCCTCACCTTCGAGATGACAAAATAGCCAGTTCCCCAGAGAAGGAGGGCCCTTCTTTATGGGGGCTGGCCTGGCAGACACCTGAACAAGCCCAGCGTATCTTCTGCATGCACTCTTGCCTCTTTGTGAGTTTGAGTTCCAGCTCTGCCACTTAGAGCCCTGAGCCCTCTGGCAAGCCACTTAAATGGAAATGGATGTATGCATTTGGTCTCTGCCATATGCCAGCTCTTGGGGTTGGCCATCTCAGCTGGAGTGTAGCTTCTCCCTCACTAACAAACCTGATTTAATTCAAACATCCTCCCCTCCGGGGCTCTTGGGTAGCTTAGTCCCTTAAGCGTCCCACTTTGGCTCAGGTGTTTGAGCCCCGCTTCCGTCTCTGTGCTGACAGCTCAGAGCCTGGACCTGCTTTGGATTCTGTGTCTCCCTCTCTCTCTGCCCCTCCCCCTCTCATGCTCTTTCTCTGTCTCTATCTCTCTCTGTCTCTCTCTCTCAAGAATAAAAAAAATTAAAAGACTACAAAACAAAACAAAAAAACTGCCCCCCTCCCCAGCTCCCTGCTTCAGATGGGAACCATGCTTAGCTTCAGAAGGTGGTTCCTGATTGGCTCAAGCCAATCATGGTCTCATTCCTTTTGCTGGTGACTGGCTTAGGCATGGACATGTGACCTGATCCTGGCCAATGAAATATAAGTCTGTTGGGGGTGCTTCAGGGGAAGGTTTCTCATCTCCTACTCCAGGGAGGAGATGGTCATTAACACTCCTGGATGTTGTGCCTGCAACTGCTCCCAGCCATTTTGGGATGGCAAGCATCTAGCTCCCAGCCATTTTGAGTTGGGTTTTCTATTAATGGCAATTAAGTGTCCCTACACTTTGTGCTTCACTGAAAAATGGGTAGGAGAAGTATGTTCTTTTCCCCAAGTTATAGGGTCCAGAGCTGGGCTGCTTGGTCCCAGTGGTGTAATTCTCTCTTAATTTTTTAGAAAACAAGTTACCCCCTCAGATGCAAACACATCCCTAAAGTGGGTTCAAATAACAACCACTTTGACCCAACAACGTTCAGGCCATTTTGCTGGATAGAGCTCATTAGGGCAGGTGCGTTTTCTCAGGCAGGCATAAAATGATCTTAGAAAGTGCCTGTGCAATAAATGTGTTATGGGTGCCTTGCATCAGTATGTGCTATTAATTGGAATAATGAGATATTTTATATGCAACGCTAGTGAATTATTAAGCACCCATTGTCTAGTTTTGCTTCAGAAGGTCTTGTGCTCCCTGAATGAAAGCAAGTTGAGGACTGAAAATGTCATAATGCCTGCTGGAAAACTCTGGCTTTCTAATAAAGGATCCTGGAAGAGCTATCCCATCTGGGAGTCTCTCACCTCAGCCCTTTGTCTGGGGGAGGAGCTGACTAATGTAGGATGGTCAGTTGTCTCATCAGGGGAGGAAGATTAAAAACTACATCCACCCCCTACCGCTACCACACACACCTCCAAGCCAGACAGCTAGGGCCATTGAGATGCTTGTCCCTTTCAGAGATGCTGGAGGGCCAGGCAGTGGTCAAGGAGGAGTCCATTTCTGCTGGAGAAGACTCCCAGTCTGTGTCCCATATTTGACTAATGCACCCTAACCAAGTAGGCCTCTGCTTAATATACCAGAGGTCAAGTGATCAAGTCAAACAACCCCATGGAGGACTAGGGAGATTCTACATGGACTGTCCCTGCTCTTACCCACAGTTAATCCCTCCTATGGGGCTCTGTAAGGCCCAGGTTGAACTTGTGAGTAGATACTCCATACTGGTTCAGCTCTCCTGTTTACCATCTTTCTTTGACATTGTCTGGCCTGTCTCACCCAGTCAGGAGTGTTGCTCGGGGACCTCAAATGAGAACACTTAGTAAAGAATAAATGGCAGCTCCCCAGGACTCTGGGGCAGAAAGCAAGGGGTTAGGGGCATTCAGGGCAGCTCCCCTAAATGCTTTTGCCCCCTCTGAGCTGTGCTCTGAGTGTGACCCATGTTGAGTTGGAGTCCATCTCAGGGGCTGGGGGAATGATTTGTCATAAGAAAGCAAGGGGCTGATGCACACAAGAGACCTGGACACCTTTCTTCTGGTGGCTTTTAAAATATTTCAAGGGGGCTGCCTGCCTTCATCCACCACATTTCTGCCCCTCCACCCTTCCTCCCGCTCCCCCTACAGCTATTCCCCAAGCTAGATGAAGCCATTTCTTCTGAAAAGTCTGCCTCTGGATTATCTCTTGTCAGTCTAAAAACAACCTGACCATATCAAGAAAGAAAAGTTGAAAGGAAAAAGTCAGGTACATAAATGCCAAACATTGTTATTTTTCCTTCTTTTTCCAATCTTCGTCCAAGTGCTACCCTGTTTTCACCCCACCATCCTGTGTCCTACTTGTAAACCTGGCATCAGAAGCCTCAGTTGCACATTCTTATGATACATTAAATTGGCTTAACCCCCCTCCCAAATATGTGGGTTCCCGCTGTCTGTCTGCCATCCACCTTCCCCAGCCTGCTCTGCCCTATACAGTGCACACCCCTGGTATCTCTTTGTGTATTTAAATTTCAGTTCTCTCTGAACTTAATCACCTCTGTAAAGGCCCTATCCCCAAATACAGTCACGTTGTGAGATACTGGGGGTTAGGGCTTCAACGTGGTTTGGAGAAGCCACAGTTCAGCCCATAATTTCATTCCCCCTGCTCCTCCCCTGTGGGGTCACTGAGGCCTGGCTGTGCCCTCAACAGAAGGTCACAGGTCTTAGCAGGCAGCCCACGGCCGGTTCTCTCTGGTTCCCCTCCGGCCTAGTGGAGGTAATAGCACTGGGCTGTTACCAGCCCTTGGGGTGTCCACACATCCACACCCTGCCCACACCTTTGTAAATAATCCTTTTCTTCCACTGTCTCCCGTTATCCACATTGAGCATGCCATCTGTCTCCTGCTGCGCCCCTGCTGGTTATACCAGGCATGGTGGCTGCTCCCGGCAGCTCTGAGGATTTCTGGGGGTGTTGTGGGAGCCACACTGGTTCAGCTCTCCTGTTTACCATCTTTCTTTGATGTTGGAATATGCTGCTTTGGTCACCTAGTAGAGGGTAGAGAGGGAGATGACCTCATGTGACAATATAGCAAATGCCTCAAACAGAATGTTACACCCTCTAAGACTTCCTTCCCTGCCCTGAGGAATCCTCCTCCCAGCCCTTCTTCACACGGATATGCATTCAATGTTCTACTTGGTAGTTCCTCTCTTTCCTCCAGCTGCCAGCCCCAACTCTCAAATTACTGTTATTTCTTTTGTATTGTCCAATTCAGTGGGCCCCCTCCACACTTTTGGCCCATCCAGCCTGATCCCTGGGGGGGTTCACATTTCCCACCCAAAAAGGCTTCCTGGTACTGGGCCAACTCTAGGTGCTTCCGGAAGATACTGCTGCCATTTGGAAACTCACAGTTTCCCCTCCTGTGTTACCTCCTCTTTCCACCTGATATCAAAGCACACTTATGCCATTCTGAAGAGGCAGCAGGCCTCCATTTACCTGATCATTCCCCTATTGTTGTATATTTATGGCATTTATACTTCATTAAACAAATCTGCAGATCCAATTCCTTCCTTCTTCATGTCCCTGATCTCAGGGATGTGCAAGTTGTCTGTGGACCGTGTTTTCCTCACCTTGCCACACAGAAAGCTTTGACTTGCCCTGAGTTATCTTGAGCTGGTGGTTGTTGGTGGTGCTTATCCTGGGTTTAGGGCTCTCAGGACTACCATTGAGAGGGACTCACCCCCCAGACCCAGAAAAGCTCTCTATAGATCTTGGAGCTCATCTGAAAGGGAACAGTTGGCCAGCCTGTTGAATGTAGAGCCTATGTTGAAGGAATTATGACAAGAAAAGCTTTGTCACCAAATATTTTAATAGCTGCTACTTGCTCTACAGACCTTTCTATTTACAATCCTACCGCCTGTGTAACAAGCCAATGAGAACACTTGCTTTTTATGTTGAGCCTAACAAATGCAGCATTTCCCAAAGTCTGGGCCATGGAACACCAGTCACGTGGCCTCCTCCAAGAAAAGAAGAATGTGGAGTGGTTAAGAAAGTTTGGAAAATGCTCTTTCCACCTCTAATGCATTTTAGTAAAGTCGCAGAATCAGGCAATAAAAAACA
The DNA here is from genome assembly GCF_028018385.1 of Neofelis nebulosa. Lineage (NCBI taxonomy): Eukaryota > Metazoa > Chordata > Mammalia > Carnivora > Felidae > Neofelis > Neofelis nebulosa. Next base: position 74,396,512 of record NC_080790.1, read on the forward strand.
CATTCATTTTTAAAAGCCAATGTTTCCCAAAGTTGTTAGACTTTTTTTTTTTTTTTTTTTTTTTTTTTTTACATAACACCATTTAACATCTCACAAAACTTGAGGTTTATGGAACAGACTTTAGGAAACATTGCCCAAAGAAACATTGCCTGCAAGGCTCTTCTGAATAAAAAGAAAAGGGAGAATTATCAAAGACAGTCAGCTTTATAATCCTGTGACAATTGCTGATACAAATATGAGAGCTAACTGGGATGCTGGGTCCACGAGGACACCCCTCGGTCTGGCCAACCAGTGGCAGTCTTGGGGCACATAGAGTAACCCTGAAGGAAAGTACAAATTAGGTCAAGGAGGGTTTTTAGTAAGGTCTGGAGTGACAGGCTGCATTATCACAACTACAAACATAAAGAAGGAATTAGGGGTATTTGGGATGCTGTGAATCTTTTGAAGAAAAATCAATGTAGAAAAATCCTAGTCTTTTCCTCAACTGTTCCTAACTACTCTTTTTGAAGTCTGGATTCTGAGCTAGGGGATGGCGGCTGTGTTCTTAGATTTCCCACTTACTGAGTAACCTGGCATTCTCGTCTTTAGGCAGCACAGGGACAGCTGGAGGGCAGATACCTGGGCTCAGGCCCACCTTTCCAGTCTCTTTAGAAAAAAGGCCTGTGAAGTGGGTGGTCCTAATGCTGCCATTTTAGTGCCAGTTAGTCTTTAAAGTTTTGGGTTTTTTTAATTTTTTTAAGTTTGTTTATTTTGAGAGAGAGAGAGTGTGTGTGAACAGGAGGGTCAGAGGGGAGAGAGAATCCCAAGCAGGCTCCGCACTGTCATCACGGAGCTTGATGCAAGGCTCGAACCCACCAAACCGTGAGATCGTGACCTGAGCCCAAATCAAGAGTCTGACACTTAACTGACTGAGCCACCCAGGTACCCCATAGGGCCATTTAGTCTTGCCTGAGATGGTTTTCCTAGGTGCCAAACAGGACACTGCATGGTCACGAGAATCCATCAACTGTGACCTTACTTGCCTCCCACCATGTCCTAAGGCAGTCCAGCCCCCCTCCAAGATCAGCACTGGAGCCCAGGGGAGAGAGAGAGAGAGTGCAGACCCAGCAACCACTGAGTTCTCGACGAAGCCTGGCCTGGACCTGCAGCAAGAGAGGTGTTGTCTGCTTGCCAAGAGGGACAAAACTGTCCCAGAGAGATGGAGGGAAAAGGAAGGGGAGCAGGCAAGATCTGCCGTGTGAAAACAGGGGTCAAAAAGGTCATTGTGTGGCTGGTCTGGGCACCCACTTCTGCATTTCCAGCCAGACTCAGCTGGGCAGAGCACAAAGCTGGCCCTTCTCAGCCAGCTTCCCACTGCAATGTCAGTTCAGCCTTGAATGGAAAAGCTGCCAGCAGTGGGTGCTAGGGGACAAGCTTTTTTTTTTTTTTTTTTTTTAATAATTTATTGTCAAGTTAGCTAACACACAGTGTATATAGTGTAGTCTTGGCTTCAGGGGTAGGTGATTCTTCATTTACATACAACACCCAGTGCTCCTCCCAACAAGTACCCTCCTCAATGCCCATCACCCATTTCCCCTCCCCCCAACTCCCCACCCCCATCAACCCTCAGTTAGTTCTCTGTATTTAAGAGTCTCTTATGGTTTGTGTCCCTCTCTGTTTGTAACTTATTTTTCCTTCCCTTCCCCTATGGTCTTCTGTTAAGTTTCTCAAATTCCACATGAGTGAAAACATATGATATCTGTCTTTTTCTAACTGATTTATTTTGCTGAGCATAATACCTCCATAATACCCTCCAGTTCCATTCATGTTGTTGCAAATGGCAAGATTTCATTCTTTTTCATCTCCAAGTAGTATTCCATTGTGTGTGTGTGTGTGTGTGTGTGTGTGTGTGTGTGTGTGTGTGTGTATCACATCTTTATCCATTTATCAGTTGATGGACATTTGGGCTGTTTCCATACTTTGGCTATTGTTGATAGTGCTGCTATAAACATTGGGGTGCATGTGCCCCTGTGAATCAGCACTCCTGTATCCTTTGGATAAATACATAGTACTGCTATTGCTGAGTCGTTGGGTAATTCTATTTTAATTTTTTGAGAAACCTCCACACTGTTTTCCAGAGCGACTGCACCAGTTTGCATTCCCACCAACAGTGCTAGAAGGTTCTAGGGGACAAGCTTTTAAGTTACCTCCTGGGGCTCCTCCTCCAAGGGACTGACTGTGTGCATCTGGGGTTCCTTGTGAAGTTGTCCACTTGGATGCGGGGAGTCGTGGGGATATGCAGCTGTCCCCGGTTCATGCTCCACAGTGAGAGACAGGACAGCAGTGTGCCAAAGCGGAGGGTTGCCAAGAAATCAGAAGTCAGAGGGAAGATGCTGTCAGGCAGCTGGGATCATACAGAGGGCCAGGACCACGTGGCTTATGGAGGGGGCAGGGACAAGAGTGCAGTATCCTCAGAACTGGTAGTGGTATTGAAAGAACCCCATAAGCGCCTGGGTGGCTCAATGTGTTAAATGTTCGACTTCAGCTCAGGTCACGATCTGTGGCGAGTTTGAGCCCCACGTCAGGCTCTGTGCTGACAGCTCAGAGCCTGGAGCCTGCTTCAGATTCTGTGACTCTGTCTCTCTCTGCCCCTACCCTGCTCAGGCTCTGTCTCTCTCTCTCAAAAATAAATAAACATTAAAAAAAAAAGAAAGAACCCCATAAGAATAATAATATTGATGGCAAAAGTGAAAACAATACCGATAACGAGGACAATAGCAACAACAAAAGTGATAATAGTTCCTGCCTTATTCATTTAACTAGTATTCATTGAATCCCTGCTGGTGTCAGCACCTGCTAGGCATCCAGCGTGTACTCGGATAAGGTCCTTGCCCTCGCTGTTTACAGTCCAGCGTGGAATCAGGTTGAGCTTGCAAATACATAATCACAGGGTGATCATGGCAGCGTTTACTGAGAGAGCTTACCAGGTACCAGGCATTGCACTCTTCACCTGTATCACCTCTTTTAGTCCTCCCACAAATCTATGTGGCTAGTGCTTTTAGCATCCCATTTTAAGAGTGAAGAAAAGGAGGCTCAGATAGGTGAAATGCCATGCCTTCAGACATCCAGTATGTAACTGAACGTGGAGAAGGAGGGACCCAGAGAGATCGACCACCTTTCTTGCTCTTGGAGGGGAGGTTAAGTCTGACACAAAGTGAGAAGGGCACATTGTGCCTGCGGAGGTGAGGCGGGTGATGGTACGGCGGTGCCACATGTCAAATGGCCACATGTAGAATGCTGGGTTCTAGGAATCTGTGGACAAGGCTGGTGGGATAAAAGTGGCCACGGTGCTTTCTGTCCTGTCACCCATCTCAGGGCCAAGCACCTGCTGTCTGCGTCTGCACAGGTGCAGGTCAATGGATACCCACTGAGCTGTGGGATGACAAGGGGTTTTCCTACCCAGAGCATATGCATGCCCTGGCAGATGTGAAGACCTTGTATATCTTGTGGGCCATGGGGTGTTTGGGTGTGAGCTTAAGTCTGGGAGTAGGAGTGGGCAGGGCATTTAGGTGGGAGGGGGGCAGACTGGTGGAGCAGGGTGTGTGTGCATCATGGAGATGGAGGGAAAGGCTGGGGGAAGGTTGGGCGTGACTTTAAGTGCTGGCATCAGGCTGTGACTTTCTCCTGTGGCTGAGGGAGTCATCAGTGGTTCAGGCTGGATTGACCTGGCAGAGGGGCAACTGCAGGCCTCGGACCCCCAGCCTGTGATGGGATGGGAGAGAGGCTTGGTGTGGGGGCATATGAGCTTCCCCAGGGACTGCCTGTAGGAGAGTTTGATGCCCTGTCTTCTGACAGGCTCATTGCCTCCCAAATCCTGACCCACCCATCAGCTCTTTGGAGCCACCAACCTCCCCTTCAGGGAATTGCTTGCTTTTGGACTCTTTGCAACCTGACTGAACAGAGGAAACTCTCAGGCTCCCTGGAGACCCTTGAACCCAGAATTCGAGGCAATGGCTAATAACCCTCTGAGAGTTAGGGAGGCATCAATGACTGGAATTATCTGCCTGGTGTAAAATGGCCCCAGACCCTCCAACCAGCAGGGTCTCCTCGTTGGCTGCACTTTGGAATCACCTGAGAAACCTAAAAAAGTACTGACATGTGGGCCCCATCTCCAGAGGTTCTGATTTAGTTGGTCTGGGGTGTGACTTGGGCATCAGGATTTTTAAAAGCTCCCCAGGGGATTCTAGTGTGTGACTGGAGCTGGGAACCACTGCCCTGCAGCATTCTGCGGCTTTTTAGGCAGCAGTGACCTTGAAGTCTGGGAGAGCCTCCCCAAATCAAAGTGTTGTCTGCAGACCCGGAGCCTGGCTCTTGCTAGGGTTACTGTAACACTGAATTTCTTGAAATGCCCCAAGGTCCTGAGAGGAGAGTTCCCGATTCTCACTGGAACCTCCCGGGACCTGACACCGAGAGGGCCCTGTCCTCTGCGCCTGTCTCCTTCTGTCCATCATAACTATTCTTTCCTGCCCAGAGCCAGGATCTCCACCCCAATCTGCCTCCAAACCAAAAAAAAATTTTTTTTGACAATCATTAAAGATAAAATTTTAAAAATCATCTAAGAAGACGTGTGTAACCCATTGGAACTTTCAAGGCAGTGAGTCATTGTGCTCCTGGGCCCCCTCAGATTCTTATGTAAGGTTGAGTCACTTTTTGTGAAGTCCGTGCATAGCAGAAAAAAATTGGAAGGCTCTCAAGATGTGTGTGTCTGTGTGTGTGAGAGAGAGACAGAGAGAGAGACAGACAGAGACAGAGACAGAGAGAGAGAGAGCAAGAGAGCCTTGTCATTTGTAGCTTTAAGACACTGGTGGTGGGGCGCCTGGGTGGCTCAGTCAGTTGAGCTTCCGACTTCGGCTCAGGTCGTGACCTCACGGTCTGTGAGTTCGGGCCCCGCGTCCGGCTCTGTGCTGACAGCTCGGAGCCTGGAGCCTGCTTCGGATTCTGTGTCTCCCTCTCTCTCTGCCCCTACCCCGCTTGCTCTCTGTCTCTCTCTGTCTCAAAAATAAAAACATTAAAAAAAATTAAAAAATAAAAAGACACTGGTGGTAACTCTGAATTAACTTCAGAGATTCCTCATCCCCTATTCTTGTTCTCCATCCCCTCTACTTCCTTTTCCATCCAAATTTTACCCCTTCATAAAAGTGACTTTTTTGCTCCAGAGGGCAGTCTGGCAGATTCCATCATCCAGCCACATGGCTGTCTCTGGTCCCCAGGACAGGCAGGGCAGTGTGGGTGGGATGCCCCTGTTCTGCTCATCCTGGGTGGGGGCTGCGCCCCTACTAAGTGCAAGCCTGAGAGCCCAAAAGGTGGAGAAGACACGTCTGGGCCCAGTTCTGGGTCTGGGTCCTGTATTCTTGGTTTTCTCAGAAAAACACAGAGGCGGTGGAACAGGATCCAGGAGAAAGAAGAATTGTGGGCACTTCAAGAGAAGAAAGTGAGGGATCCCATTCCTTGGGGAACCAAATTGCTCTTTGAGAGTTTGACCAAAAAACTGACACATGGGCATGGAGCAGACAGAGGCAAAGTTGTCCTAACAAGAGAGAATGGGCCCATTCCAGTAAGACCGATTTGGGTATAAAGGGAAGGATGTCCATCTGAAGGGGCCAGGCCCGCAGTGTAGGTGAAGAAAAGAGCCAGGCCCCAGAATGTGGCCACAGTCGGCTCCACTGCCTCGGAGAAGGAGAGGGGGGCTGGCTGCCTCCTCCCAGTGACGGGCATGCCTGCCGTGGGGGAGGGGAGGGGCAGATGTCTCACACTGTGCTGCTGAGGTTTTTAGTCTACACTCAGGGAGGACTGTTCCTGGTTCTGAGTCCAGGCTCCCCAGGGCTGGCTCTCCAAGAAGTGTGCCATGGGGAAGGGGTGGGACCACACACACAGATGAGACAGCAACCAGATACAGATCATTTTCCTTGTGAATGAACAGAACCCCCTCTGGGTTTGGTAGACCAGTCCTGTAAGCTTGCCCCAAGTGGCTGCCTCTTCCATCACCTGACAGATCGTCAGGAAGGCGGGGAAGTCATCAGTAAACGCCACCTCCCAGAACCCACTCACCTCCCCAGGAGTGTCCCCAGCACTGTCACAGGCCTCACCCCTTTCTCTTCTGACTTCCTAAGCTGTGCTGTTCAATAAGATACCCACTAGCCTCAAGTACCCTAAGGGTCAAAGACATATGGGATTTTGAAGACTTAGCATGAAAAAGGAATGTAAAATGTCTCATTAATAATTTTCTAGGGGCACCTGGCTGGCTCAGTCAGTCGAGCATGCGACTCTTGATCAGGGTCATGAGTTTGAGCCCCACATTGGGTACTGAGATTACTTAAGAATAAAATCTTTTTAAAAAATAATAATAACTTTCTATACTCATTACATGTTGAAATAATATTTTGGATATATTGGATTAAAGAAACTGTCACTACAATTAATCTCTCTGGTTTCTTTTTGCCTTGGGTCCGATGCCTCAAGCATCTCCAAAATGAAAATATAGGGACAAAGATAATGGAAGAACAGATAACAGCCACAGAATCTTGGAAGCCAAAATCTGATGGGTAAGGGGTCATGACCAGATAAAGTTGAATTCAACATTGCTGTACTGGGCTGGGTAGTGTCCCCCTAAAATTCTTGTCCACCTGGAACCTCAAAATGTGATCTTATTTGGAAATAGGGTTTTGTAGATGTAATTAGTTAAGTTAAAATGAGATTTTACTGGATTAGGGAGGGCCCTCAGTCTAATCAGGCCACATGAAGATACAGAGACACAGAAAGAAGTCCATGCTGGCTGCAGGCAGTATGGGAGTAGGGTCTTGGGGTTACCCAAACAACTCATTGGCTCCAGAGAGTGGGGGGCAAGGGAATGGAAGGTGGGGGGAAAAACCACCTGGCTTAGCCAGCCCAGACTCATGTTTTCCTTGGCTGGAGCTGGGATTCCTCTCAAGGTTTCTGCCCCCAGATAGCAGTGAGGCTGAACTGGGTAGAGGCCGGATGCTGTATTTCACTCTGTTTGTTCAGGCTGAGAGGAGAGCCAAGGATCATCCATGGAATGCGTGAGTTATGAAGATCTCTCTCCAAGCGTGCGATCCTGCTGGCAGCTGTGGGATTGTCTTTAGAGGTGGGAGTTCAAAGGGCAGGGATTCAAAGAGAATCTGACCCTGAACCCCTAAACAGTCACACTTTTAGTTGAGTTACAGGGAAACAGGCTGGACTGTTCTGGTTATTCTTAAGGTTTCCAAGGGATCCCAGAGCTGACCTTGAAACTACTTTCTGGAGCTTCTGTCAGAAGAGACTCTCTCCATCCTCTGCACACTGGAGTACCCATTATTATTTTTCTTGTTATTGTTGAATGGCTTCCCTAGAAACTCCCCAGACAAGTCAAGAGCTCAAGTCATCCAATTTTTGCCATGCAGGCCACCTGCACCTAACCAAACCTTTCCATGTTTGCTTTAAGGGACTCCCAGTTGCCCTTTCTGCCTCCGAGATCCCATCCCTGGGGAATTTGTCACAGCTCAAATATGGGCTCACCCAGGAGCAGTAATACAGCAAGTTATTCTTTCCACAGATATTTACTGAGTGCCATCAGGCCATGTGCCCGACCTTTTCCAAGCACTGGGGGATTGGATTAGCTCTCCCATCCCAACTCTGGGCAGCTCTATGGGAGCTCTCTGGGCCTGTGGGTAGTGCTCAGGGGAGCACGGATTCTGACCAGTGAACAACTGGCTGGGTGAAGGGCCCAGACTCGGCACCATATCAAAGTGAGGCTGAGAGCTGGCAAACCCTTGCCCATCATGTCCAGTCTCCAGTGGGGTCTGCCTCTCTGGGCAGGGAGGCTGCTTCCCTCCCTGGGCCCAGCTCCAGCTCTCAGGCCTCTCCTCCCTGCCTGCTTCTTATCTCTATTTTCAGTGTTTAAAAAATGTCATCCTGCGTGGCCAGGGCTGTGAGCTGCTGTGAGAACAAGGAGAGATTTGCTACAGGGTGATGGGAGTCCTCTGGGGCCTGGCTTCAGTGCCCAGAGCTTGTCAGAGCTGGAGGGGCCGCCAGAGACCAATCGCTCCTGCCAGATGTCCGCTCCCTGGCCCCACCAGCCCACCTCTACCTCACCTTGGGAAAGTTGAGATTTGTAGTTTTGATAGATGGGGGAGGGAATGAGATGGTTTCTCTAGACCCCAACTCCCCCCACTGGCACTTTTTAAACAGAAAATCCAGGGACACCCACTCTGTTTTTCTTGGTCAGCTCAAGACCAGAAGACTGACCCCATCTGCTTAGGAAGAAGGCCTTCCAGTGGTGATGTGCAGACCAGTCCTGCTGGGCAGGGGGACAGGGAGGCCCGGAGGGGGGCAGCCCTGGCTCTGGGGCTTGCCCTTTCACACTGGCAGTGTAGGCTTTTTAAGGACTCAGTGCCCTGCGCTGACAGAGACCCCCAACCTACTTTCCTTCATAAGGACCCCAGTCACTAGCTCTTCTGGTCTCTTGGCCATTTTTCCATGAAGACTGAAAAGAAGAAATGAACTTTAATCCCAGCAATGGGGATGTGGACAGACTGGGGGTAGGGGGGCAGCTTGAGACTGGGGGCTCCAGGACTGCTGATAGAGCTTCCCAGGGCAGGTTATTCATAGACCAACCCCTGCCCATGAGCTTTGGTGTGTACCTAGTGGAGGCAGAACCAGGAGACAGATGTTTTCTCCAGATCTTTCCAGCCTTATGGTTTTTATAATTAGACCTGGAAAAACATCTTTTCCTTTCTTCATTTCTTTGAAAAAGCAACATTGGCTTAAACACAAAGTGATCATTGGGGCCTTTTGAAAGTAGAAAAAATAATGAGGTGACCTTTTGAGAATAATTCTTCATTTCCTCATTCTGCCTCCCCATCTCTCCCCCATGACTCCTGCCCCTGCCTCAGTAAGGAAAATGCCCCTGTTGTGGCTTTGACTCTAGAGGAGATGGGAGACCAGATAACAGCTCAGTGTTTCAAAGCCATTTTCCCCAAGGGCCCAACTGCTTGGAAAGCCTCTGAAAAAGCCTTGGCCAACCTCCTGGCCCAGCTGCTGGCCTTGAAATCGAGGCTGCTTGGCCTGTCCAGGAAGCCCGTAAATCCCCAAGTCGGCAAGAAAATGTACTCTGGAGCTTGCCTCTTTGCTCAGATGCCTGGCTGCAGGCCCTGGACTGTCCTCAGCCAGCCTAGAAGCTGGTGTAAATAAGCACATGTATCTGAGGAAGACCTCGTTTTCTGAGGAATCGTATCAAAAAGCCCATTGTTCCCTTTGGGAGCCACAGCTCTTTCCCACCTGACAGTTGATATTTAATTGATGGCTTCTGTCCTTCATAGGGTTTTTAGCACATCATGTGGGTGTTAGTAAAATTTCAGCTAAATATTAATGCTTTTGCTCTCAAGACAGAGAGTGGTAGCTCTCTTAATATCTATTTAACCTATTATAAGCCCCCAAAGGATAGTTGTACCTATATCATAGTTCAAAAATCCAAATGTCTTGCCTTCGCTGAGGCCTGAACCAAGCACAGATTGCAGATGATACTTCCTGGGAGTTGAAGCAAGCTGGGAGGGGAGTGTTAGCTCAGGATTGCTTCAGATCTGGGAGAAAAGAAGGGACCTTTATCTTGAGGGTGGAAGGAGTGGGGAAATATTAACCTAGAAGCCTTGAGGGCATGGGATGTCAACTTTAGAGAGGCACAAGATGTCAACCAGACAGAACTTGGGACCCCACCAGGGCCATGCAGCAGATGTGGAGCAGATGAAGCTAGACAGCTCATGAAATAAATCTTCAGGCGCTAGGCATGGTGGTAGGCTCCAGGAGAAAGCAGGGGAGTCCTAGAGACAACCCAGGCTGACCTCGCAGCTTAAGAGCATCAGGAGGGATGCTGTTGGCCAGATGGGCTGCCAGGGGCTGATATTCTACCCATCTTGGCTCCTCAATGGCTACCTGGCCTCAGGCCAGCCCCTTCATTTCTGTGCCTCAGTTTCCCCATCTGTGGTAGGGGATGGTGATACTGAAGGAAAAGATGGGGGAAATGCTTAGTACAAGGAAGGAGCCATATGAGGAGGGGGACCACCGGCCGCACCTTGCCAGCCAAGTTCCATCTTGGGCCTGGGAGCCAGCAGGATTTATAACCACAAGCGATCCTGAGATGGCTCTTGAACCACCATGCCCAACAAGTGGTCAGTCCTGGCCCCCTAGTGGGCACACAGCCTAGTCTCAGCTGGTGGGCAGAGGGGCAGAGGGTGGGGCAGGGGGAGCGTTCTGCCTCCTGGGCTTGTCTCAGGAGCTCTTGGTGGGCTGACATTGCCCTGAGAGATTCTGGCCAGCCCTCTCCCCCTCTCCCCAGTCCTTCCTGCTTGGGTGTTTGGGATTAACGTGCATCCCTTGAACCTTTTCATTTTTCTACCCAGATGGAAACTTGGCCAGCAACCAGGCCTGGATGTGTGCACGGTATGGCTGGGCTCAGGCCAAGCCCACGGTAATTATAATCACATGTGAGGCTCCCGCTGGCTCACTGGGCGCCAGGGGCTGGGGGAGAGCACAGCTGCCAGAGGGGAGGCCTGGGTGCTGGGCTCTGGGCAAGTGTGCAGACAGCAGGGCCTTGGGCTCCTGTCCTCATCTCTCTGACCCTCAGTTTCCTCGATTAAATGAAGGGATTGGCTTACAGGACCTGTGAGGGCCCAGCTTATGCTCTGGAAATCTCAGATAGCATGAGATGTGGACCAGTTGTCACACGCCCCCTTTGGTCTTCCCAGTCCGCCTGGCCTCACGTGTACCCAGAGTGGGACGTGCCCCTGCCCTGCTTCATCAATCTAGATGCTTTCTCACAAGACACAGAGCCAGGAGGGTAGGGGGGTATTGAGCCTGTCATTATCCCAGAAGTAGCTGGAAGTGTAGGATACCAGGGTGGGATTGAGGGTGCTTAGGGAAGAGTCTGGAAGGAGAGGCAAAAGAGGGTCCAAGACAGCCTTCACCAGCACTCTGTGGCACAAGGGCAAACGCGATCCCATGAGCATTAGCCCAGGGCTGGAGCTGCCCCTCTGCTTGGTTTGATCTGTTTTCCAGTGTAACATTATTCTGAGCATGGATGCGGCAGCCCATAGAGTTCTTTACCCAGTGGAGTTTTGTGGCTTTTTCCATTCACAGCGGAGTCTCAGAAGGCTGGAGAATAAGGAGTTGTTGAAGAGCTGTGAACAGTGGTTAGCCAGCTAAGTGGTGTGGCCACGGGTGGGGGTCACATTCTGCAGCACACAGTCTGCGTAGAGGCGATGGAGAGGAGAGTTTCTCCAACTTTGCATCACCCGTGCGGGTTCCCTCCTTTTCCCCACTTTCTACCTGCACGTGTGTCTCTCCCCACTTCTTCCTTGGTCTCTTCTGTCCTCCTCCGCTGCTTTTCTCGGTTCCCCCTTGTTCTCTCTTCCTCCTTTCTAGTCAGGGAGGAGCCAGGTGATAAGGCAGAAAGAGAATGGCTTGGGGGTCAGGCAGCTTTGAACTCTGAGCCTCAGGCTTCTAGTCTACAAAACGGGGCAGGGCTAACCATAACCTAACCACGGCATTGTTGGTAAGATTAAACAGTATAATATGTGTAAAACCTCAGGCTGGACATAGGAAAGTGTCCAGTAAAAGGCAGTATTAATAATTTATCCAAAATATCAACTGTAATTTGTCTTAAAAGATTATACTTAACATTTGTTCCCATTCTTTTTTTTTTTTTAAGGTTATTTATTTATTTTTGAGAGAGAGAGTGTGTGAGAGTGTGAGCAAGGGAGGAGCAGAGAGAAAGAATCCCAAGCAGGCTCCACACTGTCAGCACAGAGTCTGATGTGGGGTTTGAACCCACCAACCATGAGATCATGACCTGAGCCGAAATCAAGAGTCAGATGCTTAACCAACTGAGCCACCCAGGTGCCCCACATTTGTTCCCATTCTTAATAAAAATCAGGTAATTTAAACTTTTTTCTTCCTAGCTCTTATAGAATGACCATATTCAAATGGATTGCTCTTTATTGCCTGTGGCTTCTGGTTTTGCTGCCCACATCTAACTTAGGACCACACGGCAAGGGGCAGGGGGAGCTAAAGACCCTGGGTGTCTTGCTGGTGGCAGAGGCCTTGCAGAGGCAGGCAAGGTGCGATGGTCCTGCCAGGCCAGAGGACCAGTGCCCCTTGAGCGGCCACTCCCACTTTCTTGGCTGCCCTTGGCAGGAACAAGGGGTTCATAAGCCACTGTGTCCCGGGAGGAAGGGAAAGGGCATGGGAACTGAGAATTAGCAGAGCAGTCTTACAATGTGTTGAGACGGGAATAAAGGCAGCTGAATAAAATACTTGTCTCTGCCCAGGGCACACCACGGAGTGGGGAGAGGACTGGACTGGATATTGTGAGCAGGCACCTGTGAGGGGCGCTGGTAAGTCACTCCTCCCTCTGCCTTCTGCCTCTTCATTGCAAAGTGAAGGGCTAAATGCAAAGGTCCTTTGAGTCCTAACCTGTCACGACTCTGATTTGCGTGAGCAGAAGACTGGTGTGCTTGGCATGAAGGATGGGACTCTTCAGGCCTCCTCTGGATCCTTCCCCAGGCCTCTGAAAGGATGCTCGGGTCTCTGCTGCCTCAGACACAGACAACCAAAAAAACACTTCCCAGGATCTTATAATCCTCTCTTGAACCTTCACCTTGCTCCCTCCTTTTACTCCCGAGGCCCCTCGAAAGCCTCAGGGTGTGAGTGTGGAGGGGTAGCACACTGGGGTGCAGGCCCTCTTGCCTTGCACGCCTCAGGCCTTGGAGGGAAAGAGCAGAGGGTCTGCTTACTGGTAGGGGAAGGAGGCGTGGCCTTCTCAGAGAAATTGCTTTGCACAGGCTTCTGCTCCCAGGTGGCTGTGTTTTTAGCAATGAGCCTATTTTCATTTCCTAGAGCTGTTGTAACAAATTACCACAGACTTGGTGGCCTAAAATAACAAACTTATTCTCTCACAGTTTTGGAGGCTAGACGTCTGAAATTAAGGTGGTGTCAGGGCCACGTTCCCTCCAGAGGCTCAAGGGAAGAATCTTTGCCCGTGTCTCCTAGCTTTGGGTGGCTCCAGGTGATCTTTGGTTTGTGGCTGCATAATTCCAATCCCTGTCTCCATCTTCACATGGGTTTCCTCTCAGTCTTCTCCGTACGTTTCTCATAAGAATACTTGTTATTGGATTTAGGCCCACCTGAATAATCCGGGATGATTTCACCTCAAGATCCTCAATCACCTCTCTGCAGAGTCCCCTTTTTCCACATAAGGTCCTATTCACAGATTCCAAGGATCAGGACATGGACATATCTTTGGGGGTGGGGGGTCCACCGTTCAACCCACAACAATGCTCCCCCACTCCTGTCCCTACAAGAGCCTGAAAGAACCAAGAAAGACATTCCTTGTTCTATGGGTGGAGCCTGAGGTCACCGCTGAAGACTCTTCATGGAGATGTTTTGAATAATTCTTCCCATGTGCCTTAGCAATGTCACTTTACTGCTCTTCCCATCAAGAGGTGAAGTTGTCTCTCCTCCCTTGAATCCCAAGCTTGGCAATGTGACTTATTTCGGCCAATAGGACTTTAGCAAATGTAAGCAGAGGCTTGAAACACACTTGGGCGTGAGGATTGCCCTCTCTTTGGCCATGGTTGGAAGGCGGACATCATGATGTGGATGGGCCTGAGCTAGTTGCTGAAGAGGCCACATTGAGAACTGAAATATCTCAGCCCTAAGCTTGCTGACTGCTAGATATGTGAGAACATGCTAGATCATCCAGCCCTAATCAAACCACCAGGTGAGTACAGCTGCATGCATGACCCCAGGGAAGCCCAGTGGACAAACCACCAACTGAGCCCAGCCAAACTGCTGACCTACACACTACTGAGCCAAGAACATGGCTGTTGTTTTGAGCCACTAGATTTTGGGGTGGTTTTCTGCTATACCTGATACAGTCCCCATGCAGGTGAGCCTCCAGCACCCCCAAGTATAGAGTCAGGCCCTGGAGGCAGACTCTGGTGGCTCTCAGGCGTGTTTGGCTGGAGCTGTGATCCCTCGTGAGCCACCATCCCCCTTTTCTTTTTAGGAATGGAACTTTTTAGTAACGGCAGAAGTCCAACTAACTAGAGACTCTACTCTGCAGCTAAGTATGATGACATTTTTACTGATGGAATGGAATGAAAGGGATGCATGCAACTTCTGTGTTACTTCTTTAAAAGGAGTTTGCATGCCCTACACTTCCTCCACCCCCCTTCCTGCAGGCTGGAATGCAGAGCCGAGGCCAGCAGGGTGGACAAGTGTGGCAGGGAGGCAGGACTGTGTAATATGGTGGCTCCCGTTGGCTCACACAGCCGAGTGTGGGGAGCAGTTCCACAAAAGGGGGGCTGCTATTCCAGGAGAGGGCAAGCGCTGGGCAGACAGGAGCACATTTATCACATGAGGCTCCCAGCTCTCTCCCAACCCCTTTCTCTTGTCCCCCAGCCTCCTCAGCACTTTCTCTCCAGCTCCCACAGCAGGAACAAGGGGAAAAGGGAAAAAGGGGAGAGCAGAGGAAGCAGCATGTGCAAAGGTCCAGAAAGGAAAGAGGTCATGCTGCATTTGGTGCACTATAAGCAGCTTGGAATGGCTGGGGGTTGGGGCAGGAAGATGTGAGGCTGGAGACCATGTCCTGAAAGGGGTTGGTCAGTGGGGAGTCCCCAGTTGGCTGTAACTTAAATGAATGGCTCTGGATGCTGTGTGGAGCATTGAAAGGGGACCAGGTAGAGGCAGGGAGGCCAGTTTGGAGGCTGTAGGAGCCATCCAAGCAACAGATGATGGTGGCCTGAGGAGAAAGGTGGTGCAGAGGAATAAGACAAGTACATTCAGAAACATTTAGGAGGGAAAATGGACCGGATTTGTAGAGAAGTCTGTTGTTGGGGATACGAGAGAGGGAGGAGTCCAGGCTGATTCGTGGGGATGCAGATGGCATTCACTAGGACAAGGGACACGGGCAGAGAGGTGGTGTGGGGAAGGTGAAGCCGACTGACTTCCGTCTTGGACGTGGTGGGTTGGAGGTGTCAATGGCACATTCAGATTATCTATGCTTTTTGCATACTCCATATCTGGAGTCTCTTAATTGGTTGCTCTCCAATTCACCCCCCTCCACCTTTTAAGTTTATTTATTTATTTTGAGAGAGAGAGGAGAGAGAGTGCCTGTGCACGCGTGTGGGGGGGGGGAGGGGCAGAGGGAGAGAGAGAGGGAGAGACAGATTTGCACATCTTCTTCGGAGAAATGTCTATTTTGCTCTTTTGCTCATGTTTATATTGGGTTATCCTTTTATTGAATTATAAGAGTTGTTTATATATTCTGGATACAGGTCCCTTGTCAGGTTGATGATTTGCAAATATTTTATCCCATTCTGTGGGTTACTTTTTCACTTTCTTGATGGTATCATTTGCAGCACAGATTTTTAAAATTTTAGCACATTAAAAAAACCTGCTTTGCTGAGGTATAATTTTAAATGCTTCGTTCAATGATTTTCTAGTAAATTTACAGAGTTGCACATCACTGTAACCATCGTCATAATCTAGATTTCAAACATTTCCATCCCCCACCCCCACCCCCACCCCCCCAAAAACCCCAAAAACCTCATATGGCCATTTGCGGTCCACTCCTGTTACACTGTCAGCCTCAGCCAGCTCCTCTGGATGTACCTGTTTGGGACATGTCACGTAAATGAAATCATACAATATGGACTCTTTCACTTTTGGCTTCTTTCACTTAGCATAATATTTTTGAAGTTTATCCATGTTACAGCATGTATCAGTAGCTTGTTTCTTTTTAATTGCTAACTAGTATTCTACTGTTTATCCATTCACTAGCTGAGTTATTTCTCGTTTGTTGCTATTGTGAATAATGCTGCTGTGATTCAATGTAATTGTCTTAGTAGCTCGGGCTGCTGTAACAGAACACCATATTCTGGGCGGCTTAAACAATAGTTATTTCTCACAGTTCTGGAGGCTGGGAAGTTCAAGATCAAGGTGCTGGTTGGTAGATGGCTGCCTGTTCTCTCCCTCCTCACGTGGCAGAGAGAGTGATTTGGCCTCTCTCTTCTAATGAAGACGCTAATCCCATCATGGGGGTCCCACCCTCATGACTTCATCTAATTACCTCCCAAAGGCACCACTTCCAAATACCATCACATTTGGAGGGGAGGCCTACAACATATGGATCTGGGGGGACACAAGCATTCAGCCCATAATAGTAATTATTGATACGATTGGCTTTACATCTACCATTTTGATATTTGTTCTTGACCTATCTCATGTCTGTTTTGTTCCTCTGTTTCTCCTTTACTGACTTCTTTGGTGTTAAATAGATACTCTTCTAGCATACCATTTTAATTTCTTTGTTGGTTTTTGAATGGTGTTATTTACTTCTTGGTTGTTCTAGGGACAATATGCATTCTTATCGCAAGGTAAGAGGATATTTGACATTTTATGTGATGATTTGTTAGTTTGAATTAGCTAATAATTTATTGTTTCACAAATAACATAATTTAAATATCTCATATTTACATTCAGCTTATATTAATGTAAATTATTAGTTTTAAATTAATAAATAGTTGGTAATTATTTCTTTAATATTTAGGCATTTGGTATGTGGTCTCTCTACCCCTGCCCCGGGGTCTGCACATGTTGGGGGCAGACCTACCTTTCTCATATTTTCACGCATGTATTTTTTCACATAGCTATAGTCATACTATGAATGATATATTATGAATATTACAATATTTGTCCTGCTTTTTATTTTATTTATTTTTACCTGCTACTTTCTTTCCTTTTTTGTAATTAACAAATTATTTATTTTTTATTTAGTCTTATTGTTCATTATTGCTTATTTTTGAAAGAGAGAGAGAGACAGAGTATGAGTGGGGGAGGGGCGGAGAGAGAGGGAGACACAGAATCCGAAGCGGGCTCCAGCCTCTGAGCCGTCAGCACAGAGCCTGACACGGGGCCTGAACTCAAGAACTGTGAGATCATGACCTGAACCGAAGTCAGATGCCTAACCGACTAAGCCACCCAGGTGCCCCTATTTTTTTGTAATTAAAAAAAAATGTTTATTTATTTTTGAGAGAAAGACAGAGGGTGAGTGGGGGAGGGGCAGAGAGAGAGGGACACACAAATGTGAAGCAAGCTCCAGGCTCTGAGCTGTTAGCACAGAGCCCCACATGGGTCCCTAACTCATGAACCATGAGATCATGACCTGAGGTGAAGTTGGACATTTAACCGACTGAGCCACCCAGGTGCCCCTTATTTTATTTTTTAAAGTAGGCTTTATGCCCAGCACAGAGCTCAGCGTGGGGCTTGGACTCACGACCCTGAGATCAAACCTGAGCTGAGATCAAGAATTGGACGTTTAATTGACTGATCCATCCAGGAGCCCCTCTTTGTTTTTAAACTTTCCATTTGTATGAGCTCTTTATTAATATGCCCTCCTCAAAACTTTTTAGGAAGGAGGCAGAGTATAAATACATAAAACAGATAGTAACCTTTTATCTCCCCTATTTGCTGCCAATACTTCTCCCCACTTGCCCCTTTTCATTTTTTTTTAAGGCAGAAAATTTACATTTTTCTCTAGTCAAACTCGCTAATCTCTCCTTTGTGATTTTATCAGTGATTTCCAAGTTTAATAAAAGACATTCTCCCCCTGGAGATTTGATGAATGTTTAAGTCTCTCCTCTTCTAGTTTTCCTAGGTTATTAAAAAGTATGGAAGTCTTTAATCTCTGTAAAATTTCTCTGTAAAGACTCCCTCTGGTCTGAGGAGAGAGATGATTTTGAAGTATAAGTTTCTCAAACTCAGCAGTTTCCTTCCCTGGTTTCCCTGCCTGCGTGGGTACCTGGGGCTGAGCCTGACCATGTCCTGCAGGCCGTCTGTCTGTCTGATGGATGGAGGGGACAACAGAATCAGAACTTGCCTCTTAAACTACACCCACATGCAAGGGGACAGACATCACAGGGAGAAAGTGGGAGAACATGACTCTGAACCTGAGTTTGGCCCCTGTGTGTAGACTCTCAACCTCTCATTCTCCCTCTGCAAAATGGGCCCAAGGGTGCCGGATAGGGCTGCCATGAGGACGACAGGAGATGAAATATAGAAAACTCTAGAACACCACTTGGCCTATTGTGGGTCTCTCAGGGCCCTGCCTTTGCACTGACTTGACTCCTGGGTCCCACCTCATGACCAAAGGTGTCTCTGAGCCTGCCTCACCACAAAGTGTGGGCAGGCCTAGTGGAGCGTTAAGAGTATTTACTTTTTTAGGTGAGAAAATTGAGGGTTAGAAAGTTTAAATGGAGTGCTCGCTTTGGCAGTGCACAAACTAAAAGCGGAACATACAGGGAAGGTTAGCGTGGCCCCTGTGCAAAGATGACACACAGGTTCGCGGTGTTCCATATACATTTTTAAAAGACAGTTTCAATGTCAGAGTAGCAGACACTCCTGACCGCTCTGACACACTGCATCCCCCCGCTCCACTTTGCCTCACCGCACCTCAGCTTCTTGGCGTCCTCATATGTGAAATGGAGCTAATTGTCCTCATCGGTCTCTACTGCTGAGCGGTTATTTGATGATCAAATGAAAGCCTCTGAAAAAGGCCACGGAAAAATCCAGAGGCAAGGTAGCGTCCCCGTGGGTGGCTCAGTCCACTCCCCCTCCACCTGGACACAGACGGGGCCTTGTGTTAGGTCTGTGAGGTTCCCTGCCTGCCCGCCCCCGCCCCCCAGGAGAACCGCGCAGAGACTCTGTGGAGGCCCCTTGTGCCCGCTGCTCACTGGGCAGGAGGCCCAGTGCTTGGCAGAAGCCCCAGGAAGCAGAGCCTGGAGGTGAGCCGTACTCAGGCCCCACTGTGTTCAGCTTGGAGCAGCTCCTGAAGTCTCTGAGAGCCATGGTGAGGAGGAACCTGGGGTCACCCAGGTCTCGCCCATTTCACAGATGTGGAAGCTTGGGCTCAGAGGGGCAGCGGGTTAGTGGTCACGTCAGAACTTGGGCCAGGGGATCTTGGTTCCCAAGCCCAGTGCGCTTTCCACTTGGCCTCTACTGCTGCAGTGGCCTCCTTGGGAAGGGCTCCTTCGGCCTTTCTGGAAAATTCTTCGCAATGTGATGACATTTGAGCAAAACTGTATGATGTTGGAGGATCAGAGCACTTCGACAAGCATGGCAAAGCACTAAGAACGAGATGCCTCCAGAGTCAGGAGGGAGTTCCCTGGGAGTAGAATTTTCCAGAAGGGGAAAGCAGCATTTTGAGCAGGAGCTTGAATTTATTGGAACAGCTTGGAAGAATGTGGGGGCAGTGGCTGGAGGTAGGCAAAGGTAGTGAGGAAATCTGACACCAGCACCCCACCCTGGCATTCTGGCATTTAAAAATAAAGTTGCTTTCTCTTTTAGCACTTTTTTCGTTTTGTTTTGTTTTTAAACAGAAGCCATACTGCCCCCACTGAGGTTTGAGAGGCAATAGTCGTGAACCCTGCTGCACATTAGAATCCCCTGGGTGCTTTTAAAATCCCAATGCCCAGATCAAATCCCAAAACAACCGTACGGGAGTCTCTTGGGGGAGGACCCAGACCTCAGTAGTTCTTAAAGTCCCCCAGGTCGTATTAATGAGCTACCAATGTTGCTCAGAGGACTACTAACCCCTGAATTACTTTGCCATCTGGTTTGTGAATCTAAATATATAAACGTGAGGGGCAAATGTGTAATTCTGTTTACCATGGACACTTGTCCAGTCCTTCTTCTCAGGAAGGCCACGAAGAGAAATGTCATTCCTCTTCCTCATTCCCACCGTCCCCCTCCCAGTTCAATCTTACCGTTGGGGCCCTACCCTGAGCCCACCTCCTCTAAGAGATGGCCCCAAATCAGGATTACTTATCTCCTCTACTGAGTTATACTGTGCTTCTTTTGACTGGGGACTCTTGGCCAGCCTGCAAATCTTCCCTGTGGCTTTACCTGACATGGGTTGTTATGTCTGTTTTCATCCATGTGCATATTCTCTGCCCAGTGAGATGGTAAACCTTCTGAAGGGCAAGACCCCCATCCTTCCCAGAAGCCCTGGGCTTCCCAGGAGCCTTCGGTTAAGACTTGTCCACAGGCTGAATGAATTCACTGGATCCACTTGGGTAATACTCAACACATTTAAAAAAATTTTTTTGAGAGAGTGAGAGTGAAAGTGGGGGAGAGGGCCACAGGGAGAGAGGGAGAGAGAGAGAAAGTGTGTGTGAGAGAGAGAGAGAGAGAGAGAGAGAGAGAATCTAAAGCAGGCTCCATGCTCAGTGTGGAGCCCAATGCAGGGTTCTATCCCATGACCCTAGGAACATGACCTGAGCCAAAATCAAGAGTCAAGATGCTCAACCAACTGAGCCATGCAGGTGCCCCTATACTCAACATAATTCGGACAATGACTCGGGGAAATTGGGACTGTATTATTACTACTTTTAATCTCCATTTTATGATGAAATGAATCTCAGCTCAAAACTTTGTGTGAGGTCACGGATCAAGGAAGTGGCCGTACACCAGGCCCATCACACTTCCTTCTCTACCACACAAGTTTCTTCTAATAGTAGAGATGCCCCCAGAGCAGGGAGGACCTTGTTGGGGGCCAAGCTGGGAGACCTCTTTCTCCTGGAGTCCTCTTTCTGACTGGACAGTTGGGGAGGACATCTGTGAAGGGCTGTTTGGTCTCCAGTTCCTGAGCTCTGAGGAGGGGGTGTGACAGGGAAGAAGTTTCTGCTAAGATCTTAGGATGATAGGTATCAGTTCTCAGAGTCACCAGAGCAAAAGGCAAATTTTATGAGGAAACATTTAAAAACTTGTATTACAAATATTACAGCCTCTTTTTTGTGGCTGTCAGTTTATTGGAAGTTAATGGGGAGATTCTGGGGAAGGATTTATTTATTTATTTATTTAATGTTTATTTTTGAGGGGGGGAGGGGCAGAGAGAGAAGGGGCCAGAGGATCTGAAGTGGGCTTTGTGCTATCAGCACAGAGGGGCTCAAACTCACAAACTGTGAGATCATGACCTGAGCCGAAGTCTGACGCTCAACCGACTGAGCCACCCAGGCGCCCAAGGATTTATTTATTGAATGCCCTCTGTGAGGTGCCTGTCTCTCGCATCAAGAAGCCCAAGAGGGGGCTTCGTCAGAGCTTCTTGGGGAGATGTGTATGGGATCCCTGCACTGTGGGGTGGCAGACTGGCGCTTGACTCCCGCCCGAGAAACCACAGGGCTAGAGATGGCCAGCTGCTCAGTAGACAAACCAAAGGAGAGGCTGCTGTCTGAGATCAGCCTGAAGTTCCCGAGTCTTCTGGGAGAACGGATGCCCAAATGTATCCCATGGAACACAGCAGAGAGGGTCTGCTGTGAGTTGAATTTTGTTCCAAGACTCATAAGTGATAGCTGGTGTCTCTGAATCAGGGACAGGGCCACAGGGAAATAAATGCAGCCCCAGGTGGGCACAGGGGGCAAGGAAAGGACTCTGGAGGCTTGTCCCGCCTCTGGGCCTCTGTCCTCTCCCCGGACTGTGGAGCCTGGCATTCAGGGTGGTTCCATGCCCCAGGGAAGCCTTTCTTGATCCTGTCAATGCTCCTGGTGACTCTGTGCACAGCAGTCCTCTCTCTTGCACTGCATCGTAACTGGTCAATTGGCCATCTCTCCTCCAAGAGGGCGGGCGTGTTTTGTCCGCACAGCTCAGTTCAGCGAGGTGCAATTTTCTGGGTTCACGTAACATAAGGGTTGGCAAACTTTTTCTTAAAAGGCCAGAAAATAAATGCTTTCAACTTTGCAGAACCATACGGTCTCTGCTGCAACACTCCAATTCTGCTGCCGTGGTGTGAAAGCAGCCACAGACCAGACATAAACGAAGGAGTGTCCTTGTGTCCTCCAGTAACGCTTTATGTACAGAAATAGCCTGCGGGCCGGAGGCCTGTGGTTTGCCAGCCCTGGACCTGGGGAGTTTCTCATGGACGAAATCACGCGTGAGCAAAAGCGAAACTTGCGTTATGCTCACACCGTTCCCTAATATCCCAGTCATATGGGAACACATTTGTATTTTCAGAGTGAGCGTTAAGGCAGAGCGGACTGAATGATGGGGCTGTTATGAGTGAGCGGACTGGTGCCTGTAAAGCCCCACCAAGTCATCAACGGGCCCATGATCAATAGATGGTAGCGATCATTATTAGCTATGGTAGAGGTGGTTGTTGGGATCACACTGCATTCTGGATGTCATGTACTTAGAACAGGGCTTGAAACTTTGTAATTTTACCATTTTCATGAAATCTAAGACATACTTTTAAAAATTATGGTAAAATATACCAAAAATAAGATTTTCCATTGTAGTCATTTTTGAATGTACGGTCCAGTGGCACTTAGTGCCACACAACGTGTGCAACCATCAACCATCACCCCGAAAGGAAGCCCCGCATGTACTAAGCAGTCAGTCCCCAGTCCTCTCTCCTCCAGGCTCTGGAAGACATACTTTTATTTTTTTTTTTCCTTCACCTCTTCACATCTCTGAGACCAAGCTGTGCTTACAGTCACGTGTCTAACGATCACTCCTTCCCAGGTGGCAGTCCCACACTGGCGTGTCACTGAGTGCATGAGCATAAACTTGACCGTAGCTCTTCAGTAAAGTTTTGTGCATTCTTGGGTATTTTATTTAACTGCCATCCAAACCGCCTTCAAAGATGCTATGATTCAGCAGAGAAATGAAAAGTTGATGCGTGTGAAGAAAGATACGACATAGAGTGGCAGGGCATAAATCTGATTTTAATGGAGCAAATATTCATCATCAGAGGAATAACCACAGTCTGTGCTTCTTCCAAAGCAACTACCACGTGTGTTATGGGAGAGAAAAAGAAGATACCAGTGGATAAAGCTGTGCTACATTTCGTTACTGAGATATGTCTAAAAGATGGTCTGTCACATAGGAAGCAAGACAAGTGGAGCCCGGAGAAATTGCAAAATCCCTTGGAATAGATAATAAAAAAATTTCAAAGTAATGAGAAGTTGGTGTGACTGGCTTATGTGTCACATGGGACTATTATTAAGACATCATGTCTCAGTTTAATGGCAGTATTATTTTTCTTGATGGTACATAAAAAACAGTCTATCGTACAAGTAATGGCATCTTAAGATGATGATACGGTATTACTGTCATCACAGTGCATTGTTATTTCCATTTACTCATTTCCCCCACGAGACTGTCAATGTTTTGAAGAAAAGGAGTTTATCTTACCCACTGCCGGATTCTCAATGCCTTGTCTAGTGTCTAGCATGTTGTAGCATATGGAATGAACAAAACTCATGTGGGAGATGAAGCTCAAAGTAATTCATTAGTGTTAGCACCCAGCTTTCAGGTTGTGGTGAAAATTAAACAAAAAAACACCTTTAAAAAAATCCTGACTTGTCCTGCACTTGGCACAAAGGACATGCCACTTACTTGGTGGTTGTTTTGGTACCAAGTGGGATTGTGTTTGGTTAAACTGGTCGAACACCCAAAACAACAATGGTTGAAACAAGATGGAAATTGATTATTGTTTCAGATAAAGTGGGGAAGGTGGTGCAGCAATAAGACCAACAGGCCCGCAAGTTACTTTAGTCATGATGCTGTGCCATCCTTGAACGTGGTATCCACCCTTAAGGTCTAAAATGGCTGCTCGAGCTCCAGACATCGTGTTCGCATCCCGGCTGGTAGGAAGTAGGAAAGGAGGCCATAAAAATGAATACATATTCTTCCCCAAAGTCATAAATGCGACTCTGCTTATATTCCACCAGCTAGAACTTGACTACATTTAACCACATGGAAACTGGGGAACACAGGCTTTTGTCTAGGCAACTCTGCCACAACTGTTAAACTCCGTGGTGCTGATTATACGTGCAACACGGTAACTAGACTCGTTCTGTCGAAGTGACAGAAGGCTTTCAATCGGAAGTAGGGGGCGAGCCAGGCTGCGAAAGATGAGTAGGATTTAAATGAGCAAAAAGGATGGGTAAGGGCATTTCTAGCAGGAGAACGCCCAAACAAGGGCCCAAAGACAGGAAGGCACAAGATGTGCCTGTGGGTTAGTAGAGTATCCTTGGCCAAGCAGGGACTGGGTGTCAGGAGGGCTGGCTCGCTGGTTCCCAGCCCTGCGAGCAGGGGGCCAGTGCTGTGCTGACTGTAATCAGCATGGCGTTGCCTTGGTTTCCTCCTCGGTAAACCATTCACAGGGACCATCCTGTTGTGAGGATTCAATGAAATGCAGTAGGAGGAAGTCCTCTGTGAACTGTAAGATCCTATCCGCTTTAGATGTTCAAAAACAACAGCCACTGTCGTCATGACACAGGTTCAGCCTTGGAACAGGAGGAGGAATTTGCAATCCACACCCCCCTCCTCAGGCAGCTCCCACTTGCAGGCTCCTGGTACAGGTGGGAAATGTGAGTGGTGAGTGGAGGGCATGCAGGCACACAGGAGCCTTTAGTGGAGAGCAGACGAGGCACATAGATGCTCCCGGAAGGCAAGACAGTGACCGGGAGAATGCAGGGACAGTAGCCCTGGACTGTCCACTGCTCTCCCCCACCAAGGAGCACAGTGGATCAGTGTCCTGTGGCTAGCCAGGGGTCGAGTCTGGGTCCCCCAAGCCCATGTAGGCTCCTGGGTTGGAGGCCGGCTCTCTGGCAGGCCAGCCGCGGGGGCAGAGAGCCTCCTTCACATCCCTGCGGGAGCCCCCGTGGGAGAAGCCAGAGGCTAAAAAAGCCGAAGGTGAGGGGAGAGAGTGCAGGGTGGGGCTGGCCTTGGTCCAGGTTGGGCCTGGAGGTCTGACCAGGCTGCTGCCTCTCCACAGAGGGGCCAACTGTTAGTCTTTAGTCCTCTAAGGCTGTCATGACAGGATACCCTAGACTGGGTGGCTTGAACAACAGATATTTATTTCTCACAGCTCTGGGGGTTGAGAAGTCAAAGATCCAGATGTCAGCTGATTTCGTTCTTGGTCAGAGCCAGCCGCCTTCTTGCTGTGTCCTCACGTGGCAAACAGAGAGAGCTCTGATCTCTTCCTCTTCTTACAAGAACACTGATCCTGTTATGGGGGCCCACCTTCGTGACCTGACCTGAACCTCCCAAGGTCTCCAAAGTCCCAAGTCCCGAGGACTCCACATACTGTTGCTTTGGGGGTGAGGGCTTCAGTATAAGAAGGAACACAAACATCCAGTCCATAATAAGCACGCAACTGCTGTTGGAAACATGCCCTGGGCCCTGTGGGGTCCTGCTCTGTCCCCACGCTTGGCCGTGCCTCCTCGGCACGCATCATGGCTGGCATGTTTCTTCTCTGGCCTGATGGAGGAGTCAGGTGGGAGCTCGGAGCTGCTTCCTCCTGCTGATGCGCAGGGAGGGCCCGCCAGCACAGATGTCCTGGAGGGAGGGAGGCCGTGGCAGGGAGGTGGGCAGGTCTGCAGCCACATTCCAGGCCACCAGGGCTTCGTTACGCTGATGAAAACCAAACTGTGCCTTTTCTTTTCCTTTTTTTTTTTTTTTCTTCACGGGATTTCTGCAAAGTGGGTTACAAAGCCTGTAGTGATGAATGCAGAGGGCAGGGCCGGAGGGGAAGGAGAGTGAGAGAAACAGCCAAGGAGAAGCACCAACTGGGTCAGGGACACAGAGGGTAGAGCGGGAGAGGACAACGTGAAGACCCGGAGATGGGGACAAGCAAAGAAAGACACAGGAGGAGAGGGAGCCAGAGCGAGAGAGAAAACAGAGGACAAAGTGGCCAAGATCCTGAGGGATGCATGGGAAGATACAGAGGACCAGGGGGCAGCTGGGGATGGGGAAGAGGCCCCGAGGGAGGAGAGGACCTGGAGGATGGGAAGGCAGACAGAGGGCCCTTCCCCACCCCAGCCCAACCCAGGAGAGGGAGAGAGAGGAGCCAGGGGAATCCCACTCATGCTGTGGAGCTCACTGGGCATCAGGGTCTCTGCTTCGTCTGGCTTGGCTGCCCCTCTCTCTAGTTCAACTCCAGATTGGAGGTCAAAGCCTCGGGGGCCTCGCTGACAGGATGGCTGGTCAGATAGGTCCAGTGTGGCCAGGCCTGTGGGCTGGGGGTGGGGATGGTGACCTCTAGGAGCTGCTCTTAGTTCCAGGGCCTGCTGGACAGCAACAAGCTCTCATGGTGCTGGGAGGGAAAGGCAATCAAAATCAGGGGTTGAAGGCAGAAGTGAAGAAAGAAAGAAAATTACACCTGGGGCGCATGGGTGGCTCAGTCGGTTGAGCGTCCGGCTTCGGCTCAGGTCATGATCTCACGGTTTGTGAGTTCGAGCTCCGCATCGGGCTCTGTGCTGACAGCTCAGAGCCTGGAGCCTTTTTTGGATTCGTCCCTCTCTCTCTCTGCTCCTCCCCTACTCATGCTCTGTCTCTCTCTCTCTCTCTCAAAAATAAATAAACATTAAAAAGAAAGAGAAAGAAAGAAAGAAAGAAAGAAAGAAAGAAAGAAAATCACACATTCACATCATTAGCAATTAGTTGCCTTCCTTCTGAAGAGTATGGTCTTCCCAAACCAGGTGGTTGTGAATCATGCCCATCCCTAAAGCAAGTCCATGGCCAGACCCTTCTCTGAGAGCAAATCCCAGCAAGCTAGGGCCCCATCTAACCCTGGCAGGAAGAGAGGAGGCAGCTTTATTAGAAAAGAAGCTCCATTGGCCTCTGCCGGCACCCACTGGGGAGCCCCAGACTCTAGGAGCTTGGTTCAGGACCCAAGACCTGGCTCGGCCAGCGTGGCCATCAGGGCAGGGGACAGCCTGTGTGTGTGTGTGTGTGTGTGTGTGTGTTGAGTACAGGGAGCTAGCTATCAAGGATCTCAGACACCAGGGCAGGAAAACCCACCTAGGGAGCCAGAGGGTGTGGAAGGAGGGGAGACAACATCACATTCTCAGGCCTGGGGTGGGGGAGGCAGAAGAAGGGTAGGACTTGCCTCTTTCCCTCAGCTCAGGGCTCCCCATACATCCTCAGAAAGGTCAAGTGTCCAGACAAAGGGCATTGGCAGGTGCTCTGAGGAACAATGTACAAACAGCCCGTAGCACCTCCTCAGAAAGGATCACTTCATAAGGGGAAAGACAAGGGTGTTGAAAACAAAGAAGGCAATGAGAGAGACTAGAATTGCAAGAGGCATTCAAGATCTGCTGACCCACCTCTCAGTGCACAGAAAGGGGCAGGCACTTGCCCAAGGCCACACAGCCAGGCCGTCCGTTGTTTTTTTTGTTTTGTTTTGTTTATTTATTTGTTATTGAAGTATAGTTGACATGCAACGTTATATTAGTTTCAGGTGTACAACATAGTGATTCAACAACTACGTATTACTCAGTGCTTACCAGTCACAATGCAACATTATTATGATATTGTTGACTATATTCCCTGTATTATACTTTTCATCCCCTTGACTTACTTATTTTATAACTGGAAGTTTGTACTTCTTTTTTTTTCAAAGTAGTCTCCATGCCCAACGTGGGTCTTGAACTCATGATCTTGAGATCAAGAGTCGCATGCTCTACCGACTGAGCCAGCCAGGTGACCCTGGAAGTTGGTACTTCTTCATCCCCTTCACCTGTTCCCGCAACCCCATGCTCTCTGGCAACCGCCAGTTTGTTCTCCATATTTATGAGTCTGTTTCTATTTTTTGTTTGTGTGTTTCTTCATTTGTTTTGTTTTTTGGATTCCACATATAAGTGAAATCAGATGGTACTTGTCTTTCTCTCTCTGACTTATTTCACTTAGCACAATACCCTCTAGGTTCAACCATCTTGTTACAAATGGCAAAATTTCATTCTTTTTTATTTTTATTTATTTATTTATTTATTTATTTTTGAGAGAGAGAGAGAGAGAGAGAGAGCGAGCGCTTGCATGAGTGGGGGAGGGGCAGAGAGAGAGGGAGCCACAGAATCCAAAGCAGGCTCCAGGCTCTGAGCTGCCTGCACAGAGGCTCGGGGCTCGAGCTCATGAACCATGAGATCATGACCTGAGCTGAAGTCAGACGCTTAACGGACTGAGCCACCCAGGTGCCTCCAAATTTCATTGTTTTTAATGGCTAACATTTGATCGTATATATATATATACCATATTTTCTTCAGCCTTCTTTTGTTGTTCTGCTCCCAACCCTTCCACAGTGTCCTGCGTCTGACTTGCCTGCATCCTTCAGGTCTTATCTCAGTGGGGCTCCCAAAGCCCCGTGATATAGATAGGAGTATTCCCATTTTACCAGTAGGGAAACTGAGGCTCTGTGGCTGAGTTGCCATAGGGCTCGTCCAAGGCCTGGTTGAGGCCTGGGTTCCCGGCTCAGGGCTGTCCTTCTGTGCTATGACCAGGCAGCCCATCTTCTGCAGTGGGGGTGGCCTGCACCATGCTGACTGCTAGGCCACCCTCCCCACCTTTCTGCTCAATCTTGCCTGTCGGGACCTGTTTGGGCAGAGAAGGTGGTCACCTGAGTGGAGCTCTCATTCTGTGGCCCTTGCTAGACTGGTCCATCCCAGTCTGAGGGTTTCGTGTCTTTGATGAAGCCTTGTTTTCCTGGGGCTGCTTGTTTAAACGTATGCCCCCTTCTTTGTCCTCTGCCCAGGCCACCTCTGTTCCTCAGTGTGGGTGCATGTGTCAGCCACTGCCCTGGGCAGGAGGCTGTGGGACGGCCACAGCACAGTGACACATGGTTTGATGTGGGATAGGAATATTTTAAATCTGAGTTATCCTTCAGAGACTGGAACATGTGGTTTCCAGAAGCCCAAGGGCACTGGTTCCCTGAAGAGGGGGAGGGGAAGTGAGGAGAAAGTGTGGAAAGGGTAGGGGGTGGGGTGGGGACCAGACCGACCTAGCACAACTCCAACCTACTGAGTGCAGGCCTGGGAAGGACGCGCTGCCTGTCGACAAGCGTGGGTCGATTCCTCTAGACCCTGGAAAACACCGCCCCCACCCCCACCCCCCCGCCCCGCCCTGCCTCCGGCCCTCTTGGGACCCCTGCTCCCAGCACGTTTCCTGCAGCATCAGCAACATGTTTCTATTTTTTCCCAGTCTCCCTGGTGCGGCTCATTCCACCCCACCAGAGTGAGCCTGTGTGCCAAATGCTTCGCCCCTCTCTCTTAAGAGAGTGTGTGAGGACTGGCAGTCACATTTTCCTGCCCCCTGTGCCCCAGGCAGGCGGAGCCTGGGCAGACAGGACAGCAGGGCTCCAAACTCATCAACCAACTGCAGCCTGTTGGGGTTGGGTCCAGTGGGTGCAGGTCGTCTCCTGCATGTGACCAGCTGGGCCAGGCCTTGGCCGGGGAGCAACCTCCGCCCCCGCTTGAGAGGGAGGAGGCCCCAGGGGAGTGGCCAAAGGTGGCCAGAGAACAACCAGAGGAGGAGAGAGACAATGTGGATGGCTGCCCTCGCCTGTGACGCAGGCTCTTTAGTTTGCTGGGAAGAGATGGATGGAGATGCCCTGAGTTCTGAGGCGTGGGAAGGGGAAGGGCTCTGCAACCAATGGCTTCCAGACTGGGCCAGAGAGCCATCTTCCCCAGGAGCCTACGTGAGACTCAGCAGCCTTAGGGAACCTCTTCCCAAAAAGCTGTGTGATTGGCCAGCTAGCCACCATCCTGTACAGAGTCCCCCAACTAGGTCCCTGGACTGGGCAGAATCTCTGGGTGAGCCATTGGCACAGAGGCCAGCCTCCCTCCCACCAGCCTGGGCATGGTGGCCTTTGGCTGCAGTCCCCATCCCTGGGCCAATCTGTGCAGCAGGTTGAGGAAGTGGTTTTACTGAACTTCATGCAGAAGGAACTGTTGGTGGCCATTTTCCCCCAAGGAGCTCTGAGAGAGCCAGGTACCTAGAGTGTCTGGAGTGACCCCCCAGTCATTAGTACCTCGAGGCAGGGTTCCTTCATTTACTCAGCAAGCATTTATTGAGTGCCTCCTGTGTACCAGGCTGGGGATATAGAATCCCAACCCACATGGTGCTTTAAGAGGCAGGTGGGGAAGCACAGAAGTAAGCCATGATCACAATCAAAGGTGACATACTACACTGACAGGGAAGGATAGGGTGTCTGGGTGCTCACTCAGTTTGGGGGGATCAAGGAAGCTCTTCATGGAACATGGACACCTAATTGATGCCTGAAGATGTTAAAGTGAGTGGTGGGGGGTGGAGGATAGGGATGAGATTTCCGGGTTGAGGTGGCAGTGGGGGCGAAGGCAAGAGTAATGATGGTACTTTCCAGAAGTGAGTCCCAGAGCAGGTGGTGGAGGAGGAAAGGGCTGCAGAGCTAAACAGAAGCCACACTCACAAGGACCTTGCATGTCTTAATTTGTATACCTTTCTTGAATCTTCAGCCAGAATTTTTCTCAGCCTCTAACTCCAGCAGGAAACCCAGTGGGAGATAGTGATTTCCTGCCCTCGGAGAGAAGAAAACAAAACTCCAGCAATTTCTGTCTAACCCCAGAATGTTAAAAGTTGACTCATGCTTGTTGGGGTAGCACAGATGATGGCAGTTTTCTAAAAACAGTACTTATTGCTTTTCTATTTATAAAGGTAATGCATGCTCGGTGTGGAAAAGTATAAAGAAATAAAAGCACATATAATCCCTTCATGAGAGATAATCAACATCAACATTTTGCAATTTTCCTTCCAGTCTTTTTTTTTTTTTAACTGTACTTTTTGTTTTTGGTTACATGGTTGAGGTAAAACTATATATCAATTTTCTTATCTGCTTTGTACCCTTGATATAACATAAGTATGTTCCCTTATTATTAAACATTCTTTTTTTTTGGTGCACCTAGGTGGCTCAATCAGTTGAGTGTCTGACTTCGGCTCAGGGCATGATCTCATGGCTTGGCTTGTGAGTTCGAGCCCCACATCAGGTTCTGCGCTGACAGCTCAGAGCCTGGAGCCTGCTTCAGATTCTGTGTCTCCCTCTCTCTCTGCCCCTCCCCTGCTCACGCACTGTCTCTCTCAAAAATAAATTAACATTAAAAAAAATTTTTTTTAATTCTTTGTTTTTAAGGCCACATCATGTGGTCTCTCTTGAGTTCCTCTGCTGACTCCAGGCCTTTGTATCTTCGAGAAAAGTGGAGCCTGAGCCAGCCAATCATCAAAATCACCTGGGGAACTTGGGGACCAGCCAGGCTTCTGGCATCAGAATCTAGCACTTGAGACTGGAGAATCTGCAAGTTTAAAAAGCCCCTCAGGATGCCCTGAAACCACCGAGGACCAGCAGGTCGGTCAACCTGTCGCGAAGCCCTCCAGGCCACACGGCACCTGCAGAACTCCCAGGAACCCACAGAGTTTGAGACGTCTCATTTTCAGTCAGACAAAATTATGTCCATTGTCAGGAAAACACAGATAATGCTCTTGGAACCAGGTTCTGGCATACTGTAGGTGCTCAAAAAAAAAAAAAAAGTAAGTAACTGCTGTTGTTGGAATCCCAGGTAGAAGCCTTTGTGCTGTTCCCCAGTAGACAGACACTCTTTGTTTCCACACCCACCCCTGGGAAGGGCTTCACCGCCACCTCAGGACCCTGCTGTCTTCAACCTCCTTGGTATCACATACAGAATTGATGCTCCCTTCTCAGTAGCATAGCTATTATATGGCAGTCATTAAAAAAAGTAAGAACACCTTGCCATGAGACAGAATGTTATATATTCAGGACTATCCCAGAAAAACTGAGGCTCATGTCCATAGATGACCAGGAAGGCCCTGAAGGGTGGCGGGGTGGGGAGGATTCTAAGCACATCATGAGGGGCTGTCAGGACCCCACTTCCCATCCAACTGAGGAGGAGGCAAGACAGCAGGAAGAAAACAAGGGAAATTGGCCTTTATGGAGAGCCTGCTCCAAATGCAGTGTGGTTGTCACCTGTACCAACTGTCACTGGTTGCTGATAAGCCTAGAAACTGAGAACAAACACAACTTTCTAGGGAAGTTTGATGTTGCCACAATATTCAAGTGTGTGATCATTTTTTCTAGTAATTCCCTTTTTTGCTGTCTATTACAAAACCACTGGTCTGTGGCCAATTGAAAATTTGCAAAATTGGTCCTTCACAGAAAGCTTGAGGCACTGGTCTAGAAACTGATGTGTGGCATCTTATTTAATCCTCAAACAACTTCTGCAGGGGCTTGAATGAGGGGGTCCTTTCTCCCCCCCTGCTGTAAGCTAACATCCATCCCAGTGCTCCCCAGCTAAGCGTCAGCGGGAGGAGGGTGGTTCTGTTCCCGATCACCTGTCCCAACCCAATCACGAGGCGGGACCAAGACTCTTGAAAAAGACCCCACAGAGAGTCTGGGGGCTCTCAATTTCCCCAGGAGATGGGGGCATCCCACCTCAGGGTGGAATGACACAGGGGGGTACCTTCCCGAGGCCTCCCAGGGAGGAAATTGCCCAGCTAGCATCTGCCCTCCATTTGGCATCATGGGAGCTTTCCCTCCCATCCAAGCCAGGTCCCGCTGTGGCAGCTGCTGTCCTGAGCTTGCCATCAACTAATTGTCAAGCCCCTGCCATATACTGAGGCGCGTACTAGCTGCGCTGGGGGTTCCAAATGATGATATTTTTGGTAAGCACTTACTCTGATTAACTCATTTAATTTTCACGACAACCACATGGGAGAGGTCCTATTTTTACCTTCATTGCACAGGAGATTCTCAAGGAGGTTAAGGGACAGGCTTAAAATCACACAGCTAGTAAGTGGCAGGCCTGGGGTTGTCTCAAGGCTGCCCTACTCTAGGCCCTGAGCTCTTAACTTCAGTGCGATGCCACAGTCCTGCCCTGGAGGGGTTTGCAGTCCAGTGGGGTCCGTGAGAGCCCTGAAGAATCCTAGCGGAGTCAGATTGTCCTGACTTATGGCCCAGGAACCTAGAGGAATGAGGGATGCTGGGGTGGAGGCCATGGAGGGACTTTGGGGAGGGAGGCAGCCATTCTTAAGGCCCTGCTCCTCGGCTCCCCCATGCTCCCCTGGGAGCACACTCATATCCTGTGTCCTTGCCCCCTCCCTCCCCAGACATGATCTCACTCCTCCTCACCCCTGGAGGCCCCAGAAAAGAGACTATTGTTTCCTCCCACACACGGGAACTTGGAGACCCGCAAGCCTCCTCTCCCCGTTAGGGCAGCCCCAGTTCCCGCAGTGCAGTAATGGACCCCAAGGTCCTCAGCCCCTCTTGATACAGCACTCCCTCCCTAGTTTATCCCATAAGCTCTTTGCCTCCAAACCATATTTTTTGTACTTTTCCGCCTTTGAGAAGGCTATGAAGTAGGAATCCCAGGCTCTGCTGGGAGTCTTTCTGCCTTCCCACCCTGGCATCCTCTGTACCCTCTGCTCTGTGGAGAGGTGAGAGGCAGCGTAGGGCAGAGTGGGACCAAGGCAGCTGGCATCAGGAGGTCCAAACTAGTATCTGGTTGCCTTAATCTCTCAGTGGTCAGTCATTTAAACCCTCAGCACTCTCATCCTAGAAAATCAGGGTGCTTGTGAGGATTAAACGGGAAATTGCTGTGGAAGCTCACTACCAGTTCTAAGTGACTCTACCTGGTTGGGCTTCCCTTCCAGCTCCCGGCTTATTTAAGCCTTGC
Source organism: Neofelis nebulosa (assembly GCF_028018385.1). Taxonomy (NCBI): domain Eukaryota; kingdom Metazoa; phylum Chordata; class Mammalia; order Carnivora; family Felidae; genus Neofelis; species Neofelis nebulosa. The sequence goes on from NC_080790.1 coordinate 74,430,090, forward strand.
CCAGCCTTTAAAGCTAGCCTCAAGCCCACTACCTCCAGGAAGTCCTCCCTAAGTACACCTGTGTGGTCCAAGTCTTTGGCCTGAAGGCGTCATCATCCTGTGTTCCTGCAGCCCTAGAGAGACACGTGAACGGCAGGCGTCACTCTGAGGACCACGTGTTGGCATCTGTCATGCTGCCTGTGCTGAGCCAGAGCCAGGGCAAGCTCAAGTCTGCTCTACTCTGCAGGACTTCTGGGTCTTAGGACTTCTCGTCTTCTGACCGTTTTTACTGGGGCAGCCAGATCTGAGGGCTCTCTTAACCCAGGGAGGTGGTTTAGAGCGAGATTTTTGTGATCCTCACTAGACTGGTAAGGACAGTGAGGCTAGGAAAGCCCAAGACCCGGCTAAGGTCACAGGATTGGGTAGTCAATTGCAGAGTCAGGGTTCAAACCGGAATTTCTAATGCTTTCTACATTCCCTGGGTGTCACCGTTGCTCAGGGCCCAAATAAAGCCAAACCAAGCACTAGAAGCATGTGCATTTGGGGCCCATATGACCTCTTGAGTGGGATTTTGCTATTTCTTTGCTTCCCCCTGCTCCCGCCTCCTGGCATTCCTCCAGAAGCCAACCCTCAATGCCGCGGGGAGCCAGCCCGGGCCTGGGCAAGGTGGCAGAGATGGTTCCAGCCCGGGAGCCCTAGACCAGGCCTTGCACACAACAGGAATCAGGATCCCCCAAGGCCGCGAGCGGGTCCTTGCTCTCTGCAGCACAGACAGTCCTGGTTCTGAAGAGCCCCAGAGGCCAGGAGAGGGTTTTAAATAGCCAGTGACAAGCCCCTTGTGAGGCTCGGTTTAAATTAGTTGTCGGCGCTTGATTGAATCAGGTTTAATTGTTGGTTGGCGCTGAAATGATGAACGAGGTATGGCTTTAAATAGGAACCATAAGTGTTTCAAACTCACCCTGAGCAGGATCTCCAAGTACAGAGCTGCTCTCCTCCTGTTCCAAGGGCTCCTGGGGGAGGGGAGGCGACCGAGAAGGTGAACTGAGCTGGGCTGGCCTGCACTGCTTCTCCTGTTCACTGGTGGTTTATTATCCCAGCAGAGAAATCCAAGAAAAGCCTGATGGGGGCTCTGGGAGATGAGGTCTTGTGATTCAATCGACCACCCCATCAATCACTTTCCTCCCTGCCCTTTGACTAGGCTTGCTTATTTGCATCTGTGCCTTTGTAGCTGTCCCCAGACCAGTCTTCCTAGCCTTGACGGAGGAAGAGGGGGGCCCAGCCGGGCGGACATCTCTACCATGCGTGGGAGCCAGAAGTCCGGCATTCAGGCCTTACTTTGCCCCTCGGAGCTCTCTCAGCCTGTTTCCACATCTGTAGAGTAAGACGAAGCTCGCCCTACCTACCTCCATCTAGAAGTTGTTGTGGGATCAAGGGGCTAATGTGGAGAAAGAGCCCTGAAAACTGTCATCTGTGCCCTTAATGCTGGAGAATCTGGCCCTGGGCCGCCAAGCTGGGCTGTATGGCAGGTGGAGCATGCGGGTGGGGAGAGGGGACACTCGGTTTGCCCCTACAGTCCAAGGGCTCTTCCCACCCACAGGGCACCACCCACTCAGTGCTTTGGTGTCTTCCTCACCGTTGCCAGGCGTTTCCAGTTCTTTGGGCCAAGGTCCCCGTGTACCTCTCTCACTTGGGGCCCGACTGGTAGGCTCACCTGGCTACACCTGTCACCCTCAGCCTCCTCTAACTTCCACCTGGAGCCAAGTTCCACCTCAAAGGAGCCTCACAGAGCCAGAGTTCTGACTGCCAGTGTCCTTGGGTGGGCATCCATATCATACCCACAGCCACACCAGTCCTAGAACAAGAACAGGGCTGACCAAGAGTCCTCTGGGCCCATCTTCCCATCTCTGAAGAACAGGTAAGGCTAAGGGCAGAGACCTGGATTTCCTCCCTTTGCCTGAAATTAGATTGAGGACATCTGGGGCCCGTGGGAGCAAGTGACAGGGAGGCAGTTTTTAGTTCAACCCTGGAAAGGCTCTCACAGGGAATACTAGCAGAGCTCAGACATTGCCTGGACAAAATTTCTGTGGGGAGTGTTGCAGAAGGGACACCTCCTGGGCTGGGGCAGACCGAGCAATGTCAGAGCTGGAAGGCCACAACCTGCTTCGACCCTGACCTCCTTCCTTCAGGAGCTCAAACCAATGGTCTCCTAGTCTCCCTGAGCCACAGGCCCTGTGTTTGTGAAAACAGGAAAGTGAGGCCTTCCTAAAAGAGGGTGGTGTGAGGATTGGGAAATACAAGCTAACAGATGCAAAAGCACTCCTGGCTTGGCCCTGGGTTGGCTTTCGAAAAACCGCTATGAACCTAAGCCAGTGGGGGCTCGGCCCGGAGGACAGTGACAATCCCTTCCAACTCTGGGTGTCTACTAATCGGTACGCTGGCCACAGGCACCTGACTACCCAGGGGCAGAAGCCGCCAGACCAAGTGCCCACAGCATTGAGAAGGGATCTGCTAAGAGTGGGCAGGTACCACAGCGCCTCACCCTGGGACCGATGTCCTTCTGAAGGGGACAATGGAGAGGATGGGAAAGAAAGCCCTATCTCATGTCCTTCTCCGAGCTACGTGTGATGGCTGTAACTGTGCTGTGGATGTGCTGGGAGGGCAGCAGGGACTGATGGGGCCTGAGCCACATTCTCTAGGTCCTCTTCCCACAGAGGCGTCCAGGGGGCGGAATCGGGCCCTCTTCACCGTGCCAAAATAAACTTGCATTGTTTCCAGCAACACAAGAGGCCTCAGTGAAGCAGCTTTTGCCAAACCCTATAAGGAAGCCAGAGAAGGGAGGGGAGCCTGGAATGAGACATGCCCCCTCTCCCACCCACCTCCCCAGCTTTCTTTTGACTTCCATAAAACTCCATGTAGGCAAGCCCTAAGGCAAATACCCATGGGCGCTGTGGGAATCTGGAGTTTTAGGGAAAAAAGAAGGGACTGGAACTCCCATTTGTTGAATGTTTACTATGTGCTACTTATTTTGCTTATAAAGACAGTCATGTTAATGAGCTGGGGGTGCACACAGACCTGGGTTCACATTCTGACCCTGTCATTTTGCTATGTGATCTGGGAGAGGGAATGGCTCTTTGCTTGTTTCTTCATAGGTGAAATGGAGCTCCTAAGAGTACACTTCAGAGCGTCATATTAAAGATTAACTCAGAAAAAAAAAAAAAAAAAGGTTAGAGAGGGAGGGAGCCAAAACATAAGAGACTCTTAAAAACTGAGAACAAACTGAGGGTTGATGGGGGGTGGGAGAGAGGGGAGGGTGGGTGATGGGTATTGGGGAGGGCACCTTTTGGGAAGAGCACTGGGTGTGGTATGGAAACCAATTTGACAACACATTTCATATTAAAAAAAACAAATTCAAATAAACTATACTAGATAAAACACTATTTAAAAAAAGGATTAACTCAGGTAACATGCTTAGTTAGCATAATGCACAGCACATAAAATGCACTCAATATGTTAGTTGTCATTATTATTAAATAGTTGCTATTAGTAATAATAATATTATTTTCAAACTTCGTGACAATACTGAGAGGTAAGTGCTGTAGGTAACTATTTCAAGTATGGAAACTGAGGCTTGAGAGGGATCAAGGCACCTTTTCAGGGCCTGACTCAGGATTCAAACCCAGGTCTACCTGGCTCTAAGGCCCACACTTGTCATGTCTGCATCTGAGATGGGGGCCCAACTGAGTATCCTGATACAGATGCCAGGTTGCTCTGAGGCTGGGAATCCAGAAAGCAACCAAAACAGAGCCTGCCGGGCATCATTGTCATGGTCCAACTACTCCCTAGACTTCATAGGCTTGGCCACCATCATCCAGCTGGGCTTGGCTGACCACCAAAGCCCAGGGTTGCCCTTGCCAGGCCCCAGGGCTCCTCTGTCCCTGGACCATCGATCTGAAGTGAGTGTCTGCACAGCTGGACCCCAGGCTGCCCAGTTGGTTTCCCATTCCTGCACGGACAGCTTACTGCAGTTGATCCAAAGCAGGCTGGGATTTAAATGCTGGCTCTGTCACTCATTAGCTGGGTGACACTGGGCTTGTTACTTGGTCTCTCTGAGCTTCAATTTTCTCATCTGTAATGCTGGAGCAACGGCATCTAGCTTTCTGGGTCCCTGTGAGAATTACTTGAGACGATGGACATGACATAAGTGTCTGGAAGGTTAGTTCACCCCAGCTCCTGGCCTCCCCGTCTTGAGACAAATTCTCCCTGGGACCATGGGACTGTGGGGCCCCAGACCGGGACTGATTTTTCCTCCTTAGATAGGGATTCTCTGCGTGACATCCTTAATGAAAAACGAATAACTCATGTGTTCATTTCATTAAATGCTACCCCCACAAAAGTGTGGGCTTGTGCAATTCTCCAAAGACTGTCAACTGGAAGATATCTCGGAATTCCTCGTAAATCAAAAGGTTTCATTTTTCTGCCAAGACAGTCAATTTTCTCTGCCTTGAGTCAGGCAGAGGGGCGGTGCTGGGCTGGGATCCGAGTCAACAGACCTGCCTGCTGGTCCGGACTCTGCCAATGATCAACGCAGGACAGGAGCAAACCGCTTCTTTTGCATTGAGACTCTGAAGTCTTGGTTTCCTCCTCTGAAAAATGGGTGGTGTGTGCGTGTTGGGGTGGCCTGCTGCTAGATGGTCTTCTGTCTCTTCCTCCAGTTCTAAAATTCTGGAACTTGATCTCTTCTTCTGCCTCTGCTTCTCTCTACCCTCCAGACTCCACCTCTCCAGCCCCCTTCCTGCTCTCCTTCTCCCCTTGCCCTGTCCTGTCTACCTTTCCTGTCAATCAGACCAGATCAGCCCAGGGCAGGGACTGGAGAAAAAAACGTCTATGCATTCCTGGCAGACGATAATCTTCTAATGCCCTTATTGCAAAAGCAGCCCTTCTTTGGGGTGAAAAGAAGGGCAGCCAAGATCTGTGTTTCTATTATGGGGTCCAGAAAGGGGGGCATTTGCTCTTGGCGCTAAGGATGGATACATTTAGGAGTAAGAGGTGGCCCCTTCTCTAAATGCGGCTTTGGGAAGGGGTCCTGGGCCAGCCCAAGGGGGCTTCGTGGTTGCCTGGTGGGGCAGATTCCAGGCCACCCAGAGGGGTCTGTGGCCTGCAGGGCAGTGGGGTGGAGAGTATGCAGGGCAAAGGACCCCGAGGGAATTCAGCCGCCTAAGAACTGCAGTCTGAGCTGGTCTCTTGGGGAGGATAGGGGAGAATAGCTAATGTATTTGGGTTTCTTCACCACTGAGTTCATCTGATTGACAGAGGGAGATAGAAATAGAGGCCTGGAAAGATTGCCCAGCGCAGGGGTTGGGCAGGAGAAGGAGAGCCAGAGAGAGACGGAGGGCCAAAGAGGGAAGCAAAGAAGGGAAAGAGGAAGAGAGAAAAGAGAGAAGGGAAGGAGAGAGGAAAGCAGGCAAGAAGGAAGGAAAAAGGAAGGAAAGAGAGTGAGGAAGGAAAATGTTTCCCAGACCATGTCATCTGAGTGCCACCAATCCTCCAAGATTGAGGGGCGGGGCAGGCATGCTGAGGGTCCAGCCCCGTGCGGGGCGACTTTCCCACCATCCCTCTCCTGGGGCTTTGCTGTGCCCACTGCTCCATGGCCTCCCCAGCAGAAGCCACTTCTGAGCCTCCTCATTGCCTCACTCTGGCAGCCCTATTTACCTAAAACACAAAGTCAGCAATTGCCCTGGAGCTGCGCAAGGATGTAGCGGGCCCTGTGTGGCTGGCAAGTCCCAGAAGCGAGTCCTAGCAGCACAATTAGACGGGCACAGAACCGAGTACTCAAAATACAGCACGCACTGTCCCACTCACTAGATCACTAAATATGCTTTCGCCTCTGTTTTTACCATACTAGCACATGTACACGTATAAACCCACTCCATTCACCATGTTTGGCTTTAAACATCTCTTTACTAGTTCTGAAAATAAAATCCACTGAAAGACCTGCAACCATTAAGAGCCCTGTCTGTCCATCTATCCATCCATCCATCCATCCATCCATCCATCCATGTAGAGTCTGCCCTTTCAAGGGACTTTTATTATTTATTTATTTATTTATTTATTTAAAGTTTATTTATTTTGAGAGAGAAAGAGAGAGAAAGCATGAGTCAGGGAGGAACAGAGAGAGAAGGACAGAGAGAGAATCCCAAGCTCTGTCAGCACAGAGCCAATGCAGGGCTCGAACTCATGAACCATGACATCATGACTTGAGCCGAAGTCGGACGCTTAACCAACTGAGCCTCCCAGCCACCTCTCAAGGGACTTTTAATTGAGTATCCACAGTATGCCAGGCAGTTGGCTTTACTAGGTCAACCACAAAAACAGGCCTTGCCCTCAAGGGGTACACTTTCTGTTGGGTAAACACATAAATAATTTATTATTATATATATTATAAGTGGAATAATAAGAATGTTACCAATTGTTATCTGGTAAAAACAAAACAAGACAAATCAACTGTGCCAGGCAACTGTAACACATAATCTGTAATGTGGACCCTGACTTCCAGAACAGAGGTGCCCTGCTCTCTGCCACCCACCTGTGGACAGATGACCTGTCTGGCTAGTGTGTCCTGATTCAGAGCTGGCATCTACTTTTTTAAAGAAAATATTGTTTTTTAAATGCATAAAACTGGGGCGCCCGGATGGCTCAGTTGGTTAAGTGTCCGACTTTGGCTCAGATCATGATCTTGCGATTCATGAGTTCAAGCCTCATATTGGGCTCTGTGCTGACAGCTTAGAGCCTGGATCCTGCTTTGGATTCTGTGTCTCCCTCTCTCTTTGCCCCTCCCCTGCTTGTGCTCGGTCTTTCTCTTGCTCTCAAAAATAAAATAAAACATTAAAACAAATAAATGCATAAGACCTATAAAGCAAATATCTTTGTAACCACCCATGAGATCAAGAAATAGACTAGAACATCTCCAGTACCTGTGAAGTGCCCCAACTCCACACCTCTCCCAATCAAATCTCCTCCTCTTCTCCCCAGAGGTAACACTATCCTGACTTTTCTGGTCATCATTACCTTTCTATATGGTTTTATCCTCTGTGTATGTACCCTAAAAATCTTAGAGTGAACTGTAGGAGACTAAATGGTTGGATAACAGCAATTTTATACAGTTTAAGCTAATGGTTAATTTACCTTTAGGTTTGGCAAGTAAGTACTTACTGTATGCATTCTTTTTTTTTAATTGAGGTATAATTGACTTTGTGTAACCTGCCGTGCTTTCCTATCCTAGAATGTGAGTATAATAAGGCATAATTTTAAATGTTTATTTATTTTTGAGAGAGAGTGTGAGTCGGGGAGAGATGGTGGCTGGGGGCAGGGGGGGTTGGGGGCACAGAGGATCCAAAGCAGGCTCTATGCTGAGAGCCTGATGCTGTGCTCGAACTCATAAATCATGAGAGCATAACCTGAGCCACAATTGGATGCTTAACCAACTGAGCCACCCAAGTGCCCCAAAGCCTTTCATTTCATCTGCCTCTCCAAGTGCAATGTCCATGGCCATGTTGGAGTGATCTGTAAAGACACCACAAGGTACTTTCTCCTCCTTTATAACACATTTTCCTATCACTCTTTTGCTCCAGCATTTTTTTAAAGTCTGTTTTTCTTTCTCACTGCTCTGTAACCCTACCTCTATGTTATATCAAGTATCCCTATATGTGTTGATCTGTTCATGAGCTCTCTATTCTGTTTCAGTGATCTATTTCTCTATGCCTGTGCCAATGACACATTGTCGTAATTACTATGACCTTATGGTAAGTAATAATCCCTGATAGGACAATTCCTTCACTTTGTTTTTCTTATTTCACTCTCATATGAATTTTACAATAAGTTTACCAAATCCTACATGCAATAACGTGTTGGGATTTTGATTGGAATGCTTTGAATCCACATATAAATTTGTGGAAAATGACATCTTTACAATGCTGACCTATCTATCCACGAATATATTATACCTCTGCGTTTTTTAGAGTATCCTTTAGTGTCCCTCAATAAAGTTTAATAATTTTTTTTTATAGAAGTCTAACATACAGGCCACTGGAGCCCTGTGTTGCTGCCATGTCTTTTGGGGCCAGTGTGAATGTCCTGCAATGCCTCATGGAGCAGCTCAAGCTGGATGCCAGTGTGGAGAGTATCAAGGTCTCACAGGCACCTGCAGAGCTTCAACAGTACTGCACATAAAATGCCTGCAAGGATGCCCTGCTGGTAGGTGTTCCAGCTGAAAGCAACACTTTCTGGGAGCCCAGATCCTGTGCTTTATTCTAAAGGCTGGGAAGAAGTTTCCTGAGGAATGCTTTTAAGCATAAAGTGATGGATGACTGCTTCTAAGTCTCAAGAAAACACTTTTTTTCCAGCCAAATGACTCTTAGATATTTCAGGCCTGTCCTGTGGCCTGGTCCTATAGCCAAAATTCTACAGAAATTGATGAGTTTCTACTCGGATAAGAGAACTGAGTGAAAGAATGGACTTTAGATAATAATTGCCTGATTCTTTTGGTAAAGTGCTTCTATATTTAAGACAAACAAAAATGTTACCACCAAATATACTTTTTTCATGAGCAAATTACTAGTGTTTCTATATCTGGAATATCATGTTTGTTTTATTGACTAGATGTTTACAGTTTGGGAAGGAAAACATTTTTGTTAAAAAATTTGTATTTTGTTAATTTGTTGTTCCTAAGATTTTTATACCATAACAAAACTTGTTATTTTCTCATGAATTTAACAGTTTCTAAATGAGGACAAGCAAGTATAAAACTGGGAGAAGAATAAGTTTTATTGATCAAATGATGTCTTGATTTTTCTAAATGAGAAGATTATTTTATTTGTAACACTAAACATGGGAGCTGTTTCTTAGCAAACATATTTGTAAAGATTCGGTCTTTATCTTAAGTTCCTCTACTTTATAGTCGTGGTTGTATCTTAAAAAAAGGTACATCATTTCATGTCTTAAAAAATGTTTACATGTGATCTTCTGAACATTGCAAATGATTAAAAACAAAATAATGGAAAACACTACAACCTAAATTCTTAATGTCACAAGTGTTTTACTTTGATGATGTGCTTTGATTTAATTTGGGACACTTAAAAAATTTTTTTTTAACATTTTTATTTTTGAGAGAGAGGGAGACAGAGAGACAGAGAGAGAGAAAGAGCATGACTCGGGGAGGGGAAGAGAGAGAGGGAGGCACAGAATCTGAAACAGGCTCCAAGCTCTGACCTGTCAGCACAGAGCCCAACACAGGGCTGGAACCCACCGCCAACCACGAGATCATGACGTGAGACGAAGTCAGACGCTCAACTGACTGAGCCATCCAGGTGCCCCAATTTGGGACACCTTTAAAAGATACTTTGTGTTTGTAGTAATCTTTAATGAGCTTGGAAATAAAATTCTGCTTAATCATTTTCTAAGAAAAAAGTATAACATAAATTTTGTTAGACTCATTCATAAATCCCTCATTTTTGTTGCAAATGTATATGATCACTTTTTAAAAAGTTCATTTTCTCACATTAGTTGTTCATGTATTGAAAAAAACTCATTGTTGGTATGTTAATTTTATACCCAGCAATCCTGCAAAACTTTCTTACTAGGTCTAATAATATTAGTAGACTCTTGGATTTTTATTCACATAATAGTATTTGTATACATTTAAAGTTTTGTTTCTCTATTTCTCAATCTTAGCCTTACATTGTTTTTTTTTTTCTCTTTATTTAAATGGGAAGGACTTCCAGCACAATGTTGATAGAAGTAGTGATAGTGACTATCCTTGTCTTTGTCTTATTTTCTATCTCAAAGGCAGTGGTTGGACAGGATGAACTCTTGAGTGCCTTCCAATGTGAAGATCTTGATTCTCCCTATGATCATATTCTTTCTGGATAAGACAGCTACTAAGACTTCTGGAGTCTTTCTCTTGGTCCAGAGTAAAAGTCATAATTTGTATCCAGACCTTTAATAGTTGCATATGTCCAGCCTGAGTGTAGAAGATCCTAGAATTTGATCTCGTATTCTCCAACTTTTCACACTTGTTGAGTCATTTCCTCCCAAAAGTCAGTTCCGCCCCAAACTCTCAAACTATTTCTGGTTCACATTTTGAATCATGACTAGTATTCAAAAAAACTATGATGGTTGTGCCCATCTTCCTTTTTTAAAACTCTCCCTGATGTCCTTCAAGGAGGGAGAGGAGGAGAGTGACTTTGCTCCCCAGTCTAAACCCTGCCTGAAAGACCAGTCATGCTACATTGTGCTATCTTCTCTGGGGTGTCTAAGCTACATCCAGTGGTAAGAACACCAGGTATAGCATAACTGGACTCACCTGATTAGCCCTCTTTCATCAGAAGTGCCTAATATTCTAGTCTACTTTTATGAAGGTGATAAAACAAACAGCTATTGGAAGAAGGCTTGTAAAATAAGCATTGAAGACTAGTGTTCACCAGGTTGTTCAATCTTTCTTGTATAGAAAGGAGGCATAGAATATAGTTGACCTTTGAACAATATACAGGTTAGGGGTGCCAACTCCCCATGCAGTCAAAAATTCACAAACAACTTTTGACTACCCCAAACTTAACTACTAATAGCCTACCATTGATTTAAGTCATACTGATAACATAAACAGTCAACTAATACATATTTTGTATGTTAAATGTAATATGTACTGTATTCTTGCAATAAAGTAAGCTAAAGAAAAGAAAATATTATTAAGAAAAGCATAAAAGAAAATACATTTACAGTACTGTACTGTAAAAAGTCCTCAGGACCTGTGCAGTTCAACTGTATTGCTCAAGGGTCAACTGTACATTTCTTTTGAAATTTAATATCAGCATAGTTCATTTCTCCTGTTGAACTACTATGTTTCTGCAATGGGGTTTACACTTTTAGATGAATTTTCATATCCTGTAAATCTTGTTATTCTGGGGTTTTTTGTCCACTGAAGCAATGTTCGGGGCAGGCAGTGAGAGGAAGGCACATAAAATACTTTAATCAATTTGTCCAGATTAGATTTTTGTCTGCATCTGTAGCAAGATTCTTGGATGGGATGTAGTCATCGTTAAGAGAAAAGGCTTTCTAAATTCCTTTAACTCTCATTTAACACAGCAAGAGTTAGGTCTGCCTGACTAGTTCTGAGAAAATGGAGAGGGGAACACCTGTTCCTTCTATTCTGATAGACTGTGAGAAGGAGAAACGGGTAGAGAGGGAATAGGTAGACAGGCAGCAAGGTTTTTCTCTGCCACTACCATTCTTGCCTCTACCACCTTCCCCACACACAACTTGGCATGTTGGGAATTTCTGAATCATCCAGAAAAGGATGAAGGACATAGTGTCTGGGCCAGGTGGGTCCTTATCCAGGCATGTGGGGGAAGACCACAAGTCCAGGAGAAGCACCCACATGATAGCATGGGGGTACAGCAGGAAGTGGTGGGTAGGGAAGCCTGAGATAGCACCAGAGTAGGTGCTGAGAGAGCTAGCAGAGTGGCAGAAGATAGGCCTGGTGATAGACCTGGTGACAATAGGACCAAGAGGTCACTTGGGCAACTGGCAGGGACCATGTCCTCGAGTGTTAGTTATATCCTAGCATAACACCCCAGAAAGCCAGAAGGGACCCATCCAACTGTGGTGGCCATCAGCTCAGGTAGCTGGCTAGTCTAGCCTCTTGTGAAGGAGACCAGTGAGGATCTGGGGCATGCCACAGGAACTCAAGGACCCTCTCCTGGTTGCCATGAGGATCTTGGTTGGAACCATTCACCACAGTGGGTTCAGGAAGCAGAGAAAGCAGACTCCCAAAGGTTGAGATTCACCCAAGTCATCCAAATTACTTAAAAAAGACAACTTTAGTTACTGAGTCAGATTGGAAGTTTACCAATTTAGACAAAATTTAGTTTCATTCCCTCACCCCCAACTCTGGGCTAGATCCCTAGTGGAACTGATAAGAAAGAACAGATTACTTATAAAGCAAATGAGGAAACTACATTTCCCCCTCTACAATCACATTGTAAAGTGAGTACCTGTGCCTCAGTACACATCTTTTTTATGAAACAGTATTATTTATCTTCTCGTGGTCTCTTTTTAGTTTTAGAGCAGAGTTGCATGTTATACTCAAAGACAGCAAATATTCTCACTTAGGCATGGAAAGAGCACAGGTTTGGAGTTAGGCAGGCTGGAGTTTGTAGCACAGGCTTGCATTCCTCTGGGGGAGCCTAGGCACTTTAACATTTATGGGCTCCTTCCTCCATTAAAAAAGTAAAAATTGTATTTTATAACTAAATTGTTATAAAGAAATATTAATTTCTATATTAAAACATTTTCTTCACCTTAAGCTTTCTTCTTCCTCTTCTTCCCCTCTCCCCCTCCTCCTTCTTCTCTTTCTCCTTCTTCTTCTGATTTTATAAGAAATTTTAAGACATTTTCATGGGCTCCTGAAAGTATCATGGGCCCCAAGCGCCATGCCTGTTGTTTCTGCACTTGCCCTGGCACACCTCTTTGTTCTTGTTTTTCTCATCTGTAAAATGGGGTTGTCGGATTAAATGACAGAATGCACTGAAGAACATGGCACATGGTGATAACATTGGTTTCTTTTCTTTTTGGTTTCTTTTCCATGGATTTTACTTTCTATTTTAGTGATCTTGCTGCATGTGTGGTTTTCATTGTGAGTCACCTTCAAATTCTCTTTGGAAGTAGAGGGGGTATAACTTATAAATAAAAATTCCTTTTTACTTCCTCAGCACTTAGCACAATGCCTTGCTTTATATTCTCAGTCCTTGTTTGTTGACTGTGCTGGTAAATGGCTCCCTCCCTTCCCAGCCTCCACCCACCACCCTGTCCCACTCAGGCCCTGACATACTCCAAAAGCATCCTTTCTCCCTTTCTTTTTCCTCTTTTCTCTCCCTCAAAAATTTTTTTCCTTAGTGGCCTGTGTTCATTGGGCACCCACTGAGCATCACACCATTGAACCAGATGGTCTCCTCACACCCCGGTTGGGTAGCATCCTGGCCCTGCTCGGTCAGTGAGGAAGCTGTGGCTCAGAATATAAGGAATTTGCTCAATAAATGCTGAACCAAGGATCTGAACCCTGGCCTGTCTGACCATGACATGGCATAATGTGTTAAGCCTCCATGATTTGCAGTTCACAGAGGACTACGTGGGGAGGTAACCCAAGGAACGCCTTTCCAGGGGTAAAGGAGATGCTTTTAGATGCTTTGCAAGGATTTCTTCATGCTGCTCAAATTAAATGTCTAAGTCCCTATAGGTATGTGCTAAGCTTTGCCATTGTCACCAGCTACTTGCCATTCACCAAGTTGGAAGTCTGTGCTGAAACCCCCTTCCTGAATGTTAGAGGGCAGTGTTGCCAGAAGTAATGGGGAGCAATAATGAGCCACGGAGATCAAGCTGGGGGGTTAAAATGTTGTGTCCATCAAGAGAGGACTGAACACATTTCCTTCATAAGCTAGATATTTGAGTGCTTTTCCTCTGCCCAGCGTGGAGACTTTAAGATGGTGTCAGTGCATTCAGTGAGTGAGTGCGTGTGAGGGCTTAGAGCAAACAGCACCTGGCATAAATGTTGGCCCAACAGAACCAAATGCACACATTAAGCACCTACTGTGCTGCGTGCGGGGGAGAGGCACGCGAATAAAACATCTTCCCACAGATTCAAGAGAAGTCGAGGCAAAAATTGCCCTGTGATGGGATGGAATCTGCAATTAAAAAAAGCGAGGCATGTGAAAGCTTATTTATGTCCTATTACACAAGCTCCTCCATTCTCCGCCTCCACCCTCACCCCCAATCTGTCACATTCAGGGATCTGGGGCTCCAAGCATTAGAATGAATTAAATAGATTCAGTGGCATGTCAGGGCTGGGAGGCAGAGGAAAGAAGGTGGAGGAATGAGATGGAAGAACAAGTTAAAAAGAGAGTGGATATTGGCAGTCAATACACGAATCTCCTGGAGAAGAGACTGCGGGTCATATAGAGACCTGGAATGTTCCATTTGGAACCATCATGCTATTAATAATAGTGACAAAGTCTCACATTTCCTGAATGTGTCCACTGCCAGGCACCCTTCTAAGCCTTTTACACATATTAGCACACATCATCTTCCAAATTACCTCGTGAGGTAGCTTCTTTCACAAACCCCATATTACTGATGAGAAACCAGAGAGGGCCAGTGACTTGAGCCAGAGTAATGCCACCAAGAGGCAGCTTCCCATATGAGCCTGCAAGCAGCGGGGGACAGGTGAGGTCAGGGTGGGCCATGCAATACCATCACGGCCCCCCACCCCGAGGGGGTTAGGGCAGAATGTGGGGAGTGGTACTGCCTCTGGGCTCACCACTGCTAACCCCGTGGCTTTGGCCAAGTTCCTCATCCTTTTTGTGTCTCTGGTTTCTCATATATTAAATGAAGATAGATGATGATGATGATAGTGGTGGTGATGGTGATGGAGGTGGCATCCCTCATAGGGTGGTTGTGAGGGTTTAATATGATTCTGCACAAAAGGGGGTTAGCACAGTGCCTGGCCCCACAAGTGCTCGGTGAATGTCAGGTGTCCCTGAGACTACGATTTGTTTCCTAGAAGAGCTCCCACCATCCCATCGGCTTTGTGGCCCCCCTGGGACTCATGCTTACTCAGCACCAGTGTCAAACATCCAGCCTACCGCGCTCGCACAGGCCAGCCTGCAACTTAAGGTGGGACCACAAAGAAGAGAAAGGTCGATGATAAGTGGCTCTGCCCATGGGGCCTGTCCCCAAACCCATAGCCACGTTGGGAGATGAGGATGGCTGGGCCTGCCCCGTGGAACACCTCAGACATGGGTGGCCTGTGACTGGCCACGGGGATGCTGGAGGACAATGGCTGGTTCCTACCTTCAAGTGGGCATGGTCTGGCTAGGGGCACATGGCTCTGCCATGCAAAGCAATAAGTAGACCAGGCAGGATTTCCCCAGGGCCCCACAAGTCCTGGCACTCAGAGAGCTGGTGTGAGTGGAGCAGACAGGGAGAAGGCTAAGGGGCTGCAGAAAGTGATGTGTGTGTGTGTGTGTGTGTGTGTGTGTGTGTGTGTGTGAGAGAGAGAGAGAGACAGAGATAGAGACAGAGAGAGAGACACACAGAGAGAGAGAGAGAGAGAGAGAGAGAGAGAGAGAGAGAGATGACTTGGCTACCCCAAGTGTGGTCGATCTCCACATTTTTGACCAGGCATGTATGATTTTGTTTCTCCTTTTCTTCCTTTGTGTGAGGAGCAACGTTGTGGCCATAGGGGAGGCACAGCCAGGCCCGAGGGCTTCCTTTCCAGGGCTGCTCTGGGTCGGGCTGACTATGCAGTTTGAACGTGCAGGGCTCCTGCTGCAGCATCCCCAGTAAACGGGCCAGTACAAAGAAGCCCTTCAGAGATGTGCTCACACAGATGATTCTGTCCCACCTGTCAACGAGGGAGGCCCGGCAACCATCTGTTAGATTCTTTATTCCCACCCCTCCCCTTTCATTTTTAACCACAGATTTTCACAGTTTGCATTACTTATTTAAATCTGTTATTTGAAAAAACACATGTATTGCTAAGTCCGGCGATGGCCGCTTTTGCCCATTGAAGCCTGTCCTTTCCCATTCCCGGTAGCTGGCTGTGGCCCCATGGGAGACCCTCATGTGCAGGCCTGCGCGTGTCCCTTGACCAGGCTGGATTTAAGATTCAGAATTTAGGACATGATGCTCTGTACTGGAGTTGGGGGAGAGGGGTGCAGAGTCAGGATTTCAGCCTTGGGGCTTTGTTGCTGATTCTCCTTGTCCCTTACTGTGAAATTCAATGTGACACAACCATAAGACTAAAAATGAGTCCTCAGTTTCTTTTCTTTTTTTTTTAGAGAGAGACAGAAGCAGCATGAGTGGGGGAGGGGCAGAGAGAGAGGGAGAGAGAGAATCTGCAGCAGGCTCCACGAGTCAGCACAGAGTCCGACACGAGGCTCAAACTCATGAACTGTGAGATCATGACCTGAGCCAAAATCAAGAGTCAGATGCTTAACCAACTGAGCCACCCAGGTGCCCTGAGTTCTCAGTTTCTTGATCTCTCCTATGGGAGGTTGTCGATCCCTACTTTAATCCAGAGAGGACACTACATGTTTAAATTCAATGTTCTTCAAGTCATGCTGCATAGCCAGACCATGATTCAGTTATTCAGCACCTACTGTGTACCAGACACTGTGTACCAGGCACCAGAGATACCTCAGAGCAAGTGACAAAGTCCCTATTTCCATGGAACTGATGCTTTGGTGGGGGGAGACAGAATAAAATCCAATAAGGACAACTTGGGGTCAATGCTGTAAAAGAAACAAATGGTACCATATAGAGAAAGAATAGTGAGGAGGACCTATGAGCGAGGAGAGCCCCTGGGGGAGCATGTGGAAGCTGGGATCCAGAGGATGAGAGGCAGGGACAGTCCTGAACACAGAAGGAAAGCAGGTGCAGAATCACTGAGGTACGAAGAGCTTGACATATTTGAGGGGCAGGAGAATAATCTGGGCCTGGGCCTCTTTCCCATGTCCTATCCTCAAGATCTTGGGTCCCCTCCTGGCCACCTCTGTCTTTGGAGCTCCTCAAGAATGGGAATGATCAGACACCGTACTTCTGCCATTCCTGCAGAACTCCCTGGAGGGCCTAGCCTCCCTGCTCGCCCATTGGTTAACTGACTGAACCACCCAGGTGTCCCATCCTACTTGCCCATTGGTTCCAGGTGCTGCCATGCCTGCTCCTGGCCAGGAGCCCGGAGATCTGAAACCTCCTCTCGCCCACATGTGCTTGCATCCCACCCTGCCTCGCTGCGGCAGCCGGCTCACCAGCCCTGCTGCCTTCTTGAGTCTCCAATCCCTCCCCTATAGCCTCATTACCCTGTTTTTCTTTTGCTGCAGCCACAAAGCTCCATTCACTGCTCCTGTCCAAACCTCCAGCCTGCAGCCCACTGCCAGGAAGGCACTACTTCCTATTGGCCTTTCTTCCTGGTGACATCTGATTTCTTCAAGGTCTCTTAAAATTTTTTAAGTTTATTATCTCTTTTGAGAGACAGAGAGGGAGAGAGAGAGAGAGAGAGAGAGAGAATCCCAAGCAGGCCCCATGCTGCCAGCGCAGAGCCCCATGTGGGGCTCCAACCCATGAAACCACGAGAGCCGAAACTAAGAGTTGGACACTTAACCAACTGCGTCACCCAGGTGCCCCTCTTCAAGGTCTCTTCAAATACCACTCTCTTCCACACCCCCAGATGCTTTCCTCTCTCCTTCCCCTATGTTTTTGGCACTTCACTATAACACTTAGCCATTGTTAGTATTTGAGTCCCTCTCCTCAGCTTCCCAAGGACAGAAGCACTTTTCTATTTTCCTTCCTAGTACCTTAACAGAGTAGATTAATCAGTAAAGCTTCATTGAATGAATCCCTCCTGAGCCTCTTAGAATAACAGCCTCGTTCATTTATTCAGCATTTACCAAAGCTCTTTCAAAACTCTGTCCCCTTTAAGAGTAGGTGGTGAGCCACAGCACAGGTAGGGAGATGGAGAAAGGTTATTTGACTTACTCTAGATCACACACAAATTGGTGGCAGGTCTGGGACAGTCCTAATGTCCTTACCCCTAGCCAGAGCTCTTAAGCAGCCTCAGAGCACCCAAAGCTTGGAGCCAGAGAAACCCAAAATTTCTCAGTAATAAATATTAAAATATTAGTTGAAGGTACTCACCTCAGTCCAGTTATGACACAAACTTTTTGAAAGTTCATCGTTAGATATGAGCTAATACAGCCTTTCAGGCATTCATTAAGAAGCATTTATTGAGCATCTATTGTATACTGAGCTCTGTCCTCTGGGAGATACCAACGAATTACAAGTCTCTCCTTCATAGCATTTGCAATTATTCAGGGGAAAGGACCCCCCAGAGTGACACAACGAATGGAGGATGGGAGTCAATATCAGGTAATATACAATCAGATAGGTGCAGAAACTGGATGGCACAGGGTTGTTCCAGAAAGGTCCTTGGAGAAGGCCCCAGGAGGTCATTGTCCTGGGAAGGGGGGAGTGAGAGCAGAGAGGAAGAGTGGAAATAAAGAGTAGGGACGGACAGGCATAGTGAAATGGGAGCAGTCCAGGGACTGGCTGCAGTGAGGAGTGTCATAGGGGCACCTATGGAAGTGTTGCTTCTGGGGACTAGAAGAGAATCTTGAGAAGGTCTTCCTGGATGTCTTATCCACAAGCATTTCTCTGTCTCTGTTTTAAGGAAAACTAACTCAATCTCTGCACAGAAAGGATGCCTTATCCCAGAGGATTCTAAGAATAAGCTCTATCTTCCAACTCAGCTCAGCTCAACTCAGCTCAGTTCAGCTCCACGCAATTCAGCTCAGTTCAACTCAGCTCAATTTAACCTCTCTCTTTATATTACCTGCCAGTCATAGGTCATCACTACCTACCCTTAACTGCCAGAGACAAAAGTGGTAAAGCAGGTAAGACACACAGAGAACATTTCTTTCTCTTTTCTGTCCCAACATCAATCGTGACATGTCATTCCCTTTTACCTCCTTCTTTTCCCCACCCACGGTTGGCAGTCTCCAGCCATGATAGGAAAGCCTCTGTAGGACACTCAGTTCAGGTAAGAGTGTGACTCCTCTTCTCCCCCTGCAAACTGAGCCCATGGTGAAATGGGCAGGAGGACAGAAGGCCTCACTGTAGGCCCACAGCTCCACCTGACCTGCCACTGAGGTTGTGCTGGAACCCTAGTGAGATTCCAAAGTGTCCCTAGCTTGGCTTTAAAGGTTATAAGAAGGTTCCTGAAGGACCTAGCACATGTAAGTTGCATAGCAAAGCAGGTTTGATGGGGCCCTTCTCTATTCCTTCTTTCAGAGCCTTCCTGGTTGGGAAATAGGCAGAGCTCTACAACCTTTCATTCTGGCCTCGAGCAGCACTGATGCATTTTAGCAACTCTTTAACCTCAAAGACCTGTGGGTCACTGGGGAGCAGGTCACATGCATCTCTGGCTGAGCCCACTGGCCTTATCACAACGTCCTTGATCTGTTGTTCATGGCCTATAGAGGCCATCAGGTGAAAAGTCATACAGTCCCACATTGCTCCTTGTGGGTCAACACAAGAGACAGTCACTGATGAAAACATCTATTGTGTTCCAACAAATGTATTGGGGGAAAGGTCCCCCATCTCTTTTTATAACTTCTCTCAATGTTTGATATCTTTTATTCAGCTCTAACCTGAATTTAGTCTCACACTATAATGCAAACCAGTTCTTTTGGTCCGTTCCTCAGAGACAGCCCATTGAGTGAGAAACTCCAGGCTCTGAACATTATACTGGGAGTGGGACAGTGCGGGACAGAAACAAAAGAAGAGGGGAAATCCCCCATAGCGATTTCAAAACAAGCAGAATTGTGGTAGATGCCACAATCACTATGATCACTACTGTTTATTGAGCACCCCCTCTGTAGCAGACACCCTTTCCGGACTTTACAAATATTCCACTTGAACATCACATGTAGACCTCATTAGCTATTCTACAAATGAGGAAACTGGAGCCTCAGAGATGAAGTTAATTGCCTGATGCCATAGTAGTCGAGGGCAAAGCTCATATCTACATAAAGGCTTACTATTTCAACCTTATAATATTCACCTACTTAAAAAACAAAAAAACAAAAACCATTTGTGGAGTATCTACTACACGCCAAGCACTGTTGTAGGCATTGAGAACACGGGCAAATACAAACACAGATAAATATCCCTGCCTCACACATTTCAGAGACACTCACAGAATCACAGCTGCAGTGGGGATATAAGTAATCAGTACAGATGAATGAGACAGGCCCAGAGACACTGAGCGGCATCCTTGGTCACTTAGGATGTCTAAAGGCAGAACCAAGTTGTCCTGACTTGGGCCTTTCCTTGCTATTCCCCCCACCTTTGGAATTCAACCTTTACCAGGCAGTCAAAAGGTCTTTTATTCCCTGGATTCCCTGGCTGGGAAGCCCTTCTCCATGCTTTGGAGGTGTTTTTGTTGCATAGGACCTCTAGGCTTACGGCCTGGGGACCCTGGTGGGGCCAACGTCTGGTGTGCAGAGAGCTGTCTGGGTGCCTGCCACTTGCAGAGCGCTCTGTTCCTTGCCCTAGACCTTCATCTTTTAGAAGTATGTAAATGCATGGCATTAATTTTTTTTTTTAATGATTGGTATTTATGAGGTTTCCCCCCCCCACCCCGGGACCACACCATGTTCTGAAATGTGAACATGGCAAACAGGATGGATACATTTTTAGATCAGTAAGTACAACCAGATGTGTGGATGGGGCTGAAGAAACACAGCAAACTTTTGTGAGGTATGCAGAGCCCTTAGATGTGGCCTGGTTCTCTCCTCCCTGGGGAAATGAGTTCATGACTGGCAAAAAAAATAAAAATAAAAATAAAATAAAAAAATAAAAAATAAAAAACCCACCCAGGTCTAGGTACTCTCCAGATGAGTACCAGCTCCATGTAGCCCCAGCCAGGTGAGGGGCCTGGTCCTGCATCCATCCACTCAGCTCTCAGTGACGGCAGATAACAGGCAGGTGCTTGACACGGTTCTCTCTTATCTCACTCCAACACACACAGCCACAAAACTGATGAGGAAAATGTGGGTCAGTCTGGCTCAGTAACTTGGCCACAGTCACACAGGTAGGCAGAAGGCAGGGCTGAGATTCACAGCAGGATGACTGCACTCCAAAGTGCATTTTCCTTAGACCACTACCTAGTTTCTCTAGACCATCCTTTTGGCCCCAGGGGCATGCTGGCCAGGGGCAGGAGACTCGCAGGGATCCAGCAAGCTGGGGAGGCTCTGTCCCAGGTAACGGACAACTAGAAACACCTCCTGGCAGTGTTGGGGCAGGCAGTGATAAGGGCTCAGGGGATAAAAAGTAGTAGTCAGCCTTGAGGAATTCAAAACCAATGGCAAGGCAAGACACGGGTTCATCTATAAGTTGTGAGTGGCACATGTCAATACACAAATATGCTTCACTCTGCTCCTGGGGAAACACTTAAAGTGAGTGCTTTAAGAGTTCTGAACTGTGACCTAGAATAATGTGGGAGGCAATTGGGTGGAGGGGTTTAAGCTGCACCTTGAAAGATGGGAGGAATTTGGAAAGAGAGAAGGGTGTCAAAAGTGTAAAAGGCTGAGTGTATAAAACGGCAGGAGCACAGCAGGGGATTAAAGAGGTGGGACTGGGGAGATGACAAATAATATATTAAGCACTGATCAAGTGTCATGAATGGTGCTGGGGGGCTTGGATGTATTAGCTCATTTATTTAAGTCAATTATATTTAGTTTTAATTTACATGTAAGAAAATGCATACACTCTAAGTGTACAGCACAGTCTCAGTGACCTGTGCAATAATACCAGGCAGTTTTGTGTCCATGAAATTGGAATTCCAGAAAGATACAAGAGAGGAGGAAACAAAAAAAAAAAAAAAAAAGAAAAGAAAAAGAAGAAGAAATTATGGCCATATTTTCTCTCCAAATTTGATGAGAACTATAAATGTACAAATCCAAATATCTTACACAATACGATTAAGTTTCTGAAAAACAGTGACAAAGAGAACATCTTGAAAGCACCCAGAGAAAAAAGACACATTTTGTACAAAAGAACAGAGAAAATTCATCACAGACTTATTATTAGAAACTATGCACTCCAGAGGACAGTGGAATGCATCTTCAAGTGTGTAAAGGAAAAAAAAAGTATCAACCCAGAATTTTAAATCTAGCAATAATATAATTCAAAAATGAAGGTGAAATGATGACTTTTTCAGACAGACAAAAAGATGAGGGCATTTGTTGCCAGTAGGCTTGAACTTAAAAAATATAACAGTTCTTCAGGCAGTAGGAAAATGGTGCCAGATGGAAACTTGGATCAACACAAAAGACTGGAGAGACCAGGAAATGGTAAATATGTGGGTAAAAATGAAAGACCTTTTTTTTCTCATTTAAAATTTTTGCAAAAAAATAATGATTTAAAGCAAAAGGATACATTGTAGTGTTAATAACACATGCAGCAGCAAAATGTATGACAACAATAGCACAAAGTACAGGAGAATGGCAATATGGAAGGTTGGGATGTTCTGGTATTATAGTCACATATAATAATATTTGAAGGTAGGTTGTGATATATTAATTTTATTTTAAACCCTAGAGAAACTGCTAAAAAAATAAAACAAGGTGATACAGTTTAGCAAGTCAATGGGGGAGATGGAATACTAAAAAATGCACAATTAATGCAAGAAAAGACAAAAAGAATAAAAGGGGAACAAGGAACAGATGGGGCAAATAGAAAGTAAGAAGCAAGGTGGTAGATATAAACCTGACTCTATCAATAATTACATTAAATGTAAATGATCTAAACTCTTTCTCCTGATGAGCAGATGGGTTTCAGAAACAGACTCCCTCCCCCATGAGGTACCTCAGGGAAGGGGGTTTAGTGCAAGGATCTGTATGGAAGGGATGGTGACCACTAGAACAGGAGCCTTGACTCAACTGGCTCTCATGGGAGCTGGGATCTGAGATGGGAAATATATCCTGAGCTAAGGCCATACTCCCCATCTTTCCAGGAACTGGGGCCTCTAGCTGTTGCCCGAGTGTCTGCTCCATGATCTTGTCTCTACCCCTCGCCCTGTCAGGCCCTCAGCCCTCATGTGACCATCACTGTGAGCACCTGCTTCTCTCCTCTTTCTGCACCACAACCTTCTGCTTTGGCACCCATTTCCAAATGTCAGTAGCCTCTCAGTTTCCCATGCTTACACCCTGAAAGAGGCATCTTAGTAGCCCAGATCATCTTTTTCACAGGCCACAGCTCAGGAGAGGTAATCTCAGGTCAGAGGCCCACACTGGTAGGTAGTTGCACCTGAGGTGGGAGAAGGGGAAGTTTCTCGTGGGAGTGGGCTATAGTGAACATGATTGGCCTCTCACCTGACATCCTTTCCCTCAGTGGGAACAGAGAAGACAAAAGCCATTCTTTTGAGGATTCAGAAATGGCCTTTTTACAATACTCTCCAAAGAGAAGAGAGAGGTCATATTTAAACTTGGGGTTAATTCCATGGCACCTGGAATATTATAGAATTCACAGAAAAAAAGTTTCCATGTGAGAATAGGCAGACTCAGACCTTGAAGGCCTGAAAAGGAGCTAAGAGAACATTAGTTCTCATTGTCCTCCTTGCCCTCTTGGGAGAGCTAGGCGTAACAGCATAGCATTTGTAATTGACTCTCTTATTAAAGACCCTCCTTTTTGTCTGATTCCAGCAGAAGAGTTTTATAATTTGCTCTGTTAAATCCTCACTTTCCTGGGAGGGAGCAGGAGGTTAGAGTGAAATGCTGGTCAAGATAGATTCCAATTCCCTGCAGGTGTTAGACATAACAAACCAGCAGGTGTTAGAGTAGAAAGAGCATTAACCAACCTCCCCACTCCCAGTCAGGAGACCCCAGGCCACCTCCAGGACTCTGAGTCCTCCTAGCCATGGGCCAGGCCTGCTCCACGTGAAGGCTGAGTAGCAGGGCCAGGCCCAGAAGGATTTGGAGTCAACGGAGCTGGGGCAGGGCCCCTGTTTCTAGCCCCACAGACAGCCCTGCCAGGATGGCTTGGAGCTGCTCCCTGGCCTGGGACCACCCCTGGGAAGCAACAGGCTACCGGCTCAGATCCAGGGCATCAGATCAGGGCTGGAAAGGTCACAGAATCCTGCCAGAGTTGATGCTGACATGGCCACAGAGCAGCCTACCTTACCCAGGGTGGGGAGAGCAGGAAGCCCAGCCTTGCTCACACAACCTCCAACTGTCCACACTTTCTTATTATTGTTTTCATCATATTAACACAGGAATAACAAGTGTTTTCAACATCCTAAATCACATATTTGGAAGCTGCAGCAGGTTAGAAAAACACAAAACCTACAAAGAGTTGGCCACTTGTCTGAGCTTCAAGAGGTTCCCATCACCTTGAGACCTGTCACACTTGATCCTGAACTCAGCCCAGTGTCACCAGGTTGTCCTGCCTCAGCAAGGCCAGACACTGTGGTTGTTCTTGCTAAGATACCAGCCAAGTTCCAATGTTCTATCCAAATGTCACCATCTCCAGAACCACTTGCAAGAACTTGGATTTGGAAATTGGCTTGGTAAAGAGAGCTTGCCATTAGAAATCCAGCCAGCTGCAGTGGGGGGCTGAGAGGGCGGGTGCCATGGAATCAGGGTGGACAGGACTGCCTCAGGCCTCAGATGGCTGCATCTAGGCACTTGATCTCTGCCCCCAGAGGGACAGCACTATCCTCTGTCGTAATAGTTTGGACTGGCCCCAGCTGAGGGCACATATTCTCAGGAGTCTGCAGACCTCCCCTATTGCAGCATGCTGCAGGAATGAGTGAAGCCACATGCCAGGCTCTGGGAGAGCCCCCACCCACCCTTGTAGGGTGCTGCCACTTATAGTTGGGTCACCTTGGACACATTAGCCAGCATCTCAGAGATGGGAATACAACCCTCCCTTGCCTTGCTCACTGCACCAGACTATTATATCAGTGTAAAATAAAAGAGCTATATAAATAACCAGGCACTGAAAAATGTAATGATAGCACCTACTGAAATGACGTTTAACCTGGAGGACATAATTTGTTACCCACTGCATTTGCCTGCAAAAATTCATGTGGCATTTCTTCGTTCTCTTTTGCTGTACGAGACACCGAACGAGATGCCTTTCCCCTCACTTTGTGCAAACTGCCTCCCACCAACCCATTGGGTAAAAGCCACTGGCCCTGTTAGCTACTGTGTGCAGTAACTCATGATCGTGGCTCTGGTTATTGTTAATTATTTCAGGGGTGGGCTAACTGGCTAGAAATCTAGAATATGAACGTAGCAAGAGAGTAGTGAGACCATCTCTAGGTGGCTGGATGTGTAACATAAACTCAAGAGCTGGAGAGCAGCCAGAAGGGCCAATGTTTTCTACCCCCTCTTGAACCTGGGACACAGAGCCCATGCAGGCCCTGCAGAGGGAATGCACCAAACTCGCTCCAAAGCCTCCTCCGCTCCTCTCTTTTTTTTTCTCCTTAGCAGTG
Organism: Neofelis nebulosa; assembly: GCF_028018385.1. Classification (NCBI taxonomy): domain Eukaryota; kingdom Metazoa; phylum Chordata; class Mammalia; order Carnivora; family Felidae; genus Neofelis; species Neofelis nebulosa. The sequence goes on from NC_080790.1 coordinate 74,455,168, forward strand.
TTCAGTAGTTTTCAGTTTTCCTTGAGCATTTTTGGTTAGATTTATTCCTAGGTACCTGATGTTTTTTATTCTATTGTAAGTGGCATTTAGTTTTAACAGATAGATGTTGGCCAAATGGAAACCTGGCAGTCTTGTCTCTGACTCCTGGGGCCAGTTTGGGCCCCAGAGGAAGCAGGTTCTAAGGCCGCCTAGCCACTCTTTCTGCTTCATTCCTTTCTGGTGATTTGAGTTGCATTCTGATATCATTTCCTTCTGTCTGAAAAAAACTGCCTTTAGCATTTCTTTGTGCTGGCATGAAAATCTCTTAGTTTTCTTTCATCAGAAAATGTCCTTATACTGCCTGCATCCACGAGGGATATTTCTGCCTGCTATAAAGTGTAGGGCTGACAGATTTCCTTTAGTGCTTCAAAAACACTGTTCTCCTCTCTTTTGGCCTTCACAGTTTCTAATGAGAAATTAGCTCTTTACTGAAGTATTGTTCCCTGGATATAAAATGTTGTTCTTTTCTTGCTACCTGAGCAAGGTTTGTCCTTTATATTTGGCTTGCAATAGTTTGACTCTAATATGCTTGGTGTTCTCTGAAATCTATAAATTTACGTTTTCATCAAATTTAGGAAATTTCCACCCATTATTTCTTCAAGCATTTTTTCCCCTGCCTTATTTTCTCTCTCCTCTCCTTTTGCAATTTCAATGACACATATTTTAGACTTAATGTTATCAGAGATCTCTGAGGCTCCATTTACGTTTTCAATCTTTAAAAAAACCTCCATATTGTGTTCCATATTGGATAATTTCTACTGATCTACTTTTTCCTCTGTGTCCACCCTGCTGTTAAATTTATCCAGTAGATTTTCCAAGTCCAGTAGATATAGGAGTATCTATTTTTGTTTCTATTTATTTGCTGAAATTTCCTCTCTAGATTCATTGTGAACATATTTTCTTTTACTTGAATGAGGATGTTATGATGATAGCTGCTTTAAAGTTCTGGTCTACTAATTGCACACCCAGTTCAGCTCAGGGTTTTTTTTTCCCCCTCATTAATATTCCTTTCTCAAGAATGTGTTCCATATTTTTGGTTCTTTGTATGTTGGGTACTTTGAGATTGTATCCCCCTGGATGTTATGAAGGTTAAAGTAGGAAGACTCTGGATTATGGATTATGTTATTTTATCCTGATGAATTTTGTTTCTTTTCTTTTTCTTTCTTTTTAAAAAATTCTTCCCTCCTTTCTTCTTTTTCTTTTAAAAAATTTCTTAAATTATTTTTAAGTTTATTTGAGAGAGAGAGAGCACGTGCACGCACACACATGCAATGCATGAGAGGGGAAGGGGCAGAGAGAGAGGGAGAGAGAGAATCCCAAGCAGGTTCCAGACCATCAATGTAGAGCCTAGATACCAGGCTTGAACTCACAAACTGAGAGGTCACAACCTGAGCCAAAGTCAGAAGCTTAACCAACTGAGCCACCGAGGTACCCATCTTCTTTCTCTTTCTTTTTTTGTAAAAATGTTTTTTTAATGTTCATTTATTTTTGCGAGAGACACAGAGAGAGAGAGAGAGAGAGAGAGAGAAAACGAGTGGGGGAGGGGCAGAAAGAGAGAGACACAGAATCTGAAGTAGGCTCCAGGCTCTGAGCTGTTGGCACAGAGCCCGATATGGGGCTTGAACTCAAGAACCTGACCCGAGCCAAAGTCAGATGCTTAACCAACTGAGCCATGCAGGTGCCCCTTCTTTTTCTCTTTTAAAGCAGGCATGTATCTTTGTTGGACTCAAACTGCAACCAACTCTTTCTTGGCTGGCACTTCTAATCTCAATTCAGATCTTCTGTCCTCAGCAGGGCTGTTGTGAGTTTGTTCCACACACATGTGTTCCAGGGCTCAGCAGAGATGTAGGCAGGCAGAATCCGGGGATCCTCCCCCAGCGTTTGTAGCTCCCCTGCACTCAGTCTTCTGGGTCCCCACAAAGACAACCGTTTTTCTACCAGCAGCCCTGCCACCCCATGCACCACACTGACGGCCTAGCCCTCATCTAGAAGCTGTGGAAATGGACACTCATGCCACAGGATCCCCCCCCCCCCCCCCAAACACGGCCTCCTCACCACAATCTGCCTGCTTCTGTTCACTCACCAGGGCCTTCAGATAGTTGTGTTTTACTTTAGAATTGTGCACATTCTGTTCAGAGTTTATAGTTATCATCTGCAGGAGGGTTGGTCTGGTAGGGTCTTTCTCAGGCAATACCAGAAGTGCAAATTCCTGAATTTAAGTTTTAGTTTCACCAATTACTAAAGCTTTGTGACCTCAGACTAGCTGATTAACTTCTCCAGGCCTCAGTGTGCACATCTGTAAACTGGGATAATAAGAGCACTCACTGAATAGGGTTCTGATGGGGATAAGAAGAGATAACGTGTATCTGGTGCAGAGCAGTAAAGGGCAGCTATTGCGGGACTCTCCATGCTGCTGCATGGTGGCAATTCAGCTTCAGCAATGATAACGTCTTCCAATCTAACTAGATGCTCATCTACTGAGTGGCTACTATGTGCCCAGCATGAGAGATGAAAGTGATAGTAAACACCTTGCTCTTTGGAAGCTCACATCATAGTTGAAGCCCAGTGGGCAGAGAGTTAGCACAGCCCCTCGGGAAACAAAGATGTTAAGTACTGAGTAGAGGGGGCAGCAGGGACTCACACATGAGCACACAGTCTCCCTCCAGAACTGCACAAAGCTCCTTTTCCTGTTGCAGCAGGCAAGTTTCCCATGATGTTTCCAATAACAGGCGTTTGCGGTATGAATTTAACAATCTCATAGTCTGGCGGCAAATACATTTGTGCATTTGTGCTGGATGAGCTTGTCAGACACATCTTCCCACAGCACTTCTGTTTCCTAGTCCTAGTGGAAGGCCTCCCCTCAGACCACCGCCCCCGCCCCCCAGACCACAGTCAAACATCAATCAGACCTGTGCAACCCACAGACGAGGGAAACTCTTTCATACCAGTCCTCGACCCCAGGTTCCCAGGGTTTGACAATACCCTTTAGTGTACTGTATGGATACCCTCAAACATGCTTTAGCTGAGAGAAGAGCTGAAGTAATCCCTTTTTTACCCTGTGGGAGTCATATTTAACCAGGTCTATGAGCAGGTGGCCCCCTGTCTTGATCAGTTCAGGCTGCTCTAACAAGATACCATAGACTGGAAGAATTATAAACAGCAGACATGGAAGTCAGACCAGGACGCCAGCATGGCTGGGTGAGGGCCCTCTTCCAGGTTGCAGACTTCTTGTTGTACCCCCACATGGTGGAAGATGCTAGCGGGCTCTCTGGAGCCTCTTTTATAAGGCACTGATCCTGTTTAGGAAGATTCCACTCTCATGCCTTGAGCACTTCCTAACGGCCCGCCCTGCCTCCGGATACCATCACTTTTGTCTGGTAGATTTCCACATAGGAATTTGGCAGGAGTGGGGGCTACCGACATTTAGACTGCCCCTTCCCTGACACAAGCCATGACTTGAAGGCACTGAGAGGCAATACTTCTCCCTCCCCCATATCTCTTTTCACTCTCCTGCAATTGCTGCTAACAGCTCAGAAAAGAAAGGCAGAGTGTTGCCTGTTAAGAGGGGCTCTATTCCCTAATTCAGTGACATTATACTACTTGCGTACAGATGTGGAGTATTGTGGTTGGCATAATTTATTGGAGATGCTATGGCCAGAAGGTAAGACATCAAAATAAGTAAACAAAACAGGACAAAAACAAGTTCTTTCCGTAGGGTCGATGTGTGTGCATTGGGTGCAGAGGAAGCCATTTATTCAACTTTCTACATGCAACACTTTCTCAGGCCCACCATGTGTCAGTCCCTGAGATGGGACTGGTGACAAAAAGGTGAACTCGATACTGTTCTTGCGCTTCAGGCATTCACAACCAGCCCAAGTGTCGGCAATGAAAAATCAATGGGCTCTGATACAAAAATCTGTTATGATGGAGGAATAAACAATACCAAGGGAACCCAGAGAGGGTGGGAGGTGTCAGAGAAAACAACAGAGGGGTAAGGGGCCTAGGGTTGAGCAGTACTTTGCAAGGCAGATGGGGTGAGTGGACAGAGGGCAGGTGTAAGGACAAAGAACAGTAGGTGTGGATGCAGAGCTGAGGGAGTGAGTGGGTGTTCAGGGCTGTGAGAATTCCAGTGTGGCTGGAGCGCAGAGCACGTGGGTGGGAGAGTGGCCAGAGGGGGGTGGGAAGGTGGTCAGTGGTCAGACCACAGAGGCCCTTGTGTGTCAGTCTAAGGGATCCGGATTGCATTTCGTGGCCCTGGGGAGTCAGTGGAGCAGTGATCTGTGGAAGTAACACCCGGGAGCTGAGTTGAGAGGGGCAGGCTGGGGGAAAGTCAGGCCTTAGTAACCAGGCCAGGGCAAGGACAGGAGAGGTGGGAAGAACATCGGCCATGGCCTCTGCCTACCTTACAGTCAAGCCCAGGGCTGTCCCCCCAACCTGAGGCTCCATGAAAGGTATGCTTGTTTCTCGTGATGAACTTTAAGGGTGTCATATTTGCTTCTTTTATATAAAAAGCCTTGCCTAAAGTAAAATGTAAAAATCACCATTTTGATCTACCTCCCAGGACTCAAAATAACCTATGTGGCAACACAGCACAGACCCCCGGACCTGGGATGTTAGAAGGGAGCTTGGGTACCCTCTCGTCCAACTCATTTGATGGAAGGTCTTTCAGAAAAGGCTTGACTTTGCCCAATTTCCTGCAAACAGATCCAGTGCAATCCGACCAAGTCCTCTGCACATGATACGGAAGGATGGAGTGTGTCTGCCAAGAAAGTGGCTTTCAACCTTCCAGATACCATATTTTTGAAGTTTCAAATGGAATATTTTCCATTCTTACCAAGAATTACTCACATCTATGATTAACACTACTGAAGCCAAAACAATAATGCTGGGTATAGAGATCTGAAGCTGAGTATCAATCCTGTGGGTCCTGTTTTTCTATTTTTTTATTTTAGAGAGACGAAGGGAGAGAGAGACAGAATCTTAAGCAGGCTCTACACTCAGCATGGAGCCCAACAAGGGGCTTGATCCCATGACTGTGGGATCATGACCTGAGCTGAAATTGGTGGATGGTGGGTGTACTATGGAATGGAGGAAAGTAATTAATCAATATATGTATATGTAAGCACACACACACACACACACACACACACACACACACACACACACAGCTCTGGATGAGAGGAAGTCACAGGTTAGATTCTCCAGAATCAGATACTGAAGCAGGACCTGGAGTGCAAGATACTCTTAGGGGGTGAATCCCTGTGAAGGGAAAAGGGAGAAAGGATGGGACAAGCGGGAGAAGCTGAAGTGTCATAAGGCCTTGGCCATCAGTAAGGAGCTCGGAAGCAAACGCTGTCCCCCAGAATTGTCTAAAATAGCTGTGCTTTTTTTTTTTTTTTTTTTTAAGTAAATCCCTACCTCCAACGTGGGGCTCAAACTCACGACCCTGAGATCAAGAGTTGCGTGTTCTACTGACTGAGCCAGCCAGGTACCACATTTTGAAAAGTGTTTACTTAAAGAAATAAATTAAAAAAAAAAAATTGCTGTGCCTTTACATCCTTGCCTGTTACTGGTTGCAAACCGTCTTCAGAAGGGCATGGCCTTGAACATGATGGCTTCCCACAGTGAGGTGGCTCTTTGCAGCTGAGGCCGACCCTGAGGGAGCTGGCCCCTGGAAGCTGCCCGCTGCCTGCACTGCCCCTGGATGGGCAGCAGGTCCTTTCGGAGGTAGAGATCCAGCTGGTGCATCTCATCCACCGCAGACCATGGTACCCTTACATTCTTGGCCATTTCATCCCGACTGCCTCTTTTGGCCGACTATAACTCACTCTGGAGTTTCCTTCCCACTCCCTGTGCTGCCTCCCCCATTTCTCTTGGTTCAGTTTCTATCCTCCTTGCTCAACTAAAGGCAATCTGAGGGTGGGAAGGTGAAGAAGAAAATAACTATCCCAGGCCTCTCCCTCCACCTCTCCAGTGCTGGATGTGGCTATGTGCAAATATTTATAGTTCCAATGACCTTCAATCCCTGAGGGTTGGCTTCAGCTTCCGACTTCAGAGTCATTAACCATTTATGATTATTATCCAAATCATTAATCCCCTGAAATAGGCCCTCCATCCTGCCTCTATTTATCACCTTTCTTGCAAACCCCCAAATCCCTATTCTCGTTGCTCAGAAACTACATTTGAGGCAACATTTCACTATACATTTTAAATCCTTTGTTTTGTGCACAAGTTTCTGCAAAAGTTAATAACCGAGGGGTAGGGATATGCACCTTTTTTATTCCCTGAAGTGCGTAGATAGTAGTGGGTGCATGGTGTGTACTCGTGTATTTTGTATTGAACCAAAGGGAATTTCTTTTAAAAGGTATGTTCAAAACATAACGTGGTTAAATTCCTATCACATACAAGCACTTCTAGCTGCTACAGTGTCCTATCTGGAGGAAAATGAGTGCTTGGGAAGGAGTCTGGAGAAGCAACATGTGGGAATTTATGTTCATTCATTTACCAGCCAGAAAAAACAGCAATTTTTAGCCATGTGGAATGGGCTCCAGGAGTCATACTGCAAAGGTGGAAGGAGTTAATGGATCCAAGTTAGAATCCACAGCTCCTGAACTGTTAACCTTGGGAGCCACTAGTTATTTTTTTTTTCTACAAGGTTTTGTTTTTTTTTTAAGTTTTTTATTTTTGAAAGAGAGAGAGTACAAGGCAGAGAGACAGGGAGAGAGAGAATCCCAAGCAGGCTTCATCCACGCTGTCAGTGTGGAGCCCAATGTGGGGCTGAAACCCACGAACCGTGAGATCATGACTTGAGCTGAAAAGTCAGATGCTCAACCAACTGAGCCACCAAGGCGCCCCCCACTAGTTATTTCATTTAAAGAATCAGCAACTCCTGTGATCCAATTTTAGGCTCCACAAGATGCATCAAACAAGGAAAAAGTGGCATACTTCCCCCGCCCTTGGCATATTTTACGATAATTTAAACTCATTCAAAACTGTTGGCTACCTAGAGTGTAGTGTGGGGCTTCTGGGGGCTCTAAGACTTTTTCAGGGGATCTGTGGGGTCAAAACTATTTCATAATAATACTAGGAAGTTATTTGCTTTTTTCACTTTCATTCTCTCAGGAGTATATAGTGGAGTTTTCCAGAGGACATGTGGTGTATAATGACATGGCTCTGGCAACTAATGGAATGTGTGTTTTGTGTTTTCTAGAACTTTCTAAGGTGATGGGTTGAGGGTATAAATATGTACATTTTCAGAATTAACCGAGCATGTCTGCCATACCTGGACTGTGCTCTTACTAGCTTTCCTTATATCTGCTATAATTTCTATAACCTCATTATTGTCCAATGCATTGTTTTGAAATCCCAAAAATTTCCTTGCATCTGTCTGGAAACTCACCAAGAAATGAGTATACTTTGTTGTCACTTTTTGCAATAATTTAATTTTTTAGAAACTTCTCAAATTTTAAAAATTGTATCTAAAAAGTTTCTTTAAGAATTTCTTATTCAAAGATAAAAAAATTCAGAGGAGATTTTTATTATTGGTAAGGGTAGACTGGTGGCCTGGAAACAAGAGATAAGAAGACTCACTCTTTCAAACCAGCCCTGTAGCCTCTATGTCCAAAGATACTGGAGAAAATGAAACTGAAGAATATCCACAGTTATCTGAAAAGGCTACTAAATTCCTTGTCTCCTTTTCCAACTACATATCTATGTGAGGCCAGATTTTCTTCATATGTTTTAACCAAAGCAACATATTGCAACAGATTGAATGCAGAGGCAGATAAATATAGCTGGCTGTCTTCTATTAAGCCAGATATTGAAGAGACTTTCAAATATTACAGCAATGCTGCTCTTTCACTATATTCCTACAAAACATATTTATTTTTCCCCAAAACTGTTATTTATGTTGATGTATGATGGGTTTATTATTTTTAAAATAGCAAATATATAATAAATTTGTCTTAATTTCTAAAAGAGTATTGTTAAATCAACAAATAAAAGGTTTTGAGGGTCATCAATACTTTTATAGAGTGTGATGGAGACCAAAAGAATTGGAGAACTGCTTTCCTAAACTGATAGGAGCCTAGGATTTTAGGGAAACGGGCTCAAGCAATGCTCTGTTCACCTTGACCTTCCTTCCCGCCCTGACAAGCCTGGAAGGAATATGTTCCTCTGCGCTGAATAGCACACATCACACATGTCACTACACAGGCCAGGATGCAAGGACAAGGCAAGAACTGGAAGTCACAAACCATTAAAATCAAAATACCACTTTCTTTGGCTTGATCTGAATTATGGTTTTCAGCAACATACCTCAAAAGTGTAATATTGTTCACAGAACATTCCATTAGACACTGCTCCAGTGTGGGTCCCAAGGACAAGATTCTAAACATCTTGCCTTAAGAGAATGAAAGCACCTTTCTGGATGCCCATCAGGCACACACAGAGACATTTGGGAGGGACAACTCTGTGGTCTTTCACCTATGTCATACCACTGTCTTTGGTCTCTTTTTAAGGAAAAAAACTCTTATTAATTAGGTAGAAGAACTTCCCTCTTTTCACAGATGCACTACAAGTCATATGAGCCCAACTTCTCAATAAATGGTAGGCACTTTAACTTCAAGCAAACCTGGCATCTTCTAAACCTCCAGCATTTCTAGAATCGGAAGATGTGAAGGCAGTCTCTTTACGGTTCAAAGGGGGTATATAATCAGCAGAATGATGCAATGAGACCTAAAAAGGTTGAGTCTCAATTTCAAAGTTAATAAAGTCAGGGACTTTAACTATAAGGCAGTCAGTTAATTAAGTCATAAAGTTAGAACAAAGCACAGTGACTTTTTATCCAAGTTTTTGACATAAGGCAAGGTAAAACAAGAAGCCACACAATGCCATCTTGTTCTTCAATTCTTTCAAATTGAAGAGAATAAAATTTTAGGGGAAAAGACCATGTCTTATACTTTTAAAATATATGTACAATAGATACTTGTTTTTGAAAATTAATTCATTCTTTCAACAAATATTTACTGAGTGCCTGCCGTGAGCCAAGTAGTGAGCTGGGCCCTTAGGGGTACAGCTGATAAACATGATGGTAATAAATTCTTTGCCCTGAAGAAGGCCGCAGTCATAACTAGCAATGATTCCATATGTAAAATGGGGAGGCCCCAAGCAGATTAGCTGAAGGGACACTAGGGAGTTTTTCCAGAAACCTCAATCATGAAAGGAGCCACATTGGTTTTCAAGGTGTCAGGCAGCAGTTGATAACAATGTGGATTTCCTACGGGATGACACAGGTGTGATCATCTGTACTGCTACAAGATGGCTACCACAGGTCTTATGGCATACTGCAGCCATACCCCATGCCGTGTGTGTGTGTGTGTGTGTGTGTGTGTGTCCTGGTCCCATAGCCACAGCCAGGTTATAAAACGGAATGGTGCATCTGGAGAAAAAGAATTAATGAATCTCTTCTATGTCTACTGCCACATTTCTACGAGGATGTAAAAACATGAACTAAATTTATAGTAACTATACTATTAATTTCAAGGATAAATTATTTCGCTTTATGGAAGACTGAAACATCTTATGAGCACTGAAATAAAATCTGAATGGAATCATGGTTGGCTTTATTCTATCTGCTTCCCAGTGATTTGCTATGCAAGAAGTTTTATAGATTTTCTTCCCCATGAAGATTTAGAGATCATGTTTCAACGTTTTGACTACGTCCTTCAATAAGATCACACATGTGGCCAACAGTATATAGAAGTGCTGGCTGAATTTATATTTTAGCCATGCTTTCAGCAGAAAAAAGACCAATTTTGATAAGAATTTGATTTCAGTTCTGCCTTTCTACTAATGGAACCATAATGATGGATATAAGGATCGAGGAAACAGCCACAACATTTATTGAGTACGTATTACATGCCAGGCACGGTGCTATGCACGTCTCAAGGATTATTCAACATAGCATTTCCACACCAGGATGAGGTAGGTGGATGAGGCAGATGAAGAAACCACGCCTGAGAAGTTAAGAAGCTTACCTGTTAGTAGGTAGCTGAGCCGAGGCACAGCCCAGGCAGTCTGACAACAGCTACACAGCTATGAAATAAATTTTAGTTCCTTAGAAGAAAAATGCTATATAAAGAACTTCCTTCAAGAAGGCCACAGTATTTTGTTCATGACAAGAAGCAAAGGCCAAGAGAGAACTGTGACTTGACCAAGATGACACGAGCAGTGGCTCCTCAACCTGAACGCGAGTCTTCCACCACCACCACATGCCAACTCTCTAAAAATCTCATCAGACCTCGTACAATGTTCCTTCAAGGGCATTGTTTTCCTTCTTCTTTGTTAAATGACTTTCAGTACCATGTAACTAGGGTCTGTATTTTCACATATAGTTTTATCCAACTCCATGGTTATTGCCTTAGTGTTTCCAGCACTCATTTGTTCTGGATATAATTCATGGGTTTCCCCATTCGCCACAGCAAAGCCATCAGGTTAGTTATTTCCTTGTCTCTTTTTTTAAAGCTACCTGGATGGACAGCTTTGGGCCCAAACTATGAGAGAGCAGTCTCTGCATTTCTTCAAAACATGAGCTTTTAAGTCCCCTTGAATCTCTTCACTCAATTAACAAGGACTGAAGGATTAGTAATCTTCCATCAATCAGTCCACTCACTAGAGGTTCGGTTCAGTGAACTGAGACTCTAACCACAATCCATTCGAAAACATTATAGCATACTTAGAAACTTTCTCCATTTCCAAAGCAGCATCCTTTTGTGGCTTTACTGAAGTTCTAAATAGCTTTAAGGTGTTAGTATAAAGGCACTTTTACCTTTTGTAATTATATATATATATATATATATATATATATATATATATATATATATATATACCTTCTTTGTATTGGAACTCACTAGAAGCTACCCAAAAGACTGAAAAAAAATGCATGCTTAAAAAAATCTGAACATATGAAGGAGGAAGATGATGTGGACACTCAGATTAAGGACACAGATGAAGGGGAAAAACAAGTAGAGAAGTGTCTATTAGTTTTTTCACTCCTGGGGCCCTGAATTCTGAATGTTCAGGCAGAAAACACCATCTATGTTTTTTGTATCTATATTACTTATATTAGATATACTCTGAAACAACTTTTTAAAGTTTCAGATTTGGTGTTATTTCCAACTTTCTCTTTTAATCAAAGATCGTACTCTTCATTCCTTTAAATATCTAGTTGTACTTTTAGCATTTACTACAGTGGTGTACTTCGTTTTAAAGGGCAAGCTTTTCAAGAGGAATTATTTGAGAGTCACCTGTTTTTGCTACACAGCTGTGGCATATTTAAAGATGATCCAAATGCACTGAAGAAGGTATACAATCTATTACTAGGAAAGTATTTTGATTTAAACACACACACACACACACACACACACACACACACACACACACAGTTTTAGTAGTGTATGAGCTAAGTAGATGATAAAAAAACAGTCAGTGGTATAATGTTAATGGATGAACGGAAAGCGCAGTTACCGATTCCCGTTACACTTTGCCTTTCCTGAAAAAGGCAGAAGAAATGCTGGCAAGAGGGCATCAATGGTCCAAATGTGTGAAGAGATTCTAGGAAAATACCCAGTTAATGTAAATATGTTCAAATATCCTGGCCTAGGTCAATTTTTTTTCCCTGAGAACAAAGAGTCGCCAAATAAGGGCTCTGAAGGCTGAGTCATCAGAGGTATTGAGGAAAATGGAAGGTGCACTGGAAGACCAGAGAAAGGCGATTCCTACCTTTAAAAAAGGGGAAGCAGGTGGTTTCACAAACTGCAGACCAATGAACTTGACATAATCCTGGGTGACATTCTGGGATGGATTACTAAAGGTAGGGCCTGTGAGAATTTAGGAAAGAAAGTGGTAATCTCCAGGAACCAGCGTGGTCTCACCAAGAACAATTCATGTCAGATTAACCTTACCTTTTCTCATATTACAAAATAATAGATTATGAAAATAGGTACAGCAATCTAGATTTTAGAAGGACATGCAGTAAGGTTTTCGTGATATTCCTGTCAATAAAGTGGAGAAATAAATGTAAGTGCATTAATTCATTCACTCACTTAGCAAATATTAAGGATCTACCCTGCGTTAAGCACTTTGCTAGGCAATGAGAATAAAACAGCAGACAAAATAGACACAGTCTCTGTTCTCAGTTTCTCAAGAGGGAGAGTCAAAACCCAACAACTCAAATAAAATACATGCAAGTTTTTTGTAATAAAGACTATGAAGAAAACAAAAGCAGGGCAGAGACACAGAACAATAGGAAGGAAATCTCCTTTAAATGGCGTGATCAGGTCTCTCGGAGGAGGTGACATTTAAGCTTAGGTGTAAAGAATAAAAAGAATGTCTTGCTACGTGGAAGCATGGGGAGATGAGAATTTCAGGAGGGAGCAACATGTGCAAAGGCCCTGAGATGGGAAAGAGACCAGAGCACTGGAGCCATTGAAAGGCCAGTGTGACAGGAGAGTAGTGAGTAAGGGACAGAGTAGTGCTAGAAAAAGTTGGGGAAACTCGGGGGAACTCCCCAGATAATGAACTGGAGAATATGAATAAGGAGACCCTTTCTCCTTGGTCTGTTCTTTCAACACTTTACCAATGGTTTATAATCTATTTTTATCAGTTGTTGAAAATCTACTGTCCTCTTGAGATGTCAATAAAAAATGACAGTGTTAGAAGAGCCATGAATATGGCTAGCAATATTAGTATCCAAAAAATATAGTGGATAAGGGTTTGGGTTCTGGCCTCAGACCGGTGTTTAAATCTAGCTCTGACATTCACTCTCTGTGACCTTGGACAAGTTATTTAACCCCTGTAGGTCAGGTGTCAAAGACATGTAGAGGATTAGACACAGGCAGCTCAGGTAAATCTTACGTACTACAGAATAATCTGTTGCATCAGGTTAGATATGGTTTCCTGGGCCTGGAAGCTATTCTGGCAGCTTTCCCTCTACAATTATTTTAGGTATATCACCCAGCCTCTGACAGAAGTGTTTATAGATCAGATGTAGACTCTTACATTTATTTTGTTCATGTCACCAATAAATTATACTGCCTCTCAGACTATCTGACTATTGGATATTAAATTTAGCATAGCCAAATTTTAGAAATTAATTTTGGCCTTCTAATCCTGTCATCATTCAGGAAGAAATTGCTATAAGTTAAGACAGTGTTTTAAAGATATGATTTACAAATTTATATCATCCAGTATTGGAACTACCATACCAAAATATTTCTCTGTTCCCGAGATGTCATTAAAATTTAGCAGTGTCTCAATTGCACCCGAGAGCACCTACAAAATATTTATAAAATTAGATGACAAGGTTTTCAGTCATTACAGTTCAATTTTGATAAGGGGTTTTAAAAAAGCCCTATAAATTTTAAATAATTCATCCTAAAAATAGAAGCTATAAAAGATAGGACGAAGTGCATAATTGTATGTATTTTAAAACAGATGAGAAAAGAGTAAACCATTTAGTGTAATGATAAATTTCCCTGAAGTTAAAAAAAAATACCCTAAAATCTTGGGTTTCCAGTCAGGGATAAGTAAACCCCAAGAGAAAGAAATGTCAGGTGGTAATATTATACATTTCTAAATGTAACCTTGAATATTAAATAAAAATTCAATGCAGTTTTACACTTACTAAAATTAATGAGAAAAATTACCTAAGTCACGACAGCATTTGGGTGGTTAAATTCAAGAACTCTCTCTTCAATCCTTTTTGCCATGCTTTCATAGCGCTTTTTGTCAGGTAAGCAAAACTTTTTTGATGTTCCTTTAGATTTTACTTAATTTTCCCATTTTCTCCATGAAAGTATATCTAGGAGTGATAAAGCTGTCCTTATTTGATCATTTGTTTTTTTGCATTAAAAAAACCTGCCTTTCAAAAATATACTATCTATATTTTGCTATATTTAAAAAGATAGGATGCAGATTATATTAAATGGGAGATATTAGCTTGGCTTCCTATGATTTGCATGAATTTGGATAAAGTATGACAAATTTAACTCGAGATCTCTTAGGCAAGCAAATTGCTCGCCTTTCTTTACCCCAAACTGAGCTATTTTTTTTCTCTTGCAGCTTCAGATGTACTCCTCAGTTTAATTCTAGTGCTAGAAATCTGATCTAGGCAAATTTCACAGGGCTTCCTGTCTCTCTCCCGGTTATAATCCATTGTACAGCTGCTGGCATAATTTCTAATACTATCTTGCTTAAGATAGTAGATAGATAAATTCAGACTCTTCAGTCTGGCACATTCAAATGCCACAAACAACAGGTTCTTCTCCCTCAATTCTGCCCTTCATTAGTTGCTAGTCATCACCGCACTTCCAGACCTGGCTTCCCCACCACCATCTGCTAAGTCCAATTATTAGACAGTCTTGTGATAAAACAGACCTAAGACACCAAATCATCCCGCCTCCACTTGGATCATTTCTGTTTTTGTCAAGCATGTAAGCACATTTTTTAAAATTACTTTTTGCTTCGTCTATTTCCATATATTGTCATCATTAGACATTTATTATTTGTCTGTGTCCCCACTAGTTTAGAAGTTCCATGTGGTAAGGGTTCTCCTACTGAAATTTTATTTGAAGAAACCATCAGTAACTGGGCATTTGCAATGTCAGTTACTCTAACCCACTGAATGATCTGCCTCAAGAGTTGGAAGGGATTGAAGATGTAAAGCCCCCGCTGTTTCAAATAAGGGGTAGAATCTGTATACCATTCTCAAAATAATTCAAGGACTACAACTGTCTTCCTCTTTCTATATCTTATCACCTGTGTCCGTATCTTATAAACTTTCAAACCTTTCACTGTAAAGTCTCATGAAAAAATAGTGGAAGGATAATTAATAAATGTTGACAGCAGTTACCTCTCGGAAGATTACAAAAATGGGAGTTAGGAGAGGCAGGGTTGGGGCTGGTGATGGGAAATGATAGAGAAAATGACAACACGGACTGATTTTAAATTTGGGGGGCACATATTCTTTATAATCTTCAGTCCTTCCTAAATATTGCATAATGAACTGGCATTTCTCACATAAAAAAATCTATACTAAAAAAGATACACAGGGGCACCTGAGTGGCTCAGTCAGTTGGGCATCTGACTTCGGCCCAGGTCATGATCCATGCTTTGTGGGTTGGAGCCCTGTGTCAGGCTCCATGCCGACAGCTCAGAGCCTGGAGCCTGCTTGGGATTCTGTGTCTCCCTCTCTCTGCCTCCCACCCCCTACTGTCTCTTCAAAATTAACATTAAAAAAAAATTATTAAAAAAAAGATACACAAGCTAATTTGACATAGGAAGCATGACAACCCAACTTGATATAGATAAAACTTTAAACAGAGTGCAAGATTTAGGATTCCAGTAAGTAAAAACTTTTTCAGAAGTGAAATCCTCCACCTCTACCAAATCCTTCAGATTTTCAAAGAATCTAATGATACAGAATCTTGAATTGACAAACTAAGATAAATGTTGCCATAATTACCCTCCCCAAAGAAATACTTAGTCCCATGCAAAATTCCTACCTGTTGCCATCCTGTCCAACGGTTTGAAATACTATCCATAAGGTGACTCCCCTATTTCTTCCCCTAATTCTACATTCATATATACAACTGCCTGCTCAATGTCTCTGTTGGGGTAACTAATAGAAATCTCAAAACTCAACATATCCAAGGGAGAATTCAATTTACACCCTCCATTTTGCTCCTCCACTGGTTTTCTGAAATCTCAACTAATGGCATCACCGCCTTTGCTCAAAATCAATCATTTTTTGGGGTGCCTGGGTGGCTCAGTCGGTTGAGCGTCCGACTTCGGCTCAGGTCATGATCTCACAGTTCGTGAGTTCAAGCCCCGCATCAGGCTCTGTGCTGACAGCTCAGAGCCTGGAGCCTGTTTCAGATTCTGTGTCTCCCTCTCTCTGCCCCTCCCCTGTTCGCGCTCTGTCTCTGTCTCAAGAATAAATAAACATTAGAAAAATTAAAAAAAAAAAACTTAAAAAAAATAAAAAATCAGTCATTTTTTACTTCTTTCTTCCTCCCATATGATCCATTACCAGATTATCAGCTTTACCACCAAGAGACATCCTCAATCTGACTTGTCCCTATACCACCCCAGTCTAGGCTTTCACCATCTCTCACCTAGATGACTTCAATGGTCTCCTTTATTTTACCCCACTATAGGCTGTTCTCAATCTACTAGAGAAATAGAAAGCAGACCACGTCACTCTGTTCAGACCACATCACTCTGTTGCTTAAAACCCTCCAATGGCTTACCATCACATTCAGAAAATACAAATTCCTTTCAATGCGCTCAGTCTGAAGCAGTCCAGCCCTTGCCAATCTTTATCACCTGCCATTCCCCACCACACTCACTGGACTCTGGTCTTATAGCCATTCTCTTTCTCATCATATAAGCTCATTCCTGCTTCCAGATTTTTAGTTTCATTGTTTCTTTCATCAAAATGCTCTCTTCTTTGATCTCGGTTATTTTCTTTTTGTCATCCACTATTTCCCAGTGATCCTACAGATTTGTCTTGTACCCCAATGTATAACAATCACCTAAAATGGTGAGTGGCACATGAGTCTTCAATAAATAATTGTTGAATGACTGGCTGAAAAGAATCTCAATATTGAATCAAGCCTCCTGGGCATAAAAACAGTTGTTCCAACTGATCCATACTTTGCAACAGCAACTCCTCCATTCCACCCCCAACTTCAAAACAACAACAACAACAACAAAACACAACAACCAGGCACTTTCCACAAAAATGCCAACCCCAAATCTCCTCAGAACATACCACATTTTAGAAGTCTATGTTCGGTATCAGCTGTTGCAAAAATAGGAAACAAAACCTGAGCCTCATAGATATACACTGTTTATGCATACACACACCATGCAGTATTGTCCCCTTCAGAGACTTTTTTTCACCTTTAAGCCAGCCCTTGGTGTGCATTCTTATTTAATTTTATCTAGGTAAAGTGCATGTGTTGGGCCACAGAAACAGTGGAGAAACTGCTGTGAGCTTCCCTGTGTTAACACACTCCCAGAGATGGACACACGCTCTGCCTCTTTCCTAGGGGAGTGCTGACTCACTCAAAGCCTCTGGGCCTCTACCAAAAAGCAACTTTATAGCTTTCTTTGCTACAAAAATAAAAGATCTAAGACCAGTCTCAATAATAAGTTACCAAACTAGTGTTTAGTGCCAGGGAGCAAAGGAAGCTTGGGATAAAAATGAATAGCAACCAGATCAAAACATCATGTAAAAAGGTTCATAAACTCTGAATTTTGTCAAAGTGAAGCACAGAATTCAAGTTTCAATTTTTATGGCTCAAGCCATTATAAATCTTATATAAACATTCCAATGGACCATAAGGACACAGAACAGTTTGTGGAGTAGGATTATTTGGGCTCAATTTTTGTTGAAGAAATATAAATTTAATAATGACTCTTAATAACTGTATTTAAACCAAGCTGTTTCTTCTTCAAAATTTTTTTACTGTGTTTAGCCAGAAAATAACTGATGCATGCTTTCTTGTTGTAAAGGGACTGTATTACAAATAAGACTGTATCAGCAAGACTAAACTTTAGGTGTGGATAATCAAATTTGAATGGTACAAGGATAGTATGTGTATATATATATACACATATGTAGTATGTGTGTATATATATATATATATATATACACACACACACACACACACACACAAGAATAAGGCCTCTAAATGATGTTAAATCAGATGGCAATATTATTGTTTAAAGTAATATTAACATCATAAATGTATATACGTATGTGTATACATCCATGTGTGTATGTGTGTATATGTATATGCATACACAGAGAGAATGAATGAATGAATGAATGAATGAGAATGGATAGGAATCAGACCAACCTTTCCTTGGGTTAATTACTTTACTATGAAGATGTGTCCAAACTTCTAAAGAATTTCCTGGTTTGTATTAAAATGCACTTCAAAAAGACCATGAAAACAAAAATTTAGTCGACAGGCTACAGTGGGATTCAGAAAAAGACACAGTGAATATAGACTAAGGTGCAATTTCATGCTGGTGATTTTTCTTTTTTAAAATGTAAGCCACTAATTTTTTAAGAAAAAAATTTTAAACCAAAGGTTGCATATTAATATTACACACAAACTGGAACATGTGACTTTTAGCACAGTGTATACATGCTCACATAAAACTCAAATATTTACACATTTAAAACAATTTCCATTTAACATATGAAAGTTCTGAAATACATAAAAGCATTAATATTTTCTATAAAACTACAATTAGAACATCAATTTGCTACAAGCATATAAAACATCAAGTGTTTTCTTGGAGTTTCAAGTTTCCTCTTTAAAACAAGATCTTGCTTGCATATATAATCTTTCTCCAATAATCAGTAAGGACTTTTTTCTTTTCCAAGAGATTATTTTCCAGATACATTATAAGCTCAAGAAAACGGACCCAACAGTTATGCAATATAATTATGTCGTAACAACTTAATTGCACATAATGCTTTAAAGTAGGTTTGGATGACGTTCTCGAACACTTTGGTATATGTTCTTCAGGGACTTCTATTAGAAATAACAGGAATTATAAGTCCCCTCAATCCCCATTTTGCTTTAAAAATGGACAAGTCTTTGGTTAAAGTTCTACATTTTGGGCATTTATGACTAATAAAAATGGTCCCCAAACCAATAAATGGCACTGATATATTCTTAGTTCACAAGACTTCATTTAACTTGTTTCTGATAAAGTGGGAGACTAAAGATCTTCATTTATTATAACCGTCATTGATAGCTTCAATCTTTCATTTATAAGCAGAGAAATCAATAGGTTAGTCAATATTTCTCTGTTCATTTTGTGTTATAATCTAAACTGTACAGTAATGTGCAGTAACTATAGATACTGCTCCACAGTGTATGCGATTATGATTGGAAAGATGAATAGCATTAAATTGAGAGTCTGCTTACTCAGAATAAGTCAATATTAGACTGTACAGTAATTCTGCATTAACTATAGTAGGTTGTCAGGTAATGCTTGTTTAAAAACCCCAATACCATTGCATTTATAAGAGAAATTGTTGCAAATGTATAAAACAGCAGATATACAAGGAGAACACCAAACGTACTTTATTAGCACAAAAAAGCAGCCATAACAAGGCACAGCAAGCAGAAACATACATTAGCAGTCAAAGGGTTAGTGTTGCATACAAATATAGCTTTTCTTTTTTTGTAGCCTTGGCAATAGCCATCAGGATGTAAAAGAACTTTCTGTAGCAGCAGGTAAGGAAACCAAGGAGCACTCACCAGTGGTACAGAGCACATGAACAAAAAGACACAAGAATGGATTCGACTAGTGCAAAATGTCTAGGACAGAACTGTAAATTCAGTTCGTTACTAAGAAGCAAACACTAGAACTTGGTATTACTTCCAAAATAGCTCACTCAAGTAGTATTGCATACTATTCTAAGTGACAAAAAGGTGCTAAGTAAAGTTATTTACAGATACAATGGTTGTACAGTACCTTTTAAATCTGCAATGTAGGTTTCAGATTTTCCATTAGAAATTAACTGCACTGAAATTCTATAAATTGTACTTAAGCAATTCAGCTACGAGAGTTTACAACAAAGATATAAATACTGCCATCCAAACTGTTCATTACAGTTTAACAATAATGTCAACATCAGCAACCACTGTAGTTATTGTTATCTGACTTGGTTGGGCATCTTCTAGTCTCATTTCCTTCATGGTTCACAAACTCATCATGGGCACAGAAAGATCCAACTTTAACTAATGAATGATTAGAATGCGTGTATTAACTTAAAAAAAAATCACACACAGGACTACACTGCAGCTATTCCCAATGTGTTTTAAGTTAAAGCACTCATTAAAAAAACATACCTAAGGCCTTTAAATAAAATTCTACTACCAACTTTGTAAGCCTGAAATTTTAAGAACTATTTAGAAAACCTGGTTTATTTAACAGTACCTTTTGCAGAAGAGACAGGGGACTGACTATAAACTACATCAACACTTAAGTGAACTGCACTATGCCCTTGTGGCCAGAAA
This sequence comes from Neofelis nebulosa, assembly GCF_028018385.1. Taxonomy (NCBI): domain Eukaryota; kingdom Metazoa; phylum Chordata; class Mammalia; order Carnivora; family Felidae; genus Neofelis; species Neofelis nebulosa. The sequence goes on from NC_080790.1 coordinate 74,475,318, forward strand.
ATTGCATTTTTTTTTTCTCAAAGGAAGGCAGTCTTTATTTTTTGGACTTCCAAAGCTTGATTTATAGTAACTACAAACATCACTACTTTTGGAAGGTTATAGAAAAATTCTTAGAAAAAATAACAATTTCAAACATTAGTCACACTGTTGAAATACTCATCCAATATTAATAATTTGTTCTTCAGTAAGAAATAGAATTCTTCATAGCAAATGCCCCAGAGTTGCCTCACTCAATTACTACAGTCATTAAAAACCAAACCGTTAGCTCAATCGACAAAGTGTTTTTGTAGCCTCACTGAACACCTGTAGCTGTCTTCTGTTGTCTCAACAGGCACCACATTCACCTGACTAACAGCAGACTGCATCTGACAGATACTAACACTAAGCCTACATACTGTACTGAAAAAACCTAACACTGATACGTGTGCTTGCTATAGGTGTACTGTCTGATGCACATAAAAGCAGATCTAGTTAATGCCCTTTGGGGGCAGGAGAGTTTACTTTGCCTTGACCGGTTCTCGTTCTAACCAGCGAACTCTAACTTTTTGCTTATAATGATACTCTTTCAAAAAATCCTGCAACATTGACGGTAAAGGGAGCCCATCAATTCCATCATATGTAGTGCATCTACAGATTACAGCACGGCAGATATACTGCAGGCTAAAAGGGAAAGTCCTGTTTAGTGAGATAGTAAGCAATGGTTCAAAAAACATGCAAGAACTGGGATCTTTATAATGTTCTAAGAGTCCTGTTACAGTGGAGGAGTGAAATACACATGGGTCATGGGCATCAAAACTAAAGTTGTGGTTCCACTGTTCAATCCGGGCGTGCAGGGACCTGTTGTAGCGCCGGAAGCTCACGGAGAAGAGGTAGTCCTCTTGCGCAGAGTCCCTGAGCAAGAATGTGCCTTCAGGTTTTCCTTCAAGGAGGGCTTCTGCTTCGTAACGGTCCATCACTCCCCAGTAACAGGGGTTCCCTGTAATCTGAAGCAAATCAGGCACGAGGCAGTGTATGTAATCAATCTGTGTGTGGACTTTCCAAGCTCCCTGTCTGCTAACGTGGGCATGGCTATCTCCAGACACCTGACGTTGCTTCTGCCTCCGAGACTGTAGACACAGGGTAGTAGTGTCCTCTTCTGAGTCACAATTAACTTGTGGAATTGCAGTATTGTCCCCACTTACTTCGGTCATTCCAGGAGCTAACTTTGGTCCCAGTTTATATAACGGATTAACCTGTGCGGTGGCTTCAAATGTATGTATTTGTGCGTTGGGAGGAGGGTCAACCCCCTCTTCAATACTAAGCCGTCTTCTCTCTCGAAGTCTATCTTCTTCATCTTCTGTAGAAACCAAGGATGGATCAAATGTATCAAAAAACGTTGAGTGTGGGCTCACAGGGGCTGTATGCTGTTTAATCAAATGCCATTTTTGGGCTAAATCTGAGCCGGCAGGAAAAGGGCATTTCTCAAGCATTAATTCAGAAAGGTGTATTTTTCTTTTATTAGAGAAGAGGGGTTTTGACTGCTTGCTGTAAGTTCGCATGGGAAAACACAAGCCCACCGTATCCTGCAATCTCTGTCTCAGAGAGCGACTTCCCACAGTTCTGCTGGACATGCCGTCCATATCGTGCACCGAGCTTACGCCATACCGCCTCTCTCTCCTTTGAAGTCCGCTTCGAGTTCTACCAAACTTTTTATCAGTATCCAATGAACTCTGTGTCTTTGTAGAACAGGAATGTTTTTTCTTCCCACCCCATGGGGCATGCCGAGAGTAGGAATCTCTTCTTGCCAGTCTTGTTCCTGGGGTGACACATGAATCATTATCCTTTTCAATGCTTATTTCAACAATCTGAGGAATTTCAGTGGCACAGTTAGGGTTTCTCCTTGAAGAATTCTTTGAAGGGCTTAATCCCAGTTGTAAGGCAACATTTTCTCTTAAGGGACTGCTTTGTTGCTGAGGAGCTGAGTCTCCTATACTGATGTTTCTCTCTTTAACAGACAGGTATCTGTTGGAGTTCATGTCCACATTTTCACTACGGCTCCCTCCCTCATGACCGAAGAGATTTTGACACCTGTATTTGAAGTTATTCCACATCTTCCCCACTTTATCCATTGATTATAAGATCTAAAGACAAAATAGGAAGAGAGAACACTAAGTTAGGTGGTATGTGCGAACAAAACAGGCAGTTCCCATACACTGCCCCCCCCCCCCCCCCCCCGCCCTTATCGTTGGAAATTTCAGTGATGCGGGTCAGGAATCTGCCCTCCCTTGCCCCGCTAAAGTGGTGAGGCAAACAATGCTGGTAGTGGTAAGGTCTCTGGCCCTTTCATGGCACTCACAGCACCACTAGTCAAACTAGTCCTCACTCACCATTTCCTGAATTTCAGACAGAATACTCAGATCTCATGGGAAAGGAAACAAACCCTCTCAATTAAACTCTGGTTTCTTTTTCCCACGCATCAACCTAATGTCATTATGACACCGACTTTGGTCTCCTTACTACAACTAATTCAGGCACTGGCTCAAGTACTACAAAGGGAAGATATGTTCTGTATTGTTGAAACATATCTGTATTCAACTACTCTGAAGTTGAAATCAGGACATTTGTGTAACACATTAAAATTAGTTCAAAAATCTTTAAGTACTAATCTTCCTGACTTCACTTACCAACTGCTATACTCCACTCATCTGGCAACCTACAGCTTACAGATAAACCACTTGTAAAAATTCAGTATCCTTCCTTCCTATTCTGCAATGTATTGAATTTTATCCACAATCTTGAAGAAGCAGTTTGAGTAGAAAAGAAAATAGGAGGAAAGAAAGAGAATATTTGGATTTAAAAGGAAAGGTGTCTTTCAGCTTCCCAATTCTTAATCCTGGAAAAGCCTAGAGATAACAGAGTAATAGAAAAAGCTATGATACTGCAGTAATTAACAAAACAAATAAAAACTATGCAATTTGGCTTCTTTATTTTTGTTCCTTTAAAAAAAAATCAAAAGCAGATTATCACACTTTACAAATTATTTTACGACTCTAACACTGACAGTCACACTGTCTCCTTCAATAACCTAGAAGTCAACATTAGAAGAAATGGAAAAATGTAAATTTAAAATCAAGTGGTTTTGTCACCAAAGGATAGCAGAAACTTTTTTTTTTTTTTTTTAAAGTTCTTTCTTTCTATTTTGCCATTTAATGAGTATGGTACTTTTTTCCCCAGAATTTTGTTTTGTTCATGTTTATTATCTCATTATGTTTTACTCTTCCTAGTTTACAATCCTGCTGGAATGTTTTTCTTACAGTGGTGACAGGCATTAGAGCTGACCTTTCTACAACTGTGCCTAATGCTCTTTGTGATAAATAGCTGGATTTTCAAGATGCTGACTAGGGCTAAGACAACAATAAAAAATAAACTTTATATAGCTTCATTCTAGTTTCTTACAGAAAGGGCTCTTAGACTAATAATGATGCCAACATAGAGAATTTATGCCTATGAAATCATAAAATACACTTTCAGATTATTCTTTATTATAAGCATACTGCTAGGTATATAGCAGTTACTATACAGAGGGGCAATAGGTGAAAAGCCCATGATCACAGCAATTCCTGGTCTCCTCTTATGTGACCTGTTTTTATTTTGTGAGAAGTTGTGGTTTCTTCTTTTTATCCTTAGCCTGGGCCTTTTTTACATTCATTGTGTCCTTTCCATTGCCCCCGTCCCACCCTCCTAAAAGTCCTTTTGTTAGACAGCAGATCTCTTAGATTCATCTTCTGATTATATATATTTTCTTTTCAACATTGCATTTCTTTTTCTTTTCTACCGTCTGGAAGATTTCTTTGGTGCATCACTTTGCAACACTTCTACTGCAGTTAGAATGTTTCCTATCACAGCTTTAATTTCCAAGACCGTTTTTCTTATTCTCTGAATGTTCTTTTTAATAACATTCTATTCTAGCTTCTTGGATGAATATTTCATTTCTCAGAGGATACAAATTTTTCAAATGTTTTCTTCTTTTTTTAACACTTTAAATGTTTTTATCTGTTTCTTTCTTTTTTCTCCTTAAATCTTTAGGTCTCTGTTTTTTATTTTGGAGGCTTTCCACAAGTGTCTGATGAGTCCCAGCCATCCATCACAGATGATGCGGCCACAAACATGCTGATCAGAAGCTCTGTCTACGTGATGGTGCAGGAGGTTGGGTTGGGTACTTGTAAAATGACTGGCTTTCCCTACGAGGTGAGGAGGCAATGAGTTCGTTTTTTATTATGAAATCCACAAATGCCAGGATCTGTAAGTCTTGTCTCCTGGCTGCTTACCTGGAGAGAAATACTCCAATTTCCTCTCTGGGACATGTCCACCTGACTGCCATGTTCTGAGAACAGGGCAAGGAGAATAGTAGGGTTTTAACCACAATATTCAGACTTTTGCTTAGTCCTTATTTTTAAAAAGGTGTCCTTATTTTCAAAAGATACTCCACTTCAGTCCTGACTGGACCTCTTAGATTAAATTTCTCCAAACTCTAACCTCTAGTTTTACCCTGGTAAAAAACAGCAGTAGTCTCCTGACTGCTAAGGGTAAAGGAGGGCATGTGTGAATCTGAAACATACAGACTTTCCAATACTCCTATGTTCAGCTTCATATTTCACCCTTACCTTCTGAGCTAACTGGTTCCTCTAATTTCTGAGCCAGCACTATAGATTGCTTTGCTTATTTTTAATATCTCTGTCTGCAGCCATTTATATCTGTTTTCTCCATTCTGTTAATTTCTAGCTACCTGCTTCTACTGAAAACCAGTTGATCAATCAGGCTTATTATTACTTCAGTCTCTCGTTTGCTTTCTTATGGGTTTATGCCTTATGCCTTCTTTTTAAATTATTATTTGAAACAGAGAGCACACACACAAGCGCGCAGGGGTGAGGCAGAGAGAGGGAGAGAGAGAATCTTCTCTCAACGTGGGGCTGGATCTCACGACCCTGGGATCATGATCTGAGCCTAAACCAAGAGTCGGACGCTCAACTAACTGAGCTACCCAGGTGCCCCCCTTACACCTTTTTTATTCCTTTAATTTTAGTGAGGTTCCAGGAGTGAATAAAGTTAACATGCCAATGTTCAACCTGACATATTTAACTGGAAAGCCCTCTTTTCACTGTTACAGAGAGTGAATAGTACACCACACAGAAAACCCCCTACCCAGATTACTGATTCTTTCCAAATGGAGAAAACAGCAAATTTTTTTTTTCCTGGGGTGAAGGATCCACAAAATAAACACTGTCTGCATAATATAATCACCCAGAAAGCTCTTTACACTACATGATACACACGCCACCTCCCGAGAGATTGTGATTCAATTGGTCTGGAGATGGGCCTGGACACTGCTGTTTTTTAGAAGCTCCTGGGTGATCCTAGAGTCGAGCCGGAAAACCACTGACCTACTCCAGCCATGGGCTCCAATGGTAGCTCTGAAAGACGTAGGTAGGAGGACACTGCTCTGTAGCGGCTGGAGGGATGGCAGCAGAACTAAGTACACCACCCACCACAATCTCATCACTGGTTCTCTTCGTTTCATTTTTGCCATGTACACAAGAGGCCTATGGAATCTTAGGAAAGACTATCTACAGTAGTGCCTCTTAAACTACCCAGAATGAAGAGGCAGTTTCTTTTTAATTTCACAAATCGATTCTTTTGTAAGACATTCTAAGAATACATTAGAAAAGTGAAATGTGAAAAAGGACGTAGGAAACACAAGTGCCAATCTTATTAGATTGAATAGACATAAAATAACTATCAAATAGCTATAGAATATTTTAAATGCTTCTTTTTAATTCCTATACTTAACTTGTCCCAGACTGTTAACAAACAACACTGGCACAAGTTCACAGCCCTCACAGTAGCTCGTCATCTAGAGCTGTGCTGTCCAATACATGGGTTATTGAGCCCCTGAAATGTGGCTGGTGCCATATATTAAAATGGTAAATAGTTTGGATATAACTAGCCAAATATATTATTAAAATTAATTTCATCTGCTTTTTACTTTTTTATGAATGAGGTTTTTTCTTTTTAAGGATAAGTGCCAGCAGCTTATTTAAAATTTTATTTTAATGTTTATTTTTGAGACAGAAAGAGAGAGAAATCATGAGTGAAGGAAAGTCAGAAAGAGAGGGAGACAGAATCTGAAGCAGACTCCAGGCTCTGAGCTGTCAGAGCTCTGTGCTGACAGCTCAGAGCCTGACATGGGGCTTGAACTCACGAATCATGAGATCATGGCCTGAGCTAAGTTGAATGCTTAACCAACTAAGCCACCCAGGAGCCCCGAAGTTTGTTTTGTTTTTTTATGTTTATTTATTTTTGAGAGAGAGAGAGAGAGAGAGAGAGAGAGACAGACAGACAGAGAGACAGAGCATGAGTTGGGGAGGGGCAGAGAGAGAGGGAGACACAGAATCTGAAGCAGGCTCCAGACTCTGAGTTGTTAGCACAGAGCCCGACGTGGGGCTTGACACGAACTACGAGATCACGACCTGAGCCGAAGTCAGACACTTAACTGACTGAGCCACCCAGGTGCCCCTGAATGATGTTTTCAAATGTTTATTTATTTATTTTGAGAAAGAGAGAGAGTACATGTGTGTACATGCGCGGGGCTGGGGCAGAGAGAGAAAGAGCATGAGCAGGGGAGAGGCAGAGAGAGCGAGAGAGAGAACCCCAAGCAGGCTCTGCACTGTCAGCTTGGAGTCTGACGCAGGGCTTGAACCCACAAACTGTGAGATCATGACCTGAGCCAAAATCAAGATTCAGACATTTAACCAGCTGAGCCACCCAGGTGCCCCTGCCTTTTACTTTTTAAATGTGCCTACTAAAAATATTAAAAATTACACATATAGTCCAAATTATATTTCTGCTGCAAAGTACTGATCTGGATCAGGGGTCAGCAAATGATAGCCCAAAGACCAAATCTGGCCTGTGGCCTGTTTCTGTATGGACCCTAGCTGAGAATGGTTTTTACAGTTTTAGAGGGATAAAAAAACAAAAACAAAAAATCCACAAAGAATATTTGACAGAGACCACATGTAGCCTGCAAAGCTTGAAATATTTTCTATTTGGCCTCTTACAGAGAAAGTTTACTGACCTCGGTCTAGAGTATGTCACTGTGGACATCAGAAGAGTAGTATTCAAGAAGTCCAAAAGTCTCTCTTCTCCATGTTTATAAGATAAATTCTGTAGCTATTTATTTCAGCTATACCTGGAAAATGTCCATTTTAGAAAGCAACCAAACTTAAAACCACTTATTATCTCCTTATACAGCTCTTTATACGCTGTAAAAACAAGTGGGACATGTAGAAAACATGGACTTGCCAGGTTATAGAAGGCTGTTTCTAACACTGAACCTCAGTTTCATTTTCACAGAGCATGAAATTTAGTGAATTCCCATTCCTAATCTGGAGACTGTTGCTAGACTGCATCGTGACAAAATATTCTAATTTAAAGAAAGACTATTATGCTTCCACATCCCTTGGGGATAGAAAGTAGATTTTTCTTGACATGGGGAATGTTATGTGGGTGGCTGTAATACTGCAAAGAAAAAAACACTGATAGTGATTCACAGATGAGTCCATGTAAGAAGAATCAGGAAAGCATTTCAACTATTTTAATATTTACAATGTCAGTTTTGAGGTTCTTCTGTTTGTTTTGTTGTTAAATTTTTGGAAATGTATTTAGCTGAAACTCTGAGGCCTAACTTACAAGTCCATTACTTTAGGGCTTTATATAAAGTTACACAGGACTAAAAAAGTGTTAAATTTCCTATGTACTGACTCTAGATTACAAGTTCATCATCCATTATAAGACTTCATTCACATTTTTACACCTGCATAGCTGTCCTTAAGATGATCCAAAGCAAATTCCTAAAAAGTCATTCCTTCCCCCAAGGACAATCACAATTTAAAACTGGTTTTATAACTATTGTAAGTTAAAGAGCTTTTGTTGAAAAATGATATCTAACAGGATAAGCTATAAATCAAAATTATAGAAAATCAGAGGTCAAATTCCATTACTACAAAAATTTACATATATAAAAAAAATTAAGGACTATAGTCAATGGCCCTCTTAATGTCAAGCAGTATATGTTACAAAATTTCCACAAAACAAAAGAATTTAAACAGTTCCTGGGGTTCATTTCAATGGGACTTAATTCATACTTTATTAGAAATAAATTAAATTCAACAAGTTTTAAGACTACATGGCACACAATAGTGGGTAAAGAAGGGGAATATAACCCAACCCACATCCCTCCGCTATCTATCTCCCTCCTCTTAGTCTATTTAGACTACTTTAGTCATGGTAATATCTGTCCAGTGAAAAAAGCCCTTCAGTCACAATAACAAAAATCAAGACAACAGGGACTGATTAAAGTATTTTTGTGCCAAATTCAGGTACAAGAGGAGGTTCAGGAGAAATGAGTTTTGATAGATATTTTGGTGGCACTTCAATAGTTTTTAGAAAGAGATGATACAGTGTTTAATATTAAGAGTAAAATGGGGGGCGCCTGGGTGGCGCAGTCGGTTAAGCGTCTGACTTCAGCCAGGTCACGATCTCGCGGTCCGTGAGAGTTCGAGCCCCGCATCAGGCTCTGGGCTGATGGCTCGGAGCCTGGAGCCTGTTTCCGATTCTGTGTCTCCCTCTCTCTCTGCCCCTCCCCCGTTCAGCTCTGTCTCTCTCTGTCCCAAAAATAAACAAAAAAAAAAAAACGTTGAAAAAAAAAAAATTAAAAAAAAAAAAAAAAGAGTAAAACGGAAATCCAGGGATGTATGGCTGTCATAGCTGTAGTCCCGTAAAGAATCTGGGAACCATTTGGGCTTTTAAAAATGTTATTTTTTAATTGTAATTTATACACTCTCTTGTGACATGGTTTGTGTTATCTAACTGGATGCCTGTTTACCTTTTATACTGGTATTTAATATCATGTTTTGTGGGTAATAGATGGTCATATAATTCAACCTTATATACTTTACACTTTTACAACACACATAATATATTAATACAGTAGACCATGTACACGTGCACTCGAAAACTGTGAGGCCCAGGGGCGCCTGGGTGGTTCAGTCAGTTAAGCGTTATGACTCTTGATTTCGGCTCAGGTCATGATAACACTATTCGTGAGTTTGAGCCCCACATCAGGCTTCGTGCTGACAGTACAGAGCCTGCTTGGGATCTTTTCTCATCCTCTCTCTCTGCCCCTCCCCTGTTCACTCTCTTTCAAAATAAATAAATTAAAAAATATATATTTTTTAAATGTGAGGCCCAATGATCTAGCACACCCAGATACTTCTGTTCCCACCAGTTGAGTTATACTTTTACAGAATCAGTTATGTTAGCTTCCAACACTGTCCATGTTATTTATACTTATTATTGTAACAATGTGATTTAATTGTTAATTAACCTACTGAAATGTGGAGGAATGGGGAAGACTGAGTTGAAGGACTCTGAAATAATAAAAGGGAGATACCACTGTTGAAATAGGTATAAGCAAGAAAATAGTAAAATAAAAAAAAATCAGAAAAAATACTGCAAAGATCTACAAGGAATTCTAAAGTCAGAATGCATGATCAGAGTCTGAATTCTTGTTCTACCTAAAAAACCCAAACTGGAAATCTTAGATGATACATACAGGATATGGTTTCTACAAGATAAGTAATATGGAACTGCAACTAGTGAACCTACTCTCAAAGAAAAGATCTTGGCCCTTAATAAAAAATCTGGCAAATGAACATGCAGTCTTATTCTTGAAATTAGAGTAAAATATTTAAGGTATGTATCCCTTCTTATGACTTCTTCCTTTATTACACTTTGTAGGCCACTGGTCCTAAGTGAATCAGATAAGAGGTCTTCCTCAATAACCATTTAATTAAAATTTACAGTAGTGCCAAGAGGGTGTAGTACAAAGCCCTAGGAGTAGAGACACGACCTAGTTTATGGTGATGGTGAGCAAAGACAACTTCTCTCTGAGGAGGTGATAGTTCAAAATTTTGTCCTGACAGATGAATCAGGATGGTTCTATAGGCAGAGGGAACAGCATTTGCAAAAGTCCCAAAGCAGGAGTGAGCATGGCCTGTGTAATGGCTACATGAGCAGAGACTGGCAAGTGAAAAGACGAGTGTATAGGTGAGGCTGGTGAACTTTGGAATCAATGAAATGAGAATAAGACAGAATGCTAATACTGCACTGAAGACTACTGCAGCAGACAAGTAGGAGCTCAACTAGGATGGTGATGGTAAACATGAATATGAAATGTTGAGAAGTCAAATCTATAGGAGTAATGACTGATTGGAAATGAGAAATGAAAAAGAGGCAGATATCAAAAATAACTGCCAAGTTTCTGGCTTGGGAATTGGGAGTATAGAGATGCCATGACAGAAACAGGAAACACAACAGACAGAACAGTTTGGTAACTGAGGGTTGGAGAGAGTAACAACTTTAAGTTAGGAAATGCTGTAGTTAAGACAGTTATTGAGATATCTAAGTGAAGCTTCATTGGTCCATAAATGTACGTTCATATAATGCATTACTATACGTATAGCAGGCATGATAAACTACGGTTGTTTGCATCTATATGTGAATCTCAAAAACATAATGCTTAGAGAAAGAAAGGATATAGATGATACCTACATGATGAATCAATTTACCTTTTAAACAGGCAAACCCCCAAATATATTGTTTAGGCATACCTAGATATATAATAAAAATGTAAAAACCAGGGAAACGGCTCCCTATTGAGGGGAAGGATACAGAATTAGAAAGAGGCACTTAGGAAGCTAACATGGTTGGGGGGTGCTGGTTGGCTTAGGCAGTAAAGCATGCAAATCTTGATTTCAGGATTGTGAGCTCAAAACTCCACATTGGGCATGGAGACTACTTTACATAATAAACGAACATGGGGCGCCTGGGTGGCTCAGTTGGTTAAGCATCCGACTTCAGCTCAGGTCATGATCTCGCAATTTGTGAGTTCCAGTCCCGCTTTGGACTCTGTGCTGACAGCTCAGAGCCTGAAGCCTGCTTCAGATCCTGTGTCTCCCTCTCTCTATGCCCCTCCCCTGCTTGTGCTCTGTCTCTCTCTCTCAAAAATAAACATTACAAAATTTAAAAAGAAAACAAACAGATAAATAAATAAAACACTGGTAATTTCTATTTCTTAGACTGGGTGATGAGTACATGGTTTTATTTATTAACTGTTCTTCAGATTGCACTTACATTTTATTCACTCTTTCCTGTGCATGATACATTGTATAACAGGAAAAATTTTAAATTATACAGGCCACATTTTGGCCACAATGGGAATTAATAACCAGGTATTAAACAAACAAAAAAACCACTAGGAAAATATAACTCTTAACTAAAAGAGGAATCCAAAACTGAAAATTATAGACCATTAAGAAAACAACGTATTCATATATTAGAGATTTTTTTCTGCATGGAAATTTGGGGGTATTTATCAAAATGCTCTTACTTTTAATTTGGCAATTATAGATTTTAAACTAGATGGTTACCCTAAAGCAGGCAGAGTTAAAAACAAAACAAAACAAAACAAAAACAAAAAAACACAAAAACTAACAACCAGAAAACTCTAAACAGATTTCTCCAATGTAGTACAGGTGTCGACAAAACTTTTTCTGTAAAAGGGCCATATAAGTATTTTAGGTTTTCCAGCCCATACATTCTCTGTGGCAACTACTGAACTCTGCCATTATAGCCTGAACATAGCCACAGAAAATAAGTAAATGAGTAAGTACGACTGCATGTCAATAAAACTTTATTTGTGGTCAATGAAATTCAAATTTCATGTCATTTCCACTTGCGACAAAATTCTTTTTCTTCTGATTTCTTTTTCAACCATTAAGAATGTAAAATTTATCATTACCCTCAAGGGTTGTACAAAAACAAGTGGCAAACCAGACCTGCCCTAAGGGACATACTTGGCCACCTCTGATATAACACATTATAACACCTTTGATATTGTATTTACTAAAACTAATGGTTATTCTATGGAACAACTTAGGGAAACAATACCTTAAGAGGATAATCTTAAATTTGTAATGATAAAGGTATATGGATGGTTCCTAGAGCATAACAGCAAAAAAATTGGGAACTATTTCTTATAAAAATGAAACATATACATATTAAGGAAGAATTAAAGCACTATATAAATATATCAAAACAAGTCTAACCTCACCTGAAATTCCACCACTCAGAGATAACCACTGGTTATGTTAGTGTATGTTCTTTTTTATACAAGAAGCTATACATAAGATTCTTTAATAATTAAAAAAATCTCCTTCACGTTGGTGGCTATAGCCCTTCTCATTTCTTGAAAAATGTATTTTTATTTAATTAGCTATGTCAGAGATGGGATCAGATGAGTAAAAGAGAAAAATGTCTAGCAGCTATGTTTTTTAAACCAACAAATAAATCCAAGAGTCTTTGAAGTAAGCAATAAAACATCAAACAAACAAACATCTAGCAAGCTGAACAAAAGAACAGTGGTGACAAGGATGGCTGAGGATGATTTCCATTACTGAATGCTAACCATGTGCCAGGTACTGATATAAAAATTTTGCTTCTCCCAACAACCCCGTGAGAAAAAATGATCTCAACTTTATAGATGCAGAAATGAATACAACAGAGAGATTAGTAATATCCTGGATGTAAGTTTCTTCCATTATTATCAGTCTGTTCAGGTTTTCTAGCTCTTCTTGAATACAGCTTAGAACTGTACACTAACAACTCTAAATCCAGGTAGTGTCATGACAAAGCTCTTTAAAACCTCTAGGAATATATCATTTCTATATTTCTTCAACTATTACAGAACAAGGGTGGAACTGATATTAAAAGTTGACAAAGCTATGGGGGCACCTGGGTGGCTCAGTGGGTTAAGCCTCCGACTTCGGCCTGGGTCATGATTTCACAGTTCGTGAGTTCGAGCCCCACGTTGGGCTCTGTGCTGACAGCTCAGAGCCTGGAGCCTGTTTCAGATTCTGTGTCTCCCTCTCTCTTTGCCCCTCCTTGCTCCCTCCCTTCCTCTCTCTCTCTCAAAAATAAACATTAAAAATATTTTTTAAAAAAAGTTGACAAAGCTAACACATACATACTGAAAAGAAAACTACCGCTTGTTCCATTTTAATTGTAATGAGTGAAACAATAATCTGACCAAAAGAATGCTGAGTAAAAGGTGTATTCACTGGCTTACTGTGAATGTTTTACATGTTCTAAAGCATCCATGTTTCTCCCCAGGCTTCATGGTACAAATGTGGTGGTGGGGTAAAATGGAAGTAACAAGAAAACTGATGTTTTATATAAGAAAACTATATATTTTTTGTAGTTCACATGTTTCTTTTGCCATTGTTTCATTATTTGTATAACTTCTTCATTTACAAAAGAAATATGTATGCCTATCTACTATGAAAGTCCTAACCCTTTGTATAGGCTTGTGTGCCACTCAGAAATGTTCTGACATTATTCAAACTAATGGATCTATGTAAATAGGTTCTACTTTTCTAGAATACTAGCAACAGTCAGTTAAGAATGTGTTTGAAACCACATGCCTAATTTCAAGGGATGAAATTTAAGAAATTCTTACATTTCTTCCTGCATATTAAGAGAAATACAGTAGCCCATTTATTTTATTTTTTTTTTAAATATATTTTTTTTAACGTTTATTTATTTTTGAGACAGAGAGAGACAGAGCATGAATGGGGGAGGGTCAGAGAGAGGGAGACACAGAATCCGAAACAGGCTCCAGGCTCTGAGCTGTCAGCACAGAGCCCTACGCGGGGCTCGAACTCACGGACTGCGAGATCATGACCTGAGCCGAAGTCGGAGGCTTAACTGACTGAGCCACCCAGGCGCCCCTACAGTAGCCCATTTAAAAAAAGAAGAAAAAGGGGACATCAAATTAAGAGTCAAGTCACAGTGTTAGACTACATTAATACTTTCTTCAAAAAGATAACTGAAGGGCTATTTCTTTTTTTTTTTTTTTTTTTTTAATTTTTTCAATGTTTATTTTTAAGAGTGAGAGACAGAGCACAAGCAGGGGAGGGGCAGAGAGAGGCAGACACAGAAACTGAAGCAGGCTCCAGGCTCTGAGCTGTCAGCACAGAGCCCGACGCAGGGCTCAAACTCATGAACTGTGACATCATGACCTGAGCTGAAGTCGGACGCTTAACCAACTGAGCCACCCAGGCGCCTTGAAGGGCTATTTCTAATAAAAAAAACAAGTAAATAAAATTTGTATCTCCGTTTCTCAAATTTTACTCACACAATTCTAACTTCCAGTGTGTAGGAGGGTGCTGCAGGCCATCAAAATCCCATTCTTAAACCCAAATCACTTGCAGAGATGCTGCCTGCCCTTTGCTTCCAGCAGCATAATGTAAAGGGCACAGGCATGAGACAGTCTATGAGGAAGTGGAGCAGGATACAAGGTTCAAGTCCAGCTTTACCACTTTAGAATGCTGCGAACTTGGATGTATTCATACTTGGATGAATTTCTGAACTTAAATGTCCCTCTTGGTAAAATGAGGATAACAACACCTACCTCCTGGGTTGGATATGAGGATCAGAAACCACATCTATTAAAGCCTTTCACATGTGAGACACTCAAAAGACAGGAGGCTTCAAAAATGCTACCAGTACTATCTAGCATAAAGTTTTAACTTTTAAATAATTCTCCCATTCAGTTCTGGGTCATGGCAAAATGTCAGTATCTGTCAATGTACAGTATCTGTCAGACTGTAAATTCTATTAACCGTTTCAACTTCTGTATTATTTCCTGGGAAACACTACAGAGATTTCAGTGTTCCAAAGCAGTTGAAGCTATAGTTCATCTACAGCCTAAACTGAACATAGTTAATCTGCACAGTACTGGGCAAGGCCCAGAAACATAGTCCTCATTCATTTATTTTTTTGCTCTAATATTCCTTGTTAATCTATAAAAACAGTGCCACAATATTACCATATAGACACTGCATAACTAGAGGAGCATAAAATCCTAATAAGTTACACTTCATTTTTCATGGATAAAGTATCTTATGTAATAAGCTAACAAATATACCATTCACTGAAACGTTTCTTATCTGGCCAGCATTACTGGCAGACCGTGGTAGAACACAACGAACATATGCTTTAGCTTCAGAGAGCCTGAAAATCAAATTCAAGCACTCTGCTAGCTGTGTGAAATCTAACTCTCAGCCTTTCCATCTAAAAATAGGAACAATTAGCCCTCTCTTACAAGGGTTTTTAAGAGGATAACATGATACAAGGTAAGTACAGCTGAATAGATCACAGGGGCTCAAAAATGGTAGCTTTTGTTTTACAACCACTCCAAAGCAGGAGAAGGTACATGTTGGTGACAGTAGCATAAAGCAAAGCTGTTTTATGTCTAGGGAGAGGTAATTGGTGAGTTAGTCTTTCCTTCATCTCTTGCCTCAAGGGAGGCCGCTTCAGTTAGGCAAATCAGGCACCTTCCCTAAGCGCTGTAACAGTGTGTGATTAGTACTGAAGATACTGCCTCTACATGCATACAGACACATGACATCAACACCCCTGTCCCATCTCCCTTAACACCAAAAGGCAGCTACAAACAAACAAACAAACACCAACAAAGCAAAACAACTCTCTGCTGAAGAATTTGGCAGAGCAAGTTACTAGGCTGGCTAGTCTTAATCCAGAAAAGAATCTCTGATTTGGGAAAGTGCTTAACAATGAGCTCCTTGTGATGGTGCTAATAATTCACAAAGAATATTCAGTTACTAATGGTAAATGAGTAACTGTAATCTGGACCATTTCCTTCTCCAGGAAGGGTAACCATTTTATAACCCCAGCAGTTTAGTATCACAAGAAAAAGAAAGACTCTAAGGACTAAAATAAGATGATTTTTTTTTTATAACAATACTTTCCTTTTACCCTTTTACTTTTTGTCTAAAACTACTGAGAATACATGTATCCTCCTCGTATAAACTAAAGGGCACTACTCTCTTCTATGCCAAATTTTAGGCCTGAAGAAAACTAAGGGTCTTCAAATAATTTGATAGCTTGTAATGAATCTAAGAAAGAAAACAAACATAATTAGGACAACTTTCCTTTTTTGATCTAGATTCTCTACCAGCTTAAGAAAGAAGAAAATTTAAACATCTTGAAATCAGTCTATTCTTTAGAATATTTGGGAGGGATCTTGGAAGAAGTAAAGGCAAATAAGGATACCATTTAAACACTTATGGAAACTAATATCAGGAAGAACACTTTGACCAAAATTACAGACTAGGAACTCCAAGTAATACACCCCAGTTTTGTGTTATCTATTACCACACAACATACAATTTTATTAAAAAAAAAAGAGGACAATTAAAAAATCTTTAACTTGCTAAAAGAACAGAAATAAAACCTTATCTATCAAAAGCTGAGAAACAATTAAGCTGAAAAGATGATTAAAAATATACTCATTTTAACATTTACTGATACTGCATGTGGACATTATACTGAAAGTTCACATTCTAAGATGAGAATACTTGCTTGATACATATTTACTCTAAGCTGACCCGCATTTTAAACAAACTTTATTCTCTGTTTACCAAGTATATAGCAGTTAGAAACTCCAAGTTAGAAACGGGGCCCGGGGTTAGTGTGCCCACACACTGACCAATCAAGAGAAGACCAAAACCCTTAGAAAGCACAATA
Source organism: Neofelis nebulosa (assembly GCF_028018385.1). Lineage (NCBI taxonomy): Eukaryota > Metazoa > Chordata > Mammalia > Carnivora > Felidae > Neofelis > Neofelis nebulosa. The sequence goes on from NC_080790.1 coordinate 74,492,022, forward strand.
GTCTAGGGTCACAAACTACAGGGATGAATACTGTAAGACATAAGGGGAACAAACAGAGATATAAAATAAAGATTTATGGGGTAAAAGGCCATTATGAAAAACTTTAAGCCAATAAGTTTAAAAAGAAGAAATGGCTAGATTCTTTGAAAAAATATAAATTCCCTAAGCTGACTCAAGAAGAAATTAAAAAATCAATAGCCCATAACCCTTAAAGACTTTGAGTCAGTAATTAAAAATCTTTGCACAGGAAAGCACCAACCCAGACAAGCATTCCAGGCAGAAGTCACTCTAACAACTGTGATTTCTAATCACTGGTGGCCAGAGCAAGAGCTTAGGGTGAAAAGAAAAGCAACAGCCAGCACAATATGGCTAGAAGAAGAAATAAATGCATACTAATTGGAAAGGAAGAAATAAAACTGTCCATTCTCAGATGACATGATTGTCCATATAGAAAACCTAAGGAATCTTAAGGAAGGAAGGAAGGAAGGAAGGAAGCAAGGAAGCAAAGAAGGAAGGAAGGAAGGATGGTCCTTCCAGCAGGGTCACAGGATACAAGATAAACACACAAATCAAATCATATTATCTATATGCTAAGTACAAATATATCTATATACTAACAACAAACAGTGGAAACAGAAATTAAATGACTTGCAACAAAGAAAATGACCTTAAAGGGCAAGAAAACAGACTGATATTTCTGTTAAATAATTCCTTTAACCAAAGTCCTAACTTCTATATGCTCCAGAGGATGAGATTAAAATGGAAAGGGGAAAATATGCTAGAGTTACCACTGCCTTTGTGCTTCCCTAGGGAGCAATGAACCGTAAGAATGTGGTCTACAGTCCAGCCCATAGCCGTGACAGGTCTGTCTGTTCTATCTCACTGCCCTTCTTCCAGGTTCAGGCTTCAGCATCATTTGCACGTCTGAGTTGTAACAGCTACCTAGCCTATCTTCCTCCACTCCCTGCCCTCTGAACATCTTCCATAGTATTGATTCCAGGATTTTAAGCAGTTAAGAACAAAGTCTAGGTACTCTATATCTAGTTACTTCCTCCATACTTTAAGGACTATGCACCAAAGGAGCAACAAACAATAGTTCTCAGTATCATAACTTAGGAATACAAAGGTAACTAACATACCTGAAATTATAACACTTGGAGAAAAAACGTGACCAAATGGTTGTTTTTATGTGTATAAGGAATCTCTCTCTAAAAAGGAGAATTCCTTCGAAACTCTTAGGAAAAAAATTAATATTGCAAATAGTTAAAAATGTAAATAAACAACCAGAAGAGATCTGTGAGGAGTCTTTCATGGGAGATGTTGAAGAGGATAAGCAACCCTCTGTCTCTAGCCAACCCAGGTAGTCTTTCTTCCACAAGCAACTGAATTAACTAACCTCAAAGGGCTATTGATTTTTTTTTTAATGTTAGAATTAAAAAAAAAAAAAAGCATAGCATTCCACAAAGAGAGTAACATTATTTAAGATCTAGCAGCAGCACAGCAGTTACAGTTCTGATTCCTGATCACACTATTGTCCAATTAAAGTGTAATCCTAACACCCAATGTACAGAGCTGTCTAAATAGTCTCATTACCCACAGCTAGTCATGTTTCAGTCAAGTGCTGATTTAATGCTCAAACACTACAAGTCAGTGCTAGCTGCAAAAATACCTAATAAAAGCCATACTGTTCTGTCAATACAAACTCCCCCCATCTCCCATCTCCCCCCAAAAAAACCTTCCTACAGAGTTAAGGGAATATTTACTTCCCATAAATATAGCTTAAAATGGGGGTTCTTTTTACAAATAGAGAAAAATAAATTTAAATAGTTTCAAAGATGAATCAAGCAGTTTCAAGTACAGTTAATTCTCATATTCTCCACCCTGTCAAATAATAATACTCTAATTTTCCCCTATGTCAAATTTTCCAGTTAAACACTTGGATCTAATGTGAATGAACCACTCCACAATTTCTATTTCTAACTAGAAATCACAAATATATGTGTCAAAATCTGATTTTTAGAAATCTTGATTATTATGTTCAAACACCTAGTTTAAGGAATATCAAACCATCCACAAAGATTTTCTATGCTCTGTACCTGATCAAATTACTTCAATATGTGGTCTGCATTATTTTGACTTCCTACAGATATACTTTACTGGAATTACAACTTAATATTACACCCTCAACTTTTATTAAGAATTTATAAAATGGGGCATCTGGCTGGCTCAGTCAGAAAAGCATGTGACTCTTGACTTTGGGTTATGAGTTGGAGTCCCACGCTGGGTGTAGAGATTACTAAAAAAAGAGAAATAAACTTAAAAAAAAAAAGAATTTATAAAATAAATGGCCTGTATTATTCCATATTCTAAAAAATGGTATCTGTCATATAAAGACCCACACAAAAAAACTCCTCTTTGACTTTACTGCCAAGACTTCTCTCTCTCAAAAAAAAATCAATATGCTTCCTTTAAGCAGACAATGAAAAACAAAACTTATACTGCTCCTCCTCTCTTCTGCTATTATCAACAGGAAGCCCACACGAAAGACCTTAGTTTATAAGTTTGTGATTGACTTGGAGATCCTCCTTCTACTCCCGTACATAAGGCTAGATCAACTATCATTATACTAAATGTTCAACCATAGGTTTATTATTAATCATCTTTTTTCCTTCTGTTTGGAAGTAAATGGGAATAAAAATACAGCTAACAGTCAAATTTTCTGAAACTTGAAAACTGTGCTTCTGGGTCTATAATTTAGTCATCTCAAATGTTCCTATAAAAGGAATGGGTGAGAATTTTAATGAAGTAAGTAGAAGGAACCATATGACCTCTCAAAGAAGAGATGGGAAAGCCTATTTAAACAAAATGCTGAAGAAAGAAACCAAAAGGAAATCCAAATACTTAATGATATAAAATTTTAAACTTTGGTTAACCAAAAAAAACCCCACAAACGAAATTAAAGGACAAATGACATACTATACCTTTAGACCATTGGTTTCACAATTAGAAACTTATTCCAAGAAAATAGTCAGGTAAGGACATAGATTTACATACAAAAGATAGGCCTCATAACATTATTTTAGCAAAAATTTGGCAATAACTGTATTGTTTAGTTAATAGAGAATTTGTTAAATAACTTGTGCTACTTTCATATGCTGGAATAACAAAAAGACATTAAAAACTATGTCTCAGGAGTTTTTAAAATTTTGGAAATCTTCATGATATTAAACGAATATGGACATAAAACAGTACATCTAAATTTACCTCAACATACACATATACATATAAACATATATTTACTAAAGAGATTATGCATAGGAAATACTAATGGGGTTATCTTGGGTGGGTTTTTTAATTATAATTTCATTTTTTTCCTTTTCTGTATTTTCGAAAACATTACATTCAAATGTATTCATTTCCTAGTTGGAAAAAAAAAATGCTATTGAAAAAGGAAGCAAATCTTGAAAAAGACCAAACTAATTTCATATTATAAACCCAGAATTATGTGTAAAACACATAAGAAATAAATAATGAAGTATTAAAAAAACACTTTTTAAGAAAAGGTGGGGGGACAATGAGGAAGGAAAAAGTCACACAAAGACGGGGGTGAGAGAGGTCGGCGAACCAAATCAATGGGGAAAGGAATAATACAGAGAGAGATCTCCACAAAGCCAGCCTGATTTTCTCAAACAGTACTAAGTAACACTGGATTGGGGGGAAAAAAACCCTTTCTAAAAGAGTACCAATAATAAGTAATGTGCATTTTTTGGTACATGGAGATACTATGTATAGGACAACCAACAGAAGTAGATCATGCAATGCCATCCAACAATACCACTTTTGACACAGCTGAGGTCAAAAGACAAGTTTCTAAAATGTAATCAAAAGGAGAAGGGAATAAGCAGTGGTAGCAATGGTGTGTATTCCATTGCCATGAAAACATTCTCAAGTTGTTAATCAAAAAAGTAGCACTCTGATATGAATTCAACTCTTCTGTATCAGTCTCTTCTGGCTGCAGAGTACGGACATTCACTTAGGTTGGCAAATGTCATTGTGCATGGGGGCCAAGGACTGGTTCTAAGTATGAATGTGAGGAAAAGGGAAGTAATAAGAATTCTCACAGAAATCCAACAACAAAACCAGTAACACAAGTGGGGGTAGGTCTCAAGGACACTGGACCTGAGAACCTGGTCTGGTCCCAAGGCTGCCCTAGGGGATGGAGCAGAAGGAGTTGGTGAGTCCTCATTCTAGTGGCCCTGCTATTGTGGTGACTCAGCAACTCCCTGGGTGCCAGCTTTTGGTATCTGATTTGCCTCCAGCCACCAGCTGGTCTCTCTGCTCCTACAGTCTAAATTTTTTTTAACCCCATGGCCACCACTTTGTCATACCTTTTGCTAATTCTTGGTGCATTACAGGCCCCTCCTATCTCCTTCTCAAATTCTGCTTCTTTCCACTGCTTAACTGCAAAATCTTTGACTTTTTCTACGTTCTGTGATCCAACATCATCGTGTGTCTCCTTACAGCAACCACCACTCCCTTCTACTTGTCTACCCTGAGTACATCCAGACAGAAAATTAAAAGTTAGATTAAAAAAAATTTTTTTTAATGTTTATTTATTTTTGAGATAGAGAGAGCGAGCAGGGGAGGGGCAGAGAGAGAGAGAGACACAGAATCTGAAGCAGGCTCCAGGCTCTGAGCTGTCAGCACAGAGCCTGATGCGGGGCTCCAACTCACAAACTGCGAGATCATGACCTGAGCTGAAGTTGGACACTTAACCGACTGAGCCACCCAGGCGCCCCAAAGAGTTAGATTTTTTTAACCAGCCAATGAGATCTGTGGGAACCTGACTGGTTGGGCTGGTTCCCATCTGGACAAAACTCTCTGTGCTAGTGCACCCAGCTGGCCAGCGGCTGACCTATAACTGGCGCCTCTGATTTGGGCACCCACACCATTCCAACCACCTACAGCTAAATAAGAGAAGGTCACTTATAATGTAGAGCACAGCTGCCTTGGTTTACTCCCCCGGCAAATGTTCCCCTTAGACATGACTGGGAAAAGCAGGAGCTGAAACTGCTCTGTGACAACACATAATAATATAGAGATGTTTAATACTACTCCAGAATCCTACTCTAGAATTTCATAAATCATGTTCTTTGGATTACTAGTATGCTATAAAATATCAAAAGGCATTCTATACATAAAGCTTCCAGTTTAAGTAAGATAATGACTGAGCTCTCTGAGAGAAGATAACTTCCTGGGCATTAGTGCCCAGACTTATTTGACAATGGCTACCTTATTAAGATTAGATAGGACACTAATATTCTATCAGTTTGGAAAATGCTATCTTATAGTGCTACAACTTTGCTCACCATCCAGAATCCACCTCGTTAGTTTCAAGAAAGCAGGGACTTTGTTTTGTGCCACGTTTGGTATGTATTATATGCTCAATATATGAATGTTTGTGAAGGTCATTAACAAGGAGGCTGAAGGAAAAACAGCAAATAGGAGGCTAAGCGGGGAAAAAAAAAATCAAGATCAAGAGGATACCACATCTGGTAATGACAGACTAGGATTTTTCAGACCAAACCTCCTGCTGAAAACAATTAAAAATCCCTAAATACGAAAGAAAGAAAGAAAGAAAGAAAGAAAGAAAGAAAGAAAGAAAGAAAGAAAGAAAGAAAGAAAGAGAAAACACCACCAACAACCAAAAACCCCAAGCCCCAAAAGCAACTTAAAGTAAAAAGCTGACAAAATGGTGGGAAACTGCCAGAAAATTCAAGGGGCAACTGGGACCCCAGAGAGGTAACAGGACCCCCCCTGAAGATACTCTGGCCCTGAAGGCATTTGCAGGTAGAACACAGCAAATAAACCTCACAGGGTGGGGGGAATGACTGTCAGGGTAAACATGCCTCAAAAGGTGGAGAGTATAAGGGAACTCTTTCCCACATTTACCTGGGACCCCGAAGGGCTATAATCTTAGGTAAAGGTAAACTGTAAGAAAACCTAAACCCTAATCCCAACCCCAGGGGATTGTAGGGAAGGTTGCTTTAGCCCAGAGAAAAGCAAGAGAAAGGAAGCATGGTGGGTAGGAAAACCAGGATACAAATCCCTAAGACTTTGTCCACCCCAGACAGGATTTGCAAACAGGGTTTGCAGTCTGGGTTTGCACGGCATATTCATGTGGTGGAGCAAAATGGGTACAATGGATTAGAGAAATAAAAATATCATACATATAGCATATGGATGAATGGCATAAAAATCAGTCAGACACAAAAGACTCCATATTGACATATATACATATGCCTGCACATATGTGTACAAAAGGGCAAAAATACACTACATCATTTAGGGATGCACACACAGGCAGTAAACTTTACAGAGAAGGAAAAAATGATTATCACCGAAGTAGAAATGTTACTTCCGGGAGATGGGATAGGGTACAGAGAGCTGGGCTCTGATCGGGAAGGGGCACTGGCAAGCACTGTATGTGGTTGAACACGGACAGTGCTCTACTTCTTAATCTGGGTGGTGTGCTTTTTAATCAGTCATTAAAATGACCCTTTATATTTTATTCACTGTTCAATACATATGTATATTTCACCATAAAAAGGGAAAACAAAGAGCAAAAAGGCAGCATACATGAAGGAACAAAGAAAGCAGAAAGCCGTATTTCTTGTAGGCATTAGCAAAGTGCTGCTAACAACCATCTCAGGAATCTTTAGTGAAACTCAAGTTAACAGTCCATCTCTACACTAGACTGTCGTTCCCTTATTATATTACCTTTATCATTAGTGTAACATGCTACATCTTAAGACAATTTCTAATCTAATTGTAAGAGAAACACTCCTTTGCCAAGTTTCTTTTCCTACTTGACTCCATATGGTTATATATATTTTGCTATATACACAAAGAGCCATTCCGAGAGAGAAAGCCATAAACATTTGGCACAGCAGATCCAACAAAATGTTCCACTAAAGAAAAACATGAAATATTCAATTACATACTGGCAGATTACTTCTCATGTTATGAAATTAAACTACACGTTAAGGAGTTAATTCAATAACTTACAATAATACTTAAGAACATAACTCTCCGTGGCATGATGGTATTCTGCCACAATACTGATTTATTCTAAGATGCTGTTCTTTATGAAAGAACCTAGGTTCTTGCCCCTGTTCTGCATCCCATTAGCCATGTAAGCAATTTGGATTCCACTTTCCTATTTAACAGCGTGGGAGAAGAACTTCAGTTTCCTGGGAGTAATTTATGAACTATTTAACTTAGTCCCTTTAGTTGAAATGAAGCTAATGGGAAAAAAATTTGTTTGATTTTAAGAGTTTTCACATATATGTAGAAGCTGTAAGAACATGCGTTCTTGCCTTTACCGTTAGTATTTTCTAGGACCAATTCTTACCTCGTCAAGTATAGCTGGATGTGTATGAGAAGCACACTTCCAGACGACCCATTCCACCCACTTTTCAGTCCCAATAGCCTAAAAAGTCTGCCTCAATTTGGCTATTCCCAATTGTACTTCATATTCACTATATCTAAAATTATCTTAAGATTCTTCCCCAAATTGGGATATCAGTACTCATTTTCTACAGAATTTCTCAGAAAAATTTTATTTTACTCTTCTTCCACTTACCACCCTTATATTTAATGTTACCTAGTTCACCAGTTTCTTTTTCCAGAATGACTCTCACTGCCAGTAGCCTTGCCCAGATTTCTACTGGCACACTCTTAAACTTCCACAACACCTTAGTCTCTCCTCTTTTCCTAGCCTCTTAACACTGCTAGATTCATCCCCTTTCAGGAACAGTCAACAGTCACATGCAGCATCTTTTACCCGACTTTCACTTGCTGCCCTCCATCATTAAGCCCTGTTTAATCCCAACTTAATTCTTTTTCCTCTGAAACACCTTCACTACTCTGTAGTTCGCCATTCAATTCAATGTTTAATGTCTATACCAAGCTCTAATTTCTCAAAAAGCGTTTACTGCTAACATCACAGTTTGTTCTCTTCTGCTCAGACTGTTGCAGGCATGTTAACTGTATCTCTATAATGGTACTGTGAGATTCAAAAGACAAAGAAGTCTCCTACTTCTTTTGGTAACTCAAAATACCTAGGTGAGGGATGGGAATTTATATCCAGATGTTTTTGGAAAAGACAGAAAGGTATCAGAACCAATGTACTCTATTCTATTCTGGCTCTTCAGTCTTGGCTCAAGCAACGGAGTGAATCAACTGCTGGCTCGTAAGGTGGCTAATCAAGTCTGATTCACCATTTTGCCAAACTGACCAAACAATCAGCAGCAATGAGAAAGTGTTTTGAGATTCTGCTTCAACCACTGTACCTGTACTCTACTTAGAAAACTAATTGAAAGCTTGATCTGAGAATTTTAGTAAACGTATTAGAATACTATTTGGACTATGTGACCAGTTGGATAGAGGCCAAAACCGAGAATTTTCTAGGCAGCAGTCATATTACTGGCAATCAAATATTCAATCATACTCATCACTAAGATAACTTCCACTTAATAACAAAGGGGGTCAGATGATAGGAACAGAGCTAATTTTCCTTACTCCACCCTTCTTATTCTTCTTCAATGCTAGAGAATTTCATAAAAGCAAACCACCAACCTACAGCCATAATTTCTTTCTCATGGTCCAGTGACAGTAAAATCTCTGTATTTTGTTTATTTATTTTATCTCTACACCCAATGTGGGGCTCAAACTCATGACCCTGAGATCAAGAGTTGCATGCCCCTCCGACACAGCCAGCCAGGAGCCCCTAAAATCTCTATATTTTAAAATGATAGGGACTCACAGGTTGTACTCTCCTATGGCTTTAACATATAGCAGGAGACTCTTAATTAAAATGAAATCTAACATTTTCTTGTGAAAAGCCACTTATGCTTCTAATTCCACTCTTGTACCCATTTTCCAGATTTCACACCACGATGTTTTTCATAATTTTATTTTTTAGCTTATACTTCAGAAACTGTGATTGGGAGAGGGGAGTACATTACTTCCCATAAAGCTGTGTTCCTAATATAGTGATTGTTTTCATCTTCTTTTTTTAAATTTCTTTTAAAAAAGGTATATAATTATGTGGTTTGTGTTTGGGGATAGTGGTGGTGAAATTAGAATAAGACTGCATCTCTCTTGAGGATATTTGTAAAAAAAAAAACAAAAAACTCCCCAAAACAGTGTAACACAGCAACCCAAACATCCACTGACAAATGAAAGGATAAATAAAAGGCAGTACCTATACATGATCATACTCAGCCTTAAAAGGGAAAGAAATTCTGACATAGGCTACAACATGGATGAACCTTGAAAACATTATGCTAAGTGAAATAAGCCAGTCACAAAAGTACAATATTGTATGATCCCACTTATATGAGGTACCTAGAGTGGTCACATTCATAGAGACAGAGAGTGGAGTGGTGGCTGCCAGGGCTGGACAGAGAGGAGAATACGGAGTCAGTGTTTCATGGGTACAGAGTTTCAGTTAGGGAAGATAAAAAAAGTTCTGGTGATGGCTGATGGGGATGGTTGCACAAAAATGTGAAAGTACTTAATGCTGCAGAACTGTCTAAAAATGGCTAAAATGGTTAACTTTTATGTGTCTTTTGCCATAGTTTAAAAAAACCGAGTAAAACACAGAGAAGAATATACAATCTTTTAAGTAACTTTGTGTCCTGTGTGGTTAATTTAGAGGCATTACTGAAAAGGAGAAGCCACACCCTCTTATCATTGGCAGTGTCCTCTCCACGTAATGGAGAAAATGGAAAAAAAAATTAAGTCTAAGAAATCAGTGTCTACATAAGCAATTTCCTTGTTCACATGGGTATTTAAATATCACTGGCTGCTTAGGTCTGACAATTTTGCTGTCTTATCCATTCATTCAATACTCTATGAGCATGAACTATGTGCTAAACTTTATGTAAGATGCTGGAGATGAAAAAAGAGAGAGAGAAAAGAAAAAAAGAAAAACACACTCAGCCTGAGAAGTCCACAGTCTGGTGGAGAAGGCAAACAAATTACAATGCAACCTAAATTCTAATTAATTCTAATTAGTGCTGCTGGGAACACAAAGCGCAAAGCAACTACCTCGAGCTGGGGAAGTGTGGCACACTGCTAGCTGCACCCTATACTTGCCCTCCCCTTCTTCCATAATAATATAATTAGCTGGTACAAAGCCACCAAGAATAAAGACATTTGTGCCAACGAGGTGCAAACAGATACGTGTTTGAGGGACCCAGGAAACTTTGTATGCCCTTAGTCCCTTTTTTGTTCCTTCCTATGTCAGGCTGCTTAAAACAGATACCTCCACTTTGGACCATGAGGACAAGGGTCGAATCTGAAGGATTTTGGAACCATGAGCTGGAAATTACTTCCCTAAAGCCTTTATGGAGAAGAGCAGTCATTTTAGCCCTACACTGCAAATTCTGAACTCTGATAGGAGAGAAAGAAATTCTCTCCTGTTTTTAGGCCACTGTTATTTTGGAGGTTCTATTACTTGCCGTTGTACCTGATCCTAGCTAATGCAGGGGATCAGGGAAAGGCCTGACAAAAAAGGTGACTTTCAGCTAGGTTTTGAAGAATGAAGTTACCTACCAAGTGGAGAAAGGCATTTCAAGCAGAGATCATGCAAGGGTAGAGACTCAGGAAAGGGTCTAGCTTTCCAAAGGGAGAGGAGTGATTAAGACTGCTGAAGTATAGGGCAGGTAAAATGGAATAAAAGAACAAGCAACCTTTAAAGCTGGGAAAAATAGACTTTAAAGGGTATTACATGCCCTGCTAAAAAAAGTGCTTTTATTCCTGTACTTGGCCACATTAAATGACTATGACTTCATTGATGATTCTCTGCATATTCTAATTTTTTTTTTTCATTTTATTTATTTAAGAGAGAGAGAGAAGGAGTGAGAGAATCTGAAGCAGGCTCTGGAGCTTGCTCCCATGAGCCTAGGATCATGACCTGAGCCAAAATCAAGAGTCGGATGCTCAACTGACTGTGCCCCTCTGCACATTCTGGAAGAGCCAAACGGCCCAGTCAGAAAACAATCAAAACTGTATGGATTAAAGTATGGTGATGACAGGGGTTAGGGAAGAAAAGAAAATCTTATTTCTGTAAGAGTAAGGCTCACTAGTACTTCTGCAAATGTTGAGGACTAGAAGGAATAAATATCTGGCACAAAGAAAAGATTAGGACTCCTGAGAAAGTGAAGGGAGAGGGATAATGGACAATATAGAAAACAGTGAGCATATGTAAATTTTGGCAATGTGTGCACAGATAAAGATTAGAATACCCACCTTCCTTTTAAAGCAAACTGAGGTCTATGAATTATAACTATGAGCATCTGATTATAATTTTATTTTTATTATATGCTTATACCCATGGTTTCCTTTCACAAGTGGCTGTCATAAGTTAGTAAGAGCCGAAGAACACTAATCCTATAGTAGGAATTTGGTATTTGATGATCAAATACCTTTTCCTAACAAAGAAGAGTTATAAACATGAACAAGGGAGAAAAAATAACCTGTGCTCTTTAAGGTTTTTACGAGTTTTAATTTTTATTCAAGCAAGTAGTATTCTTTTGTTTCTGCAGTAATCATGTATTATTATTCTGAATTTTTAGTTTTTAAAAAAAAATTTCTTTAACATTTATTTATTTTTGAGAGACAGAAAGAGGCAGAGCATGAGCAAGGGAGGGGCAGAGAGACACAGAATCTGAAGCAGGCTCCAGCCTCTGAGCTGTCAGCACAGAGCTGGACGTGGGGCTTGAACCCACGAACCATGAGTTCATGACCTGAGCCAAAGTCCGCCGTTTAACTGACTGAGCCACCCAGGAGCCCCTGAATTTTTAGTTTTATAATTTAAAAAACCACCACTAATGCCTCATCAAAAAAATTTAAAAACAGCAACTGTTACCTTATAGAAGTATCGGGGCAACTGAGAGGGTCTATGGCCTCTGAGAATCTCTAATACATTAATACATTCTCCAAAGATTCAAAGATCCAAAAATTCTTTAAAAAAGGTCTTACAATGTTTCTGTTATCTTTGTCTTTAGCTCTTCCTATATTTATGTACCGCATTTTAGCCTTTTAACAAATATTTACTGAATGCTGATCATAGAAGACTGTCTGGGATAACAGAGTTTATTAACTAGAAAACTGTAGGACATGATTTTTTATGTTTTATCCTGATATTCTTGTTTTCAATTAGTTTTAGAAAGGGTTTTTGGTAGCTTCAATCAGATCATGAGTTTTATCAGTATTCTATCCTGATAACAGGCATCAAAACACTTGCAAAGGAACACTAAGAAAAATGGTTTAATATTGTAAAGAGTGAGGCAGATGCTTTCTCAACTTAGACTTACAATTCATATTGTTTGTATCTAACTTTTGCTTAAAAGGATGCAGTTACCTCACTTATTAGCCCCTTAATTTCTCCTGATATTTATCCATCCTTTACAATGGTTATTCTATATTATAAAATAACTGGGGCAAAAATAGGAACTCAACAGGCAAAGAGATCTTTGACCCAAGTAACTATTTCTTAATGAATGCACATTACAATAAAAAAAAAAAAATTCTCCAATGATGAATCACCATGCCATTTTTAAGCATCAGAAAAATAAAGCTAACAGTGAAACTGGCTATTGTGAAAACTGGTTAGAAAGTCACCTGACTCATTCATCACCATAGAGAAGACTCTCGTGGCCCCACTCCTTAAACTCAAGAAATGGGAGTACAGTAATAGTGATGTCTAGGAACACAGAAAGGGCACACCTCCTAGTAAGCATCTACAGCTTTTGTAATATTCTCAAAGGGGTCAAGCCCATGCAAGATCCACCCTGGATCCTGCTCACCTCACTAGAATCCCAGACTCCACTTGGGCGTCCTTCAATCTGCCCTCTGTATGGTCACCAGGGAATGCCATATACACCAGTCTCAGAAAATAAAATTCTCTGTTCAAAATGTTTCAGTGTTCTCTACCCCCTTGAGGGGCAAAATGAAAATGTTTTTAAGTGGCAGATGGGGCCACTGAGAATCTGGCCCCTACCTTTTAGACACTACGTTTTAATAACAGTGTTTCCTTTTCCTTCCAAGTTCTAACCATCTTTAAACCCTGAACTATATGTGAGCTTCCTGAACACACTGGGCTTCCATCCGCATGTTTTTGAGGTTGCTCTTCCCCTTGTCTGGAATGCCCTCCCCTTACTCACACAATACCTGGCAAAACACTACACTCATTCCTCAGGTCGAAGTTCAATAGCCATCTTTTCGTCAAGCCCTCTATCACTTCTCCTCCAGGCTGACTGAAGAGCTCCTGCTCCCTGGTGTGTTGCTAAACTAGCTCAGAAGGGGAAAAGAGCCCTGATACTGTCAGTTCTCCATACATTTGTTTTGAAAACTCAAATTTGTTTTAGGGTGCTTGTTACACCGGGGAACAACACAAGCACAGCCCCAGTCCCATTTGCTTGTGAGCCATGAAGTGAGAACTGTACCCAGTGGCACCCAGCCCTGCGTGCCCACCTCAAACATTTCCCAGCTACCTCTGTCAGCCTTCTGTGTCAGGGCCATCCCTTTGCACATCTGGTGTTACCTTTCCCTCAGGTTTCAGACACCTACTTAGACAACTTCACAATAAGTCACAACAGGCAACCTTTCCTACGCTCACTTCCATAAGCCGACTTGAAGTTTTTTTTTTCAAGGTAAAGCACCGTAGTTAATATTTATGTTCCTCTTCATCATTTTATTTTTTTTTTTTTTAAATTTTTTTTTTTCAATGTTTTTTATTTTATTTTTTGGGACAGAGAGAGACAGAGCATGAACGGGGGAGGGGCAGAGAGAGAGGGAGACACAGAATGGGAAACAGGCTCCAGGCTCCGAGCCATCAGCCCAGAGCCTGACGCGGGGCTCGAACTCACGGACCGCGAGATCGCGACCTGGCTGAAGTCGGACGCTTAACCGACTGCGCCACCCAGGCGCCCCATCCTCTTCATCATTTTAACATGTAATAACTCTGCTGCCCTTTTTATCTGGTTCCTACCTTTTTTTTTTTAATGTGTTACTGAGGAAGTTTTTGTGTTATGTCTCGTTTTTCCCTAAGCCTGGTGATTTTCAGAAATGCACACGTCTCATGATCGCAGAACTGACTGTATGTATGTAGCATCTGCTGATTTCTGTGGTATACAGACCACCACAGACCATTTCAAATACTAAGAGCTGGGCTCTAATGTCCAGCTTGGCTCCAACACAACATACCCACAGTCTGTTACAGGTGTTTATCATAGCAACCATTTTTTTTCATAACAACCATTTTCCTGTTTAAAGACAGTAAGCTCCTGGAGGGCAGGGCCCTTTTCACCTTAATACCAACATTCCTTAACTAGTATTCAGCTGTTAAGTATGTTAGTACTCTGCTAATGTAGACACCACAGAGTAACAAGACTAAAAACGTAACATGAATAATGCTAACTATAGGGGTGCCTGGGTGGCTCAGTTGGTTAAGCGTCTGACTCTGGCTCAGGTCATCATCTCGCAGTCCATGAGTTTGAGGCCCTGCTCAACTGACAGCTCAGAGACTGGAGCCTGCTTCGGATTCTGTGTCTTCTTCTCTCTCTGCCCCTCCTCTGCTCACACTCCGTCTCTCTCAAAAAATAAATAAACATTAAAAAAAGTTTAATAATGCTAACTATAAAACCTATTTCTACAATGGAAAATTAATATCTGCTCTGCCCCAACCCCTGCCACCCTATTAGTAAGAGGAGAGATGGGATTCAAACAGTGTTTCTAACTCCAAAGTTTATCACAAGACAATGCTTCATAACCAATCTACATATACCTACTAATCTACATATACTTTAAGGTATATGTGGCTTACAGACTAATTAAAAAAAATAATCTGGAGATGTGGTCTAATGGATTTTTCCCCCTGATTGGTAAATTTATATAAAATGTCTTACAAGGGGTACCTGGGTGGCTCAGTTGGTTAAATGTCCAGCTTCGTCTCAGGTCATGATCTCACAGTTCGTGAATTCAAACCCCATATTGGGCTCTGTGCTGACAGCTCAGAGCCTGGAGCTTACTTTGGAGTCTGTGTCTCCCCCACTCTCTCTGCCCTTCCCCTGCTCATGCTCTGTCTCTCTCTCAAAAATAAATAAACATTAGAAAAAAATTTTTAATGTCTTATAAGAGTATGCAAATTTATCTTAGTTATACATTTAATATTCTCCAAAATAAAATTACACAAAATAGGACCTATTCTCCAAATATGGGCCATTTTATTGAACCCAAACTTAATCTAAGCCAGTATCAAAATCTAAGTTGATTTCTTTACAGACATACATACATATATGTATACACACACACACACATACACACACACACACACGTACACACATATTTAAAACTTTAAAATTCGTAGTATTTACATTTCAACTACTGTTTTCTTAATATAGACAAGCATGATTTTAAAGCTGTATGTTAGTGATTTCAATAAAAAAAATTAGTTTACTCAGTAATATGCTGAGTCTCAAACAATGGAGAAAAGTTTCTTCAGCTTATTTCCAAATTTCGCTAAGAAACTAAAACATACTTAGTGCCTGTGAATCCTACAGCACAGAGAGCGGCTGCTCAAATTTAGTTTGAGTCCGGAAAAGTGAAGCTGATCAAAACGAATTACTGGGCCCCAGTCTCAGAATTCTGATTTAGTAGGTCTGAGGTGGGGCTACAGATACTGCATTTCTAACAACTTCTCAAGTGATTCTGATGCCATTGGTCCTGGGACCACACCTTGGGGTCAGAAATACCTGTGTTCAAATCCTAGCCTGTCACTTAATATCTGTGTTCTCTGGACCTGGTTTAAAATTTTTACCCCTTAATTTTCTCATATTGAAAAGCCAAAGAGTTGCCAGAAAATTAAACAAATAATATATTTAAAGTGTTGAGCACATGATGAGGACTCTAATGATAACTACCTATGTTGGCTGAATAAATGAATGTCATACTTCAAAGTACACACTACAAGTAGTGGCTGAGATGGGATGAGAACACTTCATACCCTGTCTCTCCTACTGAATCTGATTATAAAATCTAAACACAATGCGTGGGGTAGTTATTTAAAGACTGTGAAAAGTAAATGGTAGCAGGCAGACTGGGAAAGAAAACCAGAATTCAAAGAACCATAGAAGCAGCATGGGTTTACTTTTCCTGCCTTGTATCTTGCTGCCTAGACCGGGGGAAACTTATTAGTGGCATCAGTGTAGGCAGTGCTCCAGGAGAAGCCCTGTAGTTCTGGCTGAGCAGGGAAAGGGATTCTACTGGCAGGAACAGCAAGGGGCCCATACGTACCCTAGAAGTCTGAGTAAAGTCCCTAAGCCCAGAAGCTGTGGTTTCAAGAGGGTGTTGCAAACCACTCTCCCAACTTTCCCCCTCTCTCTTTGCTCCCACCACTTGTCCCTGGATGTGGGCGCAACTGCAAGAAGTCAGCAGAGTAGACAAAGTTTTCTGGCTGGAGAACTAAAATGGGAGCCCCCAGGGAAGTAGAAAGTATAAGGGAAATTGATGAATGGGAGAAACTCAGAAAAGCAACTCCATAACATTATGACCTCCTGGGGCTCACTCCAGAGCTAAACATGTCTTGGAGCTCATCCTAAGCAACAAACCAGAAACTCTGAGAATTGAACAGAAAGAGAAAGTCGCCTATCTCCAACTGACCAATGGGCAGTATACTCATAGGACAGATCCAAATAGCAATGTGCTGCAGGCTTTGAAAACCAAACTGACACTGAAATCGCAACCCACAGAAAGCTGGCTGCAAGCTGCATGCTGAAACCAAAGGGGATGACTGCATGCTAAAACACAAAAATGAACAGTCTCCATAGAATTTAAACAAAACTCAGGGTCTTATAATACCATAGAATGCAATCCAAAATTGCATAGGAAAATCCCAGCTTGCATGGGATAATAAACAGACATCAACACTGAGATGACACCAAATGTTGGAATTATCTGATAAAGACTTTAAAGCATTATTATAAAAATGCTCCAAGAAGGGTGAACACTCTTGAAATGAACAGAAAGTCTCAGCAAAAAAAGAGAATCAAATGGAAAGTTTAGAACTGAAAAATAACTGAAATAATTCACTAGATAGGTTCAATAAGTAAAATGGAGATGACAAAAGAAAGTCAATGAACTTGAAGACAGACTGATAGAAATGATTTAGTCTGAACAATAAAACAAAAAAGGAACAGAGCATCAAGGACCTTTAGGATACCAAAAGGACCAACAATGGTGTCACTGGCATCCTAAAAGGAGAGTGAAAGAGTGTGGTGCAAAAAAGTATCTGAGGAAATCACAGCTGAAAACTTTACCAACTTGGGAAAAGACACAATGTATATGCAGATTTGAGAAGCTCAGAGAACCTAAAGAGAATAACCCCTAAGAAATGCATGCCTAGACACATCATAATCAAATTGATAAAAACTAAAAATAGAGAAAAAAAATTGAAAATAACCAGAAAAAAAAAAAAAAGCAATGCATTACGTATAGGATACAGGGGAACAGCAACTTGAATAAATGTGAGTTTCTCACCAGAAACCACGAAGTCCAGAAGGAAATGGCATTGTTAAGGGGTTGAAACAAAAGAACTGTCAACACAGGATTTCCATATCCAGTGAAAATACTCCTCAGGAATGAAGGCAAAATAAAGACACTCTCAAGTGAAGGTAAAACTATGAGAATTCATTGCCAGAAGATCTATTCTAGAAGAATCACTAAATGGCAGAAGGCAAATGATGCCATGGGAAAAACAGAACGTTAGTAATGATGAAAGAACAAAGAAATGATAACCATCTGGGTAAATATAATAAACTATTTTTTTCTTCTTGAAATTCTTAAAATACATTTGGCAATTGAAAGCCAAAACTATAACATTGACTGGGTTTTCCATGTATGTAGATAGAATATATAAGACATTACACAACAAAAAAGAGGAAGGTAAACAGACACATATAGTGTTAAGATTTCTACATCCCACTTAAGTGTAAAAATATTCTAAGTAGACTATAAAAACTTAAATACATTACCTCAGAGATATTGCGGGTTCAGTTCCAGACCAATGCAATAGTGAATATTACAATAAAGGGATTCAAATAAATTTCTTGGCTTTCCAGTGTATAGAAAAGTTATGTTTACACTACGCATAGTCTATTAAGGGTGCAACAGCATTTTGTCTAAAAAAAACCAATGTACAGGGGTGCCTGGGTGGCTCAGTTGGTTATGCATCCAACTTCAGCTCAAGTCATCATCTCACGGTCTGTGAGTTTGAGCCCCATGTCGGGCTCTGTGCTAACAGCTCAGAGTCTGGAGCCTGCATTGGTTTCTGTGTCTCCCTCTCTCTCTGCCTCTCCCCTGCTCACACTCTGTGTCTCTCTCTCTCTCTCTCTCTCTCTCTCTCAAAAATGAATGAACATTTAAAAAAAAATGTACATATCTTAATTTAAAAAATACTTTATTGCAAAAAAATGCTAACCATCAGCTGAGCTTTCAGTGAGTCATAGTCACTGAACACATTACCAAACAAATATAATAATAATTAAAATGTTTGAAACATTGTGAGAATTATCAAAATATGACACACAGACATGATGTGAGCAAATGCTATTGGAAAAATGGTGCCAGTAGACTTGCTTGATACAAGGCTGCTTCACAAAGCTTCAATCTGTAAAAAAAAAAATGCAGTACCTATGAAGTACAATAAAGTGAGGTATGCTTTATATTATATATTATATATTATGACCTCTAGAGCAACCACACACACACACACACACACACACACACACACCCGAACACTAGAGTGAGATACAGTAAAAAAACAAAACAAAACAAAACACAATAGGGAAGTTAAAATGGAATACTAAAAACTGTTCAAATAACCCAAAAGAAGGCATGAAAGGGAAAAAGATGAACAAAAAAACAAAAAGAACAGATGGAAAACAAATAGTAATCATAAAATAGTAGCACTAAATCTACACATAAATAATTATATCAAATATAAAACACCTAAACATACCAATTAAGAGACAGATTATCAGAATGCCTTTTTTAAAAAGATGATCCAATTATACGCTACCTAGAAGAAGTATATTTCAAGTATGATGATATGAGTAGCTTAAAAGTAAAAGGATGAAAAAAGGTGTATCATGGACATACTAATCAAAAGAAAGATGGAGTGGCTATATTAATATCAAATACAGTAAACTTCAAAGCAAAGAAAATTAACAGACATAAAAAGGGGCATTATATAATGATAAAAGGGTCAATTCACCAAGAAGATATAATAATCCTGAATGTGCATGTACCTAACAAGAGAACTTCAAAATACATGAAGCAAAAACTGACAAAACTAGGAGTAGAAATAGACAAATCTCCAATTATAGTTGGAGACTTCAACACTCTTGTCTCTGTAGTCTGTAATCAATAGACAAAAAAATCAACAGGGAGATAGAACTGAACAACACCATCAACCCATTGGATCTGACATTTATAGAATACTCCATCCAAAAAGACCAGAGAACATTTTCTTTTCAACTACACAGAGAATGTTCACTAAGATAGACCATAACTTGGGTCATAAAACAAATCTGACAAATTTAAAAGAACTGAAATAACACAAAATATGTTCTATGGCCATAATGAATTACACTGGAAATCATTAACAGCAAGATAACAGAAAAATCTCTAAAAACTTGGAAATTTAATGATGCACTTATAAATAATCCACAGGTCAGAGAAGAAGTCTCAAGGGAAATTAGAAAATATGTTTAACTGAAAGAAAATTAAAATACATCAGAATTTGTACAATGTAGTTAAGCAATGTTCCGATGAAAATTTATAGCATTAAATGCTTTATTAGCAAAGAGGAAAATTCTCAAACCAATAATGTTAAGTGTCTATCTTAAAAAGTTATAAAAAAAGAAGAGCAAAATAAACCCAAATCAAGTAGAAGGAAAAACATACCTACACCTAATATACAAAACCGTGAAAGACTGAATACTTTTCCCCCTAAGGCTGGGAACAAGTCACTGATATTTACTCTCATCGAAACATTGCACTTGAAGTCCTAGCCAGTGTGAGAAGTCAGGGGATAAAAAAGCACACAGAGTAGGGTGGGGGAAAAAAGTCCCTATTTGCACACAACATGACTGTCTACTTAGAAATCTCAAAGAATTTACACAAAATCTCCTAGAGTAAGTAAAATTACAAAGCTCTAGAACACAAGGTCAACACAATATCATATATCTACATATTAGCAACTAACAATTGGAAGCTGAAATTTAAAAATACGATTACAAAAGCTCCAAAAAAGTTGGAAATACTGAGGTACAAATCTAACAAAACATGTACAAGAGCTATGTGCTGAAAATTACAACACTATTAAAGAAATCAAAGAAGACCTAAATAAACAGGAAGGCATCACTTTCATGGACTGAAGTTCAACACACTAAAGGTGTCAATTCTTCCCATTTGATCTATAGCTTAACAGAGTTCTAATCAAACCACTGCCCCACAAATATATTTTGTAGCCATAGACAAATTTATTCTAAAATCAAAAGCAAAGGAACTAAAATAGCCAAACAATTTTGAAGAAGAATAAAATTAAGTGAATCATACTAACAGGTTTTAAAACTTACTCTAAAGCTATAGTAACTAAGACAGTATGATACTGCAGAATAAACCAGTCTTGAAAGGTTACATACACTACATAATTTCATTTACATAACATAAATCGTTGTCAGGGATTAAGGGTGTGATACAGACGGTTAGCAGGAGGGAGTTTGGGGGTGATGACATTATACTGTATCCTGATTGTGGTGGTAGTTCCATGGATCTGTATATGAATTAAAACCTATAGACCTATACATCTCCCAAAATCACTTTTACTGCATGTGAATTTAAGAATTTTTAAGCTTCTAAAAAATACACAGTATAAATTATTTTAGGACTTTCTAGTTTTTTTACAAATTAAGGCTCAAAAGCAAATGTTTTGAGAATGTGTACATCAGTACAATCAGAACATGTAGAGGCAGGAGAATTCAATTTTTAAAAATTACTCACAAAGATATAGTATAGGTATAAATTGTAGACTCAGGAACAACTATACTCCTCAACCAATCATACAGACTATTAATGCCTAATATCAACTAAACACATGTTTAATACTCTCTTGTAAAAAAGAAAATGAGATAAAACAAATACAGCATATGTCAAATCAAAAGGAAGTCTGAATGAAGACTCCACATTCATATGAGATATTCATTTACTCCTTGGAATGTAAATGATATTATTGTGCATTATCAGTATGGTATGTACCTTGTCTTTTCAAATAGTAGTCAAAGATTTACAATGGTTTATCCATATTTTTTCTCATCTGATTTGACACAAAACACATGCACTTTCAGGAATGCTGACTGGATGAAGAAAATGTGACACATATATAATGAAGTATTATTCAGTCACAAATAAGGGAGGAAGTTCTGCCATTTGCAACAACTTGGACCAGCCTAAAGGACATAAAGCTAAGTGACAAAAGCCAGACAGAAAGACAAGTGCTATATGATCTCACCAATATGCATAATCTATGAAAGTTAAATTACAGAAGCAGAGAGTAGA
Source organism: Neofelis nebulosa (assembly GCF_028018385.1). Classification (NCBI taxonomy): domain Eukaryota; kingdom Metazoa; phylum Chordata; class Mammalia; order Carnivora; family Felidae; genus Neofelis; species Neofelis nebulosa. The sequence goes on from NC_080790.1 coordinate 74,513,709, forward strand.
ATGGTGGTTGTCAGGCACTGGGGGGTGAGGGGAAATGGAGAGACGTTGGTCAAAGGGCACTAACTTTCCGTTACATGATGAATAATTTCTGGGGATAAAACATACGGCATGGTGACTATGGTCAATATCATATACTTGAAATTTTCTGAGTAGATCTTGAATGTTTTCACCAAAAAAGAGGGGGGGGGGTGTAATTACTGAAGGCAATGGATGTATAAATTAGCTTGACTATGGTAATCATTTCACAATTTATGTTTATCAAATCATCACACTGCATACTGTAAATATATACAATTTTTATTTGTCAATTATATCTCAATAAAGCTGGCAGGGGTCTAGGGTGGGTGGTAAGAATGCTGACTGGAACCAAGTACCAAGACTGGTCATAATTGCACCAACACATAATCCATCCTAAGAAGGCATGAACTATTTCTTTTTTTTCTTCCTAAGAAATAAAGTCATAGCAAATGAGTCTATCAAAACACGTGGAGGATTATAATTCAAGACAGCTATTCTCTATAATCATATATATTTTTGGATGACTGCCATAAAAATTAGTAGGTCTTCTCAGATTGTGATTTTTAAAAACAAAAACACAGCTAAATGACCATAAGTCATTTATTTAAATAAGTGAGCAACCTCATGGTCCCTGACTTTTCCTAGTTCTTAAAGCATTAAATGTAAATTATTTGTGGGACCACTCAATCACTTTCAAATGATAACTCTTTTTCATATAAAATCTTCTGGGGATATGAACTTTATAAAGAGCAAATCCAACTCTATCACGAGCTGAAAGGATGTTAAAAGGTAGTTTGGTGCCATTAAAAAATTGACAAATATTTACTTATTGATTGAATGCTTAAAATATTTCAATTCCTAAGGGTAATACAAAAGAGATCAAAACGACATAGGTCCTCAAGGACCTAGCTGAGGAGATGATGCACACCCTTGAGATAATTAGACACTGGAACTATAAATAAGAAAGTAAGTATATAGAACAATTAGAGAGAACATCTAAATAGATGTCAAAACATTCTTTAATAAGTGTCCCATATAAGTCAAGTGGTATTTCAGAAGAGAAAATAAATTGAGCTGATGTAGGGAGGCACTGGGATCCAGCGAAGAGAAGAGCGTGCTGGGGTCCAGAGGCCTGCTTCAGCTCTGCCATTAAAAACCCTTGGCTACTTAAGTCCCAACCACTTCAGTGCCTGGTCAGCACATGTGGTGCTTGACACACACAGAAAAGGACATTTGCTCATTCACCTCTGATTTGGATATGGGTAAGCAAGGAAGGGAGGCAGGCCAGGGGCTCCTACCAGAAGAAACACTCAGAATATCTGCAACTCAGGACTACGGCAAGCTCATTGCTTGAATTCAACACTGCCTTCTCACAACCCTGTGAAAGAAAGGATGCTGACACCCAAAAGAAGGAGCTGGCTGCTCTCCTGGCCTCCTCCAGAGAGCAAAAACCCTTATACCAAGGGTCTCACTGTCCTGGGCCCAGCTGCACTGGCACCTCATGGTCCCAAGAACCCCTTGTGATGCATCAGCTGTCTGGCTTAGTTTCAGTCTGCTTCTCTGGGTCTCGGTAAGCTCATCTCAAAGAAAGCAAACTGGATCAGGTCCTTTACAACATCACAATCTATAAATATAATAAATTAGACATAGGAGCCATAGAACATTAACCTTATTAAGTTGTCACCTAGAGTAAAAATAGCTTGTTAAATTTATTATCTGGACTTCACTTTTTTGTTTTACAAGAAATATCAAGCCGTTTTTACAAATGCCAAATTGGAAAGGCAAAACTACTGAATTCCTTAAAAGAATGATTCGTACCTTCATCTCAAAATATCAAAATGGCTAGATCTCACAGTAAAACATAACCTGTGCAAAGATTCATCACAGTTCTTCATGAAAGTGAGTTAAATTTTACAACACAGAACAACAATATTCTTACACATCAAGTAGTATTAGTACCTCTACAGTACCAGCCCACTAGGGTTCCTAGCAATGTCTGCAGGGAACAAGAAAACATCAAGAGTGCCTCCTTAACTGCCAGGATTCAAATCCAGAAGTAGAAGAAAACAAGTCATCTTAACAACTACTGAATGGCAAGTAGGAGCTCGGCACTGTGCTGGTCACTTTACATGGGTTACCTTATTTAGTTCCTACGATGATATTATTAGGTAGCTAGCTATTATCATTTTAATGATGAGAAAATTGAGACTCAGGAAGTTAAGAAATCTGCTTACAGCTACAGAGACCTTCACAAAGCTTAAAAATAAGGTGATCCACGAAGGATGTACCACTGTCCCAAGCCTTCAGGAAAACACACTCTGATCAGCAGACCCAACTGTTCACGTCCCTTTGGTAGATGTAACCCTACTGTCACAATGTGCGCCATCAAACAATCACGGCTTGATATTATTTCTTAACATAATTTAAGAAATTAATGTTGTCTTCCACATTAAGTCTTTAGTAAATTTGCTTAGCATGCAATCACTTCTTGTGACTAAAATGAGTTTCTGGATCTACAACTGCTGAGGAACAGACACCAGACTACTCAAGTTAAGGTCATTCTCTGAGGTCTGGTATGAATGGCACCTCCCTGGAGGATGTGTCTATTTCTTTTTTTCCATTAACCACAACATTCCTTTGTCTCTTCTTTTGAATATTAACTTTCTCTGTTGGATTGCTGACATGTTCTAAATATAGCAAAAAATGTGAAGCTGAGTCACTACAGTGAGTTCCTGAAGAGCACCAGGTCCATATGCTCACGATGCCAGGCAGAGAAACAGCAAATATAACATTTTATTGAGAGAACTAAAGACTATGACTTCTCTCCTTTCTTTAAAATAAGGATATCACATCTACAAGGAGGTGGACAATAACAGGAAGACAAAACTCCTTTACAAAAACCCAAAAGCTCTGGGAAACAGAAAAAGGGAAAGAAAGAAAGCAATACTCAATCTCTTCAAGTGTACAAAGAAGTGCTTGATAGAAACCCACAATTTTAAACTATATAACATGAGAAATTGCCTCAGTTTAGAAAAAGTTTAGAACATATACTACACATATACTGTAAGAATAAATGTCTCTTTCACTAAATTTATACTGATAAAGCTCAAGCTACAGAATCTGCAAACATGGAAAAGAGTCATGATCAAGAGGAGAAAAACTAAAAATCACTTAATTCCTTCTTCCCTCATCATCCCAGTCATTAATTTTAACACAATTTTAAAAATTAAAGCAAGTTGTATTTTGGATGATTATTAACATCACAGTACATGGTTTCTGTAGCAAATGAGAAAAACAGTAAATAGTATATGAGATGATTGAAAAATAACCCATTATCTCACTACTCAGCATATTTTATATTCTATCTTTTATTTATTTTTTAAACGTTTATTTATTTTTGAGACAGAGAGAGACAGAGCATGAATGGGGGAGGGTCAGAGAGAGGGAGACACAGAATCTGAAACAGGCTCCAGGCTCTGAGCTGTCAGCACAGAGCCCGACGTGGGGCTAGAACTCAAGGACCGTGAGATCATGACCTGAGCCGAAGTCGGCCGCTTAACTGACTGAGCCACCCAGGCGCCCCTATATTCTATCTTTTAAATGAAGGTTTCCTTTTTGGGGCGCTTGGGTGGCTAAGTTGGTTAAGCGTCTGACTTTGGATCAGTTCATTATCTCATGGTTCGTGAGTTCAAGCCCCATGTCAGGCTCTATGCTGACCACTCAGGGCCTGGAGCCTATCTCCCCCTCCTCTCCCTCTGCCCCTCCCCTGCTGGTACTCTGTCTCTGTCTCTCTCTCTCAAAAATAAATAAAAAACATTAAACAAAAAAGATTTCCTTTTTAAGAAACTCAAATATATCACCTTACCTTTTTCATTTACTACACTATGGACATTTTCTTTTTTTTTTTTTTTTTTTTTTTTTTTTTAATTTTTTTTTTTTTTCAATGTTTTTTTTTTTTTTTTTTTTTTATTTATTTATTTTTGGGACAGAGAGAGACAAAGCATGAACGGGGGAGGGGCAGAGAGAGAGGGAGACACAGAATCCGAAACAGGCTCCAGGCTCCGAGCTGTCAGCACAGAGCCCGACGCGGGGCTCGAACTCACGGACCGCGAGATCGTGACCTGGCTGAAGTCGGCCACTTAACCGACTGCGCCACCCAGGCGCCCCTATGGACATTTTCTTTACTTCACACCCTTAAACATGCTAAATCACATAATTTTTATCACCAATCATCTTTAGTATACTAAACAAAAACGTTAAAGAACACGATTTATAATGGTTTTATAGTTTTTGGTCATACAGTGGCATAACTTAATCAGTTAAGGGGTTCCTCATTTTTTAACATTATAAATAGCATTGTAATGAATAAGTAATACACACCCGTACATACATTTATATGCATCTCTTATTTCCTTATAATAATTATCATTTAATTATTAAATAATTTCCTTATTTCCTTATAATAAATTCCTAAAGACAGAATTTTTGGGTAAAGGTTATTGAAGGATTCTATTACCACACTGGCATTGCAATGGACTGAATGTTTGTGTCCCCCAAAATCCACATGCTGAAATCTAATCCCTGATATGATGATATTTGAAAATGGGGCCTTTGAGAGGCAATTAGATCATGAGGGTGGAACCCTCATAAATGGGATTAGTGCCCTTGTAAGAAGAGGCCACAAAGCTAGCCAGCTCTTTCTACCATGTGAGAAAACAAGAAGTCTGCAGTTGACAACCCTTAAAAGGCTCTTCACCAGAACACAGCTATGCAGGCGTGAGCCTTACCTAGGGCTTCTAGCCTCCAGAACTGTGAGAAATAAATTCTATTCTCTATAAGTCCCCTGTCATTTATAATACTGTAAGTTTATGGTATTTTGTCCTACCAGCCTGAGCTAACGTAGCCATTTAGAAAGTGCTATCAATTTATGCTCCCACCGAAATCAGGAATTTGCCAACACTTGATTCTTTTTAATATGACAGACCTATTAAAGCATGGAACCTATGACATAATGATTCTAATCTCTTAGACTTTTTCCATAATTTTGGGAAATAATACCTCTTAGTGTAAATAAATATTTATCTGTGGTTAAGCAATTTTTCCCATGTTGATTTTTAACAAATGTATCTGTTAATTAAGTAGTTAATTGAAATAATATGAATTGCATAATCATTGAAAAACTAAAGTTATTCTTCTATGTGTATATTTGCAATAAGAGATGTCTGAAATAAAGATGACCATGGTAAACTTGGTTTTGAGATATTTAGTTATTTGCTTTCTTTCTTTTTATTTTAAAATCTTTACTTATTTTTAATTTTTACACTTGGAAGATTTTAAAACATTTTCTTTCTTTTTTAAAAAAAAAAAAACTTTCTTCTTTGTATGTCTCTGGTATAGCGTGAAATAAAATATGAGCTAGCATTCTTTTAATGAAGCCATACTCTAAAAAGCATCACATATCAAAAATTACGATGTTTTTCAAAAGAAGAAAAAATTAAAATAAAATCCTACATGTTTATTTCCAGTTATGCTGGAGTAACTGGTACTGGGCTAGACCTCCTGATAAGAATGACCACAAAACTGGGCAATATATATGAAATATTATTTTCAGATACTGGGCAGCACAGATCTGTGATTCCTGAGAGAAGGGAAACAAAGATTTCTGAATGCCCTGGCTTTTCTGCTTGTGCCACAAGGAAGGAAAACCCAGAAAGAGTACAGAGATCTCACTGAGTTGAGGAAACAGAACTTGAAGTTTGAAGCTACTAAAGTCACTGGAATTTAACGGGCAGAATACAAGAAAGAAGAGAGCCGTGGAGAGAAAAAGTTTCAGAAATCTGTAGAGAGATCTTCTAATTCTTTACCTGAAGACTAACCTGCATATGCACAATGCAAGACTCCACAAGGCCAAAGAATAAAATCTGGGGGAAAAACAACTACAGAATGTGAGCTGAACAACTACAGGAGCTTGCAAAGGTCTTGGAGACATTCAAATTCCTGGCAGGTGGAGTGGAGAGACTTCACTGAACATCACATGTATTTATTTGATAGAGACCCCAGGAAGGCCATACCTCTGTATTGGGGCTAAGCTAGTCCTAGAATAAATAAAATGCTAAAAACCATAGACAAAAAGAATTGTGAAAGCAGAGAGGTTAAAAAAAAAAAAACAAGTATTACACCAAAAGAATAATGGTAAAAATGTTCACTAACTTCTTTTATTTATTTATTTTGAGAGAGACAGTATGTGGGCATGCATGCACAAGCAGGGGAGAGGCAGAGAGATAGGGAGAGAGAGAAACCCAAGCAGGCCCCACGCCATTGGTGCAGAGCCCGACTCGGGGCTCAGACTCACTAACTCTGAGATCATGATCTGAGCTGAAATTAAGAGTTGGGACACTTAACCGACTAGGCCACCCAGGCACCCCTGATCACTAACTTCTTATCAGTAAAATTTAAGCTAGAAGGTATTTAAATGATGACTTTAAAGTACTACAAGGGGGAAAAGGTATCAACATAAAATTTTATCAGGATCGTTCAGTTTCCAACAGCCCGGGGTTCATGTGATGAACACGTGAGGCAATCATGGGAGACACAAGAAGTGGGCCCAAACTACCCTACAATGAAAGCTATTCTAGAACTACCAAAACTTAAACCCCAAAAATCCTGAAAACAAAACTCAAAAGATCAAGCTGATCCACAAATAAATTAACTGCCTGCCAGTATAAAACTTAATACTAAAGAAAGAAAGAAAAAAAAAAATCAAGACACTCAACATAACTTCATAACAAATTACTAGACATAGGAAAAAAAAAAGAAAAAGAAATGGCAACTTATAACCACGATCCAGAAGTGGCAGAGATAAGGAGAACTTTTAATACAAGGATTTTAAAATAGCTATTAAAAAAATCTAAAGGCTTAAAGGAAAACATGAAATAATGAAGAAAAGAGAAAAATTTCAACAGACAAATGGAAATTACTTTCTAGAAAAACCAACAGTAATTCTAGAATGATATATATACACATATATATATAATAGTTATATATATACCTGACATTAAAAATTAACTGGATGGAAATAAGCATATTAGACAAAAGAGACTTGGAAAAAAATCAGTGTACTTGAAGACAGAACAGAAACTTTCAAACTGAATGAAAAGAAAAAAAGATTGGAAGAAAAATGGACAGAGTTTCAGTGACCTGTGAATTAATATTAAGTGGCCAAACAAACACATGCAGGATTGAAGTCTGAGGAGAAAAGAAACACTGGGGAATTGAAGATTTTGAAGATAGATGGTTAAAAATTTCACAAATATGATGAAAACAATACACCCATAGATTCAAGCTCAACAAACACCAAAGATAAACAAAACCACACCAAGCAGCATCATAATAAATTGCTGAAATCCAGGCACAGAGAAAAAAATCTTAAGAGTAACCAAAGGGTAAAGGCATATTACATATAGGAAAACAAATATAAGAATCACCATAGAATTCTTGTCAGAAACCATGCAAATAATAAAAGAACATTTAAAAAAAATTTTTTTTTTAACATTTATTTATTTTTGAGACAGAGAGAGAGCATGAACAGGGGAGGGTCAGAGAAAGAGGGAGACACAGAATCTGAAACAGGCTCCAGGCTCCGAGCTGTCAGCACAGAGCCCGACGCAGGGCTCGAACCCACAGACCGCGAGATCATGACCTGAGCCGAAGTCGGACGCTTAACCGACTGAGCCACGCAGGTGCCCCATAAAAGAACATTTTTAAAGCGCTAAAAGGAGAAGAAAAACCCATGAAAACCTAGAATTCTGTATCCACTAACAATAGTTTTCAAAATTGAAGGCAAAATAAGTGGGTAGGGTAGCTGCAATGTAAGAAATGTAAAAGAAGTTTTGAAACAAAACAAATATGGTACCTAACATAAACCTGGATCTACACACACACAAAAAGATATCTAAAGAAATGGTTAAAATGAAGATAAATAGTAAAGACATTTTCCTCATTTTTAATTGCTCTAAAAGATAAGTGTCTGACAAAAGCAAAAACCAGCAATGGGGTTTAAGGCCCACATAAAATAAAAATGTGTGACCATACTGGGTCAGAAATCAGCCCTCCACAAGTACAAAAGATAGAGATCATACCTTGCATATTTTCAGACCACAACACTATGAAACTCGAAATCAACCACAAGAAAAATCTGGAAAGACCATGAATACTTGGGAGAATAAATAACATCCTACTAAAGAATGAATGGGTTAACCAAGAAATTAAAGAGCAAATGAAAAAGTACATGAAAGCGAATGAGAATGAAAACATGACATCCCAAAACCTCTGGGATGCAGCAAAGGCAGTCATAAGATGGAAGTATATGGCAATCCAGGCCTTCCTAAAGAAGGAAGAAAGATCTCAAATACACAACCTAACCTTATACCTAAAAGAGCTAGAAAAAGAACAGCAAGTAAAGCCCCAAACTGGCAGAAGGGAAATAATAAAGATTAGAGCAGAAATCAATGATATAAAAATCAAAAAACAGATCAATGAAACCAGGAGCTGGTTCTTTAAAAGAATTAACAAAATTGATAAAACCCTAGCCAGACTAATCAAAAAGAAAAAGGAAAAAACCCAAACAAAATCACAAATGAAAGAAGAGAGATCACAACCAATAGCAAAGAAATACAAACAATAATGAGAATATCATGAGCAATTATATGCCAACAAATTGGGCAATCTGGAAAAAATGGACAAATTCCTAGAAACATATAAACTACCAAAACCAAAACAGGAAAAAATAGAAAATTTGACTAGACCCATAACCAGTGAAGAAATTGATTCAGTAATCAAAAATCTTCCAACAAACAAGAATCTAGGGCCAGATGGCTTTCCAAGGGAATTCTACCAAACATTAAAGAAGAGTTAGCACCTATTCTTTTGAAGCTGTTCCAAAAAATAGAAATAGAGAGAAAACTTCTAAACTCATTCTAGGAGGCCAGCATTACTTTGGTTCCAAAAGTAATGGAGAACTAAAAAGGAGAACTACAGACCAATTTCCCTGATGAACATGGATGCAAAAATTCTCGAGATACTAGCAAACCAGATCCAGCAATACATAAAAGAATTATTCACCACGATCAAGAGGGATTTATCTCTGGGATGCAGGGCTAGTTCAATATCTGCGAATCAATCAATGTAATACATCACATTAATAAAAGAAAGGGTAAGAACCACATGATCCTCTCAACAGATGTAGAAAAAACATTTGACACAATACATCATCCTTTCTTGATAAGAACCCTCCAGACAATAGGACTAGAAGGCTCATACCTCAAGATCATTAAGGCCATATATGAAAGACCCACTACTAGTATCATCCTCAATGGGGAAAAACTGAGAGCTTTCCCCTTTCCCCCTAAGGTCAGGAACGTGACAAAAGATGTCCACTCTCACCACTGTTACTCAACATAGTGTTGGAAGTCGTAGCCTCAGCAATCAGGCAACACAAAGAAATAAAAGGCATCCAGATCAGCAAGAAGAAAGTCAAACTTTTCACTCTTCTCAGACAACAGGATACTTTATGTGGAAAACCCAAAAGACTACCAAAAAACTGCTAGAACTGATCCATGAATTCAGCAAAGTCACAGGATATAAAATCAATATACAGAAATTGGCTGCATTTCTATACACCAATAATGAAACAGCAGAAAGAGATATCAAGGAATCAATCCCCTTTACAATTGCACCAAAAACCATAAAATACCTAGGAATAAACCTAACCCAAGAGGTGAAAAATCTATACACTGAAAACTATAGAAAGCTTATGAAAGAAATTGAACACACACACACACACACACACACACACACACACACAAATGAAAAACATTCCATGCTCATGGATTGGAAAAATACTGTTAAAATGTCGATACTACCCAAAGCAATCTACATATTCAACGCAATACCTATCAAAATAACACCATCATTCTTCACAGAGCTAGAACAAACAATCCTAAAATTTGTATGGAACCAGAAAAGACCCCAAATAGCCAAAGCAATCCTGAAAAAGAAAACCAAAGCTGGAGGCATCACAATTCTGGACTTCAAGCTGTATTACAAAGCTGTAATCATCAAGATAGTACGTTACTGGCACAAAAACAGACAGATCAATGGAACAGAATAGAGAACCCAGAAATGGACCCACAAACATATGGCCAACTAATCTTTGACAAAGCAGGACAGACTATCCAATAGAAAAAAGACAGCCTCTTCAGCACATGGTGTTGGGAAAAGTGGACAGTGACGTGGAAGAATGAACTTGGACCACCTTTTTGGAGCATAAACAAAAATAAGCTCAAGATGGATGCAAGACCTAAACATAAGACAGGAAGCCATCAAAATGGAGAAAGGAGGCAAAAACCTTTTACCCTGGCTGCAGCAACTTCTTCCTCAACATGTCTCTGGATGCAAGGGAAACAAAAGCAAAAATGGACTACTGGAACCTCATCAAGATAAAAAGCTTCTGCACAGTGAAGGAAACAATCAGCAAAACTAAAAGGCAACCAATGGAATGGGAGAAGATATTTGCAACTGATGGAATGGGAGAAGATATTTGCAACTGACATATAAGATAAAGCATTAGTATCCAAAATCTATAAAGAACTTATCAAACTCAACACCCAAATAACAAATAATTCAGTGAAGAAATGGACAGAAGACATGAATACTTTACCAAAGAAGATACCCAGATGGCTAACAGACACATGAAAAAATGCTCAACATCACTCATCATCAGGTAAATACAAATCAAAACCACAATGAGATACTACCTCACACCTGTCAGAATGGCTAAAATTAACAACTCAGGCAAGGACAGATACTGGCGAGGATGCAGAGGAAGAGGAACTCTTTTGCACTTGTGGTGGGAATGCTAACTGGTGCAGCCACTCTGGAAAACACTATGCAGGTTCCTCAAAAAATTAAAAATAGAACTACCTTATGACCCAGTAATTGTGTACAAGGTATTTATCAAAAGGATACAAATATGCTGATTTGAAGGGGCACATGCACCCCAATATTTATAGCAGCACTACTGACAATAACCAAAGTATGGAAAGAGCTCAAATGTTCATCGACTGATGAATGGATAAAGAAGATGTGGTGTATAGTGGAACATTACTCGGTTATCAAAAAGAGTGAAATCTTGCCATTTGCAACAATGTGGTTGGAACTAGGGTGTATTATGGTAAGTGAAATAGAGAAAGACAAATATGATTTCACTCATATGTGGAATTTTAGATGCAAAACAAATGAACATAAGGGAAGGGAAACAAAAATAATATAAAAACAGAGAAGGAAACAAACCATAAGAGACTCTTAAATACAGAGAACAAACTGAGGGCTGCTGGTGGGGTGCTAAGTGGGGGGATGGGCTAAAAGGGCAAGGGGCATTAAGGAGGACACTTGTTGGGATGAGCACTGGGTGTTATATGTAAATGATGAATCACTAAATTCTATTCCTGGAAAAAAGAATGTGTGACCAAAAAAGCCTCCAAAATGAGAGGAATTGGGAGTATATCATAATGTAAGATTTTTGCACTATAAATGAAATGGCATACTATTTGAGGGTGGACTGATATTTTTTTTGGAGGGGGAAAGCATTCTTTTATTTTTATTTATTTTTATTTTATTTTTTTAATATTATTGTCAGGTTGGCTAACATACAGTGTATACAGTGTGCTCTTGGTTTTGGGGGTAGATTCCTGTGATTCATCACTTACATACAACACCCAGCGCTCATCTCAACAAGGAGGGCAGACTGTTATTAAAAAGAACCCATCTAAGGGGCACCTCGGTGGCTCAGTCAGTTAAGTGTCCAACTTCAGCTCAGGGTCACGATCTCACGGTTCATGAATTTGAGCCCCGTGTCAGGCTCTGTACTGACAGCTCAGACCCTGGAGTCTGCTTCAGATTCGGTGTTTCCGTCTCTCTCTGCCCCTCCCCTGCTCATACTCTGTCTCTCTCTCTCTGTCAAAAATATATTAAAAAAAAAACAACAAAAAAGAAACCTTTTAAAAAGAACCCATCTAAAAGCAAATAGAAAACCAAGACCATGTAAATGGTCTAAACTAGTGGTTGGCAAACTTTTTCTGTAAAGAACCAGATGGGGCACCTGGGTGGCTCAGTTGGTTGAGCGTCTGTCCGACTCTTGACTTCGGTTCAGGTTGTGATCTCATGGCTTGTGAGATCAAACCCCGTGTGGGGCTCTGTGCTGACAGTGCACAACCTGCTTGGGATTCTCTCTCTGCTTCTATCTGTCCCTCCCCCACTCTCCCCCTCCCTCAAAATAGATAAGTAAATTAAAACAAAATAAAATAAAACAAAACAAAAAGAACCAGAAAATACTTTAGGCTTCAAGGACAATATGGTCTCTGTCCCAACTACCTAACCTTGACACCACAGCACAAAAGCAGCCATAAACAATATGTACATGAATGCGCACAGCTGTGTCCTGATAAAACATTTACACAAACAGGTAATAGGCCAAATTTGGTCTGCCAGCCATAGTTTTGCCAACTCAGAGTCTAAACATACCAAACTTACGAAGTTGTCAGACTAAATAAAAAAGCAAGACTCAACTACATGTTGTGTACCAAAAACCCACTTTATATATGAATGACATAAATAGGTTAAAAGTGGATGGAAAAATATATACCATGCAAATATTAATTAAAAGAAATATAATAAATTTCTAAATTTCATAAATTTAGTATCACACACAGAGACTTCAGAACAAGAGACGTTACCAGAGATAAAGAGGATATTTCATGATGACTGAGGGGTGAATTCATCAAAAACCTTAACAATCCTAAATGTGCTGTAACACACGTAACAGTGCTTAAAACATGAAACAGATCTGATGGAACTGAAAGGAGAAACAGACAAATCCAAAACCATAGGTGAAAACTTCAACTCTTTTCTTGATAGAACAAGTAAACAGAAAATTGGTAAAAACATGAGAAAATACAGAGATCACCCTAACTTAACTCATGGAACATGGCACCCAACAACAGAAGATACATTCTTCTCAAGTACACACTGAACATTAACCAAGATACATCACATGTTGGGCCATAAAACAATCAAAAAGCTTAAATGTATTGAAATGTTTCTTTTTAATTTTTTAAGTTTATTTATTTATTTATTTAGAGAGAGAGAGAGACAGACAGACAGACAGACAGACAGACATAGCAGGGGAGGAGCAGAGACAGAGGGTGTCAGGCTCCACACCATCAGCACAGAGCCCAGTGCAGGGCTTGAACTCGTGAACCACGAAATCTTGCTGAGCTGAAATTAAGAGTTAGACACTTAACCAACTGAGCCACCCAAAAGCCCCTCCACTGAAATTATTAAGGGTATATTCTATGACCAAAATGCCATTAAATGAAAACAGTAATACAATAACTGGAAAATCCCAAACATTTGGAAATTATTTGACAACACTCTTCAAAACAAACCATGGGTCAAATAAAAAATTACAAGTGAAAACAGAAAATATTTTTAATGAAATAATGAAAATGCATAGCTTTAAAAGTTGATAATGCATAAAAAAAATTTAAATCAATGATCAACCTAACTTAGATCAATGCTCTAAGCTTTCACCTTAAAAGCTAAAAAATGTATAACAAATTAACCCAAAGTAAGGAGGGGGTAAGGAATTAATGAAAGAGCTCCACTCATAAGCTTAGAAAACAGATAAGCCACAGAGAAAATCAACAAAACCAAAAGCTGATTTGAAAGAACTGATAAAATTGATAACTCCTAGCTTGACTAATCATGGGAGGAAAGGAGAAAATGCATCTAATATCAGGAATGAAAGAGGAGGGGACATTAGTACAGATGCTACTGACATTAAAAGAAAACACTTTCATAAAATGTGTATTTTCAAAATGATAAATTTGATAAATTAGGTGAAATGGACAAATGCCTCAAGACACAAATTACCAAAACAGGAATAAAAAGAAAAACAAAATCTCAATTGTCTTATATTTATTCATTTACAAACTGAATCCTTTAACAAATAAACAAACAAAAAAACCTCCAGGCCCAGATAGCTTCATTGGTGAATTCTAGCAAACATTTAAGGAAGAACATCAATTGTACCCAAACTCTTCCATAAAAGAAAAGAACAGGAGACATTGTTGGTAGGAATATAATATGGTAAACCCACCTTGGAAACTGTTCTGTCAGTTTCTCATAATGTTAAACATTCATCCATCCTATAATGCAGCAGTTTTGACTTCTAGGTATTCATTCATCCACAAGTAAAGAATATATGTGTCACAAAAGGCTTGTACAAGAATGCTCATAGGAGCTTTAGTCTTAATAGCTGAAGACTGGAAATAATTCTTTCCCACAGTAATAACAGATAAATTACAGCATATCTATACAATGGAATGCGATTCAGCAACTGAAAGGAACTATTGTACCATGTAACATGGATGAGTCTATATTTTAAAGAAGGGCTTTGCATAAATTTTATGCCCAAGAAAGTTTGAGAACCACTGCTATAGAAGCACATACATAATTTTCCTTTCTCTCTCCCGGCCATTTTGGTGGTTGCTTCTGGTTGGGTCCGCCCCGCACCTAAGGCAGGAAGATGGTGGCCGCAAAGAAGACGAAAAAGTCGCTGGAGTCCATCAACTCTAGGCTCCAACTCGTTATGAAAAGTGGGAAGTACGTGTTGGGGTACAAGCAGACTCTGAAAATGATCAGACATGGCAAAGCGAAACTGGTCATCCTCGCCAACAACTGCCCAGCCTTGAGGAAATCTGAAATAGAATACTATGCCATGTTGGCCAAAACTGGTGTCCATCACTACAGCGGCAATAATATTGAATTGGGCACAGCGTGTGGGAAATACTACAGAGTGTGCACCCTGGCTATTATTGATCCAGGTGATTCTGATATCATTCGAAGCATGCCAGAACAGACTGGGGAAAAGTAAATCACGTAAAATTTTTCGTTAATAAAATTGGCTAGAGCTTGTTTTTAAAAAAAAAAAAAAAAAGAAAAAAAAAAGAAGCACATACATAATAAGAAAACAAAAAGGGGAAATATAAGAGATTTAGGTAGTTTATAAATTAATCAGTGCCATATACAACCATAAATTGTATGTAACAGTTGTCATTTTCCTTAGGTGCTTAATTGCAATTACAATTATGGTTACAATAGTCCTCTGTTCATGTTGAATTTTCTACTGATGTGCTTCAAGGACTTCCAGTTCCAAATTTTAGTCTTTGGTCCTCTAACTACCCTAATTTCTCATCAATTCCAACTTAAACTATGCATCTTAGATAAGGAATCCTGTTGACCAGTTCCTTTGCTTTTTTTCTTAATGTTCTACTTCTTTGGTACAGTTTTCCCCACCTCTTAGTAGTGTTATTCTTACTGTTTCCTGTACAGCCTTGACTTTCTACCTCCTTTAAAACTGAACCAAAAACTCATCTTTTCCACTAAGTGCAAAACCACCTCAGATTCTTTCCAAATTCCCTCAGCACTTGAAGATCTTGCTCCTAATAGATGGGCTATTTATTTTACAGAGTTTGGACACCTCCTCTTAATGACTCACCAACTCCATCCCCTGGCTTAGAGAGGAGAATCTTTGGAAGAGAATTGAAAAGATTACAGTTCTCTTCAAGGTTCTTTCTCTTGTGATGTTTTTACTTTTCCCTCTTGGAATGCATTCTATTTGCCAGAACCTTAAGCTCTATAGTGCTAGAGGGGCAGGAGAGAAAGAGAGGCAAAGAGATGGTTGATTAGGACTCCTCTGGACTAGATTTTTTGAAGAAGGCGGAAAAAAATGCCTTCAGGCTTCAGTATCTGTTCAGACTACCTCACCAGCCCAAGGAAGCAAACAAGACTCCAAAGAGAGTTTCAGTGAGGAATAAGAAAGTGCATTTGTTACGAATTCCTTGTGTTGTATTGGGATGGCCAGTGTACTACAGCACACTGTTTCAAGGACACTAAAATATTTCTGGCTTTCTGGCAGCAAATATTTCTACATATTCTTTGTAAGGCTATTTGGTGGTGGGGGGGAGGTTGAGTTGGGGGAGGCAAAAGGTAAACACTAAAAAATGTCTCCACTCTTGAACTAAATACCAAATTTGCAGTTACTTTTTGTTCTGCATACATTATTATTTAGGAATTATGGTTATTATTCACTTAACTTTACAAGCTTCAACTCTATAAACTTTTTGC
This sequence comes from Neofelis nebulosa, assembly GCF_028018385.1. Lineage (NCBI taxonomy): Eukaryota > Metazoa > Chordata > Mammalia > Carnivora > Felidae > Neofelis > Neofelis nebulosa. The sequence continues at coordinate 74,529,972 of NC_080790.1, forward strand.
CTTCCAAATCCTATCTATAAACCTGGCCATACTCCTGAGCTAGACCTATATTTCCAACTGATATCTTGGTCATGTTATTACTTACCTAAAAAGTATAACTACTTACCTGAAAGCAAACCCAGTATTACCCCCTCTCAAACTTGCACATATTATTCAACTTCCAAGTCAAGATCCTTAAACTCATCTTCAGTTTCTATCACTTCCAAACACTAACCAAGTCTAGAAGATTTAAACTCCTATATAATCTGTGAAATCAGTGCTCTTGTTTCTATCCCCACTACAAATTCCTTAATTCAGACCATCATAATCTCTTCCTGATCTAGTGCAGAGCCTTAAATGGCATCCCTGCTTGTGATCTACCTATCAGAGGCCAGAGAGAATGCCCCATTCACTCACCCTGCCATATGCATTACTTGTTGAATAAATGTCTCCAATCTCTATTCCTCCAAACTATTCTCTTTATTACTGCTGTAACCAACTGGTTTTCTACAACAGCAAACTATTTGTCACTTCCCCACTTATAAAACAAAATAAAAATCCAAACTCCTAGTATGGTATATAAGACCATTAACAATTTGTTCCCATTCTACCTTGATTCTAATTGGATTTCCTAATTTTCTTTTGTACTCATTTTGACAGATCAAATTTCACCCTTCTCCTTAGCACACTATGCCCTTTCATTTTTAATAATCTAGAATAAACAGAAACTCAGTCCAGCTTGCTTTATTTTTATGATCACCCTTATACTATTTAAAGCCATTAGCTAAACCTGTACAGAAGTAATGAGTGAAGAAATAATCAGAAGATACAGCCAACTCTCAATTAGCTTATTTTCATAGCCTTATTAACATGGTCAGTGTAGACTAAATGGAAAAGTGAATAAAATGTTTTAACCACCTGCTGAGCTTCTTCCTTACAATAAATTAATGTTAAAAGTCTTCAGTTACAGACTTATTACCTTTCTTTTGATTGACAGGCACAAAGAGAACTATAATTCAAGTTTTCTCACATCTATCCTTTTCCTTCATCTTTAACACTTCCCTTTCCCATTTCTGCTGTTTCTCCTCTGGTACTATCCTCCCCCTGCTATCTTGGTATTCACAGCACCCTGTCTGTCCACTCTTCTCAAGAACATTAGTATTCCTCTATCACTCTTAATTGGTAGAGAACCTAAAATTTTATGAAGTATTTTCACATATACTTACTCACTTGATTCTTGCAACTTCATTTTTTTTCCAAAATCAACAAATATCAAGGATGGGGGGGGTGGGGGAGGGGGGAAATTAAAGGGAAAATTAAAAGGAAACAAGGAAACCTCACTTAGAATGGAGTCAGGGGCCAGCAGGGGGAGCTCACACGCCTACCACTCACTTCAATTGCAGACCCAAAAAGAGAGAGGACCTTCCAAGTCTGTACTCCTTTAGCTGCTACTTTACTATCCCAGCAAGAGGGGCAACAGCCAAGCCAATGAGAGACTGTCACAACTCAGCCAATGAGAGGCCACCATACTGCCAACTCCTAGTTTACTCCAATGAACTTTTTGTTTTCTAGCAGCTTTCCTACTTTCTCCTTTCTCCATAAAAAAGAGGTCTTCTTTTTTGTTTTCCAGACTTGCTTGTAGTTTTGCTATAGCTTGCTTGTCCTGGATTGCAATTGTTATTTCCAGGTAAACCCATTTTTGCCAGTAAAATAAGTCAGTTTTAGTTCTAAGGTTAACAATATGTAGCAGATGCTGCCCATCTAAGTAAAATTTAAGATACTTTCTTATAATTTAACTCAAGTTTGAGGAAATCCCAGTTCAAAAAAGTTCAGTTATTCATCTAACATATTGCTATTCCTTCTGCCTAGAATTCCACAACTCCTCTTCACCTGCTCATCTCTCAGGACCAATCTCAAGTCTTCCCCTACTCCCAGAGCAAGAATATTACTACTATTTCAATGCTATCCTAATGTTTTTCACACCACTATTTCATACCACTAGAAAAATCCAGGTATCTGGACTCTTACTCTAATGTCTTTTCCACCAAACAAGATTTTCCTTATTAATGCCCATTAATGATCCAACATTTTATAGTGAAGAGGAGAAACATTTAATGCATGGCCTGTGCTGATTTTCCAATTTCTAGAGTAAATCTGTACACCAAACTATCCCTTACCTTACCTTTCCTTAAAAATCAGGAATTTGATATGCTAACTAATTTGGATGTAAATTTTAAAAAATAAAAAATAAAAAAAAAAATCAGGAATTTGAGGAATGTCTCCAAATCCTCTCAAAATACATAGATATGATCTCTCCTGGTAATGACATCCAAAGCTGCCAGAGCAAAGGAGTAAAACAGCATTTCATAAACCCTAAATTAAACTGTTATAAATTTTAAAAGATACCTCTTAATATCTTGGGAAACATTTAGGATTAACAATCAAGAGATGAGGACCTTTGTCCCAACTCTACTACACACTGGGTGACTTGGGAAAGTCACTTAACCTCCTTAAGTCAAATTTCCTTTTTTGATAAAACTGGATAATGTCACTTACATTTCAGAATTAAGAGAATACAATGAAAAAAATGACAGCAAATCACTTAGCCTGGAACACACTAAAGAGTCAGAAATCAGTAACCTCTTTCATAATTATTTTCATGTACATCATTTTTGTTTTCAGAATTATGCCCAACAGCCCTCAACATGTTCCAGGACTTTGTGGCCCAGCAGCAACAACAATAAATGCCTCAAAGAAGTTATCTCCATGACTTCTGGATCCCCTTCCTGGGTCACAATTCAGGTCCTGTAAATACCATTTGGAGTATCTCCTCCTAAATGCATTATCTTGTTCTCTGCTGCATGGAAACTCATCAAAGGATGTTCCTGTAGCTTCTCCGTGTTTGCCTGGCTTTCAACTACCTGGAACACACACAGAGTCAACTGCAAATCTGGCAATTTGCACTGCCAGTCTGTCTTTTAAATAATTTATTAAAATGTTAAATAAAATTGGTCCCAGCACTGATCATTTGAAGGGCAATGAGGCTGGACTACTGTTGTCATGTTAATAACCAAAGTCAAAGACTAAATAATTAGATAAGTAAGCTCCCCTTTGGCTACATGCATATTTTAACCCTTAAAAAAATACCTGGACTTCTCCCAACGTTTTTATTTAATGTCTAATAAGTTTATTCTCCAGCTTTGAGATATGTCACCAGTTTTCCTAATACAAAGACATGCTAATCTGCAGAACCCAGGACCTACGTTAGGACTAAACTTCTATAAAATCCTCATTTTCCTCCACATTTTTCTCTATCCAACCTCCAATTCTTAACTCCCCTATCTCAAGGTTACATGAAGGCTTGAAGTTCAGTTCCCAAATTAATTCTGTTCCACCATTCTACCTTCCATGTTCCATTTTGAGTGTATGTATTATCTAAGTACGCATCTATCCTTTTTAATTGCTTGAAATACAGTATATCAATACTTGATTACCACTCTAACTGAAGAATCTTGCCCAGAATAGAAAGACTGGATATTATTCCTGTTACAGGAGAATTCAAATAAAATAAGGAAGTCATAATTTGAAGACAATCCCAGAGCAGACACACAATTTCAAAAATATTTTTTCAAATTATCTTCCTCACTGCTTCTTCTTATCAGCTTTGATAAAAGATTATTGTATGACATCTCATCAAAGGTAAATTTACTTTTGGTGTTAAACATCACATAAGTAAAATGCTTATGGACTATCATTAGGGAAACTACAGAAATATATTCTTACTCTACCGTACTTAGCAATAACTGTCATTACGATTATGGTCTCTCTCAAGTCATTCCTTACAATTTTTCACCTACATGTCCAATAAAGGCAGGTAACTAATTCTCAGTTAAATTCAGATGTAAACTTACCCAACATTAACATGAATCAACAGTCCTGCTACTTACCCTTCAAGACTACTTCTGCTCTAACCAGATTCAAAAGCCTTTTGCCATTTCTCCCTAAAATAAGATACTTGGCTAATTCAGAAAAAGAAATTTATTAAGTTGAGTAAAGCAAATGATTCATATTTTCCCTCAGTCATTCTCTAACAACTACACTGAAGCTAAGAAAGTAGTTTGAGTGGTCCATAACTATTCAGTCCTTGTGTCCATGAATTTTAAATATGAATAATAGGCAACTCACAATGCCATAATTATTTTTAAACATATAAAGAAAACTGCAACTTAATGAAAAATTGAGCAACTATCGGTTATATTTTATTAAAACATGGTATTTCTAATATCTTCTGAAACCACATTTAAATAAATATTTTGTTCATATAATTAGATTATGTAATAGATCTAAAGAAAAGATCTGCATGTCTAAGTTCTACAAAATTCCTAAAAGCATTTCATGATTCCAAAAATATCCAATAAATTCTAATTGCATAATCTAATAGTTAATCAAAAAAAGATTAGTAGGAGCTGGTCACTCTCAAAATGTGATCTTGGAAGCTTTTGATGGCTCCATGTAATGCATTACTTCCAACTAAAGGGATGACCCATGTATTTATCACCTGAAGTACGTACCAACAGAATGCCTGAGAGCTGAAACAAAATAGCATGAATCTACTACTAACATAATAAAAATTCTTTTGTGCTACACTTGTTTCTGATTTTAATCTGTAAACTGTAAAATGCACTCAATTCAACGAGACTCTACAAATAAGGGCAATTAAAAACATTATGTGATATACATTTTTTTTAAATAATTGAAGTTAATGTTTAAAAAGAGGCATAAAAAAAGTGAGCCCATGTGCGACAGACAGGAGGAATTTACATGTTTCTGACAGGAGGCAAAGAAGCATGAAAACTAAAGTTAAGGGGACTATAAGCAGAAGAAAAGCTGCTATAAAAGCAACAGAAGAACCTGCCAGGGCAGAACCAAAGAACAGACAGAAGAAGCCCACCACCGTCATATTAAAAAACATTTGCTAAACCACATGTTCATGACACTAATTAGACCAGGGTTACAGCAAAGTAAAAAGAACAAAATGCTACAAAATTGGAATTACACAAATTTTATCACTAAAACCCAACAGCATTATAAATGAAGTCATCAGCTTCATTGACCGAAAGCAATTGCAATTAATAATATTGCAATTAATAATATAGGATCTGTCAAATCCTATAAATTTCCTCACTTAAGCTTACCCAGTTAGCCTTTGGAACTCACTACATTTTCACTAGAATACCTACAAATCAGTTATTGGCATGTTGATTCTAGAATAATGTCACTGCAACAAGGGTCTCCAAATGACATTTAGATAAATGCACATTCCAACTTGATATGCATACCTAATTAAAGGTCCAAGACGAGCAGAAGACGGAGAAAACCAACATGAGGGCATCATTTGCACTAAGCGCCCCTTAAGACAATTATGTGATCATGTATTAATCTAGGAATTTTTTGTAGTCTCAAAGTGACTTCATTAATAGCAAAGAAACAAATGGGCATACAAGTGCCTGTATACACCTAATGAACCATAAAGAATGGTGTCTATTATCCGTACCCTTTGTACCTTTACTGTGTGCTAAGGAAAGAAACACTTTTTATTTATTTATTTTTATTTTTTTCTTGTTAGCACTTTATTTCTTTTTATTTATTGTCAACTTAGCTAACACACAGTGTAGTCTTGGCTTCAAGAGTAGATTCCCATGATTCCTCACTTACATAAAACACCCAGGGCTCATCCCAGGAAGGGCCCTCCTCAATGCCTATCACCCAGTTTCCCCACCCCACAGCCCCTATCAATCCTCAGTTTGTTCTCCGCATTGAAGAGTCTCTTACAGTGTGCCTCCCAACACTTTTTTTAGTGTATTTTTTTAAATATTTATTTTGATTTTTGAGAGAGAGAGCATGAGCAAGGGAGGGGTAGAGAGAGGTGGGGACAGAGGATCCTAAGTGGACTTGGCACTGATAGCAGTGACCCCCATGCGGGGCTTGAAAACGCGAACTGTGAGATCAGGACCTGAACCAAAGTCCAATGCTCAACTGACTGAGCCACCCAGGTGCCCTAGAAAGAAAGACGTTTAATCCTCACCACGATCCTAAGAGGTAGGTACTTTTACTACCCTCACTTTACAGATGAGGAAACCTAGGTACACAGTGGTTAAATCACTTGCCAGAGATCATAATGTTATTAAGCGACTGAGATACAAAGCCAGTCTTTCTCTATTACAACTATGATAGAAATTATGTGTTCATGATCATCATGTAATTCTATTACTGCTCTTATTTTTAAAGGTACTAAGATCCGTTTTAACATAACCCCCACACTTCCTGAGAATAATTTTCATATAATTTACTTTTAAGACACAGGAGCCTTTTGAATTCTGAAAATCTTGTAAGCAATTTATTTTTAGAATAAAAATGACAGAACACTAACCTGCTCTAAGAAGTCCATCTAATATTTTAATCTAGATGAAATGACGGTTTGTCTCTTTCCAACGAGAGAGAAATATCAGCACTTCCACTAACAATGCAGCATATTGTTTAAAACTTTTCAATAAAAGCTCATCCAGTTTTACATCATTTCATGTATAAAAGTAGTCAACTCAAACTTCCCCATCCTTAACAGAGAACAACATCACAAATAATCCAAACACCATTTATAGCTGGCACTACAACTCTTTAGAAATAAACAACGTGAATGTGATAATATAGAAAAACCTTGGACGAGAGTCCAGAGACCTGCCCACCCATCCGGGCTCTGTCACTAACTAGTCATCTAGTCCCTTTCACCGCTCTGGGCCTTGGTTTCCTGATCTGTAAAATAATCATCTCCACGGTCTACTCTTCCAGCTCTAAAAGAAATGTGACTCCTGTACATATATCTTTTTTCCAACCTTCCCATTCTCATTCTACTTAGTTATTATCATTACACTGCAGGCATTAAACATTATTTTTCCTTAGTTCTACAAAAAAGAGAAAACAGCCCATTCTCAACTAAAGTGATAAGGGAAAGCCTTCCCGACCACTAGTTTCCCATAGATGAGTCTCAAGGTGAATAATGTAGAAGCTATTATAATGCTAAAAGTGTTAGGTTTCAATATTTTAGGCTACTGTTTGGTGTGCCAGTACATTCTCCCTAAGGACAAATAGTAAAATTCAAGGACAATAGGGGGAAAATTTGTAATTATCCATCAGTTATTGAAGAACTAAAAAGGTGCCAAATGAAAATATGAATACTTTTTTGCAGAACATTTTTCTCTGATGAATTACATTACAGGCAACGTTATCACCAACAAATTTTCTCAAATATGTTTAAGTACTTCCTAAAAAAAAAAAAAGCTTTCCTTTTTTAAATTGTGAGGAATTAGTAAGATAACATACATATGATTAAGAAAATATTTAAAAGATTCATGATCTAGCTATGCAATTCTTAGCTTCCTCTTCTCAGTGACCTGAAGAACCTCAAAGGGGTGCCAGAGGTAGATTCTGTGGACTGCCACTGCCTAACCCTGGTGTGCATTTTCTGTGTTCCTTACCCATTCTCAAGAGTGTCATGCAAATACAAGGTTATAAAAATTAAACTAAGGATCTGACATTAATATTCCAACTGTCAGCTCAACCTGATTTCAGTATTGCTTTCTAGAGCTGCTAGCTTACCAGTATCTTTCCAGTACAATACTTAAAGATGACCTTGTAAAGAAACAATTAAAAGCCAGGGAAAGAAAGCGTGTGAATTGAATTATTTAATATTATCTTCTGGAATAAAGTCAGTAGCAAATTCCATATTATCTTCTGGAATAAAGTCAGTAGCAAATTCTAACAGTACAGTCTACTCTAAATGTTAAGTCAGGAAGAAGTAAGCCACCGCTATAGAATGAGAGAGCTGAAGAAAGGATTTTCAGCAGATGTACAGGCAGCTACAAGAATTTCAAGGTACACTTATAGGCATTTCCAGCAAAGCTAGTAACTGGTAAAACAACAAACACATACATACATTTTGTACATGAAGGATAACTGACAAGTTCCAGGAGCAAGCCTCCTCTTGGTTGGAATGCCAAAGTAAAATGTCAAAAATCACCTCACGAATCCAATCCCCCAGCCTTTCAAAGTTCGGAAACAAACCGACATGTGTACTTAAACTGCTTCATAGCATCCTTCTGTAAATGCAACTGCCTCTCCAGAAAGTCAGTTCGCTTCAGCTATTTGAATGCCCAAATCTCAGCACCAAACAATCGTAGGAGTTCCAAGTAGTTGAAGGGTCTTCCAGCAGCCGCCTGCGCACCCCTTTCCACCTCGGGTTAAACCCCCGGAGGTGCTCCAGTCACTTCCCCCATCTAAGCTCCCCAGCTCTCTCTCTCATCTCCCAGTGGACCGCTTCTCGTTGACCTTGAAGACCCCCCGGATCGGAGCCTTGGAGCCCAAGTGACTTAGCCGGTGGCCCGTTCCCCACAGAGCGCGTAACTGCCCCCCCAGTCTCTGTGGCCTCTCACGACCCCGATCGCCAGCGCCCTCCAACTAGCCCTGGACGACCCCCTTCCCCTTAGGCACCCAACATCCCTCCAACCAGAAAAACAATTCCTCAGAAATGCTTCGAGAGCCTACTAAGCACAAGCCCCACTACGCATGGCGCGGTCTGCACAGGGCTCGCGGCCCGGACTCGCGGTCCCCCGCCCGCCGTCCTCCTCCCGGCCCGAGGGCCGGCGCTGCCTCTGCCCCGGTGTGGAGGCGCCGGCCGGAGGCGGACTGTGCCGGACGCGGGCACCGGGGAACCGGCAGGCGGCCGCTAACGCTGGCGCGGGGGCCGGGGAGCGGAGGCTGGCCGGGCCAGGCGCGGGCCGCGGGGACACTCACCGGTCGGGGCGCGCGGAGCGGCCTCATTCAGGGGCACCTGCGGCCAGGCGGACGGGCCCGGACGGCGCAGTAACCGAGAGGGCGAGTCCGCCTGCTCGCCCGCCAGTCCCGTCCCGTCTCCTCCGACTGCCTGTTCGAGCGCAGTCTCGCTTCCTCAGGAGGGAGCGCGGGGACCCCAGCTCAGCCGGATGCCCCCGCCAGGCCCCCACCCCCTTCCCTGGCCGCCTCCCCCCTTCACCCTTTTCCCCTCCCCCCCTCCCCCCAACCCCCACCGGAATGGAAAATACCTCCCGGGGCGGGGGGCGGCGGGGGCACGCCTCTTTGAAGGGCAGCCTACCGTGACCAATAGCAGGCGGGGCTCTGGAGGGGCGGGATTTCTAGCGGCCAATCCGGAGGCGTGTAGGTGAAGGCCGAAGGAGGGAGGCAGGGAGCGAGAGGGGGGCGGCCCGGGAGTCAGGGAGGTCCAGCCGTTCGGGTGCGGGCTGTGCGCGGCTGCCATTTTGGAGTCGGGCAGCTGAGAAGGCGGCCGGTCCGGCCCGGGGGAAAGGAAGGAGCCAGTCAGGTAGGAAAGAAGCGGTCACATGGGCTTGAGAGGCGGGGTAAAGAGGGCTGCAGCCCGAGGGGAGGGGTCGGAGGCGGCGAGTCACGGGGGCTGCGAAGAGTCACGTGGTCGGAGAAGGGCCATCGGTGGGCTCGGGGGCGGAAGGTCAACCTGAGTTGGGAGAGGGGAGAAAGCTTTGTCCCTGGCTTAAACTCTGTTAGGGAAAAGGAAAGGAAAAATGATGAATGGAGGCCGTGAGTGCCGGGTCGGAAAATGTGAATGAGTCTCCCTGTCTTCCTCCAGCATGGAGCCACCCAGTTACTAAATTCCAAGATCCACGGAAAACTGGGCACTTCATTTGATTCAAGTAGTCCCATCCCTGCTCCCCTCTGTCACAAGCATGACTCCCAGAACTGGTGGAGGGGTGATGGCCCTCCACTTTTTGCCTGCACTTTACATGGATGGGCCCCCGCCCTAGAAATGGCTGAAAGGGTAGAAGCATAGTTGAGGCATTGTGACGCCAGCAGGACTCTACATCTGGCGTTTTAGAAACCGTGTCGTCATTCACAAATTTACTAAACACTTCTCTGTTGAACATAACCATGATCATGTTCAAACGCCTCCGAACTTAAACAAAAACAAAACAAAACACAATTTGCCCATGAGTCCCTGTTCAATTCATGCTTCAAGTACAGGCTAAATTAAATTCCCTGCTAGTCCACTTGAAAGTGCTCCTCTTAAGGCTATCCGTGACATCCATACGGCCAAGTTCAAGGGTCACTTTTTCATTCTTATTTGATCTCCATTGTAGGAAACTCTACGAAGTACATCCCTCTTTAAGCTTTTTCTGCTCCCCAGTGCACCCCTCATCCCAGTTTCCCTGAGACCTTAAACACTCAGATTGTTAACCTTACTAAATCTGTTATCTGTTGGCTCTTTAAGAGAGTTCCAAGAGCTGATCCCCAGTCCTCTCCTCAGTAGGTACCAAGTCATTCTACTGCACACTAGATGACCTAACCATTTTTGATGGCTGAGTGTACCTTTAATGAGGTCCAGATCTGTTTGTCTAAGTGTTTTTGGACATCTCCACCTGAACCTCATTATGACCTGTCCAACTCAGACCTCAGATATGCTCATAAGTCCACAAAATTTGCTGCTTCTCCTCGGCTCCTTATCTTCTTTGATAATGTCATCACCACTCACCCAAGTCCAGAACCAGGAACCTGGGAGTAATCCTCCATGTTACTCCCTCACTGCTGTAAATACCCTCCCTACCCTTTCTAACTTTGTCATGTTGATTATATTTACTGGATGCCCTTTCCTCTATTTCTAGAGGGAATCCACTGCCTCACCTGGGTCACTTATTCATTAGGCCAATATTTACTGAGCACTTTGCCATGTTCCAGGCATTGTTTGAGATACTCAGGATACAGTGGTGAACCAAAGTGCAAGGTTCCCGAATGGGGTGAGACAAACAGTATACGAGTAAACTAATAAATGAACAAGAGTATTCAGGGGGTGATAAGTGCTATAAAGATAAAAAACAAAAAACAAAATAAACAACAAAAACCAATAGGGAAACCTGTAAGAACTTCCTAAATTATTGTGTATCTCTTCACCTCAAGTCCTCCCCACCCACACCCCGTATCTTATCCTTTTTATTCTCGAAGAGGGAATGGCCCTGATACTTTCACCTGGAATTTAATTTCATTCCCCTTCATCTGTCATGCCTTCCCTCTATATTATAGCTGCCTGAATATGAACCCCTCAACTAGAAGATAAGCTACTTTGAGGGCAGGGATCATACCTTATACATCTTCATGCCTCCACAGTGTGTTGGCTCAGAATAGGTGCTCACAAAATGAGTGTTAAATGGGAAGTTCCCGGACACCAGAGTCAGGTTGCCACAAAAGCATCTCCAGCCCAAATCAGAATGGGAAGGTCAGTGAACTTAGCTGTTAGAGTGTACTGGCAGTGGTATGTCACGGCAGGGTGGGGTGATGAATGAGATCACCTCCTTTGGTCCCTTCCGGGCCTGGGCTTCCATGATGCTGTGCCCCTTGAGTGGCAGTAGTTGCTTCATAAACACTATTTTACTTGATAGTGCCAAGTACATGTGGACAATTCAAAAGTACTCTTTGTTTCTGATGATGAGCTTTAAACCTAGAGCATTCTGGGTAAATTGCCAGGATAGGCCCTGCAGGAGAAGGTTGCAGTTGCCACTTCACTTTGTATTTCCAGGCCCTTGGGTATTGCACCCCAACAGGGAGCGAGATGTTGCCAGTTCCGTCATAGTCATTGTAATTAAATCCAAGTTCTGGCAAAGGGCAGTGCGTAATTATGAAGTATTATTATGGTTTTTATCATTATTAGGCACCCAGCTGCCCAGCCCAGGAAACCACAGTAGTAAAACACTGAGAAGCCAAGCTCCTCTCCCAGCTGGCATGAATCAAGACCAGGTGTATTGGCACCGGTCTTGCAGCTCCACTCGTCAAGATGAGACCTTCCGTCCCCTCTTTTTGGCAAGATAAAAATTTAAATGAATGGAAAGAGGAAATGTGAGGGACCTTTGCCACCACCTCTGAATCAATTTCTTTTTTTCCCCATCTACCCAGAATGGTCTCATCTATGATTTATTGTGTAAATCTTTTACAACTTTATCCTTGACCTGCTAGCTTCCTAAACATTATCTCACAACGTCTACTGAAGATATATTAGGGTGGGATATAAAGAGCAGAAAACTGTTTCTACTTTCAGAAAATTTATGATATGGTCTAATTCAGAAAGTATAGTTAGGCTTAACAAGACATCTGCCTTCTGTTGAGCACCTACTCAATACCAAACTGGGCACTTTCAGATGTGCTCTCTGACTTAATTCCTTCCACCCTGCAAAGTGGGTTTCGTTATCCTCATTTTCATCAAGGTATCAAAGACTTAGTAAATAACAGAACTGTGATTCCAACAGAAATATACAGATTTGGTGATTATACTCATGGTGGATGTGTCCACACTGGTGGATGAATATAGGTGTCAGATTTCACCTCTTTCTACCAAATTAAAAAAAAAAAATTTTTTTTTTTTTTTTGTACAAAGTAGATTTTAAGTTGAGCACTTTAAGGACAATTCAGAAGTGATGCTGAGGGAATGGTGCCAAATGAAGAAGCCAAATTGGCCATAAGTCTAAGATCAATCAATAAGGAGAGATTTCTTGTTCAGCAATGTCATATTGTATTCTTCAAGTACTTTTATTGTCTCAGCTACTCCAAATACGGAAGTCAACCCCGGTCGTACAAGGGTGGGCTGATGAGAGAGGAGGGTATTTTAGGTAGGGAATATGGATTTGAATGGAGAACTCCGAAATGGCCGATAAGTTGGCATATCTAGTACTGGCTTCTGGAACAGCCAGTGTGTTGTACAAGGCAGTTTGCCTTTATATTTAGCGCTGTTTTTTTTTTTTTTTAAGGGATCGAAGATTTCAATAAAATCTTTGAGACCTGTATGCCCTTGTAACCACTACCATAATCGTGAAATAGAACATTTCCATCATCCCTAGAAGTTCTTTCTTGCCCCTTTTCCATAGGGATTTTAATACAGTTTGCATTTTGATGACTCTAAAGTTTAGATCTCCAGCTTCAATCTTGCTTTTTAAGTCTAGGCCCATATTTTTAGCTACCTTTGACATATCTACCTGGATGTTGCAAACAAGCACCTCAAACCAAACATGACTGAAAGATAAAGCAGACAGTGCTTATTTTTGCTACAAGAAAACCCCATCTCCAATTCCCTTCTGAAATCATTTTTCTGTATTCTTCAATTTGGTTGAGATAATCATCTACCAAGTCACATAAGCTAGAAATTTTTAAAAATAATCTTTACTCCTCCCTCTCTTACACCTCCCCAGGAGTGAGTCTTACTCACACAAACATTTTTAAATCAGTCCTTTGCATTTCCAGTATCCTCATTCAGATACTTACCCTGCTTGCGCGATCACCAAAAAACTCCTAACTTATTTGTTCATGCTCCAATTCATCCACCAATCTGCCACTTTAATTTTGTTTTGAAAACCCAGATCTGACTGTTTCAATCCTTTGCTTTCAGGGACTGCCTAACTGCATAAAAATGGCACTGAAAATCTTTAACAATATGGTCCAACTTCCCCATCTGGACTTCTCTGCTCTTTGCCACATTTTCATTCCACTGTGCTTTTCATCAGATATGATTCTGAAACGTGCCTCGTCCTCCACCTGAAAACTCCTGCTTACCTTTCATAGCCCCATTTATATGACTTTTCTTCATGAAACCTTCCCAGACAGCTCCAGATAAAAATAGTCTCTCTCTTTTACACTTGACCTCCCATACCATGTTGCACATGTATTTATCACACTGAATAGACCGAGTGGTGAAATAGAAGAGAGCTGAGTCAGAAGATCTGAGTCTGACTTAAAAATCTCATTCATTGCTTGCTGTGTTATGCAAAGCAAATGACATAACTTCTCTGAACCTCAATGATTTTATCTGTGAAATGGTAATAACAACTAGAATAATATCCTACTTCATAGGACTCTTGTGATCAAATCATCATAAATGTGAACACGATTTGCAGTAATCAGATAATAGATATTAAAATTACAAAGCTGTATCTTCTCATGGGTTTTGTACTTCTTGAGTACCAAACCAACATCTGCTCATCCACCTGACACAGTGCATGGCCTTCTCGTTGCCTAGATTGGTTTATGATAATTTATCATTTTTGGTAGGATCATATTCTCTCAATTAACTATCAATTCTACTGTCTACAGTGTTTCTTCCAAAGCCAATCAGGACATCCTTATTTCTTTTTATAATTGTTCATTGCTTTTTCAATTAAATAAAAGCTCATTAAAAGGTCTCTAAGGAAATGAAATAAATATTGTATCCACGATTAATGTTAAATGCCTTCATTTATTTAACAGAAACTTTTAAGAGCCATTATGTGCCCAACCCTGTTCTAAGCCCTTGTTATAGGTGGAAAATAAGAAACTTCACAGAACTTACATTATAGTGGGGACAATAAGCACAAACCAACAAGTAAGATGTTAATCTATACAGTTAAAGGTGCCACAAATAGAAGAGCATTGAGGGTGCAGCTGATGTAACTGGAATGGTCAGAGAAGGCCTCTCTGAGAAAGTGTTGTAGAGTATCAGTGATGACAAGGAGGCAGCCATACAAAAAGAAGGGGAAATAGCCTTCCAGGTGAAGGGAAGAGCACAGACAGAGGCCCTGAGGCAGGAGCAAAGTAGATGAAAGGATAAAAGGCGGACTGTGTGGAGTAGAGGAAGTGAGGGGCAGTGGTAGGAGGCTAAGTCAAAGAAGCAGACAGGGGCGGGATCATGTAGGGCTTGGAAGGTCAGGTAAAGAGTTAAATTTTTATTCTAATTGTGATAGGACACCACTGAAGGATTGTAAGTAGGAGTGTGATGTGATGTGATTTAGTTTTTAAAAGATAACCCTAACTGTGAATGGAGAATACATTCTGGGGGTGGTAGGAGAGCAGATTAGAAGGTAGACAAATTGTTTTAGTCCAGAGCAGAGTTGTTGGTGGTCTGGATTAGGGTGGTAGTGCTAAGGATGGTAAAGAGTAGTAGGTTTGGGAGTATGCTTGGCAGTAGGACTGACAAGTCTTACTGATGGATTTAATGACACCAATTGGGGGAAAAACATTAAAGATGGTTCAGGAGTATAATCTAAGCCAAGCCATTAGGTGGATGAAAGCTCAGTTTACTGAGTCCACAGGGCACCTGTGGAGACTCCTTGCTAGGCTCTGAGAATACAAAGCTCAGTGAATAAGACAAAGTCCTTGGCCTCAAAAAGCTCACAGTCTCGTGGAGAGGACTGCCTCCCACCCCAGGAGGACTTCTGTAGGAGGTTTTAAGCACAATTACAGAGCCATGGAGAGGTTATGAAAGCATCAAGGACTGCCCTAGCCCAGTCTAGCCAAGTGAGCCAGGAGTCCTGTCTTCTTGGGAAAATTACCAGGGGACTTTCTCAACACTTGTGAGTATGTGCAGTAATCCTCACTCCAGTTTAGCTGAGCTCTTTATGAATGAAGTATAATAGCTGTCCACAGCATCTTCCAGGATCTCTGATTTGTAACTTCTTTTAAGAGGAGAGGAAAGAGATACAGAAGAAGAGTAAGGATGCTAAAGATTGGGCCGAGAGGCAAGATGTTTAGCTAACAAGTATGAGAGTCCATACGGTCTAGGCTTCTGCTGTGCAGCCCCCTACTCAAACCTACCAACAGTATGCCCTTGGTTGAGGATAGATTCAGGATGTTTTGTTTGGTTTTGTTTTGATTTTAATTGCAACTGCAGCTTTTATGAAATGACTGTATGACTCCCGAATGACTTTTCTCAAGCTTGTTTTCATTTTGGTATTTATTTAATAACTTCTGTTTGACCAACTGACACATTCACATTTCAAAAATCCAAAGAAGAAGGTATGTAATGAATAGTCTTCTCTTTTCCTGCGTGCCCCCAGTTCGCTACCCCCACCCACCCTGGTAGGTACAGATGACTATCCTGATTTTTCTACGTATCCTTCTAGTGTTTCTTCATGCAGATACAAGCAATTCTTACATTTCTTCTCTTCCTGCTTCTTACACAAGAGGTGGCCTACTTTATCCTCTGATCTGGATCTTGTTTTTCCCTCTAACAATGTATCTTGGAGATCGTTCCTATCAGTACTAGGAGAGCTTCCTCATTCTTTTAAACAGCTGCATGGCATTACACTGCAAGATCTGTCATAGTTGATTTAACTATTCCCCTATTGATGAATCCTTGGGCTGTGCCCAATCTTTGCTATATATTACAAACAGTGCTATAATGGATAACCCAGCACATATGTCTACAGGTATAGCCTTAGGATAAATCCTCAGGAGTCTTACAAATACTTTAATAAAATGTTCTAAAAGAATGTTCTGAGATAGTGTGACTGGGTTGCCAAATTAGAACCTCAGCTTTCCAGGCATTAATTCTCACATTCCATCAAGAGTAGTTCCTCATTCTTCAGCCTGTAAATTGTATCTTTGTATTTTTCCCAATAAGGAATTTAAAAAATATTTAATTGGCCTCTCCTACAACCAACAATAGTTGGCATGATATTTTAAAAAAGAAGAAAAAAGACTAAAATTTGGTTGGATTGTGCTCCAGTTAGTGAATTGCAAGCTCTAGAAAATGCTTGAGTTTTCTTAAATTTTTAATGTTTATTTTTGAGACAGAGAGTGCGAGCAAGGGAGGGGCAGAGAGAAAGATGGAGACCCAGAATCCAAAGCAGGCTCCAGACTCTAGGCTGTCAGCACAGAGCCCCATGTGGGGTTCGAACACACAAACTGTGAGATCATGACTTGAGCTGAAGTCAGATGCTTAACTGACTGGGCCACCCAGGTGAATTTTCTTAATTCAACACACAGAAGCATCTGTAGAATGAGGTCTCAGATGGGGATGATAGGTTTGGAGTTGAGAACTTGCAAGATGTACCCTGCTTCAACCAGCATTTAGTGCTATCCCAGCTTTAGGGCCAAATACTCCTTGGCCATTTTTTATTGGCATCTTTTTCTTTTCTTTTCTTTTTAAATTAATCTTTATTTTTGTGACAGAGAGAGAGAGAGAGAGAGAGAGAGCGAGCAGGGAGGGGCAGAAAGAGAGGGAGACAGAATCTGAAGCAGGCTCCAGGGTCTGAGCTGAAAGCACAGATCCTGATACAGTCTCGAACTCATGAACCATGAGATCATGACCTGAGCTGATGTTGGACGCTTAACTGACTGAGCCACCCAGGCTCCCCTACCATCTCTTTTCATTTCTCTTAGTAATTCTTCATTTTTCCATAGTTGCTTTTGGAAAATATGTTTAAGGTCTTGGTGAAACATATAGGCTTTGGTAAATGTGCTTTATAACTAAGCCATCTAAAGTAAGTATGCTGTTTTTATAATACCCCCACCCCCCGCAAGACTTTTTTCTTATTTATTATATTCCAGGTATATGAGACCAGGATGGAAAAATCCTAGGGCACTTAATCTACCTGAAATCTTTGGGAGAACATATATAGATGCAGAAATATGCACGAGTGATGTGGGCTTTAAAAAAAACAACAACCCATATATATATCTGAAGAAATTAGACTACCGTATTACTATCATTATTAGAAAATAAAATTATTTTTCCACGTAGTGCTTCTCTTTAGTTTGGTTCCATGTATGTGGAGGTGTTTTATTTTTGTATAATATAGCATGAGAGAGAGTGTTAAAAATAAACCATGAAGTTGACAAGTTACAGCAAATAGCCATCCAGAAAGCTTTTCTTAACTCTAAAGCTCTTTCCCTTAGGAATGACAAAACCTACAAATTGTAGAACTGTCTAGTCTCTGTGAAGAGCACCTAGCTCCAGCTCTAGTTGAAATTATCTTACATTTTTAAAATGTCTCACATAAAAATTCTACAGTCTTCCTTTTGGCCATTACTTTTTCCCCTTAGCTGGTAAGACGTGGGGTCTCTCTTTTAGATGTAATCAGAACTATTCCTCCCTCCCCATCCTGCCACTGCTGTAGCCTCTTCTTCTTCTTCCTTTCCTCCTCCTCATTCTTTTTTCTTCTCTTCACATTTATTCTTCCATAAGAAAGTTATGACAGTTGTCAACTTTTAAAAACTTCTGTTTGGATTTTGGTTGGCGTTGAGTTTTCCAGGTAGACAATTGTATCATCTCTAAATAATAGTAAATCTCATTCATATCTTTGTTCCTTTTGTATCAGCAGAATTCCTTCTTAAGTGAAAAATAATACTTGCTGACATTATTTGTGCATCTGATCCCTGAGTATCTGTACAGAACATCCATTCAACTAACCACCCTCTCATTTTGTTCTGGGGACTATGGTCTTCCCTTACTCTTAGTCCCTGGGCTTGGGGAAAAGAATGATGTCTCCACCCTCCTGCTTCAGAAGTGTAACATATGACCTTAGTCTAGGTCATCTAGTATATCCTATTCCTCTGACCACAGTAATCCATTCTAGACTTACTAGAAAGTTGGTTCTGAATTTGAACCTAGAGGCAAGTACTCCATGGAGTGGCTTGCATCCATATTGGCTACATGAAGAGACACCTTGCCCAAGAATGAAGCCAATATTGAATATGCTGAATTGAGAAATGGAGAGAGAGAGAAATGAAGTCCTAGGTCACCCTGTTTGAACCTTAGAGCAAGCTTCACCTGAACCAGAACCTCTAAATTATTCAGTTACGTGAACCAATAAATTTACCTTTTAAATTAAGTTAGTTTGGATTACATTTTTCATCTTTGGCATGCAAAGGATTTTTAGTTGATGCAATATCTTCTAACAAAATTAGGCAAATTAAACTCCTGTTGTTTCCATGGTTTGACAGATTACATGATTTCCCCAGCTAATTCTCAGATTCCTGAGAATCTCGCACTTGGAGTGACTCTACCGTTGCAGCATACCCTTCTAAATACCAAGCCAGAGTCCTCCTCCCCTTCCCCCAAGGACTCCTCCAGTTCTGTACTTAAACCCAGCCCACTGGTGAAGTTAAAGAAGGAAGGGAACAGATGGCAACCTGATTCATACTGCTTTTATAGGGAATTAAGCCAATTTATTTGGGGGGTCAATTTCAGTTCAGTTTCAGCAATGAATGAAGTTGTTTGAATCCATTTTTGGTTCAGGTCTATAATCATCTGCAGTAATCCCAATTCTTCACATGGGAAAAATACTTGGGGGGGGTGGTTAATGTTTGTTCCAGTTTGAGAAAACTATGTAACACGGAATCAAGTTGCACCTGTCTTATTAGGCCTTCTGTGCTAAAAGAGGTAGCATATGGGCAGGACAGGGAGGCGATTAATAGTATACTTAATACTAAAATAATCAGCCTAGACTGTATCCATAATAAGCAGCGTTATAAAATCTACTCTTTGGATTTGCTTTTAATATTTCCAGTCCACATCACAGCACACTTTGAAATGTCATATCACATAGTATTGGCCAAATTATTAGAATATAGTTTGAAACATTTTGCCTCTTTTAGAGGAACATGCATTTTATAGGTAAAACATTTATGGTCTCTGTTTGAAAATTATTTCTGATTAGACTGATATTCTGTCAGTATCTTGAGGTGCTAAAACTCAGTGAGCAGTTTTCTGGAAAAATGTTATTGAAAACCTAGACTCAGCATAGGGAATGTAGTCAATGTATAGTAATAGCGGTGTATGGTGACAGATGGTAGCTACACTTGTGGGGAGCACAGCATAATGTATAAACTTGTCAAATCACTGTGTTGCACACCTGAAACTAATATAACATTGTGCATCAACTATACTTCAATTAAAAAAAATCTAGGCTCAGAATAGTCACAGGACCATTTTTCAATTGCTTCAGGTAATCTAATGGATATGTTCTGATAGGAAACATTTTTTGTTTCATTGCTTCCATAATAAATACATATATATTTATATGTAATACATAAAAATAACTAAATAAGTGAGATTTCACAACACAAAATGTTCAGCTTGTTCCAAAATATTTTTTTGTTAGTTGATTGTATGCAAACAAAAAGAATGACAGATGCCATCCGTATACAATTTATGAAGACACCTCTTGCTTCTGCATGTGTAAGGAGGACATCGGATTTGACAAGGTGCAAAGAGATGTCTTACAGATGGTACACACGAGGCCCATGAGGACAGGTCTTCCCAAACAAATGGAGCTGTGAAAGCAGTTGTCATGTGCACGTCTGTCACACCTGTTCTACAGAGAAATTCCCACTTGTAAATGTGGTCTTCAAAATCAGAGCCCAAGGCTGGCTGAGCTTAGTTTAGTTTTCGATTAGTTTGAGAGAGACTACAACTACTAAAATGGATTTCATATCTTTCTGTGACTCTTCTCTGACTTATACATTTCACTGACATTGTGTTTTTTAACGTTAAAGCTTAAGATTAAAATTCTTTTACTTGGTCCTCAAAGAAATAGCCGTAATTTATCTTATAACATTAAATTCATTGGCAATGTGCTTTGGAGGGAATAATTTGTGTTCTGCAAAAGGGCTTGGATATACAGAATTTCAATGGTTCAAATGATGTAATTTTCTATAATATTTAGCCTGCCATTTTTAGTTTGGTATTTGTATAATAGGAGATTTCGAAGAAAAAGCTAAAGAGAGGCTAATTTGCTTGGTTAGTGCTTCTGTTCTTTTGTTCTTTTAGAATCTAAAATTAACCAACATCTGCAGTGTCAACAAGGACTCCATATGGCATTCAAGTTTGTACTTTTCCTAAATAATGCATTTGAGGCAATATAATCTGAGAGGAATTCTGAGGTGATAATGAGTAGAATTGTATATACCACTTTACGGTTTCAAAGTGATTTAACAACTAGGACCTTGTTTGGTCCTCACAATGATGTTAAGAGGCAAGGAGATCAGGTGTTTCTTATTTTTGTTGAACAGATGAGAAGATCAAGGTCCAAAGTATTGGGGAGAAATGGCTGTAATCACAAACCTGGTGAGTAGCAGGATGAGAAGGAAACCCAAGCCATCTGGTATCTAATCCAGTGCCCTCTCTACCATATTACTAGGACCACATTATTGACACCCCATGTTAAAATAGCACATTTCCAAAATAATAGACTCCATAACTCTGTAGGAAAATAAAAAGAACTTAATACTAGAAAGTAAATAACAAACATGCGTATTTGGTTTTCCAGAGTTTAATGGATTTCGTTTGTTCAGTTAACAGATGATTTCCACAGACGTTCTTGTACTTACTCTTGTGATTTCTTATTTTACCTACAAAAAAAAAAAAAAGAGTTTCTGCCAAAATGCTTTGTTTCCTTGCAAAATCATACCTCATAAATCTTTGTCATATCTAGAAAATCTAAAAACTTCTCCTATAAGAGGTGTTGCAGCTGAGAGTGTTTTCTTCACAGTAATACATTATAATTTAAGTCTACCTGAGTTTTGAAACATTTCATTTCATCTCAAACTTCTGTAAATTTCTGCAGCGTAGCAATCATTCAGAATTTCTGGGATAAGAAAAAAAGTAGGTTCAAGTAAAAGAATGTATTAGAAACATAGCTTGTGACTGATACACAGGCATAAATTTAGCAGGAACCCATTTTTGAAAGTGTAAATAATGTTGTTGCCAATCCATATTTTATAGAAATTTCTAGCTCTGTAATATTACCATTTCTACTTAAAAATGCAGAGAAATTCAGTTGCTTCCATTTCTTGAAAGTTTGAGGCTTAAAAATTATGAATGCCGGCATTCTTGAAGAGGAACACTGTGAGTTTGTAATATCGAAAAGGTACTGGTGTTCTTTTACATTGACAGGCAGATATATTTCCCACAAGTGGAAACACAGGCCTATCCTGGCATAAGGAGAAGCCAGCAAGAATTTTAATCAGGATTTGGCTCAGTCTGCGCTGGTTCTGACTTCACAAAAGTGCATCTTTAGGAAGCACCTTCCACCAAGTGGAAAGCTGGCAAGACACAGCATGAGAGGTTGCTGACACCAAAGCAAGCAAAGCTCACTGAAAACTTAAAATTTTTCCTCCCCGTTAGTTGTTTGGATATGTCTCAAAGAACTACAAACAAAAAAGCAATCTTTAAAATTGATATTGTCCAAAACTCTAATATCCTACCTACTCTGTGTCCAGGATTAGTGGAAATACACCAAACATTTTTGAAAAGGTCATCTAACCTAAGTAGAAGAATATTGTCTTTCCATGCATGAGCATACTTGGACATGGGAGCTGTGAAAAAGAGATACAGGGAGAAAAGGACAAGGGAAACACTATGCAATGTACTTTGCTGGAAACGAGTAATCGGGAGGATTGGGGGGAGTTACGGAATTTGGGTAGGAAAGCCTTAGAGATGGGAGGGTTAAATCATTGGAGTTGGCAATAACTCCATCTGGCTAGATAGGGGAGTCTAGAGGGAGGGGCCCAAGGGTGCTAGAAGACCGTACTTGTGATGGTAGTGCTCAGAGTTAATCTGACTGCGGAGAAATGGCATTGCAGAGGCAGGGAGAGAAGGCAACAGCATGAGGAAGGGAAGTGCCCGAGGGACCACGAGAAACCCAACTGCAGTTCTTTTTGTTTATTCAGTCAGATCCAGTTTTTTCCTACTTCCTCGTCTCCACACCTCTGCCCCTCCCCACCCCCACCCCTGCAAGAAAAATCCGTGTTCACTGGCCCAAGTTTCTTTAACTTAGTCCTCCTTCATCCCCTGAATGATTTGTGGGGCCTGGGGCTGGTAATCATTATTTAGCAGTGACTTCAGCATTAATCAATTAGAACTGGAATGATATAACTTTGTTCCCACTCAGCCCACTCACAACCACAACCTTTTTGTGCTACAGAGAAGTAACGTGGTCCCTTGGCTATCTTGCTGCTGATTAACGGACTGTTGGAAGGGCCAGTACAACTCCCACAATAGTCTAATGCTTTCCTGCCAGATTGGCCTAAAAAAAAAAAGGCAGCTGATCGTGTCAAACCACGTTAGCCAATACCTGTATTGTCTGTCTGAATTATAAAGCACAACAGTACATCTTGTTCTCTGCAGTTCATTATTAGAAGAAAGAACATGAGGAAGTATTAGACCATGCCTGTATCATATGAGACAGCTGGACAATCTTGCTCACTCCCGCACTGCCCACTGGAACATGTCATCTGCACATTGATACAGTGATGATGACTCTTAAAATTACATACAATAGCACTCTCTCCTCTCCTCCTTGCCTAGATGCAGTTGAACAGTGACTTTCAGAGACGGTGGGAGGATATGGCCTTGCCAGCTGATGCCAAGGACCTAAGATTTAAGTACATAAAAATAACTCATTAACCTGCCCCTCCCAAGTCACCCGCTCCACATACATCATTGCCCTAAGAGGAATCAGGTTCCCTAAGGTCATCCTAAGGGTGTCTGTGGAATTTTTGACTTCCTCCCTCCACAGACACCCTTACGCTGGTCTTTTGAGGCCTGCGCACTCCCAGGAAACAAAAGCAAATTTCTCCTGTGTGAAAACATCAAGAGCCAGAAAGAATGGAACACTGCATGATTTATCTCTGAATCCCTCATCCTGCTGGATAATGCCCCAGGGTGGAGTTATTCTTGCTGTCACAAATAATTCAACCCTGAGTGGATCAACATGTTTAAAAGAAGTTTCCAAATATGTCTAAGACTCTAGGTGCAGAAACTCAAAGTGCCAATTAGCAAGGGCAATTTCAAATAGAAGAGAAATTGGAAATTAGAAAAGCAAAGAGGCACGGGCTACAGCAGAAGGAGCCAGCTCTGTCGGTAACTGGTTGTAGGCTGTCAGTCATGATGCCCATGTCTCGGTTTCCTTGACTCCAAAATAGACACTAAGATGAAAGGAATTTGGTGAGAGAAACTTTTGAGAGATGTTGATTTATGTTCTGTCTCTGTATTTTTCCTTTTCTCTCTCCCATTATGGCTGGCTTACATGCCTTTACCTCAGGAGAGACTTGGGGGTTGGACTTATAAGCTTTAGTTCCAGATAAACCCATGAGGAGAGTAGGGTTTGAGGAAAGTTGTATTTTCCAGACTAAAAAGATCTGTTCTCCCAGAAGCAGCAAGGATGTTGCCCTATGTGAGGGGCAGTCCCCTCACTATGTGTCCCTCGGGGAGGCTGTGTCTTTGCCGAAGAGCCCTCCTTTTCTAGAAATGCATTTTGGGACTTACCCATGTGGGGGTAAGGGCCACCAGATATTCTTGCTTCTAAAGATGCCTGGTCCCTGCCAGAGCCCTCAGTGTGTGCATGAAAGATACTTCTCACTGACCTGAGGTGGATTTCCTGTCTGCCCTACAGCACAGATGCACCAAGTTTAAATTGAATTATCATATTCTCAAGACTCTAGGGAATCATCAGTGGTAAGGTAAGGTGACCATTAGTTTATTATCTATTAAAGCTAAGTATTAACAACTCTTCTACACCATAGGGAATCCACTTTCTTGGGGCTGAATTCACGGAGGGTTTACTTTTGCCAGCCCTGCTTATCATTCCCTTTTCCACACCAGCCCTTTCTGGTCTCCATGTTTTCTCATTTGGGGTGCTTGAGAATGGCTGGCGGCACCTTGAAAAACAGCATGTGCCTCCTCCCAGATCCCTGCATGTTTTCTCTAAAGCTGGAAAGGAGTGTCTTTCATCCCCAAGTATACATATCTGACGTCTGTGTTGCCCTGAGGAGCAGCTCCAAGTAACACCACGTAGCTAGAAGACCAGGTCTCCAGTAGGATTCTCTGGGGGCTATGTGCCTTTTTGAAGTTGCTAACAAAACAAACAAAACAGAACAAAATAAACATTGAAAGGTCTTTTATGCAATTGTCTTTGTTGTTACTACTGCTGTTTGGTGAAAAGTACATTTATTGCTTCAGGACTGTGCCATAATTAGAAAGGGGCAAAATATTAGTGCAAGTGAAAACCTTCCAGAACAAGCTGCCAACTTTTGGGATCTCTGAAAGCACTTATTGGACGTGATCTCATGTGTGTTTTTCTTGGTAGCAGCCATAAATTGCCATGTTCTTTCTGCTATGGCTTGCTTTTCTCTTTAAATATTTTAGGAGGAGAAAATGTATTTTCTGTTTGTTTTGTTATGATGATAACGATGGTTTGTAATTTAGAGAGTCTATATTCTTGATTCAGTCAAAATAATCTTTGGGTCTCTTCATATTTCATGCCTAATAGTCTTTCTCAGAACTTGGAAAACAAAGTAAAATGGTACCCCAAATGTTCCCTTTCCTCTTATCTTTGTAAATCCTCTCATATATCCAAGGAATCAACATTCTCGGAGGGTGAGGGGAGGAAGCCTCCCTCTAAGTTAAGACCTCCTAAATCTGAATTACCTATGTTGTTCAAAGAACTAAGTATTCTGAAAATTCTAGAAACCATAACTCAACTATTCTTCTCCCAATAGAAACTACTAAAAGTAGTCATGTGGTCTATCTCTAAAAGTAGAATTTATTCGTTCTTTCTTAATTAAATAAGAAATAAAAGGAAGTCATGCACCAGCTTTCAGAGCAATGACTATAAAATAAGAAATGTAGTTCCAGCCAAGAAAGAAAAGAAAAGGATGTTGCAATATAGGAGCAATATGAGGTCTTACTCAAGTGGATTCTTATGCTTCAACCAAAAGCTGGAAGAATTAACAAAAGCTCTAAAGAAAGGTAGAAGAATGCAGACAGTGGAGAAAAGCAGAGGGGTACAGAAAATAAGTGTATAAAGTAATAAATTGGAGTCTGGGATGATTCTTAACTAAATTACTTGCAAATTGCAGTTTCAAAATAAAATACGAAGCTGAAAAAATTCATTTCCAGAACAGATAACAAAAATAAATGTGTAACAAAAGCCATTTTGCAAGAAGAGCCTTCAGAGACAAGGTCAGCTCCCTGGAGAGGAGCTGAGACGAAGCAAAGTGGCACAGTGGTGTGCATTCGCTAAAAACCATCGTGGCATGACTCTGTCCACCCTATGTGACAGACAGTGCTCTCAAAGGCAACTGTCTTGCCTCATGTGGTCCACTTACAAAGGGAAATGGGGCTTAGTCAACCGTATTAGTTACTTATTGTCATGTAACTAATATCTCAAAACTTAGAACTCAAAACAGCAACATTGTTATCGCACAGGTTCTTTCTGTGAGGGATCCAGCCCCACGCAGCTTAGCTGGGTTCTCCTGCTGAGGGTCTGTCTTTTACAAGACTGCAATCAAAGCATCCACCAGCAGGGCTGAAGATCCGTCTCCCAGCTCACTCAGTGCAGTGGGAGTGAGGACCTCGGCTCCTCACTGTATATTAGCCAAATACTGTCAGTTTGGTGCCTTGTGCCACGTGAGCCTCTCCACAGCTCCCAACACATTGCAGTTGGCTTCCCTCAGAGCCAGTGCGTGACAGAATGCCAAGAGAATGTACAAGATGGAAGTTAGTCTTTTGTAATCTAATCTTAGTACTGACTTTTGCAGTATTTTATTTATTAGAATCAAGTCACTAAGACTAGTTCACACTCAAGGGCAGGGGATTAAATAAGGGTGTGCGGGGCACCTGGGTGGCTTAGTTGGTTAAGCATCTATCTCTTGACTTCGACTCAGGTCATGATCTCATGGTTCTTGAGTTCAATACCCACGTAGGGCTCCACAGTGCAGAGCCTGGTTGGGATTCTCTCTGCCTATCTCACTGCCCCTCCCCCATGCTCTCTCACTCACTCTCTCTCAAAATAAATAAGTAAACATAAAAAACTAAGGGCGTGAAAAACAGGAAGTAGTATCATTGGGAGCCATCTTAAGAGCTGCCACGTACTTCAACTTATTTTATTCTTCCCTGAGTTTTATAGCATAGAAATAATAGGCTGTCATCTTCAAGACCAAAAATACTTTCTTTGGACAAAAATGCTCCAGAAATCTTTATTTCCATTGTCTCTTTTATTGACCAGCAAATGGCTTTATTTGTTTACATCATTTATATGGCAATGCGTAGCCCAGATCATCTTAGCCAATAGGCAAACTGTTTGAATAAATGAAGGAAATATTCTTTCACACATTTCATTGGGATGTAAGCACTATAAGGGCAGAGATTTTATCTGTCTTGTTCTCTATTGTATTCCCAGTGTGTACCATAGAGCTTAACAAATAGTTGTTAAATGAAAGGCTTAAACTTACTGGATTGTTATGATATGCCAGCCACTTGATTTCACTCCTTTAGAAATTGAGCATTAGAAATACTTGCATTTCAGGGCACCTGGATGGCTCAGTTGGCTTAGCGTCTAACTCTTGATTTCAGCTCAGGTCATGTTTTCAAGGTGGTGAGATCAGGCCCTGTATCAGGCTCTGTATCAGCAGGGAGCCTGCTTAAGATTCTCTTTCTCTCTCTCTGCCCCTACCCCGTTCATGCTCTCTTTCTCTCTCTTTCTCAAAAACAAAACAAAACAAAACAAAACAAAACAAAAAAAAAAACAAAAAAACAAACTTGCATTTGTACCCAAGAGTGGAGGGAAGAGATTTTTATCACTTGGGATTTCCAAAAGCAGCCCCCATTGGTGGCCATCTTTGTTAACAATTCAGAGAGTCTACTGAAAAAAAAGCCAACTCCATTTTCTCCTAAAGGGAGAATGTGGCCTTTTCTCCTTTAACACATCTTCCTTTCTGTGGCCTATTACTCATTCTTTGAGAGGACTGTAAAGGACCACAATGAAAAAAACTTAAACTAGGTTTAAAAAAAAAATCATGAAAATAAAATATACACATCATTTTAAAAAGTATAAAAGCATATAAAATGGTGAGTAAATTCTCACCCTTTGATTCCATCCCCAGTCCCACCTCAACTTCAAAGGTAAGGCATTTAACTGTTTCTTAGATATGATTACAAGTATTTTCAATGCAAATATAGTGTGTGTGTGTGTGTGTGTGTGTGTGTGTGTGTGTGTTTATACATATGGTTTCATCATAATACTGTTCTACACCTTCCCTTTTTTTCACTTAATGATATGCCTGGGAACCCATACAGACCTATCTTAATTTTTATTGGCTACATAATATTCCACTGTAGGGATGTGCCATAATTTATTCAATTAGTCCCCACCTATCGATACTCCTTTCCACCACCACCACTCCAATGTTTTCGCTATTAAAAACAGTGCTGCAGTGGACACATCTATACAGATATCTTTGCATATTTTGATGAGTTTATCTTAAATTTTTTTCTTAGTGTTTATTTATTTTTGAGACAGAGAGAGACAGAGCATGAGCAGGGGAGGGGCAGAGAGTGAGGGAGACACAGAATCCAAAGCAGGCTCCAGGCTCTGAGCTGTCAGCACAGAGCCGGACGTGGGGCTCAAACCCACGAGCCGAAGTCAGAAACTTAACCGACTGAGCCACACAGGAGCCCCATTTGGTGAGGTTATCTTAAAGACAAACGCCTAACAGCGGAATTACTAGGCCAAAGAATGTGTGCATTTAATTTTTTGAAAGGTTTTTTATTATAAAATAAAATACAAATACAGAAAACCAAACCAAACCAGTTACAGAGCTTAATGGATTGTTATAAGACAAGCACCCTTTTAACCATCACCCAGATCAAGAAACAGACTGTCAGCCACGTCGTAAGCCCTCCATGTGCGCTATGATCACAACTGCCCCCCACTCTGAAACTAATCACAGTACTGACCTCTGTAGAAGTCACTTTCTTCTATTTTTTTTTAATGACTTTACCACCCAAGTGGCATCCATAAACCTGATAGTTTAGTTTTGTCTGTTTGAAAAAAAAAAATTTGATCTTTTATACCTCTTTAAACTTACAGTTTTCCCCTCCAAACTTTTCTTTTCCATTCAATTTCTCTGTTGAACAACTCAGGGCATTTGACCAGTGGAGTTTCCTACAGCCTGGATGTTGCCAACTATGTATTCTTGAGGCAGTTCAGCGTGTTCCTCTGTCCTCCAATTTCCTGCAAACTGATGGCTGCATTTGGAGGCTTGATGAGGCTCAGGTTTGATTCCTTTGGCAAGATGATGAGTGGTACATCAGGAGCTACATAATGTCTAGTTGCCTCTCTTTGTGACTTCAGCAATTACTGATGTTCAATGCTTAGAACCATGCATTTATTATGGGCTGCAGAATATTCTAACTATGTTCTTTCTTTTTCACTTATTAGTTGGAATATTTCTGTAAGACACTTCCTCTCATCTATTAGTTGTTTAAATCTAATGGTACCATTCAGATAGGAGGGCAAAGTAAATGCTTAATTCTTTGCTTTACTTACCAGTTTCCAAG
Source organism: Neofelis nebulosa (assembly GCF_028018385.1). Lineage (NCBI taxonomy): Eukaryota > Metazoa > Chordata > Mammalia > Carnivora > Felidae > Neofelis > Neofelis nebulosa. The sequence goes on from NC_080790.1 coordinate 74,559,145, forward strand.
ATAAGGAATGTTCTCTACCATCACCCTGCAAAGGTGACTTTTTATTTTACTCATCATGAACTCATGTATTCATACATGTATTCAGCATATCTTATGAGTTTCAAGTCATTGCAATCATTATCTTTTCTGCAGATCAATTTGTCCCATCTTTGGCCTCTTCCATTGGTACTTGAATCTCTTTGACATGACCCTAGTTAGTGATCTGATAGTTTCCTTGCTATCTGATATGACAAGATACTCCAGCCTCACTCTATGTCTCATGCCCCAGACTTGAAATCTGCCACTTCTCCAATAGGCCCTGGGTTTTTGTTCAAATTTATTTTTTTTTTTTATTTTTTATTTTTTTTAACATTTTTTATTTATTTTTGGGACAGAGAGAGACAGAGCATGAACGGGGGAGGGGCAGAGAGAGAGGGAGACACAGAATCGGAAACAGGCTCCAGGCTCCGAGCCATCAGCCCAGAGCCTGACGCGGGGCTCGAACTCACGGACCGCGAGATCGTGACCTGGCTGAAGTCGGACGCTTAACCGACTGCGCCACCCAGGCGCCCCTGTTCAAATTTAAAGTAGGAAGTGGTATTTCAAAATGACAGTCTAGGCACAAACTGTTTCTAAGACTTTTCAATGGACAGAGCTGGGAAATAGCTGTATGTTTGTAAAGAGAAAATACTTCATGAATTCATTTAAATACTTCCAACTTGAATTTAGTACCATAGGTTTTTATAACCACGACAGGTTCAGAACAATAGTACTAGCGCTACCACCACAAATATGATTTTGCTAAAAGTTACATTTAAAAAAAAAGTCGTTATTTATTTTTATTTATTTATTTATTTTTCAGAGTAAGCTCTACTCTCAAGGTGGGGTTCAAATTCACGACCCTGAGATCAAGAGCCACATGCTCCACCCACTGAACCAGTCAGGTGCCCCAAAAGTTACATTTTTTTCATTTGCTCTCTGCATTTGCCTCTATTGGTCAGAAGTAATTTTTACTATATCCACATTGTCAGAGGATAGCCATTGCACACAGGAATCACTCTCATTTACCCCTCACTTATTCCTGATGCTTCAAGTAGCTCTGTATTTAGCACTCACCATTATTTTTGGTATTGATGTGTCTCTAGTCACTCTGGAGCTTGTTTTCTAGGAGATACACAGGAAGTGTTCACAGGAACTGTATCTCCTGAGTCCTTACATGTTGACAAAACTTTGTGTCCTTTGTGCCCGAAAGTCAGTTTTTCTAGATGTAAAATTATCAGCTTATGTTTCATTATGAATCTTAAATGTATTTGTTACTCCATTTTCTTTGGACGTAAGTATTGTTGAAACATTTGACGTTAACCTAATTGTCTTTAAAAAAATAAAAACAAAAAATAATTCACTGTCTTTTAAAAACTGTATGCCCAAAGGAATTTTTCTCTTTCTTTAAAATTCAGTAATTTTGTTAGACTATGTCTTGGTTCATCATTCTGAATCAATATTCTCAGGGACACAGTATGCTTTTCTGTATGTAGTTCTCTCTCTCTCTCTCTCTCTCTCTCTCTCTTTCTCTCCCCCCCTACCTACCCCTATGGACTTCCTATGGGTATTTGCTTTAAATATATATATATATATATATATATATATATATATATATATATATATATATAATGTTTATTTATATTTAATATATTATAGTTATTTAATACATAATTAAATATATATTAATTTATTTCAAGGAAGTTTCTTAAAGATTTTTAAAAGAAATATTTGTTCTTCTTTCTTGCCTTGGGCCTCTTCTTCAGGAACTCCCATTATTGTTTGTTGGGTCTTCTTTGCCTACTGTCACTACTGGTCACTATCTCTTGAACCTTTTTACTTCTTCCTTCATTTCATATAGATTTGGAGATTTTCCCCTCATTTTTACCTTACACTTAGTTTAAGGAATTATTTGTTATATTCCTTTGCTATTGTGTTCCTTCCTTATAATTTCATTTTTACTTCTGAAATAATTTTTTCTTTTATTTCTTAAAAAAAATTTTTTTAACATTTATTCAGTTTTGAGAGAGACAGAGAGAGCGTGAGTGGGTGAGAGACAGAGAGAGGGAGACACAGAATCCAAAGTAGGCCCCAGGCTCTGAACTCTCAGCACAGAGCCCAACACAGGGCTCAAACTCCCAAACTGTGAGATCATGACCTGAGCCGAAGTCAGCTGCTTAACTGACTGAGCCACCCGGGCACCCTTTTTTCTTTTATTTTTATTTCTAATTCTCTTCTGAGTTCTGTCTCCTCATTTCTGATTTTTTCCTAATTTTGATTTATATTGTCCCTTCATGTATAACTTTCCTGATATCTTTCACTTCATTTTGAAATGATAGGTTACTTGTTCTGATCCTGTTTAAGGACTTGCCTTTCTGAAGTGACTTCATTGTTTGTAGAAATATCATTCTGCCCCTTAGTTTCTTTTTTCTCACAATGTTTGTATGAAATTTGAACTTCATTCTTTTCTGTTGCTCATTTCTATGTAAAATTAGATTTCCTAACCTTTTAGGAAGAGGCATGGTTTAGTTCAAAGGCATGACTGAGAAGTTAGGAAAGCGGACTTCATGGAAGTCCCTTTTGTTTTTGTGAAGTGTTCAAAAACAAGGTGGCTGGCTTTCTGGGATTTCCTGGCTGTGCTCTTCTCTCCATTTTTATCTGAAATTTCTCTTCCTTTGTCTTTCTTGTCCTAGTCCAGCTCAATTTTGGTTCTGCTCCCAAAAGTTCCTCCTCCGTGGAGGCATCTTGAAAAGATGCCCTGGCTGGTCTAAAGAGTTCATAGGGTTTACACAATTCAACCTCTTCAGTCCTTCTTACTGAAGGCTCCATGCAGTCACCAACTATAGGGCACAAAATTCTCCTAGATTTAGCTGTTTTTATCACATTGACCTACCATGCTTTCCAGTGAATACCTGTTGGCCATTTTTGAGCTTCCCTGGATACACAGTGCCTTCCCTTTGCTTCTTCTTGCACAGAACCATCTGTGCAAGATGCTGATAATGTGCTGGTCTTGCGGCTACCCCCTTCTGCTTGTGTTTTGAAGTTCATGGGGATACTTTGTCACTTAGCTTTACTGCAAACATTTTCGAGGGGTTTTGGATTTTCCGTGGAGTTATTCTGTTTTTGTGAAGGGACCTGGAGAGAGTCAAAGCTATGCTGCTACCTGCTCCATCTTCCCAAAATTTCTTCCCCACTTGAAAATGTGGTTGGTGTTACCAAATTACCTGAAGGGCGATGTACTTCCTGTGGACATCTGCTTTAAATTAACGCACTTCCCATTTCTAATCAGCAGAAGGAAAACAGTGAACATTCTGGGAGGAGACCATACGTCCTAAGCATTTTCATTCTGAGCCATAAGTCTGCAAATGGTGTCAGAGAACTTTGTAAATAAGAGCTGGCGGGATCTTAAATTCTGCAGAATATTTATAGAACCTGTGTGGGCCACTCTGAGATGATCGGTGCCCCTGGAGGACGGACTGCCTTTCAGTGGCCCAGTCAAGAGGAAGGTGCATATGCCACAGCATCTTTGGAGCAGAAACTTAAGATCATTGCAGGATCAAGCTTGAATATAAAAATGTTGGAGGAATTCATTTGGGCATTTCTCAAGCCACAGATCACATGTCTGTGTTTTTTCAGGTCTCTTCAAAAATTAAGTCAGCTGGGAAGGACAGTTGGTTTGTATTATATTCCCCTATTCCAACAGGCTTCTCATTAACAACAGGCAGCTTCTGACAGGGACTTTTAGTTATGTTCTAAAAACACTAGCTTTTTTGGACCTCATATTTAGTTTATGTCTATACTGTAAAAATGAGTCCAAGGCCCCTAAAATTAGCAACGGGCATGGTATTGTCTAGTCAGCTAGTGCAGATATTTAAGGTGGAAAAAGAAAACATTCTGTGTTTGACTTATCTTTCCAGACTGATGTGTGGATGTGTTCCTAGCCATTGACTAATTCCGTATTTTAGAATATTAGACTTGGCCAACTTCTTCCTTGTACTTGGGTTGACATTTGTCCCTGTGAATTTTGTGTTCACTCCCAATTCAGTGAAATATGAGGCCACCTGCTTAGTGTCCGGATCATGTAAGGGCATCTCCATGCAGCCCAACTGGCACTGAACCTGCCACTAGAAAATTCAAGATGAAAACCCAGTAGAGGCTTTCTCTGGGGAGTTTCAAGGCCAGTGATGGTTCTCTAAACTAGACAAAACGTGTTTAGAGTGGACAACAGTTTGGTGAAAGATTGAAGAAAACCTGGCGCACCTGTACTACTGATTCTCATTTACTTTTTTGTTAAAGCTTTTCCTGAGTGATTGGGTACACTGCTGCCTTCTTTCAAGACAGACTACAGAAACACTTAAAAGCATCTACTTCTAGAACTAATTAATGTATTTATATGTGTGTTGCTATCATATTCATATGAATTCTACTGACTACTAGGCCACAGGCTATCCGGAAGGTCCCAAAGGGAATATTACCCCTGAAAACTTGAAACCTATGCACTCCATCCATTTCTCATCAATCCACCACATGATTTCCATTCATCCATCAAAAGCACTCACAGAGTTAACTAAACTTCCACCAGATGTCTGCATTAAGAAATATAACCGACAGGATAGTACAGTAGTTCTCATGTAGTTATTAGAGTAAAACCTCATCAATTATTTACTATCCATTTCCTACACACAAGGTGCCATGCTAAATCATACCCAACCTTATGGGGTCTAGTTTTAAAGCAGTCAACTATGTAAATGCAACTTTTACAATTGACATATGTTAAGTAAGAAACGTCAAAAACTGTATTTTTAAGTTCCATGCACAGAAGGTATGGTTAATTGCTAAAATTTATTTGGCTTATGAGACCTATTTTCTCCTCACTGCAGTGGCCACACGTTAGCCAGAGAATGAGAAGTCTTTTCTTTTTGTTGTGTTTTTTAACATAGACTCTGTGAAAAAAACATGAGAAAGAACCCCTACAGTGCAGAAGAGAAAATGGAGTTTAGTGAGGGAGTAGAAATGCATTAAAGAGAAAATGGAAGTGTATGGGGAATAAGGAGAGGGTTTGTTGTTTGCTATTATTCAGGAGACAGGAGGGATATGTTGTTTTTTATTTTGCTTTGCTTGTTTATTGGCTTTTAACACACAGATGAATGCTTAAGTGTAGACAGAAAACCAAAATCAGAGAGGAGATTGCAGCAGCAGACAAGGAGTTTTGAAGGAACGTTCTAGACAAGTGTTTGCTGCAGTAGAGCTATTTTGTTCATTTGTTTTTGCAGCAGGGAAGTTCACACAGCGAGGAAATGTCTGGATAGAAAACATGGATTGATGACAAATGGTTGTGTGACTTAACTGGCTTGTTTATTATTAAAGAAGTAGGTAGGCATCAACCTGGATATATATAGAACAGAGTAGCCTACAGCTCACCTGCTTATTGCCTACTCTTGGAAACCATACACATCGATACAAACATGAAGAACTAGAAAAGGTCCAGAGGACTAGTGAGCTACTGCATGGGGTAAAGACTGAATAGGAACATTATTAAATTTTACGAAAGTATGAAGTTCATATACTGTATAATCAGGAATGACTCACCAGATGATCCAATGCTAAAACTAAAGGAGAGAAGAAGCCCTTGAACTTTGAGAGATGTAATTTTAGAACATGTAAGAGGAAATTGTACTTTACTCTTGGAGTTATAAATTGGTCACACAAAGAAGTGATACAGACATGGACAAAATAAATGCAATAGGAATTTAGGTAACTGCATGGAGAAAGAACTCATCATGGGTTTTTTAAAGTGAGCTTGAGCTGTTTAGGATATGGCTATAATTTTGTAAAGATGATATCCTGCAGATTAGTTTTATCTTTCCACGAAAACATCTCTTGACTTGTCTATCAGAGTAGTCTTCTGAGTGAATGATACTCGGTCTTACCAGCTGGGACATCCAGTACTTAGCACAGTGCCTGGTAGGAAGTAGGCTGTTGGTCTTTGATTTGTTGAATCTCTTTTATACCTCGAAGAAGTATGGCCCTCAGAAAACTGATGTTGTTGACATAATATCTGGATGTTTAATTTGGATAAGGAAGTCATTTGAGCAGTGCAGATAATGATTTATTATTAATAAATAAACAAACGGAATTAATTGCTATTAGTAATGGGATGTTAATGCACAGGATGAAAGACTGGGTTCCACTGTGGTTTCTACTACTGCCCAAGGACTGGTCCAGTCCCCTAGATAAGTGAAATGACACAGATAAACAAGGTTAGACGAAGACAAACAGCTGCCTTAATAGCAATCTGGTATTGCTTCAAACCCATATTCTTTAAATATGTGCTTCATGTTTAGTTAAAGGCCGCCTGACAACCACAGGTGAAAGAGGATAGGATCAGTCTCTTTTCCATTGGCTTGAATAATTTAGTTCTGACCCAAACTTGTACCCTGTGCTCAGCAGAAGAGGTCTGCTGTTAACCCCACCCCAAACCTCTTTGATGGCAGGTGAGTGAACTTCTGTTGTTCTTTGAGCAGCCCCCTTGGGGGCCTCAGCAGCACCTTGGAAATTTCCCACCCCTAACAGCTTCCTGAGGTGTTCTGAGTAAGCATAAGTGTCTCTATTTTATTACATTTCATTATACAGATTGGGCTTCCATTTCATTTATAGAATGATGCCTGGGAGTCCTACCCTTAATTCAGCTCTTCAGATAAAAGAAAGGGTGAGAAACAAAGTCTAGTAAATTTAAGATTTTTACTTAAGTTATTTACAGTAGCCATAGATGGTTACTGGATTGGCATCCCATGAGGGTAGAGATTTTGTGTTATTTTTGCACCCTCATCATCTAGCCCTGCATGGACAGACAGAATGTTTTTAGTCAGTGCTGATGGAGATAGCACAGGGATGACTGACAGACAACAATGCTGGATCACTCTCTCATCCTCCACTTCGTGTGGTCCACGGAGGCACCCTAAAGACCGCCGTACTTTATTCTCAAATTGACTCAAGGTGATAATCAGTTCAAGTTGATGAAAGGAGGAGGCATCTTTGGGAGAGGGCTACTCATTTCATGCTAGAAACAGCATAGGAAGTTGAGTTTTTCAAGCCCAACCATTTAAACTGTTCTGTTCTTTCTGAACAGCTCAATGTGCATTGTGTTAGATTGAGCCGTATGAAATAGCCTGTTTTCAACCTTTTTTGATCTATAGAGAAGCTCATCACAGTGAAAACAGTGTTACTTTCAGCATGACCTCGTAGACAGAACATGAGGATCAGATTCTGAGTTTTGAATTCAAGTCCCAATACTGTGAAACCTTAGAGAATCCACTTAACCTCCCCGTGTCTCACTTACTCATTCAGTAAATACTGAGCTGCTACTATAGGCAAGAAACTGTGGGGATCAGAGTTTCTGCCTCCTCTGGGCCCACAGTTGACTTGGGGAGATAAAATTCACTTGCAAAAAATTATAATCCAGAGCAGTATATGATAGCATCGAAATTGCATTTTTTAAATTAACTGCATCCCAGCAAGAGAAATTATTTCCTGCTGCAATAATCAGGAGGACAATGGAGAATAGAGGACAGTTGAGCTTGGGTTTAAAGGATGCTTAAGTTTTGTTACACAGAGGATTGGGGGAGGGCAGTTCAAGCAAGTGACATGGCAGGAGCAAAGGTGCAGAGGCAGAAAACACGATGCTGTTTTGGTGTGGCTGGACAGATGGTTTGTGTGGGCGGGCTGTGGGAGAGAAGACTAGAAACCTGTTTCTTCCATGGCACGTGGTAGGAACTTTTTCGTTTTCATTGCTACACTGAATAAGTAAATTAAGGAAGACTGGTAGAAAGAAACCCCAGAGTGAAAAGCGGGAGACCAGACATCGGCTTTGTCACCAATTCTCTGAACTCCTTTAAGCGACTCACAATGGGGCTGTGTTGTCCTCAGCTGTGGAATGAAGGTAATTGGACTATGTGGCCCTGAGGGTTACAAGGGTGAAATGAACAACAATCAGAAAGAAAACTCTTGGAAGAGTAAAACTGCTTTTCCCCCTAACGGGACTCATTACAGATTAAAGTAAATTTAGATACTCCTGGTAACAAATGTGTGTACTTTCTACCTAGAGTACTTTTCAGGATAATCTCATTTCTCATTTACAATTGAAAGAAGCTGTGTGAGTGGGGGAGCAGGGAGCTCAGCCTGTGATCATTCGGGTCAGCTAACAATACAATAAAGTCTCCTGGATGGAGGCATGGACGGAGGGGATGTGGAAATAGCTGCTCCATATCAAACGAGAAGCCCATCGTTGCACCTGGAGTGAAGCCAGGGAAGCAAGCCTCCTGGAAGTAGGAGACTGGATGGAAGATTCTTTGAGCCCAGGAATCTCATCAGATTGCAAAAAGCCTCCTGGTGTCCTTCCAGTTCTACACCATGCCCTTGCTCCAGCAGCTCATGACCCGTGCACAGGTTGCTGATGCAGAACAGGAAGAAGTGCCCTTTGCCAGTGACTCACCTGGAGCCAATCTACTTTGGCGGCCAGCCACCAGGGCAGGATGGGTGTGCCTCCATCACAGCTTCTTGGATGAGCCTTGCTATTTTCAGCCAACTTTCCTCAGCTCTTAGGTTCCAGGATGGACTCTCTACCAGGTCAGAGTCTAAGAACAGCCACACATTTCCCAAATAAGATTTGGTTTGACAGATTCTTCACTGACTCAAATCAGGTCAGACACCCATGGAGACATCCCCTCTGCAGATCCCAGGGAGTGTGGCTTCTTTTGATGTTTACACTCTGTGGATATGAGAAGGTTACTGGCGGACAGACCCATCCATGTGGCACTGCCACCAAAGCCACAAAGGAGTAGCAGTCTTCTGGGGAGTTTTTCTTGGCACTCCTGGCCAAAGTCATTGCCATCTGTCAGGTCAGTGATGAGATGAGCTCATTTCCACCAGTGCGGTGAGTTATCCTAGAAAATCTAGACCAAACCCCTATGAAGCAGAGCCTCAGGGGCTCCAGTTTTCATCATGGAGTATTTCCACAGGCATCTTCTTCCTAAGCAAACACTGGAGCCACCATCTCAAGTAACGCTCACAGGCGGTTCCAGGAAAGGAAGTGAGGACTCGGTGTCCAAGACTTTGGGGCTGGGCAGAGAGGCACTGCACTGATTGCTTCTGTTCCCCAGGTAAGCTGAGTTGGGGCCAGTATCAGGTGCCTCTGATTGGGAGAATCCTGGGCTCTCTCATGCAACTTGAGCCATGCCACGGAGAAGTTCCAAACATAGTGGGAAAGAAGCGTGCAGAAGAGCAATGTGGCCAGTTGTCAGGTATGGACAAGATGAGAACAATTAACATCGCTCCATGTAGAGAATTAGAGCAACACTTCTCTGGACCCTTTGAGAAACTTTCTCTTTCAAATTCGAGTGAGCAAGAAACATACAGTCCAGGAAAGTTCTCTACCATGCCAGTCTCCTGATCTGGGAAATGATATCAAAATACCTCCATGTAAATCTGGAGGTAAAAATGCCTGCCATTTTTGTGTGTGCCTGTCACTCGTATCAATATTGTTTCTGAAGGATTAGCTGGTGCATGTGATACGTCTCCACTATCATGAGGTGGAGAAGTTTCAGAAGAGTATTGTTTATGGCATTTGGAAGTCTGTCAAAGTCCCAGTACCATAAACGAAGTTAAAGTTTAGACCTTAGTTTCAACTCCAAGAAGACAAGCACAGAGCCCGATGGTGAGCTATTAACGGGACTGGCATTTCACAGAAGAGCTGCCTTAAGCGAGATCAACCTTAACTAATTACACCTTGGCATACAGTGGGGTGTTGCTTGGCAGCCCAGAAAAGTTCTGTCAAGACAGGCAAGGGTCTGAGCTTCAAGGTTGTGTATTTGCATGCTGAGCCATCCAGGAGGACAAGGGTCAAATGAGGTCTCGGAGTTATGGGAGTAGCCATACTCTCACGTGAGGACCTGGCAAGGGTGAGCCATTAGGAACATGTATGGGTATGTCACCACAAGTCTGCATATAGATTTATGGTTTTGATTACTCATGGCTTATTTTTATATAATGACTTATATTTATAGTAGATATTTATGTCCTAAATGTCATTATTCTCTCCCAACATAGACTAGGCTGAAAATTTTAGAAAACCTATTTTTACCATCATAGGTAGTTCACAGAGTTGGGACATATATATCGAAGATGTTTCCACTCCTCAAACAAAGAGGCTTTGGGGGAGTCATCAGATGTGTAAGATTTTCATTCTCTGATACCTACCTTCTGAAAGTGTGTCCAGAATAGTTTCACTAAAGCATAGTTCCAAAAGCAGTGGAATGGACTTTGGAATGCTTGGGGATCTGTGCCTGGGCTTCCTCTATGTGTGACTATTGCATCAGAAAGGTCTTCTTTCCTTTCTCTTAATTTTTTTGAGTATTCTCTCTGAGCAACTCTTCTCCTTCTGAATAACCCCAACCTGTTCTGCTCACTCCTTCAGTGTCCCCTCATTATTTAGGGACTCTTTTCCCTTGGAATTGTTTACTGCATGCTGCTCTGTGATAATTCTTGTCTGCTAAGCCAGAGGCTCCCCAGCACTGGGAACTGCTGCCTCATTAGCCAGGACTTCCCCAGAGCAGGGCCCAGTTCTCATGCACAGGCACAGGGCAGAAGCACACACCTCACCTCTTGTCTCTTCCCCAGGGCCTTTTTGTTGGCCCTTGACCTCAGGTTGCTATTCAGCCATGTGGCTGCAACAGGACCACAGGTGAATAGGCCGCCTCTTCACAGTAAAACTTGCAATCATGGCCACAGCTGATTCACAGATCCTGGAGCCTGGGAATTTCTGGGAATTCTCAGGTGTCTTGTGGAGTCTGTTCCTTCTCTCCATTCTCATGTGCTCTCCCTTTTCCTTCCCTTCTCTTTGTCTCACGCTTAGTTTCTGTAACCTTATCTGAAAGCCTTGTACACGCAAGAAAATCTGCATCTGCCTGTACGTTTTGCATAGGTTAAAAAAAAAAAAACAAAAAAAAACAACTGGGGCACCTGGGTGGCTCAGTCAGTTAAATGTGTGACTCTTGATTTTAGCTCAGGTCATGATCTCACAGTGGTGAGATCGAGCCCTGAGTTGGGCTCCTTACTGGCCATCCAGCTTGCTTGGGATTCTCTCTCCCCCTTTTTCTGCCTCTCCCCTGCTCGCGCATGCTCTCTTTCTCTCTCTTTCAAGAAAAAAAAAAGACACCAAACTAAAAAGCAAAAACAAAACCAAAAAATAAAATATATTGCAAAGCCTTGGCATTGCCCTTGAGTCTTTGCAGTTGGTGGCATCAATGCTCATGAACTGGTGAAAGTTGGGAGGTGGGAGTGGGGGTGGCTGGATGCCTACTAGAGAGTTTTGGAACTCTCTGAGCTTCACCATATCATATAGCCCCAGGTTATTTGGATCCATTTTGGGGCAACTGCTTGGTCTGGAATTGTCCTCTGAGTTCATTTGTTCATTTTCTTTCTTTCTTTCTTTCTTTCTTTCTTTCTTTCTTTCTTTCTTTCTTTCTTTCTTTCTTTTTCTTTCATTTCATGAATTGGCTGCATTTAGCAGAGTAGAGTTAGTGTTTTTAATGGCCTGAAAAATGATATCCAGATGCTCCACACAAAGGAGGGGCCCTTCCCTCTAATTGCAAGCCTGCCACAGTGATCCTGAGCCTGGTCCCTCCCAGCTGGACAGTTGCCCTGAGCTCCCTGGGGGTCTACCTTGGGAGACCGCCCGGGAGCTCCAACTGGCCCCAAACCCAAGGAAGGAAGGCGAACCATCTGGAATGCATCGTCCAGATCGGCTCCACACTGCCCAGGCACCCTGACAGCTTTTTGGGACTGCTCAAGGCTTGGAATTAATCCATCAGGCTCTCTAGTCGGAGGCCTCCAGACCTCTCTGTCTCCTTGCAGAATTTGGATCCCGTAGAGGCACAATTAGGCCTGCCAGCCACTTCCAAGTTTGGCTTACTCAGGAAAAGGACCAAGGTGTGCTCTGAGAGACACCTTGCAGCAGCTCTTGGACCAGGAACAAATAAAAGAAAGGGAATGGTTTCAGCAAGAGCCTTTCCCTTTCCTCCCCTTCTATTCCCACTGCCATATCCTGACCATCCACTCCAGCCCTGGTGATTGACACTTATTTGGAGAGAAGAAAGAAACCTTGTCCATTCCAGGATGCTTTGGGGAGCCTTTAAAAAGGACAACCTGGCGTTTCATAGCTTCTCTTCACCATGCAAGATCTGCTTGAGAGAAATAAAGGGATAAACTCTTAAGGGGGAGGGAGTGGTTAGAAAGAGGTTTGGAACTATCCTCAAACTAAATTGTAGAAAAAGGATTGAGGGTTTAAAATTTTTTTCTCTGAAACCATAAAGCCCTACAAGCTATCAATGCACTTATTGCAAATTATTTTTTCCTAGAGCAATAAACATTTTGTTAGAGTGCAAGAATGAATTGTTCCTTTACAAAGACTAAACCTCCTTCCTACCATCTTTTCTCTACTTTGGATTCGTTTCTTCATAGACAAGAAAAAGATAATTTAAATCCCTGACCACAGGAGCACAGATTCCAAGTTAATTGGATCCAAATTTAACAGAATCTAGTATGTCTCACATCAGGCTAGTTCTCGCAAATGGTTAGAGTGAAACAACAGCGAATCCCAGAATAACCCAGCACCGCACCTAAGAGTTGCCTTCAAAGCCTCCAGTACATTTGGCAACTGGGTATGTTTCATGTTCCTGCCTGAGTCGTCCACCTGGCAGTTGTTTCTGTGTCTAGTACTCCTCCCTGCTTCTTCCAGCCCCACTTTTAGCCTCTGCTCACCCCTCTGGTGTTGGCCACCTGGAACCAGCAGATTACAACCTAGTATCAAGACAGAATGCTGCTAGCTACACATGAATCTCAGCAGAAGTGAGTGGAGCGGGCCACACTTCTGGATATTGTCCCACTCTCTCCCTGTGTCACCCCCACAAACATTGTGCAGGGGTATTAAAATTTGGACCAGGGAGGAAGTCTTATTGTCCCACGGAAGACAACTTAGAGTTGAGTAGCAGAAGTCCTCTGGCCACTCCACATAGGGAGTCTCTAACTGGCTACTTCTCCCTAGGTTCCAGCTTCCTGCCGTGTCACTCAAACTACATCAGCCTTTTCTAGCATCTTCTCTTGTATTCGCTCCCTCTCCTCCAGTATCTTTATGCAGTTATATATTGGTATATATACCAATTCTTCATGCAGAATAATGTAGCCAACTCTTACCTCCTTGCAGGCAATGCCTTTGGAGCATCACTTCCAAATGAAAAGAGGCCTCAATGTACCATTGTGGATGGGTCACTGTATCCCTTCCCCATGCCGAGGGAAAACTACTTAAGCACTTGCCCTCTTTGGGACATCTTTGTGCTGGGTCTCACAGGGCAGATGAAGAAATGTGGCTAGGGTGAGATGGGCTGAGGAACTAATCCGGTGTAGAAGCTGGCCCTGAGAGTGCCAATAATAGGTAGCAAGCATCCCAAGGCCATGAAAATCATACCAAGTCAAGCCTCGGGTTTCCAATCTAGCAGACAGAGCACAGCCTCAGGGAATTCAAGAGGCAATCAATGCTCAGAAGATCTCTGGATGGGCAGAGACCACGTAGGAGATTTGCCCGTGGCCTACAGAACCCAGCCACCAGCTTTGGGTATAGACCAGCACTCCAGCCCAGGAATAAGATCAACAGAAGCACAGTCCTCCACCATTGGATGGTCAGTCAGAGTGAAGCTCTAGCCTCATCAGGGCACTTAGGTACTAGGCAGGTTAAGGGGATTAGATATTAGAGACCGCAGTCAAAGCTCTGGTGAACATGGAGGACATAAGAAGAGCTGTAACTCAGGGCCAGTAGGCATGACCAGTGGTTGCCACAGAGGCCTCAGATCTGTGGCATATTTACCAGCAAAGATATGAGGAGAGTAAAATAAGCACTAGCACTGCAGGAGTGGGCACCTGGCTGTGGGCACAGGACTGAATTCTAAGTCCCACGGGATAGTAGGGTGAACGGGCTGGGCTGGGCTAGGCTATTTATGTACTGAGACAGCAGAGCCAGTGATGTTGGGCTGGAGAAGGCAAGAGAAAACAATGTGGAGACTGGTAATCTTCAGCCATAAAGGATAACGTGTTTATTATTAGAATAGCACCGCCCTGATGCTCTGGCCATGTGCCAGCCTGCAGAGGTAGGGAAAGCACCAGATTAGGAGTCAGGAGGAGTCCGTTCTAGTCTGGTTCTAGCCAATAACCAGTTGTGGGCCCTTGGACATGTACTTTCATTAACTGCCGGGCTTCAGTTTCCTCATATGTGACATCAGGAGAAATCAGCGGTCCTCAGAGCACAATCCTCAGACTGGCAACATCACAGCCACTTGGCAGCTTATAAAAAATGCAAATTCTCAGGCCCCACCCCAGAACTACTGAGTCAGAAACTCTGGGAGTGGGACCTAGTAACCTGTGCTTAGCAAGCCTCCAGGTGATTCTGACATACAAGAAAGCTCAAGATGCACTAGGCTAAATAATTTCTAATCCCCTGTATGCTCATATGCTTTTGGATCTTTTAGGATAGATGAAGTCAATATCTCTCCCCCTCCTTTCACTCACACACACACACACACACACACACACACACACACACTACACGCACACACCACAAGCCACATATAACTTGGCCTGTAAAGTACCAGTCTTCTGATCTTGTACTTAAAAGCTCTGTGAGCAGGTCTTCACTACATGTCCCAGAAACCCAGCCCACATCCTCTTTCTCATTAGCCTGTCACTAAAATCAGAGCCTGCCTCTAAAATGGATACATTACAGTTCTAGTCAGCAGGTGGCAAATTGTACAATAAATTCTAGTCTCCTCTCCCTCCTGCCCAATTAGCCTGAGATATGATAGGAAGATTTACTCTTTTCCACAAGCAAGGTCACAACCTGAAGTCGAAATAGAAGCCAGTTTCCACCCTGGCTCTCCTGAGGCTGCTGCAGCAGATTGGCTAGGAGGCGGGTAGATCTGCCTGGTAGCAGGGATGTAATAGGCAAAGCGGTGCAGGGAGGAGAACCAAAAGGGAAGAATAGCTGTGCTAAGCCTGTTGCCTTCTAGTTTAAAAAAAAAATTATAGATCTATTTATAACCTGTCTTGTTCCACAAAGGATTTGAGGCACTGCCTTCTTGTTGGAAAACCCTTGATGCCAATACTTGGCATCTGATACCATGGACTTTCTGAGCTGAAGCAAGGGGCCAAGTCTTGTTCACACAACCTCTGTCCAGGCATTCTGTTCTAGAATACCCTTTTCCTGTTCATCCCCTTCCTTCCTTCCTTCGGCTTCCACAGAGAAAACGGGGTCACCATAATCCTGTTCCTTTTTGTTTTTAAACTGCATAACCTGACTCCTGGCATTACACTTCCCCCGGGTAGGTCCAATAAACAAGATTCACTAGGAAATGTTCAAAAGACCAGTTTGAGGAGTGGTTGTCAAAGGTCTGTACACAAAGGGAACTCTTCAACTTCCCTCAATGTTCTGTTCCTCGTGGGAATGTGCCAACTGATCAATCATCAGTTGGCTACTTCTCTGAGTTGATTTGGGTCACGGCAGGGGGTAGGGAAGATTTAAATCAACTAATACCTGGTAAATGCCTAGAAGAGAGCTAGGCCCATAGTAAAATACTCAATAAGTGTTACTTAAAAAACCAACCAACCAACCAACCAATGAACCAACCCAGTAATGGGCACAGATTTGTACTGGAACCATCTACATCCTCTTTGGGAGAAAACGAGCAGGGCCATGCTTTCAGTTAGGTTTATTTCTTTGGGACAATAATTGATTCCTGTGAATCTGAGTCCCCAATTCTGGCCTCTTTTTCCATTTTCCCTGATACCCTTATCCTGGAAGAGTGATGAACAGCTAAGTCACTTCTAGTTTTTCTTCTTCATAATAAATAATTCCAGTTCCTTAAAAACCCCCTCAAAGGAGGCTTACAGGAGAGGTTTAGTACCTTTATGACATCCCGGGACCACTGGACTGATAAAAATAAGCAGGACAGCCTCATCATTTTTTGACGTTGGCTGAGCTTCCCCACACCAGGTGGTCTTGCTCTGGCCCCCAGAGGCCTTGGCCCCTGCACTTCAGATATTGTCTGGTCACTGGCACCACCTTGCGTGGTTTGGACCCTACTGTACCCCAAGTGGCCCTCATTGCTTTGAATGTAGATGCTCCTTCCTGCTCCTTCTGTTTACCCATGACACTGCCTACTAGGCTTCTTTCTGAAAAATGACAAGCCATTTAAACATTTTTATAGGGAAGAGATAAGAGCAAGGAATAGATAAGATATTTCTAAGAAAGAAAAGATACCTTACCAGATATCAAGACAGTATTAAGCTATAGACATTAGAACTTTGTTATTGGGGCAAGTATATAAAAATAGGCCAGTAGAATGGAAGAGCCTAGAAACAGACCCACATGCACACACAAATATGACAGAGAAGATACAACAGATAGGCAAGAGTGATGGTGGCCTATTTCATAAATGGTACTGAAAAATTGGTTTCCATTCATACAGAAAAAGAAGAATATGGACTTTTACTACAAACACAGATTAATTCATGATAGAATGAAATTTGAAATGTAAAAGGCACAATTTATTTGTTTAAGTTTACTTATTTATTTTAAGAGAGAGCTCACGTGTGCACACCCATGCGTGAACAGGGGAGAGACAAAGAGAGAGAATACCAAGGTAAGAGCACAGAGCCTGATGTGGGGCTCAATCCCACAAACTGTGAAATCCTGACCTGAGCTGAAACCAAGAGTTGGATGCTTAATCAACTGAGCCACCCAGATACCCCTATAAAGGGCACAATTTAAAAAATCTTTTAGGAGAAACTACACAGTAAATTTATGAACTCAGGATAAGGAAGAATATTTCCAATAAGCCACAGAAGGCAGAAACATAAAGGAAATTATTAATGCACATTTCTACATTATAATGTTAAATTTCTGTCCATCAGAATTCACCTTCAAGAGAGTGAAAGGGCAAGTCACAGTCTGGGAAAAATATTTGCAACATATGTGAACTGGCAGAGGATTCGTGTCTGGAATATATGAAGGTCACAAATGGATCAAGAAGAGAAACACCCAAAAGTAAAGGAGACAAAAGACATAAACAGGCATTCACAAGAAAGACAACACAAATGGGCAACAAACAAGTGAAAAGTTTTGATTTACAAAATGCGAATCAAATCTATAGTGAGATACCTAATTCTTATCCAGCAGATGGGCAAACATTAAAAAGTCCAACAATAACAAATGCTGGAAAGAATGTGGAACAACCAGAACTCTCATACCTTATCAGTATGAGTGTAACTTGGTCCTGGTATAGGAAAACAATTTGGTATTTCCTGGTGAGGGGCAAGGTAAGCACACCTGTACACCCAGCAATTGTACACCTAGGTATATACCCTAGAGTCAGTCAGAGTACCTTCCCCTCTCTCTTTCCCCCTCTCACTTTTCCTCCTGTCTCTCCCCCTTTCTCTCCCCATATCTATATCCCTATTCACATCTATGTCTCTACCTATACCTGGAGACATGTACAAGAATTTTGGGGCCACATATTCAGAATAACCAACCCAAATATCCACCAGCATGAACAGAACATGTAAGTTATGTTATGTTCATTCAGCGCACTGCTATACAGCAGTGAAGATGAACTACTTACATCAGTATGGATGAATCTCACAGGTGGCATGTGGCCCGGCTGAAGCCCCCGCCCCTCCAGGATGTGCTCCCTTTGGCCCCAGCAGAGTGTCTCCCTAGCCCCTTACACGTTGTAGATGTTAATAAAAATAGGAATTGAGATACTATCACAGAAGCTCCCATGAAATTCACTTTGGACTATTACTGATCAGTCACTTGAAAAAATTGGTTAGAGGAGTTAAGACATTGAAATACTCCAGCCTTAAACATCTTATTTTATTTTAATAATGTTTATTTATTTTGAGTGGGGGTAGGGTCGGGGGGGGGGGTAGAGAGAATTGACATGGGGCTCAATCTCATGAACTGTGAGATCATGACCTGAGCCAAAATCAGAGTCGAATACATAACCGACTGAGCCACACAGGCGCCCCTTAAACATCTTATTTTAACTCAAAACATACAAATATAGGTTTATTTGCCAGTGTTTTGATGAGAAGACTAGACTTTTCATTTGGGCATGAGTTCCTCATCATCTTTCTTGCATTGTTCCAGTTTCTCCAAGGTGGGGCAAGAACACAGTCACTCGAGAAGCCCAAGGTCACAGGGCTTGCAACAGACCTAGTACCACAGTGACTTTGTGTTTCTCAGCACAGTGTGGAGCAGAGGAGTGTCCTATAAATTTAGTTGAACTGCACAGAGCTGCTTGGAAGGGTGCCTGAGGAGGGCTGGGATGGGAACAAAGAGGATAAGCTGTGAGATGCAGAAGGGTGCCAAAGAAAACTTGACTTAAATGATAACACCGCCTCTCCTGGTCATCCCCAGATCAAGTGCTGGGCACAGCTACATGCACACACACAAAGCTTCGACCAGTATCTGTCTCTTTTACCCAATTGCTCACTCTGGGACTTAATGCTCTGTTGGTTTGTGAGTGTTGGGGGGGATGGGTTTCGGAGGCTGGGCAGGAGAGGAGGACATGGATGGTAAAAGGAGCAGGCTTTGGCTTTCCTCCTAAACTCAGCTTCCCCGGCATCCCTGGATCCTTCTGTATCTAGTTTGTGCTCCGAGGTCAGAATGTAGTCCACAGCTATTTAAAGGTCTGCACTTGACCCTGGAATACTGGCAAGCTCCAGAGGTATTAGGGTTCGTAAGTACAGTTTCCTAGGACTGTTGATGCTTCATGTGAGAGCTTAGCAAATGCCAAGGAGACAGTCAACGTGTGTGAGTGAGTGAGTGAGTGAGTGAGTGTGTGTGTGTGTGTGTGTGTGTGTGTATGTGCCCTCACACATGATCTTCCCTTCACCTAGGCCAGGCAAGTTCACATTGCAAAGGGAGTCAGGAAGTGCTCTTCCAGTTCATGGCTCCTAGAATTTCAAGGTGTGCATACTACTGTAGATTTTATTGTTTCTCATAAATATTATCTTGTTTCCCCCCCACATGGGCAGTGCTCTCCCAGGGTGCAGGGGGAGGCCATGCAAGTCCTGCCTGTTTGTTTATCTTGGCTGGGCCTGCCCAGGGATAAAACATGGCCAGTATTGGCCCTTCGTGGGGTGCTGGCAGCCAGCTGTGGGGGAGCACACAGTTGCACAGGGAAAGACATCAGGGTCCAGCCACACCAGCTACAGTGGCTGGCACAGGAGAGCAGGGGAGTGGTAAGGTAGAAACCCTTTAGCACTGTGTTTCTCATCCTCCTGCCCCCTCAGAGATCCTGATTTAGGAGAGCTGGAGCATGGCTGTGCAATTGCTGCCTGGCAGGAAAAAGGATGGAAATTCCTGAAGTACTCCTGATTAATACTCTATGAGTATTAATCAGTTATTTCCTGGTAGTATGATTTACGTTCCTGAGAGATTTGGGGTAGGCAGGAGGACGTCCTTTTAGAACAAGGATAATTAAAGCCTGGGTCAGAAGCTCAGGTCCCTCTAGAACAGCCTCCTGACTTTATAGATGTTCAAACTATAGTCCAGAGAGGTTTGCTGACTTGCCCCAGGTCACACAGCTCATTTGTGTGAGGTACATTTCATGAAGCCTTTTTTTTTTAAGTTTTTATTTTAATTCCAGTTACTTAACTTACAGTGTTATTTTAGTTTCAGGTGTACAATATAGTAATTCAGCACTTCCATACATCACCCAGTGCTCATCACAAGTGCACTCCTTAATCCTCAACACCTATTTAACCCGTCCCCCCCACCTACCTCCCCTCTGGTAACCATCAGTTTGTTCTCTATAATTAAGAGTCTGTTTCTCTCTCTCTCTCTCTCTCTCTCTCTCTCTCTCGTTTCTCTCTCTCTCATTTTTCCTCTTTGTTTTGTTTCTTAAATTCCCCATGAGTGAAATCATATGGTGTTTGTCTTTCTCTGACTGACTTGTTTCGCTAGGTATTATACTCTCTAGCTCAGCCATGTGTTTCAAATAGCAAGATTTCATCCTTTTTTTATGGATGAATAATATTCCATCGTGTATATATACACCACATCTTCTTTTTCTATTCACCAATTGATGAATGCTTGAGCTGTTTCCATATCTTGGCTATTGTAAATAATGCTGCTATAAATATAGGGTGTGTGTGTATCCCTTTCAATTAGTGTTCTTGTATTCTTTGGGTAAATACCCAATAGTGTGATTGCGGGATCATAGGGTAGTTCTATTTTTTTTAGGGTAGTTCTATTTTTAATGTTTTAAAAAATATTTTATTTATTTTTGAGAGAGAGACAGAGAGGGCGGGGAGAGGCAGAGAGAGAGGGGGACAGGGGATCCGAAGCTCCGTGCTGACAGCAAAGAACCTGATGTGGCGCTGGAAGTCACTAATGGTGAGATCATGACCTGAGCCGCAGTTGGACACTCAACTGACTAAGGCACCCAGGAGCCCCTATTTTTAATATTTTGAGGAACCTCCATTCTGTTTTCCACAGTGGCTACACCAGTTTGCATTCCCACCAACAGTGCATGAAGGTTCCTTTTTCTCCACATCCTCACCAACACCTGTTATTTCCTGTGTTGTTGATTTTAGCCATTCTGAAAGGTATGAGATGGTATCTCACTGTAGTCTTGATTGCATATTCCTGATGCTAAGCAGTTATGAGCATCTTTTCATGTGTCTGTTGGCCATCTGGATGTCTTCTTTGGAGAAATGTCTGTTCATGTATTCTGCCCATTTTTCAATTGGATTATTTGTTTTTTGGGTGTTGGGTTTTAGAAGTTCCTTATATATTTTGGATGCTAACCCTTTATCAGATATGTCATTTGCAAATATCTTCTCCCATTCTGTAGATTGCCTTTTAGTTTTGTTGATTGTTTCCTTTGCTGTGCAGAAGGTTTTTATTTTGATGTAGTCCCAATAGTTTATTTTTGCTGTTGTTTCTCTTGCCTCAGGAGACATATTTAGAAAGAAGTTGCTACAACCAATGTCAAAGAAGTTATTGCCTGTGCTTTCTTCTAGGATTTTTATGGTTTCAGGTCTCACATTAGGTCTTTAATCCATTTTGAATTAATTTTTGTGTGTGGTGTTTCAAAAAGTGGTCCAGTTTCATTATTTTGCATGTAGCTGTACAGCTTTCCCAACACCATTTGTTGAAGAGACTTTTTTCCCATTGGATATTCTTTCCTGCTTTGTCAAAGATTAATTCACCATATAATTGTGGGTTTATTTCTGGATTTTCTATTCTGTTCTTTTGATCTATGTGTCTGTTTTTATGCCAGTACCATGCTGTTTTGATTACTACAGCTTTGTAATATAACTTGAAGTCTGGAATTGTGATGCCTCCAGCTTTGGTTTTCTTTTTCAAGATTACTTTGGCTATTTGGGGTCTTTTATGGTTGCATACAAATTTTAGGATTGTTTATTCTACTTCTGTGAAAAATGCTGTTGGTATTTTGGCAGGCATTACATTAAATGTGTAGATTGCTTTGGGTAGGATAGACAATATTTGTTCTTCCAATCTGTGAGCATGGAATGTCTTTCCATTTCTTTGTGCCGCCTTCAATTTTTTTCATCAGTGTTTTATAGTTTTCAGAGTTCTTTCACTTCTTTGGTTAAGTTTTTTCCTAGGTATCTTATTTTTGGTGTAATTGTAAATGGGATTATCTTCTTAATTTCTCTTTCTGCTGCTTCATTGTTAGCGTGTAGAAATGCAGCAGATTTGGGGCGCCTGGGTGGCTCCATCAGTTAAGCGTCCGACTTCGGCTCAGGTCACGATCTCGCCATTTGTGAGTTCCAGCCCTGTGTGGGGGCTCTGTGCTGACAGCTCGGAGCCTGGAGTCTGCTTTGGATTCTGTGTCTCCCTCTCTCTCTGCCCCATCCCCACTCGTGCTCTGTCTCTCTCTCTCAATAATAAATAAATGTTTAAAAAAAAAAAAAAGAAATGCAGCAGATTTCTGTACATTGATTTTGTATCCTGTCACTTTACTGAATTTATCAGTTCCAGCAGGTTTTTTGGTGGGGTATTTAGGGTTTTCTATATATAGTATCATGTCATCTACAAATAATGAAAGTTTTACTTCTTCCTTACTGATATGGAATCCTTTTATTTCTTTTTATTGTCTGATTGTTGTGGCTAGGACTTCTAGCACTGTGTTGAATGAAAGTGGTGAGAATGGACATCCCTGGCTTGTTCCTGACCTTAGGGGAAAAGCTCTCAGTTTTTCCCCATTAAGGATGATGTTAGCTGTGGGCTTTTCATAAATAGCCTTTATTCTGTTGAGGTATGTTCCCTCTAAACCTACTTTGTTAAGAGTTTTTTATCATGGATGGATGTTGTACTTTGTGAAATGCTTTTTCTGATCATGGTCTCTCGTGGTGTCTTTTTCTGGTTTTGGTATGGGTAATTCTGGCCTCATAGAATGAATTTGGAAGTTTTCCTTCCTTTTCTATTTTTTTGGAATACTTTAAGAAAAATAAATATTCATTCTTCTTTATATATTTGGTAGAATTTGCCTGTAAAGCCACCTGGTCCTGGACTTTTTTTTTTCTTGGGAGTTTTTTGATTACTGACTCAATTTCTTTGCTGGTTATTGGTCTGTAAACATTTTCTATTTCTTCCTGTTTTGATAGTTTATATGTTTCTAGGAATTTATCCATTTCTTCTGGGTTGTCCTATTTGTTGACATATGGTTTTTTAAATTTTTTTTTTTTCAACGTTTTTTATTTTTTTTTTATTTTTGGGACAGAGAGAGACAGAGCATGAACGGGGGAGGGGCAGAGAGAGAGGGAGACACAGAATCAGAAACAGGCTCCAGGCTCCGAGCCGAGCCATCAGCCCAGAGCCTGACGCGGGGCTCGAACTCACGGACCGCGAGATCGTGACCTGGCTGAAGTCGGACGCTTAACCGACTGCGCCACCCAGGCGCCCCGACATATGGTTTTTTATAATATTCTCTTATGATTGTTTGTAGAAGTCTTATTGTTTTAAAGGACTGAATCATTCAGAAAAATTTCATTAATATTTACACTAAATAAAAAGCAAATTGGCAACTGGCTTCTCTGTTTACTAGCTCTGGTACTTTGTGCAAATTATTTAGCTTCCATGTCCTCCTCTGTAAAATGGGATAAATAATGCTTTCCAAGACCACTGTTAGGATGAATAAATTGATGTATGTTTGACATCAATCTAAAAGCTCTCTAAGGTCTCAGTAAATGGTAGGGCCCTTTCTCTTCCCTCAGTATTCATTTTTTTCCCCTCTCTGCCCTTTATATCTTTTAAACAAAAATGAAAGACATTCATACCTTATTTCATGGACAGTTTCAGCTCAAATCCATATGGTAAGGAAATGTAAACAGGAATGTCCCAGGCAGCCTAGATAAGTCAATAGCATTGTGAATGGCATCCTGGAAAGGACCTGAGAGCCAGGGCTGAGAGGGGGTGGGGAGAGTGGATGTACTGAAGAGAAAAGGCCTCCAGATGGAAGGTCAGAAGAGACCCTCTTCCCAGTTAAAAAAAGAAATTTCCTAAAGGAGGAGAGGCGTTAGGGAGATGGCAGTGACCACAGGAGAAAAGTAAGATGCTCTCTTCCCTGGCGAGGACTGGAATGCCATCTGTGGGCGCTGGATTAAGAAAGGAGGCCAGTGATGACTGAGCAGCCCACAGATCCCAGCAGAGTGCAAGCAGCACACTCCCCAGTGCCCCAGGGCAAGAATGGGAGCATCAGAAAGGTGGGGGCTGCCTGGGGATGAAGTCCAAGAAGAGACCCCCCCCCCCCTTCTGCAGCACTGTGCACTAAGGAAGGAGTGCCCAACCCAGGCAGTCTTTGGCAGCATTGTGGCAGACAGGGGCTTGCCAGCTTCATATACCAGCCACCAAATTAGGGATTCTAAAAACTGTTTTACATTCATTACACTTCTTCTTACAGCTCCTGTGCCAGAGATGCTTGGCAATGGGAAGCAGACTACTTGATTTGCATAATAGATATTTTCACATACAGCATACATAAAAAACAAAAACAAAAGTGTCATAAAATTTTAATCTGGTCTTTTTGTAGCAGTAGTGGGAAGCACAGAGGTTTCATCACCATGATTATCTCCTGTCAGATCTGGAGAACAAAACAGAGCATTTGTGGAAAAGAGTGTGTTACTTTTAAGCAAAACTGGACCTGGGGACCACTGAATGTAGGCACGAATGCACAGTGTGGGTGGACCACCCCTCAAGCCCAGTTGGAGCCCAATTCCAGTCTTGGAAGCTTTCCTAGTAGAACCCTAGAGGCACATGGTGACTTTAGCTAAGTCTCCCCAGGCCACATGAATTTGTGGGAGAGGACGCAATGGTCTATGACCAGCAGGGTTGCCAGACGCTCATTTCCTCCTACAGATCATCCTTGGCTAGTCTCCCCATTGTTGTGTACCCCTCTGCCACGGGGTGGCTCCACTCTCCAGCTTCCTCCCCACGACCCCAGATCCTGAAGCCAGAGTTGAAATGCCAGACACCAAGGTTGTACAGCCATCACTCAAATCCCCCTGCACTGACCAGGGGCCCCAAGATGCCAGCCCAGGGCAGGGGGTAGCATCCACACAAAGGGGAGAGGCAGAATTTGCCAATCCTGGCTGCCAATGATTTGAGAAGGGCAGCATCCGGGGGAGAGATGGAAATGCAAACCAGGTACTGTCCAATCCAGTTGTCTAAGTGAAAGGGCTCAGGGGAGACAGAGGATCCATCCGGGGGCAAAGCAGTGCAGCTGGGGAGAATTCCCTGAGCATGAGAGCACAGCTTTTTAAGAGGTAGGAGAAGGAGAGATGAATGTGCCTTGGCTGGACAACTGTGTCCATTCAATGTTTACTGCCCTTGGAACTCACCCTGGACAAGAGTTCTTGTTTTCACACTGATAACCACATACAACTCTTACTAGGTTTCCAAAATGAAGTTTAACACCCCTCTGATGAAGAATGTGGGTGAGTTCCTAAGACTTTGCCAGGAGTCTAGAGCTATTTGTGAGTAACATTGCCACATCTCTTATCAGAGATATTCTTCTTTGCTTGGGTTCCCTTGCTTGGGCCAGATGGGCATGTGTCTTCCCTGGAATCAGGGGGACAAATAAAAAACAGAGCAGGCAAAGGGACAGGGTTGGGTTCTGTGAGCCAAAAGATGAGAGTCAAGAAGGATGAAGCCAGGGAGGAAATTCTAGGACAACAGTGGTTTCAAGCGAGCAAGCAGGAGGATGATCACTAGAGAAATCTGGAACATGGGCTGGAGCCATTACCCCGCCCAGGCTTTCCACAGCAGGAGGCAAGAAAAGGCTGCATTTATAGGCCCAACTCACCATCAGAGCCCCACACCTGGGCCTCTCCAGATACCTCAGCTTCCCTGTCTGGGGCTTCTAGAGCTTCTTCCCAGAGGTGAAGACTTTTTTGTTGTCCCTCTTAGATCAGGAAAGTAAGGCGTGGCATTTGGGGACCAATCGTCAATCCTTTTATTTATTTTTTTTTTAATTTTTTTAATGTTTATTTACTATTGAGACACAGAGAGAGACAGATCATGAGCGTGGGAGGGGCAGAGAGAGGAGGAGACACAGAATACGAAGCAGGCTCCAGGCTCTGAGCTGTCAGCACAGAGCCTGACCGGGGTTCGAACTCACAAATGGTGAGATCATGACCTGAGTTGAAGTCAGATGCTTGACCGACTGAGCCACCCAGGCGCCCCACCAATCGTCAATCCTTAAAGTCCTTTTTGCCACTTCTCCCCAAAGGTCTATGAGGTCTATCGTGCAAATAGGATCTTTGGGCTTGTCCTCCCGTTACTAAGTTCAGGATATTGTATATACCTTGCCCCACCCCAGACTTCTCCAACTTTACCATTTGGTCATTTTCTTAAACTGCCAGTTATATCTTTGATAATTACAGCATGTAATAATAGGTATTGTCATTCCAATTAAGCAGTAAGAATGTTATGTTTAAGTATTGAGTGCTTACAATGTTCTAAACGCTTTGGTAAGTGCTTTATATAGCTTATCACATTGAATCTACATAACAACCCTACGAGGTAGGTACCGTAATTTATTACCTCCACTTTTCTGGGAGAACAAGGTGAACAGAGATGTCAATAAACTAGCCCAAGGTTCTGGCCTGTGGGTGAATTGAGCAAATCATAATCTCTCTGTGCCTCAGTCTCCTCATCTGTAAAATGGGATACACATCAGTTCCTACCTGCTAAGAAGTGCCAAGAACAGTGTCTGGCCCTTATGTGTTTGTGAAATAATGAATTAACATCTAAATGGCAGAGCTGGATGTAACACAGGTGATTTGATTTCAGAGCACATGTTCCTAACCGCTGTCCATGTTCTTGTTAATTGTATCTTGTTCTGTTTCTTCTGAAAGGTCTGACAGGGCTTTTGGTTTCCACTTTACAAAGAAAGAGAAACTGAACTATATAGTTCAGGGCTACACACGAGCTTCTCCTTCTCATTCCAGGGTGACAGGTCACGTACTCTCATAGGCCAGGCACGGCTCTGAGCACTTTACGTATATTTAAGTCTTGTAGTTCACGTATGGTCTTAGGAGGTAGGTACGGTTATCTGTTCCATTTTACAGATGAGGAAACTAAGGCACAGACCAGCCTGACTCTGCTGTCATATCTGTCCTCTACATGAGGCCAACTACTTCTGCTCCCAGGTCCTGAAGTGGGAGTTCTGGGCTCCCTGGCAATCCAGGGACTCAGCACACAGGTATCCTGCTGAGGGATCTACACCACCCCTTGTCCCACCTTTCCTGCCTTGGACTATGACCAAGCCTTCCACCAGACACCAGATTTCAATAACTGTCCTGACCTAGCTTCCATGGGTATATCAAACTCTCGCGGTCTGGCCCATTTCTCAGGTGACCAGAAATGCTCCAGCTTTTTTCCTTTAAAAAAAAAAATTAATGTTTATTTATTTTTGAGAGGGAGAGAGAGAGAGAGGAGGGGCAGAGAGAGAGGGAGATACAGAATCTGAAGCAGGTTACAGGCTCCAAGCTGGGCACAAACTCACGAACTGTGAGATCATGACCTGAGCCGAAGTCGGATGCGCAACCGACAGTCACCCAGGCGCCCCCAGAAATGCCCCAGTTTTAAAGCTGAGAGTCCTGTGTTATGGGAAACCTCTCAGTCCTGGGCAAACCAGGATGGTTGGTCACCCTACATACACACTGCACAAGAGTTTTACTCTTGGTGCTTGTAATCTGTGCAGCCTCCTATGTATCTCCAGAAAATAACTTCTCTCCAAATGATTCCTCAAGTCATCTTAATTTAGCAACAGCTGCATCACATGTTGAATCAAAAGAGCATAAGGAACGTTATTAGGGAATTTTCTTTCTGAATGGAGGAGATCCCTCAGGTTTACTTTTCTAAAACACACCAACAGAACGTAAGCCAGCAGTTTCCTCTCTGCCTTCACACATGACCCACCAAATTATCATTTTATTTTCCCTTCGCGTTTTCATTCTCCCCAAACATTTCTTCTAATGATTTCCATTCAGCCCAAAGCAAACAGCAGAATAAAAAGACCTGGGGTTGGCATTAGGGAGACAGCATGAATAGAAGAAAGGACGTGGGCTTTGGAGGCAGAATGACTGAGTGTGGATCCTGTCTCTGACATGTCATTTTATATCTTTGTGGAACTTACTTAACCCTCTTAAATATCATCTGTATAAGGATAACACGAGAAGATCAGTGATGACACCTGCACCAGTGACTCGCAGGGAGTGGGAATGATGGTTGCTGAATGGTTGATGGAAGATGTCAGAGCTCAAGAATGGAGCTCCCCACGGACTGGCAGGATCCTGGTCTGAGTTGAGGCACCCAGAGAGATGCTGCTGGGTGACTGATACGTGCCTGATGTAGTCTCTTGGCCAGCTTCTTCCCTTTTTACCTTCAATGGCAGTTCCATAGGGAAGTCATATTACAAACTCACAGGATCCTGTATTCTTTCTTCATACTACTTTTCACAATCTTAATTCAAAATTTAATTTCAGTCTCCCCCATCTGACCACAAACTCCCTAAAGGAAGAGACCATGTCTGTCTTGCTCACTGTTGCACATTCAGCAGCCAAATCAGTGCCTGGCACACAGTGGCCGTTCGTTCAATAAATGCTCGTTGAAGGGAATGACCATCAAAGGTAATACAGGGGGAGACCGAATTCTGTAAGGCGGCCTAGGCAGAAATATGCCACCAGATGGCGCTATTACCCCGCGTGTAAACTATCCAGCAGGCTTTCTCACGCCGCCGAGTATGGATGGCTGACTCAATTTCCAATTTGAATTGGAAGTGATTATGCCAGAGTGTAACGTCTGTCTTTTATTGAGCATCATAGTCGGCAATTTACAATACATTTTCTACAGTTCTGACAACAACCACAGGAGAGGGCATCCCATCTTATTGACGAAGAGATAAATTCCCAATGAATTTTAAGAAACTTTTCTAAAGATACATAACCCATGGGTGACAGAATAAGGCTCTGAGCCAGGGTGTGTTTGGCCTCCAAGCCTGTATTCTTTCCGGTATACCCCACTGCTTCCCCCTCCAGTGGTCTAATACAACCAGTGAACAGGCTTCCCACTGTGATAGGTGTCCAACCCCCCTTTTTTCCTCACAGCTGCTTGCTGTTTTATCACATATCCAATCAGACTCTCCACATAGCCTTTGGTTTCTAAAAGGTCAGCTTACATGACAGGCAGAATAAACTCACTGTTTCTTAGACCAGATGTTTAAGTCTTAAGCTCATTGATGGGTTAGGTACAGCATTCTAAGGAAGAAATAATCTTCAATTTATCAACCAGTCATCAATAGTTCTTCATTCAGCATCTGTGTTGCACACACAGGACTGAGCAAACCCAGGCTTACAGTCTGGTTAGGGATACAAGACGTGCACATACAGGACAAAATACACTGCCATACGCAAGGGCATCATGGAGATACATACAATAAGAACACTAGGCATTCAGAGGCCAGGATTCCTGTGACTGGGGCAAACCAGGATGGTTGGTCACCCTACACACTGCACAAGAGTTTTACTCTTGGTGTTTGTAATCTGTGCAGCTTCCTATATATCTCCAGAAAATAACTTCTCTCCAAATGATTCCTCATCTTAATTTAGGAACAGCTGCATCACATTTTAAATCAAAAGAGCATAAGGAACATTATTAGGGGATTTGCTTTCTGAATGGAGGAGATCCCTTCACATCACAGATGTGAAAGCCAGGGCTTCGTTTCACAGCAAATGCATTTCAAGAGATAGGCGGCAAGTAAACTGGTCTGTTTCTACCAAAGGTGTGCACCAAGAACCAGCAAGTTTCACACTACTCAAGAGTTCGTTAGAAATACAGAATCTCCAGGGGCGCCTGGGTGGCTCAGTTGGTCGAGTGGCTGACTTCAGCTCAGGTCATAATCTCATAGCTTGTAAGTTTGAGCCCTGCTTTGGGCTCTCTGCTGACAGCTCAGAGCCTGGATCCGGCTTCAGATCTGTGTCTCCCTCTCTCTCTGCCCCTAACCCACTTGCATTCTGTCTCTGTCTCTCTCAAAAGTAAATAAACATTTTTTTAAAAAAAATAATTAAAAATAATTAAAAAAAAGAAACACAGAATCTCTGGTCTGGCTTCAGACATCATGAACTAGAATCTGCATTTCAATGAGGTCTCCAGATTGGGGGAGTAAGTATTTGTATTTACATGTCCCTTTAAAATGAAGTAATACTTTGGGGTGCCTGGGTGGCTCAGTCAGTCGGGTGTCTGACTTCGGCTCAGGTCATGATCTCATGGTTTTGGGAGTTCGAGCCCTGTGTCGGGCTCTGTGCTGACAGCTCAGAACCTGGAGCCTGCTTCGGATTCCGTGTCTCCTTCTCTTCCCCTCCCTGCTCATGTTCTGTCTCTCTCTGTCTCAAAAATAAATAAGACATTTTTAAAAAATAAAACAAAATGAAATAATACTCTAAAGCACTCTTTAATTTCACTGTTTAGTTTTAATTTTGGACTTTGATTTGCTTTTAAAATAATGGTACTAAATATTCTTAAACTTCTGCCATTCCTCTCTACAAGAACCTATGGAGATTCCTAATAGCTCAATTTTCTGTGGCCTGGTGATTTACTGACTGGAAAGAAAGTTCTTATCCAAAGCACCTTTGCATGTATTTGTGCAATGAGAATTGTTCAGGAAACTAGGCCTTGAAAAATCCTAAAGGGTATTTTTTGAATCACATCACTAAAGGAAGTTTGCCTTATGTTCAGTGTAATATTGGTACATTCTAATTCTTTGCAGATGGCTAACCTGTGTATGGTATATGATGGAACCATAATACTGGCTCGAGTCTCATCAGGTCACCCCCTGTCCCTGCCTCCCCACTGTCCTTCCACCTATCATTTGGGGTAAATGAAAGCTGATAGAATGTGGAATCCGTGATAACTCTAATGGAGACACTAGCATATTGACAATACTTGATTCACATCTCAATAAGAAGTGATGATACCCTGTGTCTAACTGTGGTCCCATTTCTCTTATTCACTTGTGGAAGTTGGGTGACTCCATTCAGAAAGGCAGCCTGGTATAAAGAAAAGGGCACTAGACAACTACATGAGAAAACATGGGCTCTGGTCTGATACATGTTAGCTGTGTAGTGTCACTTCTCTGGGTCCCGCTTCCCCATCTCTAAACCTGGGAGGTGGAACCAGGTCATTGCCAAGATTCCTTCCTGGTTTCGCATTATATGAGCCTAGTTAACTAGGAGTCAGGGCATGGGTAGTTATTCATTAAACTCAGATTATACACTCCCAAATAGAAATGTCCCATGCCGTCTTTACTTGCAGATATAATAAAAGTTGAGCAGGCTGGTTACCATAGCAATTCACCTTCATGGAGTCATTTTATAAATTCAGTTCTGTAAAGTGACAATATTATGTACTGGCACCTGCAAAACTCCCTAATGTTTGCTTTGCTTCCATTCTTGCTCCGGGCTAGGGTGCCAAGAGCTGTCCTAATCTGGAGAAGCAATCAGAGTTCTCCAGCTGCCTTTCGGTCTGCTGGAACAGAAGGTGCTGACAGGGTGGGAGGAAAGGCAGGCCCCCTTTCAGTTTACTAATTCTGCAGCCGCCCCTTCAAAATGCCGGCAAATATTTTGCGATGTTGCAAGGTGTTACGAGAAGTGAAAAGCAAGCTGTGATTCAGCTGGTGTGAAGACTTTGCAAATAAAGAAGAGTGATCTGTTTTGCAGCAAACTATTATTTCTGCCAGAGCCCACAGACTGGAATACTGAAAGAGGTATTTCTACAAGGCACTGCCATCATACATATTGGGTTTTCCAGATAAGACCAATTTCAAATGTATTGGTTCAGCAGGTCCCAACCTGGGGACTGCAGACCCCCGGGAGCCGAGGAATTACCTCAAGGGATCTGCACACCCATGTGCATGTTTTATCTGTAGATGAATGAAAAATCTGCCCGTCCACATGGATTACCATCTCAAATATGCATAAATATTATAATTAATAAATTAACTTACATTAGTAAATATATCTTTGCCTTTTGTTATGTAGTTTCTTAATCAACTGACACTGAAAGTAGTTTCATGCTTAACTTTAAGAAAAAAGTTTTTCTTGGTGTTGCCATACAGCCTTCACACTAGTCAGATTATTTGATTTGAATCTCAACATACCTTCTCTATTCCCAGACCCCATAAAGCCGTCTGTGATTGCGCCATCTCCCGGAGGTGAGCCCGCGGAGTAGCTGCACAGGATCCAGCCACATCTCTTGGCTCTTGGTATTTGCCCAGGAATTTACTTCATCCCCCAGGCTCAGGGAACTCATTTCTAATCTCTTAGCTTTTCTTCCAAATATTTTGTCTATGCTGCTAGGTCTTTCTTCTTTCTCCTAAGCAGCTTCTGGAACCAAAATCCAGGAAGACACTCTTCTTTCTCTGCCTCTTGCTATCACGTCCCTGCTCTGCGATAAGAAGCTTGAACTAGGCCAGTGGCCTGAATGAGGGGAAGGAAGGAGGAGAGTAAATATGGGGGACAGGGATCCACTGATATTATGCTGCCACATTAATATGGCTTTCATGGGTCCAGGGCCTGCAAGAGAGTAAGTCAGCCCCAAATGAAACCAGACACCGAGCAAAAAGTGAACTTTGATAGAACAGTTAAAATAAAACTTCCAGTACCAGAGCAGTTTTCCTATAGGCTCTTCACATTTTCTGCAGGGTGGTATCCAGAGCTAAGCAACTTTTAGACACGACACTGAGAATAAAAGGATCTTCTCAAGGATGGGGTGAACGATGAGCTCCACAGTGGAACATGGAGGCCTTTTGGCCAGACTGGGGTGTCGGGAGAGGTGATGGGAAGAAAGGGGCAGTAGCTGCACACCTTGAGGCTCTCTCACTTACAGTCTCTCTAGAACCTTCCTGCCTCTAACTTGGTGTTCCTGCTCCAAGCAGATCTGAAGTCCCCTCATCCACTCAAAACCATTGACTTCCTATTCTGGGCTGCATATTGGGGAACAGGTAGTCCTATTTCGGTCTTGGCAAGTGTATCTAAGTCTCCTGTTGAATAAGCTTCTTTGGACTTAAGGATTTTACAGTTTAGATGGGGGAGGGAGTTGCCCTTGGGAAGACATGTGAAAGGGTGGTCTCCTGCTGAGGTGTCCGAGAAGGCTTCTGAGTTGGGCAGGAAGGGATAAGGTGGGAGGAGTCCCCAGGGCTCTGGGGACAGGGCAAGCTCTAACAGGACTGGCCGCAGGCTAGCTGCCACTTACTTGGTTGGAGGCTGATCTGGCCCAGAAACAGCCCCAAATTTCCAGAAGCAGTGATGGCTATACATTTCAAATTTGATCATTATGAACACACATGTTGCTCATTCGAAAGAGCTAAATGCTGCATGATTCGGCAGGGAGATTGTATTTCTCTGTTTCTCAACTTGCGCTGTTTGAATCAGGAGCCTAGGGGAGGAACACGGAGGTGGAGGATCCTTCACAATGTGAAAGCAACAAACTCTCTCCCCCTCTCCTCTTGGAGAGAGAGTGGCAGCTGACTTTAAAGAGCCTGTATTGCAGGCAAAGAAGAGTTTGTTGGCAAACCATGTAGGAGGCACCGGAGTGATAAATCAGAGCTTTTGCGGCAATGTATTTTTATCACTGACTGCTTGGCTAAGGCTCGTTTGTTCCAAGTGGGCTGCCTTAGCTAAGTATGCTCAGTATGGAGCGAGCTCCTTGAGAACACAGGTTTGTTCAAGCAATCCACAAAGATCCCAGGTTAACATTTATTTTACTAAAGGAGGATAGTATGAGAAGGTAGGAGGCTCTTTGGCCCACTAACTCATGAAATAGGATTATGTTTCTCCAGCTGTGAAGAGTGAAAGTTAATATCCTGTTTGAGGAACCTCAACCATGTCACCTAAAGGCCAATTCCATGTTATGGAAACAAATGAAAAGACTCATTTGGAGAAAGTCCTCAACATTCCAGAGCACACAGGAAATAATTACAGAGTATTATTTTTGAGTGAATGTAGCAAGAAAATATAATCCTTGGGTAAATAACCAGAATGGACTAAAGACATATCCATTAAACCGTAAACAATGATCTAGATCAAATTACTTGTTTAGCTCATAAACATACAATAATAGGTGCTTTTGCTTATGTCAATAAGATAATCTTTAGAGATGTATGAGTGACTTCTGGCCTGAAATGTAGTTCATAAAGTGATTATGGAATTACGAAACAATAAAAATGGCCTGGGAAAACATGCTAGGACTACTTTGCAGCCACTAATCTTTTACATTGACCCAAGGTTTTTTTAAAAAAAAAAAAATGCCAGTCATTTCTAGAACTATCTAGAACAGGGCTCAGCAGACTTTTTCTTAAAGGGCCAGGCAGTAAATATTTTAGGCTTTGCCACTCTGCCATTGTACACAAAAGTGACCCCAGACAATCTGTTCATGAATGGCTATGCTGTTCCAATAAAACTTTCTATACAAAAACAGGTGACTGGCCTGTGGGCCATAGTTTGCTGACCCTTGATCCTGAACAACTACAGAACATCACTGAACATCACTGTGTAACCACTCTGTCCCCTACCTAGCCTCTGTCACAGTTGGCCACTTGGGTATGTACAACTTGTGCCTTGAGTCGTGCCCTAATTCTCTTTCATGCATTTGAACTGAGACTAGAGGGAAGGTGCAGTTGGTGGCAGAGATGTAACCAGAAAGGTTATATGGGCCTCAGGGGTAGGAAGGGCCCCATGTGGGCCTTGTATAGGACGTGTTAACTGAAAAAGCAGAAGTAAAACAGAGAAAGGGTTTCAGTTTCTTTTCAGTTCCGTGATCTATGAAGACTGACGGTTCATTAGGAATCCTTATATTCTAGTGAGACCACTTTGTGGACTTATAATAGCCTCTCTTACCCTTTTCTTGAGTTGTGTTCATCAGGTCTTTTCTCAGTAACTAAATCACATGGTGCTGTAGGAGGTACGTTTCTTGCCACAACCAAAACTGTATTTAATGCATTTTAGATCTGTCATCCATGAATATAAGATCTGTGATCTACTTAATTTCTATACCAGCTGCCAGTAACAAATCCAAACAAATTCTCCTGACTTTTCAATCTATCCTTTCTGTTCCCATCCCTCCACTATGGCCTAGTACCTTATCACTCCTATCTGGATTTCAGCCAGTCTCCTAGAAAGCTCCTTTGCCTCTGTTCATTCCCTATTCTTAGCCATCTGTTGTCAGAGCTGTTAGAGTAATTTTTACAAACCTACTTTCATCAATCACTTAGACTAAAAGTCTATAACCCTTCCCTATTGCCTCCTGGATACAGTCTGATCTCTTCAAATCAGTACCGTAGGTTTCATAATCTGGTCCCACCTTATCTATTTATTAGATTCATGTCTCCCATGACTCTTCAACGTGAATGTCAATTTCAGCCAGGTTCACCTCCCACATCCTCCATTAATCTCACTCTTCATTCCCACTTCTTTGTCTTTGCTTATTTTTGTCCCCACCACTTCTCCTATAAATTAGAATATCTCCTCCATGTATCAAAATCTAATTATGTTAAAGAGAAGGGGTGGGAAGGAAATGAAGGCTGTATCTGTCCTCTTCTACCTGACAGCCCACATTCCAAAGTAATAGTTAATGTCTGGTGACCATGAGAAACATGATGAAACTATCAAAAGTGTATGAAATTGAAGCTTTTGGATAAGGATGACATAATGAAACACACATCTGAATTTTATCGTTTTGAACCTCCCCACATAAAACTACATTAAAGGTATTTTGGGGGGTGGCATAAATCCCAGGAATAAAGAGTGAAAGAAGACACCAAAGGAACTAAATTTGGGAGGGTACAAAGTGGACAAATGGTAATGGATTTGGCAGACTTGAAAGACCACACTGTAAACTGACAGTAAGTAAAGATAAAAACAAATTTCAATATGCACTCCAGAATACTCAAGACTCAAGGATGAATGGCACCTCTGAAAGTGGAGTGAATTGGGATGTTGAACTAAGGAAGACTAGTTGAATGAAGGCTGAGCATCAGGACAGTTCTTGGATCTCCCAGCCCCCTACTCCATAACACTGGCTGATTGCCCCTCCCACGATCTGGCCAAAGTCTAGTGGTTTAGGTTCCAGAGATGGGAAAACAGATGGTTTCTAAATGAAGGAACACCAGGCACAGCTGAGGGTGGGTGGAGAGTATTTAAAACAGGAGAGTAAGTGAATGCGTGTATATTGACGGCTCCCAGCTCTTTCCTTCCACTCTATCCTTCAGGCAAGGGAAACTGAAGGACAATTCTGTGGAGAATATGACCATCTCAAGAGGAAATATCTAAAGATACTGACTTTAAGAGTCCCCTCACAAACAGCCCAGATAGGTCACCTTACATTAGTGATTCTCAACTAGAGACATATGGCAATGTCTGGAAACATTTTTGATTGTCACAAACCTTGTGGCGGGGGTGCTATGGCATCTAGTGGGTGGAGGCCAGGGATGTTGCTAAGGATCCTACAATTCACAATAAAGCCTCCCACAACAAAAAATTATCCAGTACAATATGTCAGTGGTGTCACTGTTGATAAACTGTACCTTACATGGAATTCAGAGTCAACTTGCCCACCAACACAAGCAATGTTTCCAAAAAGTCTCCTACTCTATTAAGAGTGAGCAGAAAACAAAAATGACCAGACAACTCAGGAAAACTTCTAACAAGGAAGACAGAAATCTAAATGAACAGATAAAAGCAACTGGAAAAAGGAAAAAGAAACTCTGCAGGAAGAAAACTCTAAAAAACAACATCTGACTTTCACTTACAACCATGATTAGTGGGAACCAGATTTACCTTCCTGGTCTAAACAACTAGAAAACTGGACAAGAATTAGAAAACTGTTTTCTCATGTTGGAAACAGGCAGCTCAGGACTTCCTAGATTTGACTTTTTTTTTTTTTTAAGTTTTTTATTTTAATTCAAGTAGAGTTAACATACAGTGTTATATTAGTTTTAGGTGTACAATACAGTGATTTAACAATTCTGTACATTACTCAGTGTTCGTCATGGTAAGCGTACTCTTTTTGGATTTGACTTGAGTATAGGGATCCAGGTTGAATTTACTGAAGAATTTCCCCACTGATTTATAATGCCACCTTTTACACATATGGATTCATCTATTCCTGGTCTCTCTGTCTTTGTGCTGGTGCCATACTGTATTAATTCTTCACAATGTTGTTGGAAACTCAAATCCATCTGTTTGATCTTTAAATTGCTAAAACTGCCAATCTTTTAGCAAAAAAGATTTAAAAAAATTAAAAACCAAGAACACTATTGCCATCTGGTGGAGAGACCTTTGTGACTCACCTCCTCATTCCCCCATACAGTTAACAAGTCTTGAAAAATCTTCCTTTATCAGGTTTTCAAATCTTTCCCTTCACTTCCATTCCCCTAGTACCACCTAGTCTACTTCCTAATTGGTTAGAGTTGTTGCTTTTGAACCATCCCCTCTCTTTAGTTGCTACTCTTTCAAGATTTTCCTTGTTCCTATTGTCACACCTCACAATTTCACATTAATTCGATGGGTTACCATGTTCTTCCTAATGAGAAAACATTTTGGAACCAATAACAGCATTCTGCCTACAGACAAACAGAGAGAACAAAGTAGAGGCTCAATAAACTTCAGCTGAACTGAAAAAGTTATTTAGTACTATTTGCTTATTTGCCAAATTTATCTGGGAGGCAGCGTATGCACGTAAGTTTCCAACCTTTTTTTCTTCTGTAATACCAGACTCATGAATGACATTCACATGTGTAAATTTTCTGTGGGCTTGCTAAAAAATTATTTTATTTATAAAATATATGACCAATATAAAAAAAAATTCAGAGCTCTGCAAATGAATGACTCTATGGATGATGTTGGAAGCCAGGGTTCTCACTGTGGAAGAATATACAAATACAGACTGAAGAAAGACAAAAAAGAACCCTGTAGGGCTGAACTGGAATTGGAGGTATCAGTAAAACTTGTGGTTTCTAATATTTGTATTTCTTAGCTTTTTCTATTGAAGGGGCCGAGGCGCAATGGCAACCCAGCAGGTATCTTAGTATTCAAACACCATTCTCCACTAAAAGAAACTAGGGATCTTTGGAGAAGTGGCTGATTCCAGGGCTGGGTAGGAAAAATATAAAGTAAACTTGAAACATCTTGTGCTAGAAAGTAAGGAATTCTTCAAAAAATGATGAGAACATGTCTAAAAGACCCAGGAACCACCTTGAAAGGTCTCCCACTGGCCAAATCTGAGACCTCTTGACATCAAAACAAGTGAGAGCAACAGACCTGAATAAAATAGCAATCCATGAATTCCTCCTAAGCTGGAAAAAGAGAAAGCTTTTCCTTACAGCAGAATACCAACTAATGAATGTAAAAAGAATGATAGAATTGGAAAGCCATTTGGCAACTCTCAGGGTAACAATTAATT
Source organism: Neofelis nebulosa (assembly GCF_028018385.1). Taxonomy (NCBI): domain Eukaryota; kingdom Metazoa; phylum Chordata; class Mammalia; order Carnivora; family Felidae; genus Neofelis; species Neofelis nebulosa. The sequence continues at coordinate 74,597,255 of NC_080790.1, forward strand.
CAGCCAAAAAACAACACGGGATTCTAAAATTAGTGTAAGTTTGCTGAGAAACAGAATATTTACATTCTCAAAGTATCTCCCAACAAAAATGCTTAACGTAATAGAAAAAATAGGAACTTTACAGTGAAGAAATCTAACAGAGACCACCTAAAACAAGTCATTCAAATTAACTCCTTGTAAGGGACAAATGACACCACAAAATATACTGAAAAGGATGTAGCATCACTTCTATGATATTCTTGCCAACAATGCAGAAGCTCAATCTACTTGTGAAAAAACATCAGAAATACTCAGATTAAGGGAGGTTTTGTAAAATAACTGACTTGTTTCATGACCTTGAGGTTTTTGAAAGACAAATTCAAGAATTGTTCTAGATTAAAGGAGACTAGAAACATGGCAGCTAAATATAAAATGTTATCCTGATTTGGACCCTGAACTAGTTTTTTTGTTTTAACAAAGGCCATTACTGGAACAACTAGTGAAATACGGAAAAATATTAGATAACAGTATTAATGTTAATTTTCTGGTTTTGATCATTATGATATGGTTATGTAAGAAAATATCCTCATTCTGGGGCGCCTGGGTGGCGCAGTCGGTTAAGCGTCCGACTTCAGCCAGGTCACGATCTCGCGGTCCGTGAGTTCGAGCCCCGCGTCAGGCTCTGGGCTGATGGCTCGGAGCCTGGAGCCTGTTTCCGATTCTGTGTCTCCCTCTCTCTCTGCCCCTCCCCCGTTCATGCTATGTCTCTCTCTGTCCCAAAAATAAATTTAAAAAAACGTTGAAAAAGAAAATATCCTCATTCTTAGAAAATACACACTTAAGTATTTGTGGTAAAAAGGCATCATATCTGTAACTAACACTCCAATGGTCAGAAAAAAAGCATTTATTCTATACAAATATCTATACTGATAAAGGGAAATCTTTGCTTTAGTGTAGAATGATTAGTTAATACAGAAAGAATGATGTAGTTAGAAAAATCAGTTTTGGGGGCGCCTAGGTGGCTCAGTCAGTTGAGTATCCAACTCTTGGTTCTGGCTCAGGTCATGACCCCACATCAGGCTCCACACTCAGTGTAAAATTCTCTCTCTCCCCCTCTGCCACTCTCCCCCATTCACTCTCTTAAAAAAAAATAGAAAAATCACAGTTTTATACACATCACAGTAAAAAATGTTTTCGGATAAGAATCATCAAAGGATGCTATGTCTACAAGAGGCAGGTTTGATGAGAAATAGAATATCAACATGGTCTCAAAAGTTTCTTCGGGTGCCTGCATGGCTCAGTCGGTTAAACATCTGACTCTCGATTTCAGCTCAGGTCATGATCTCACGGTTCATGAGACTGAACCCCAGTAAGGCAGAGCGTGCTTGGGATTCTCTCTCTCCCTTTCTCTCTGCCCCTCCCCCTGCTCAAAATAAATAAATAAACTTGAAAAAAAAAATTTCTCCTCACAAATTATCAACTAAGTGCAAAAGGAAAAATAGTAACTATACAGTGGAGAAAATGGGTGACATCTTACCCAAGTGATCAAAATGGACACCAATATGGGCAAAGGGATATTTTGTGAGTCTGGATGTGACACTGGGAGGACACATCACTCATAGTATTTCAGCTCACACTGCATAACCCACATTTAACACAAGGAAACATCAAAAAAAATCCAAACTGAAGGATAATCTATACTTTAACTGTCCTGTATTCGTCAATGTATTGACACTTGTAGTATCAAAGACAAAAGCTACCGAACTGTTCCAAATGACAGAATCATGATAATCTAACATATGATCCTGAACTAGATTCTGAAGCTGCAAAAAAAATATCAGTGGAGCAACTGAAAGTGAGATAGGGGCTGTAGATTAAATGAAAGCATCCTATCAATGTTAAATTCCTGAATTTGATAACTGTACTTAGTATGTTTGTTCTTATGAAGTGCATATGTAACATTAAAGGTGAAAAGGTATGTCTGCAATGTATTCTCGAATTGGCCAAGAAAAAAAAATATAACAAGAGATAGAAAATGGTAAACCGAACACGAGAAACATTAAAAATGAAGTCAAATGGAGAACATATGCTTCTTCGTCTTAAAATTCTCAGAACATATACCTATATGTGCATGTAAATATATATATTTCTAGGATATATAACTAGAAGTCTCTTGTTCCCCCATGTAAGGGAAGTAGAAACTAAAATGTGGTAGGCAGTTGCCATTAGGGTAAAAGGGTTAAGTCTCTCTTTTCTCAACCTTCTGTGCCACTCCACAGAGAAAACAGTACTAATTGCTCTCAGATGTTTTTGGTATGTGCACACAAGCTTATGGACATGTGTAATTCTTCACATCACTTTTTCATTTCACATTCATATTCTATGAATGAATGTACATAAAGGTATTCTATTGGTATTTAAGCTATTTCTACTACGCATATTTTAAATACAATCTGAGATTTAAGAAATACATTATTTCATCATTTTTACATTTCCTTTGATAAAAGCTGTTTGGCCTTAATTCTGTCATCTTATAGTTTGTTTTTATGCCTTATTTTTTTTTAATGTTTATTTATTTTTGACAGAGAGAGAGAGAGAGACAGACCGGGAGCGGGGGAGGGGCAGAGAGAGAGGGAGACACAGAATCCGAAGCAGGCTCCAGGCTCTGAGCTGTCAGCACAGCCTGACGCAGGGCTCAGACTCACAGACCGTGAGATCGGGACCTGAGCCAAAATCAGATGTTCAACCGACTGAGCCACCCAGGCGCCTCTTTTTATGCCTTATTAAAAAAAAATATTTTAAAATATTTTTATTTAAATTATTTTTTAAATGTTTTATTTTTGAGAAAGAGAATGCAAGTGGGGCAGGGGCAGAGAGAGAGGAAGACAGAGGATCTGAAGAAGGCTCTGTGCTGACAGCAGGAAGCCTTATATGGGGCTCGAACTCACGGACTATGAGATCATGACCTGAGCTTTAGTCAGACACTCAATGGACTGAGCCACCCAGTCTCCTCTAAAAAATAGTTTATGCTCATGTTTTGTTTTGGGATTTTCCTTCTCACTTAAAACTTTTATTCAATTAAAAAATATATATATTTACTTTGAGGGTAGGGAGGGACAGAGAGAGGAGAGAGAGAATCCCAAGCAGGCTTCGTGCTCTCAGCACAGAGGCTGATGTGGGGCTCAATCTTATGAATCCTGAGATCATGACCTGAGCTGAAACCAAGTTAGGACACTTAACCAACTGAGCCATCCAGGTGCCCCAACATTTATTCAACTTATGGCAGTCATATTATTATTTCAACAATATGAAGACTTATAATACTTATCATCTATTCTGAGGTGTAACATTAACAAAAATCTTCATAGAAGAACCTGAGTCTGGCCAGTAGGTCATTTATGGAAGGAAGTTATGCAAGACACGAATGTGAAATGTGAGTTGTGGAAGTCAAGATCCCAGCTGATACCTGAGAAATGTACTTTCCCAAAGTCGACCAACCCAATTTTTAACGGATCTGGGCTGCTCTTTAACTTGATCCTATTATGGGCCCCTTGTGTTGATTTAATGAAAAATCCCTAATTGATTAAAATGTGAGAAGATACTTCTTGCTCTCAGAGCTTTTTTATTATATTTTGTATCACCTTTGTGATCTTTCGGGATAACAACGTATCCTAGAAAAACACTGTGTTAAAAACCTTACAGATAAATTAAATGGTTAAAATTTTAAATATTTTCCGCAATAATTTTAAAGCAAATAGAAATGTAGTATCTACACCATGTGTATCATGTTCTCTCTCCTGCATATTTTATAGTGATATGTATGTTCACATACTGCACTTGGCGCTAGGGAGTATGATTTTGGTTTCCCACAGAAGGCTGCAGGCTTCAAAAGCAGAAGTCCAAAACCTTTGAAGGCAGCATAAGAAAAATCTTTGTCTGAACCTCAACGTAGTCTTTTAGCAGTCTATGTTATATATAAAAAAAGAGTCAAAATGTTGGTTTTGTTCTATTTATTTTTGGGGGTGGGGAGAGAAGGAAAAAAATTGGTTTTTGCTTCAAGGAGCCTTCCTAAAGAGTAGTAACTCATTTGTTACACACTACCATGGACAAACACTGTTGTTTTGGCTTTCGTGACTGTTCCAATTCAAGTTAATGTGCATAACCCGTATTTTTCTGAAATCCAGTGTGTTCATTTGGACATACATGGGCTGACCCTTGTATTCTCATAGGAAAGGGACTGGCACTTTGGCATCAAGAACAAATAAAAAGTATCATAACTACAACTTATGACTGGGGTCTGGGCTAATTACTAAGGAACGATTCAGCCATAATGGTCTCAGATGTTTCAATGCCCTGTGAACTTACAATTAATAAAGAGACTGCTCATTCTAAGAACCATGCAACCAAGAAGGGAGTGAGGGAAGAGTTACAAGTCTGATGAAAAATTCAGAGCAAAATATCAATCAGTAATCTCCTTCTCACTTCTGTAATATCTATAAATAAAGTAGAGGGTGAAGAAAAGAATTATATGAATAATGATAAATAAAAAGCATATAGAGAACTGGGAAAATATTTTTCATTAAATTTGCCACTTACGCTAATTCAACAAGACGCTTGTGAGAAAAAGAACTAAGGCAGAAAACTAGTTACACTGTTGTTTAGAAATTCTTGAAGGCAAAATAAAAACACTGATCAGGTAATCAACGGTTTAATATTAACTGTCTTAAAATGTGTTATTTTCAACTTGAACATCTATGTTATGCCTTGGAAATTCAAAGCAAAAAGTAAAATCACATAGAAAGCCAGAAACGTCATTGACACATCTACACAGATGTTTGCTTGTAGTTTTTGGTATCCAAAACCTTTTTTCCACACATTGCACAGATGCCTAAAACAAACAAACAAACAAAACATGTAAGCAATCAAATCATAATACCAACTCATAATACCAATCAAATACCTACTATTAACACTTTGGTTTATTTAAGTCACTCCTGAGGCTTAAAACATAATTTAACAGCATCAGAGAAGAGAAAAAAGCAAGCACGGACTTGAAACTATGAACCAGGTTCTAAGTGTCATCTTGCCTTAGAAAAAAGAGCACTTGATTAACAGGATCGACCCCTGAAACTATGAAAGGGTACTCCTTTTCTATGCTATCTAAGTCAGTGCCAAAAGTAGGCTGGATATGAACAGAAAAACGGTATTGAAAGAAACTTACCCTTTTTGTAGGCACAGCCCTGGCAGTAATGGGAACCCGGCTGATGTACAGAACTTTTACAAATTCTGCAAGTAGAGAACTTATTCTTTCCATATGGATCGAATCTAGAGTTGTTTTTTTTTTAAAGAAAGAAAAATGTAAAATAGAAAAGAAACAGTTAAATGACTTCCTTTAGGCAACAAATGGGATTAATCCATGCTTTGTTCCCTCTGTCAAACTTTACAGTTGATAGGCACAGCACGCTTGCAGCCAGCTACCCTCTCTCACTGCTCCTGCACAACCCTACCCCTTCCATGTGAGTTGCATGCTTATAAACCACTTATCAGTTGTACTTAATCCCAAGCCTGTTTCTACGAGTTGTATTTGCCAATCTATTTGTATGATATAGTTAAATATTATGGAAACTGATGAAATGTGGGTGCAAAAAGTGACCAATTCTATGAAAGACTATGAGAATGCTTTAGGATGGCTAGATAAATGTGAATCACTGAACTGCCATTGAATTAGGTGAGACAACTTCCAAATACAGGCAAAATCATAAGTGGAAGGACTTGGCACTTTACAAGTTGTCAGTTCTTGCTCTACTTTAAGATATCGGAAATGCGCGTTCTGGTTATGATTTATGTGAGGAAAATGATGAAGAACTCTTATCAGTAGACTCATACTCAAAAGGCCTGTCTCAGTGCCAGATGACTGACGAATGCATGTACACATCATGTGCCATGACTTACAGTAAGGTATGTGTATCTTTTAATGATTGCCTATTTTAGCTGACATTTTCAAGTAATTGATCCAATCCCTTTGCATAGAAGAGTTTCCGCTATATAAAAATGCCATTTTACAGCAGCTGGAGTAGAAAATAATTCCCCCTAAACTGGCTGTAACTTTTGTAACAATACTCATGTACTGAATACCAACACTGTCCTAGACCTGGTTTCTTCTCTTGGGGCACAACAGCTTATTTTCAAAGGTTAATATTTCCAGACCCAAAAGAATGTCACCTTACTCTGCACAAAGGAAGATAGCATAGACACTATTCCTCTTTTTAATAAGGCTCGATTTGTTTGCATCCGTATGTCTAGAGATTACTTTTGTTTAAAACCGTATTTAATCCTAAAATGCACATTTTTATATGTCTGACATCTTAAATTCATGGCAGAGCTTTTTCTTTATTAAAGTAATGATACATCTTCTAAATGTTGGTATCTTAGATTCAATGCAATATAATGGTACACTTTCCAAAGTGAGATATTTAGAGTATCCAAAAATAATAGCTATTTATTAATGATATTGGAGTAAGGCTGGGAGCAAAAAGTAACTGGAGGTATCTGAAACTGTATAGTCTGTAAAAATTACAACTTAGTTAATAATAACTGAACTGTCTTAGAAGACATCAATAAGTCAGAGCAATACTTAGTGAGATGCTCTACTGAAGATTAAATCTATTATGCTGTTTTATATCCATTATTTAATAAGCACCATTATGTGCCAGGCACTGCAGGTAGTAAAAGCTTCATTATTATTATTATCATTATCGTTATTATTATTTCTAATCCTTGGGACAATGTCATGAAATAGGTATTAATTCTTTCAGCAAATATACATGAGTGCCTACTATGTGCCTGTTACTGTTTTACATACCAAAAATGAGCTTGACAGACAAAGCCTCTACCCTCTCAAGCTGACATTGTAGTGAGGAGACAGACAATAAGTAAAGGAACAAACATGGTTTTCAGATAGTGATACACACTGTAGAGAAAATTCAAACAGGACACTGTGGCAGACATGAGGAGAAGGAGGGGAAGACATTAATTCAGATGCTGGTTAGGGACCCACCCTTAGGAGGTGACATTTCAGCTAGATCCTGGCAACAAGGTGCCAGCTATGTGAATTCTGCAGGATGAGCTCTAGGAGGAGGGAGCAACAAACATAAACCTCTGCCAATGGGAGTGGGCTTGGCCTGTCTGGTGCAGGAGTAGTCCAGCTGGAAGTCAGAGAGGTGGGAGCGGCCAGATCATGGAGAACCTTGTTAGAAGGTGGAAGGGGGCCTAGATTATATTCTAGGTGAAAAGAAAAGCAATGCACGGTTCTGAGAAAAGCACTTATGTGCCTTTTAAAGGACTGCTCTGGTTACTATGAGACTGAATTATAGGGAACTAGAGAGGAAGCAGAAAGATACAAAGTTACTACAGCATCTACCAAATAACAGTGGTTTGGAACAGGGTAACAGCAGTGAAGCAAGTGTATTCAGGTTATATTTTGCTGGTAGAGCTAAAGAATTTACTGATGAAAGGGAAGTGAGGAAAATGTGCAGAATTCTCGCTTTTTGGTTTGCACAACTGGACCGGACAGTGGTGCAGTAAGACTCTGATTATTAGACAAGGACCAAGAGGTTGCCTATTAGACATCAAATTGGTAAGACAAGTAGGCAGTTGGATATATGTTTGGAGCTCAAAGGAGAAGTCAGGACAGGAGATATAAATCTGAGTTATTAACATACAGTTTGAATTTCAAGTCATTGGACTAAAGTCACTTGAGGAAAGATTATATATTTGTAAATAGAAAAAAAAAGAGAAAGGTCTAGGATTGAGTCCAGAGGCACTTGACTGAGAAGGAACGGTGAGTTGGGAGGAGAAAAGAGGGTGGTACCCCAGAGCCAAGAGAATACAAGGTTGCAGGGGTGCCTGGCTGGCTCAGTCAGTGGAGCATGCGAGTCCTGATCCTGGGGCTGTGAGTTCAGACCCACACTGGAGGTAGAGCTTACGAAAAGAAAAGAAGAGAGAAGAGAAGAGAAGAGAAGAGAAGAGAAGAGAAGAGAAGAGAAGAGAAGAGAAGAGAAGAGAAGAGAAGAAAAAAAGAGAGAGAATAGTAGGTTGCAAAAATGAGAGTTGTTGAAAGGTTAATCGAGATAAGAATAGAGAAGTGGCCATTAGGTGTGATCCTGCTGCCATTAGGTGAGAGCAGCTGCAGGGATTGATGGGGCTGAAGACCCGACCGGAGTGGCAGAAGTTGAGAATGGAACTTAATAGACATTGAGAAAGCCTAAGGCTTTTGAAAACTTTTGCTGTGAAGGGAAGCAAGGAAATGGGATGGCAGCTGGAAGAGTCCATGGAATTTTTAAGACTGGGAATAATAAAGCATGGTGCCAAAAAGTGGTTTTTAGGGTAGGAGACATTTTTATCTCCACTCTTAGATGAAAAAATAAAGTTCAGAGAAGTCGAGAAACTGGCTTAACTTCCTTAAGGTCTCAGAGCAAGAGAGTGACAGAGTCTAAATACAAATTTAGGTCTGACTCCAGAGCTTCTGATCTGTCCACATCTCTCTATTGCCTCCAATTTGTACAATAATGAAGATCTAGATGAAATAACGTACAGTAAACACAAACCAGGCAGTATTATTGCATACCACACTGAAGCACTTGAATGAAACTGCAAAGTAGTTTTAGGGGGGGTAAGGCCACAAACCATCGTTTTGAAAAGAAAAGAAAAGAGCAGAAAAAAAAAAAGAATGAGATGAAATAAAAGTCATGTTTTCTGGTAAAAAAAGAGCAGTAACATCTTCACAAATTGATAGAGTGGGGAGGATCAGGGTGAAACTGGCAGGTTATAACAAATAGCTTGGCTTTGCATGCTGGTACCTGACTCTGTTTAAATCACAACAGAATGATACACACCAAGTTCAGTATGCTTAAGACTAAAAAGAATGGAAAGTTATGTCTCCACGATGTAGCTGCTCCTTTACCTACCTTGCTTTTTTTGAAGTTAAAGCTTTATTTTCATTCAGCTTTCTTCCACCACTTTCTATATCAAAATATACACATATTTTAGTGGGTTATTTCTGCACATTTCACCATAACATGTACATTTACCACTTAACAATTTGTTAAAGAGTTCATTCTTAGACCTCCTACCAATAGACTAGCCAATATCAACATTTTCAAAATCTTCATTTAATAGCCATGTTTTTAAGACACCACTTAAAAAGGAAACATTTATGATGAAACAATAAAATTCTGGATCATCATTTTATTTCTCAGACTCAAAACAGGACTTTAGGAACGGGTCTGCATTTAATTTATCTACTGTAAAATCTAGAAGCCATTACTTTGATGCCACTGACCCTGAATACAGTATAAGTGTTTCTTTTCTTTCCCTTTGAAAACATCTTAACTGTATATAATGATATGAAAGTGAAAACAGTGTAAATGATTTAAGAATATAAAAGTCAGGTGAAGAAAGGGGGAATTAAATATATACTCTAATAAAGCTGAATCAAATCAATTACTATGATATACTCATTGGTTGAAAATCATTTAATGATTTTGCTATCTCTTACCTCATAGATTAGGAACCTCTAACATGTAACCAAGAAAACTAAATAGAAGAAGATATTAAATTGTTGGGGGGGATCTAGAGTTCTTTAATATTTAACAGATGAATATTTAACAGAATATTTAACACTTTGTGCACAAAACATTTCCTTTTACAAATAGTGTAAAGGCTAAAACATCAGTCACGGGAAATATTTGATTCAACTTCTATTTTCTAAAAAGGAAAAATACCTGTGGTATTCCTTGCACCGTCTTTCCATGTGTCTGGAGTGATAACAGTACCAAGTTTCTTTTCACCTGTTATAACAAGATAGTACAATAAGGGGAATTAGGATTTACTGTCTAATAAATACACTACTTTGTGCCTAAAGTTCACAATGGTATCAACTATCTTATTACAGTCGGAGACTTTTCATGCTGGGGTAGGGGCTATGAACTGAGACTGAAGTTACTAGCTGTGGGTAATGGATAACTGACTCTCAGTAAAATCTGTACAGCACAATGGCTTATGATAGGCTTTCCCTGTACCTGTATACTTTAAACAAATCTGATAGATCTATTTATTCCATAAACATACTAAGCACTCAAGATACATAAACCACTATGCAAAGTTTAGTGAAAAATAAAATGGTAATTTAGATAAAGCTCTACTTTCAAGGAACCTACAACATGCTATTTTCTTCAATAGTAATCCTTAACCTGGGCTCCAGGGGTAGACCTCGGAAGACAAATGAACAAGGTGAAGTTGTACACCAAACTACTGTATATCCATTTTTCTTCTTGTAAGAGTCCATAGCTTTTCCAGGTTCTTAAAGGGGGTAGATACCCTTGGAAAAAAAACCATTCAAACCAAAATGTAAGCTAGAAAACAAAAAGCATAGTAATTGACAACTTAAGCACCAGAAGAAATACCATGAAGGAAGAAATAACCTTGCTTAGGGAAGTCCAGGGGTTTCTGGAGAAGGCAGTAGAGAGAGTGTCTGCATGTTACAATGGGCTTGGGAAGAAAAAGAAGAGAGGATGAAGGCAAACTAGAAAAAGGACATATCCCGAGGAAAGGCATAGGAAGCTCATGGGCATGCAAAGTATTTTGGTTTGGATAAAGAGTAATGAAGGTAAGTGAAAATGTAATTGGAAAGATAAGCTGGGACCTCATTGTGGAGGGTCATCCTGAATGCCAGGCTCCAAACACAGAAAGCCAGAATTATTCTCTGCTCACTGAGAATGTATTAAAGGCTTTAAATTCGGGAAATGATACAGTACACTTATATTAGGTTCAATTCAAATATCTGTTGTGATTACTCTAAGCCATGTCCTGGCATACTGATGAAGGATAGTAAGACAGAATACTTACCCTTTGGTCCTACTATCTAGCATTTGGTAGGAATATAATACTTGTTGCATGAATGAAAAGAAAAGGTGACAAAATGCAAGAATGGAAGGTAGAGTTAGGATTTAATTGAGCATTTTTATATGGAAGGGGAGCTGATTAAAAGATTCCAAAAGATAGAGAGACAAATAAAGGACCTGAAAAAGGTAGGGAGGGATGGCAACAAGAACACAAATAGGATTTTCCTCGAAAAAATAAAGGGAAAGAAGTAAATGGGTATGGATGCAGAACTGATTATGGGCATAGTAAAAGTAAGATGAAATGTTGGGAATGTTCCCATTTAATTACCTCGCTTTTCTTATACCTGTAAGGAGCTATTTGTCAACAGAGGATGGGGTAGATGAAGGTGGGGGAAGTTTAAGGCACTGAAGAGTTTGGAATAGTCACTAGAGACAAAGGGTGAGGGGCTGACTAAAGAGAAGTAAAAAAAGATTGACGCATAGTATTAAAGATCTTGGAGATCAGGAAATATACTCTTTTAGTGGTACCAACTGGTTCATTTGTGCAGTTTTTCCTACTGGTCTTCACACGCATGCAGGACATTTTTGAGAAGAGCCAAAGGCTGGAAGAGCACGGTTTGAGGGGAAAGGGGCTGGTAGGGGATAATATTAGTCTAACTCAGAGTGATGGAGACCTCAGCTAGGGTATTTGAAAGGCTAGGGAAAGTCGGAGCTGTTGAATGAGAGTAAAATAAGCAGGGCATACAAGTGTTTGGATGCAGGTTCACAAAGGGATAGGAGAATGAATGAGAGATGATCGAGGCTTTGTCAATAGGTAACTGGGAGGATTGTGATGCCATTAAATGATGGGAGGGAAGGTACCGGTTTGTGAAGCAGGACGACACATTCAGTCTTGGAAGTACTAAACCATTAGGTAACAACCAGATGGAGGGTCCCAGTATTGTTTAGAGAAAATTTTTCTATTGGTGCTTAGTTTAGAGAGAAGTCAGCTGGAGATGTGACATTCATTGGCATGGATCTGCTACTTGAAGCCAGATATTTCTAAAACAAAGAGTCAACTGTTCTTTAAAACTCCAAAAAGAGTCAAAAGAAGGTCAGATATAGATCACTGGGAAACATCTGCTTTAAGGGGATAAGGAAAATAAGAAAACTTGGGAGATTATAACAGTAAAGAAGCACTGGGAGAAGTAAATTCAAAGAGAATCTACACCAAGTTTCAAAGTCAGAGGCATAGACAAGCACTGAGAGAAAGGTCTTTCAATTTGGTGTTTAGGAGACCTCCAGTGAACTTCTGAAAGTTCTTCCAGTAGTGGGGCATAGCGAAAGTTTGGAAAGCACTAAGAAGTAACAAAATATGAAGGCAAGAAAAATAACCAAGCCTTTCAAAAAATTTACCGTGAAGGCAAAGAGAGAGCTAGGTAGTTGCTTGAGAGTCTACCTTTATGTATAGGAGAGATATGAGCTTACTTATAGGGTGAGTGGAATGAGTTGATAGATGGGGGATAAGAAATATGTAATAAAAAGAGTATACTTAAAATTTTTTTTAAATGTTTATTTATTTTTGAGAGACAGAGAGAGACAGAGCATGAGCCAGGGAGGGGAAGGGAGAGAGGGAGACACAGAATCCGAAGCAGGCTCCAGGCTCTGAGCTGTCAGCACAGAGCCGGACGTGAGGCTTGACTCCACGAGCTGATGTTGGATGCTTAACCGACTGAGCCACCCAAGTGCCCCAAAAAGAGTATAATTTTATTTGAGGAGTAAGATGGTATAGAATGTAGAAAGGCAGTAGAACAAAGAAATAATAGAGTTGGACTCTCAGACATGCAGGGAAGTAGAAAAGCAAATGGCCTTTTATAACACATAGCATGTCCCAGAACCAACTATGTGTATTTATTTTAATACCACATCAGGTCCTGGGTCCTCAAAATTTTTATGTACCTTAGGAAATTAACTCTCACAATTTGCTCAGTATCCTTAGTTTCCCTGGGAAAAAGCACTTATGGTGTAAAGCATATCACACAAATTAAACCAGGCAGAATACCCGTCCTCTAAAGCTAAAATGTACAGAATTAACACAAGTTACATAGAAAGACAAATTTATATGTTTAGAACTACACTACATGAGAGAAAAGGTATCACGGAAGGTGCATAATCTAAATGTGTAAGCCATATTTACTCAAACAAGCAAAACCAAAAAACTGCTTAAGTACAGGATAGAATAGAATTAAAGGACATCAATGTCAAAAAGCTTAATGTACTTTTCAGAGTGATGAAAATATTCTAAAATCGATAGTGGTGATGGTTGCATAGCCCTCTGGACATACTAAAAATAACAAAATGATATATTTTAAATGGGTGAATTGTACCTATGTCAATTACATTGCAATAATTTTTTATTTTATTTTTTTAATTAAAAAAATTTTTTTAAGTTTATTTATTTTGAGAAAGAGAGAACAAGTAGGGTAGGGGCAGAGAGAGAGGGGAGAGAGAGAATCCCAAGCAGGCTCTGCACTGTTAGCGCAGAGCCCAATGTGGGGCTCAAACTCACAAACAGTGAGATCATGACCCAAGCTGAAATCAAGAGCCAGACACTTAACTGACTGAGCCACCCAGGCACCCGTCAACATTTTTTTTAAAGCTTAATGTGAGATGATGATATAAAGCATAGAAAAATGGATACATTATTTCCACTTCACCCCTCATAAAATGAAGGACAGTTTAATTCTCAGTGCCACATACTGGGGGTTATGATAGAAATAACCAGTTTTTGAGTATACGCGAAGGCACTTTTATATCAGGCTTTACCTACATTATCTGAACCCCATAAATTATGTATTATTCTCATTTTTCAGATGAGGAAACTGGGGCCAAGATATATTAGGTAACTTGCCCATGGTTATTCTTTTACCTAATATAAGAACTGTGATTCAAAATTATGGGTGCCTGTGTTCAAAGTTTTACCTACTAGGGGGGGATATAAACAAAATTGATCATGTTAATGTTAACACAGATAAGAGGACTTGAAACCTTGCCTAGAAGAGCCAGAGAGGCTGAGGAATAAAAAGATTTAGGGATATGACAGCCATTTTAAAACGTATAGACAGTCTAGGATATCAAAAAATCGTAAGAAACTGTCTAGAAACCTTAAGGGTTTGCATTAGAATCACCAGATGGCGACTACAGGGTGGAAAGCCCTTTCTAAAAGTTAGTGACATTTACACAGACTGCTTTGAAGGTGGTGAGACTTTCTGAACCCTGCCTCAATACCACAGGTATGCATGCAAAGAGTATCTAAGCCATTGGATAGGATGCTAACTTAGGGTAGCTAGTTAAAATATAGGATGCCCTGTGAATTTTTAATTTCAAAACAACGAATGTTTTAATTTCAAAACAACAGTACTGTCATGTCCTAAAAGTCAGTCAAAAGTACTTTCAGTAGTGAGGAAGAGCACGCAAAGACATGTCTCAAATATTGCATGGGACATACTTCTAGAAAAAAGGTATTCCTCTTTTTAAATGTCTGCTAAATCTGTCAACTCTAGGACTTTTAAGATCCAGTCCAAAACTGAGGGTCTGTAAGGCGAAGGAGCCAGTCAAGAACTGTATGGGATAAGATCCCGGGTTGGAGGGGAAGGCAAAGAAAATACGCAAATGTCTACAAAACTGAGACCACTCTGAACGCAAAACAACTATACGATCGTTAGGGAGGGACAGGAATGGTCAAAAAGGGTAAGAGGACAGAAGCTGGAACACGAGAACTGAGGCTGAAAGAAAAATAAACAAAAGACAAGGACCCGAAGAAGTCCAGTTAGCTCCTCCTAGCCTCCTTCTCCCAAAGATGCGGCCTCTTAACTCACATTTTTTTTTTTTTTCAACGTTTTTTATTTATTTTTGGGACAGAGAGAGACAGAGCATGAACGGGGGAGGGGCAGAGAAAGAGGGAGACACAGAATCGGAAACAGGCTCCAGGCTCCGAGCCATCAGCCCAGAGCCTGACGCGGGGCTCGAACTCACGGACCGCGAGATCGTGACCTGGCTGAAGTCGGACGCTTAACCGACTGCGCCACCCAGGCGCCCCTTAACTCACATTTTTCGCACACCATCCTTCCCCGACGGTTCCCTTGGCCACAGAAACTGCAGCAGCTTGAAAATATCAACACAATAGCCAGAAAAATATTCCCCTTCCGGGTTACGAAAACCCACTTCCGGCCCCTCCGCCCCACGCCCCGCCTATCCCACACCTGAAAAGCCGCGGGAGGAATTAAACGCCAGCGGGAAGCGAGGCTGCTCCCATTGCCCGCCCCTCCACTTCTGCAATTGGCTGTGCAATCTTGGGTCTCCGCCCCACATGCCTGCGCATGCGCGAAGGTCAGGGCGGCGGGTTGTACCTGATGGTGGCAGGTAGTAACCCCCGCTTCTCTTCCGCGGGCGGGAGAGTAGGTAAGCCAAGCCGAACCCTCCCTGCACGCGAGCCTCCGGGGGGTGCAAGCAGCCCCCACCAACTGCCCATGTGGCCGTCAGCGTCTGTGCCCCGTCCCTTCGGACGCCACCCTTCCGGAGTGACCCAGGGGCTGCCCTGATGGACCGGCCCTCTTTTGGAGTCGACTTTCTGTGTGTGACCCTCCATTTCTCCTGGTCTCCCCGCCGGTGCTCTTTGATTATGCCTCTCAACTTGTTCCTCGTTCCTCACGCTCGCGCCGACTGAGGCTTGGGCAGAGTCCCCAGCGACCGAGTTTGGGGTGGGGCTGTAGAGACCAGTCCTGCGATTTCCGGGAAGGCTCCTATGCGAGCCGTCCAGAAAGGCCTTCTCTCCAGCCTCAATACTTGTGGACCCGGGCCAGGTCAGACGCCGGAGGCCAGGGCCGTGGCCTCCCGAGGGGCGCCCTATGGGCGTCCTCACGTGCTCGCCAAGGTCCACCTCCCGGGCTTCTTTCTCAGGAGGGGCACTTAATCCATCCTCTTCCTTTTTTGTTCGTTCGTTGATTCAGTAAGCATTTGAGTTTGGGTACTTGCTCACTGTATTAGATCCAAATCTGCTCATGTCATTTGGGATTCTGAGAGTGGCCCAGAAAAATGCCCGAGGAAGTGAGGTAGCTCTTAAGACCCTGTATTCCAGATCCTCTGCCCCGCCCCTCAGCCGGCAGAGGGTAGGAGCTATGCAAAACTTTCCCTTTTCACCTTCTTTGTATATCTTTATATTCAAGAGGTGAGACTGACATGGCTCTAGCGCTTGAGAGCTTGGGACCTTGGACGTACCTCCTCAAGTGTCCTAGCCTGTTTCCTTATCAGTAGACTATTTGCCTTTGAAAATTACAGTGCGAATTAGCTCAGAGCTGTTAGTATAAAGCCTGCACTTGCCCTTTTGTTTTTCTGGAATATTCACCACAATGTAACATGTGGGCTATTACCTTTAATAAAGTCCTTGCTTAACATTTGCCAATGTTATGTATAATCTCTGTTATATATATATGACATATAATGTGTATTTTATAAAAAGAGAAAGTAGACTTTTTTTTCCTTCCATTTATGCTCTAGTTTTGATTGGAACCTAGCACCTGTAACAGACATTGTCATTTTGGTATTTCTGGAGCATTGGGCTGCCTTAGTTTAGCATAATGTTCTTTGAACTTTCTTGATTACACTGGCCACCATTTGAGTATTCAAGTGTGCACTTGGCGTCACTTGTCATTTGCCAGAAGGTGTGAACTACTGACAGGGGTTAGACAGGGGTCCACAGTGGTTAAAAAAGGAATACCTACAGTTTAGCCAGAGTGTATTCATGGGGTTTTTAGAACGCATAGGTTATATTTCCAATAAGAGCAAATCATTAATCCATGCATGTTGTTTTCACCTCTGTGATTTTGGGGAAAAAACGAAACAACAACCAAACAACCAGACCCCTTAATTGGGCCTAGGACATGACCCTTTGACAGAAACCAGTTACAAATGTTTAAGATATTCGTAAATTTGTCCTTTTTAGCCTCTGAGAGCTTTTTTGAACCATATTACTCTACATGTGAATTTATACATATGCATCTTCTCATACTCTGAAACTAATACATTATTGCACATAGAAAATTGGTACATACTTTTAGGCATTGGAGCATTTAAACAATGGAAAAGGTCATTATTGCATATGCTCTTTTCTTAATTTGTTTTTCATTAGATAGCCACTCAAGAAAACACCATGAAAGATACTGATATCAAGAGACTACTGTATACTCATCTTTTATGCATATTTTCAATTATCCTAAGCATCTTCATTCCATCATTCTTCTTGGAGAACTTCTCAATATTGGAAACACACTTGACATGGTTGTGCATCTGTTCTGTTTTTGTAACTGCCGTCAATCTAGTATTATATTTAGTAGTGAAACCAAATGCATCCTCTAAAAGAAGTTCATTATCATATAAGGTAAGGCTTATTTCTTGATAACTGATTTTTAGATAGAGATGGTGTTTCTTTTAATGAAAGAATGAGGTATTAGTCATGTCATTATGGGGTTATTTACAGTGAGTAGAGGACATGCTTTCCCCCCCGGCCCCCCCCCCCCACCCGCCAAAATCAGTGGCCTATTATTGCTGGAAGGCTGCCTACAATGTTTGATAGATCCTAGCCATGCATCAGCTGTGGAATTAGGGTGTCTTCAGTGGATACTATAGCATTGTGAACCTATATAGTCATGTTTTAAGTCACCATTGAAGATAAATACATGATGCAGTAGTCCTATCTTTAAACTTTAGAAGACATTTTAGTTTATTTTCATTTATTTTTTTGCATTTCTGAAAGAAACTTAATGGGTTTCTCAGAAATTACAAAAAAAGCCTCTGTGGTAGCTTTGTTTTAAACATGGCCTTCCTTGACTGAACAGTGTTAGAATTTTCAGATGTTAGAATCTACTTTCTGAAATGTTTACTAGCGTATAACACTTAACTATTACTTTAATAAAGTCCTCACTTAACGTTATCCAATACTATATGTAAGCTGTCCTAGGTAATTTAAAACACATTTACTGCTCTGTGATTAAAAAACTCAACATGTGTTTTATAATTAGATCTTTTTAAGCTTCAAATCAAGTAGGTCCCACTCTGATTTGCGGACATGCAGGTCTTTTTTCAAATGGATCATATAATAACATGAATATGATTTAGGGATTAATTTAGTATTGGTACAGTTTTCTTAGGAATTTTGTTTTTAAATGAAAAAAATTATTATTATTTTCTGCAAATATTTCATGTATCACATAATTAGGACTGTGTGGGTTTTTTTGTATTCTAGCATCCTGTTGTCAGTAAATATTTTATAAATACTGATTAATAACATAGCTCGATACCCTAGGAACAGAAATGCTTTTTGATTTTAGTGCTGATTGGGTGGGTGGAATATGAGGGTTGGTTTGTAACTTGTAGGCTGTTGTGTGGAGCTATATAGAGGGCCATGCACCTGAATGTGTGCCAGACATGGGATCTGACTTCAGGCTACTCAAAGGAAAGAATATTCAGCTGTTTCACCCATGGGAAGAAGTTGTGTTTGTAGATAAATTGGAAGCATTTGCTGTCCTCTAGGCATTGTCTTGAGTCTTTAAATCATTCTTATTTCTTTTTTAGGTAACCAGGTTTTTGAAATGCTGTATCTACTTTCTTATGTCATGTTTCTTCTTTCATGTAATTTTTGTTCTGTATGGAGCACCACTCATAGAGTAAGTGTGAAATTTTTACCTTCAGGCAATTATGTTTTGTTTTTAATTTTTTGTAATGTTTATTTTTGAGAGAGAGAGAGAGAGAGAGACAGACAGACAGAGCGTGAGTGGGGGAGGGGCAGAGAGAGAGGGAGACACAGAATCCGAAGCAGGCTCCAGGCTCTGAGCTGTCAGCACAGAGCCCGAAATGGGGCTCGAACTCACGAACCATAAGATCATGACCTGAGCCAAAGTCGGATGCTCAACCGAATGAGCCACCCAGACGCCCCAAGGCAATTATGTTTTAAAATGCTCGCTTACTAATACTAAACAAAGACTAAATCTGTTGGTGATTAGAGAAGAACTGTCGTGTGTTTAATTACTGGATCACAGAAGGATACTGACATCATTGCCTTTCCTTAGTAGTGTTATTCTTTTAAAAAATGGTAGAATGACATAATTCATTAAATGCTCCTATCAACTAGCCTTCTATTACTGCATTGCATGTGGGGGATGGGGAGGTAGATGAGAAACTATACTATACCAATAAATGTGTGGCCCTTAGGACTTGTGAGTGAATTTACTATAATGACATGTCTAAATTAGTTACAGTTAGCATATCAATTCTTAGTAAATGTGATTCTGAAGTGCTTGAAAAGAGTTTGTTTTCTCAAGAAAAGTCAATAAATCCCTGCATTTAATTATTTAATAAGCTAATGTTTATAGTTTAAAGGTAAAATTTAACTCAAAACTTTTTCAGAGCTGACCAGTTTTTTTAAAAAAACTCAATTCATGAATATTTCCTATATATGTTCATCATGGATTGGGAAACTTCATTTAGCAGTGATTAATGATTACGGTGAAACCAGTGATGGGATACACACGCACGCACACATAGTTATGTGTATAGTTTTATAGACACACTAAATTCACAGGTAATTCCTAGAGAGGGGAGGATAAGACCTTTGTAATGAGAAATGGTAGTTTCTTTTTAATCCATTTTAGAGTAGGATGAATGTCTTGAGCAGTGGTTCTAAAACCAGCAGCATCTGCATTTTATCAAAGGCAAATTATCAGGTCTCAGAAACTCCAGGGGTGCAGCCCCCTAATTTTAGTTTATCTAGCTTTCCGTGTGGTTCCAATACAAGCTAGAGTTGAACCAGTGGTTGCAAAAGAAAGTTCCAGAGCCTATTCAGGAAGAAAGTTAATTATCTAGAAAAGGGGTTTCTCGTAGTGGAGTGTCGTATGGATTACACGGCATTTAACACTTCTGAATTCTATCTTTAAAGCCAGATACTTGCTAGATTGTTTTTTAGAGCTTGCATTTCAATACATTTTTTATAGTTATCATTTTGGTAGGACTTGTGTTATCTTTCAAAGTAAAGTGTAAGAAAATGTTTTTATATTAAATGTATTTAAGAAACAAAGATGATGTGTGTATATGAATCTTGAATGCTTTTTAAAAAATTAATGATTTTTTTTTCCTAGGCTGGTGTTGGAAACATTTTTATTTGCAGTTATTTTGTCTACTTTTACTACTGTACCTTGTTTGTGTTTGTTAGGACCAAACATCAAAGCGTGGGTGAGAGTTTTCAGTAGAAATGGGTAAGTTTTAACTTTACATTTTAGTGATTAGTAAACTTTACATTTTAAAAATTAGTGTTTTTCTATTCATGGCAGCTTGCTGATTGTTTTATGAGTGTTTTTCAGCACTGTATGGTTCTCAAGGATGCCTTAAGGGCCCACTGCATTTGGGGACTGGGGACAGGCAAGAGGTGGTATGCATTTGAGGAGAACTACAGGTTCCTCCTTCCACTTTCGCAAGTTCAGCTCTCCTTTTCTTCTGTATGGTAGGATTCCACTTAGCCGTTTGTTTGAAAAAAAGGTTTCTGCTACCAAAAGAAGGCTTTGAAAATCACTTCTCAGGGATGATTTGTCACTGTGATAAAATTGCTACAGATAAAACTGCTTCCATACATCTTATAATGTAGAATTGGGGTCTACAGTCTAAAAACGCTTAGTGAAACAGCTATAATTTCTTGTTTAGCTTCTTTGTGGTAAGACACCTGAGGTTTTACAGGATTTTGTTTTCTTAGCAGCCATACACACACACACACACACACACACACACACGTGTGTGTATATATGTATATATATTCAACACAGCTAAGTTAAAATTTTAGCTGCTTGAAACGCATTCAAATCATTCCTAACAAAAATGGTTACATTGTAACTAAAAAAACTGTGAAGTTATTTGGTGCCCATTATTTTGTCCTGTTTATCACCCAGTAGCAAAAACTTCTTGAGCTCTTACTCTGTATTCCATGCTGTGCAAGCTTTGTGTGGATTCTGAAATATTAGCCATGATTCTCTTCCTGAGGAGCTGTACGTTCAAGGGACATGAATAAAATGAGCAAACGATATGAGATTAAAATTGCGTAAATCATATAGTAAGTGCTGTTGGAACTCAGAGAGGTAGGAAACCAATGAAGAATGAGCTGGAAGGGGGGAAATGACCTATAAAGGATTTCGATCAGAAGTGTGAGATTTGGTGAGATGAAGGGAAAAGGGAATGACTCCCATGTTAGGGAAATGAATGAAGCCATAGAAACTGAAATAAAAGTGGTATTTTTTGTGATTTGGAAAGGAACAGCCCAAGTAGTGCAGAGGAAGCATCTTGGGTCACTAGGCTCCATAAATTACTGACTTTTTCCTTTTGCAATGAATATTGTTTGTTCCCCTTCAGAACCATCTTCTGGTGTTGATAAGGTCTCTAGAAAATAGGAATGTAAACATTGAAAACTTTTTCCCAGGGGAGCCTGGATGGCTCAGTCAGTTAAGTGCCCAACTCTGGATTTCAGCTCAGGTTATGGTCTCATGGTTTGTGGAATTGAGCCCGTGTTGGGCTCCACGCTGACAGCAAGGAGCCTACTTGAGATTCTCTGTCTCCCTCTCTCTCTGCCCCTCACCCTGCCCGTGCACGTGTGTGCATTCGCTCTCGCTCTCTCAAAATAAACTTTAAAAAAAAAAAAAAGAAAGAAAACTTCCCCACGTCATTACTATAGTATCCCTAATGGCATTTATTTCTTTTTAGCATTTTAGTTTGAAACTTTTAAAAATTTTGTAACTTACTTTTTTTTTTTTTAATTTTTTTTTTCAACGTTTTTTATTTATTTTTGGGACAGAGAGAGACAGAGCATGAACGGGGGAGGGGCAGAGAGAGAGGGAGACACAGAATCGGAAGCAGGCTCCAGGCTCCGAGCCATCAGCCCAGAGCCTGACGCGGGGCTCGAACTCACGGACCGCGAGATCGTGACCTGGCTGAAGTCGGACGCTTAACTGACTGCGCCACCCAGGTGTCCCTGTAACTTACTTTTTGAGAGAAAGAGAATGTGTGCATGCAAGTAGGGGAGGGGCAGAGAGAGAGAGGAAGGGAGAAATCTTAAGCAGGCTCCACGCTCAGCATGGAGCCCCTCTCAGGGCTGGATCTCAATAGTGTGAGATCATGGCCTGAGCAGAAATCAAGAGTTGGGACACTTAACCAACTGAGCCACTGAGGTGCCCCTTAAGTTGAAATTTTTAAATAGTGAAGACCAGTTGAAACATTGTAAGTTTGGATTGGTGATTTATCCAGCTTTGAACTGTGTTTCTGGTAATGGTATATTTGGGGGAGATGTTGTCATCTCATTCCGCAGTAAGTTCTTCTATAATGTGGCGTATGTATTCCTTGAAATCCCCGCACTATGCAAAATTGGGCAATAAAAAACACAGAGCCTAGAGGAAAGACAGGCTTGAGGCATAACACTCAAAAACTTTGACAGTAACACATAAAAAAAGATAGGAACTTAATAAAAATGATACTTCAGTTTTATATATGTTAAATAGTTAAGAAATTTATAAACATTATAATGAATATGGTACTTTTGCTTTGAAAAAACCCTGAAATTTGGTTTCGGAAGTAGGTGTGGGAAGAGTTGCCACTTGTAAATTATTATGAAGTGGTAAAGGAGGTTTGTTGGAAATCTGACAGGAAGTTAAAGACCAGATATGGAAGATGTGACTCATACACATGAGGGAAACTAAGAGAGCTGAGAGATGGGATTTTGTTTTGTTTGTTTTTGTTTTTGCTTTTTTATGTTTCAAGTTTTTATATAAATTCTAGTTAGTTAAAATGTGGTGTAATTTTAGTTTCAGGAGTGAATTTAGTGATTCATCGCTTATATGTAACACCCAGCGCTCATCTTAACAGTTGATACTTAATACACATCACCTATTTAGCCCATCCCCCATCCACCCCTCCTCCAGCAAGCCAGGGAGGGATTGGGATATAATTCAAATACCATACACTTTACCTATTTAAAGTGTGCAATTCAATAGTTTTTAATATACTCCCAGAATTGTGCAGCAATCACTGCAGTCAAATTTAGAACATTTTCATCACGTCAAAAAAGAAACTCCATACCCTTTAGCTATCAATTCCTTATCTCCCCTCCCCTAGCCCTAAGCAACTACTAATTCTCATTACTAGTTCTATAGATTTGCCTCTTCTGAACATTTCATAAGAGTGTAATCATATAATATGTGATCTTTTGTGATTGGCTTCTTTCACGTACCATAATATTTCCAAAGCTCATCTATGCAGTACTTCATTCCTTTTTATGGCTGAATAACATTCCATTGTGTGGCTGTAAACCACATGTTGTCTGTCCACTCATCAAGATGGACATCTGGTGGTTTCTACTTTTTGCTGTTATGGCTAAGCTCCTGCAAACATTTGTACACAGGTTTTTGTATGGACATAGGTTTTTATTTTTATTTATTTATTTTTTTTGAGTACATACCTAGCAGTGGAATTGCTGGGTTTTATGGTAACTCCCTATTTAATTGTTGAAGAAACTGCTAGACTGTTTTCCAGAGTGGCTACACCATTTTACATTCACATAGCAATGTATGAGGGCTCCAATTCCCCCACATCCTTGCCAACAGTTGTTATTATCTGGTCTTTTGATGATCACCATCTTAGTGGGTGTGAAGTGTTAACCTCCTTGTGTTTTTTATTTGCATTTCCCAGCTGACCAGTGATGTCAAGCATCTTTTCTTTTTTTTTTTTTAATTTTTTTTTTAATGTTTATTTATTTTTGAGAGAGACAGAGACAGAATGCGAGTGGGTTAGGGGCAGAGAGAGAGGGAGACACAGGATCCGAAGCGGGCTCTAGGCTCCAAGCTGTCAGCACAGAGCCCGACGCAGGGCTCGAACCTACGAGCTATGAGATCATGACCTGAGCCGAAGTCGGACGCTCAACTGACTGAGCCACCCAGTCACCCCTCGAGCATCTTTTCATGTGCCTATTGGCAATTATATATTTTCCTTGGAAAAATATCTCTTCAGATCGTTTCCTCATTTTTTATTTGGATTATTTGCCGTGTTTATTATTAAGTTCTTTATATATTCTAAGTACAAGTCCTTTATCATATACATGATTTGCACATTCTTTCTTTTTGTGGGGTGTCTCTTCACTTTTCACTTTCTTTTGTGGGGTGTCTTTCATTGTGTCCTTTGAAGCACAAAAGTTTTTAATCTTGATGAAATCTAATTCATCTGTTTTTTTCTTTTGTTGTGCGTTTAGGGTCATTTCTAAGAATCCATGGCCAAATCCAAGGTCATAAAGATTAACTCCTCTGTCTTCTTCTAAGAGTTAAATAATTTTAGGTTTTACATTCGAGTCTTTGGTCCATTTTGTGTTAGTTTTTGTGTACCATGGGGGTAAGGGTCTAACTTGATTCTTCTGCACCTGGCTTGCCAGTTGTCCTAGAACCATTTGCTAAAAAGGCTATTTTCCCCCCTTTGAGTGATTTTGACACTCTTGTCAAAAATCAGTTGATCGTAAATTCATGATCTTTAGTTTTTTTTCCATTGACCTATATGTGTATCCTTATCTCAGTACCACACTACCTTGATTATCTGGTAGATGTTTGAGGGATGTGCATGTTTTGTGTATTCACATACTGCTTAGTGCAATTGGGTGTAGTTCTTTTGTGTTCACTTCGTGTTTCTCACAGACTAAATTGCTCATATTGTTCCCTAATATATCAGTCAAATTGGAACAAATTTCAATGTTCAAAACAAGCATTTTAGCAGAACTTATTATATAGAAATTCCTAATATTTTTGAATTGAAAAAAAATCAAACTTTAAAACTCAAGGGAAACAGAGAAACTATCCTTAATTTCTCTTAGTAACTTACCATGAATTTAATATGCATATATTTTCTGATCCTGCTTTAACCTGTTTCTCTGTTTAGCCTGAACTATGTCTTAGAGCAATGCCTATTATGTTCTGCTGGGTTAAAAAGAGCTTTGTAAAAATTTATTATAAAATTTGCCTTTTGAATCTTTTGAGATTTGCAGAATAAATTTATTGTCACCTTGTTTTTGCACCTGTCAGCACTTTATCCCTTCTCAGAAGGATCTGTAACAAAGTAAAACTAAAAATTATAGGAAGGGAAATACCATTTTCCAGCTAGCAGACTGAAAAAAAATATATAAGTTATATACATAGTGACAAGGGTTTGGGGAAGTAAGCGCCAATGGGAATATAAATTGGTTCAAATTCTTGTTTAGTAATACCTATAAAGATTAAAAGTATCCATCTTTGGCCTAGCAGTTCCACTTCTGAGATTTTATGTACTAGATATATTTTCATACCTACAAAATATTAAATGTGTAAGATTACTCATTGTAGCTTTGAAAATAGCTTAAATGTCCTTTAATAAGGAGAGGATTAAATTAAATTTAACGCAGCTATAAAAAAAAAAAACAACCAGCCATTTATTTATTGATATGCTGTTAGTGGAAAAAAGCAAGGTGAAGAAATGTGTGTAGGATACTACCATTTGTGTAAAAAGTGAGCAGGAGATGATAGATATACCTGTATAACTTTGGAAGAATACATAAGAAACTGATAAAAACATTGGTTATCTCTGCGGGGGAGAATCTGAGAAGCTCGGAGCCCATCTCAGAAGACTTTCCACCAACTACCCTTTGGTGCCTTTTGAAATTTGAACCAAATTAATATACTACCTAGTCAAAATGAAAATTATAGGGGTTCAGGTTTTGCCAATACTTAGCTTATTTGGGGGGACATTGAAAGTTAGTCCTGTATCAAGAAGTTGTTAGATTTGGGAGCGCCTGGGTGGCTCAGTTGGTTGAGCATCCCAACTTCAGCTCAGGTCATGATCTCACAGTTCTTGAGTTCAAGCCCCGCCTCGGGCTATGTGCTGATTTAAAAAAAAAAAAAAAGTTAGATTTCTCTGATGCCACTTAAACTTCAGTAGGCTGCAAAAAAGGTGCTGAGGGACTATAGCTAAAAATAATCAACTTATAATACAAAACATTTTACTTAACATCACATAGGGGTATGAAATAGTAATATGCAAAAGTAATAACTTTTAAAGCATTTTCATGTGTCTTAAAGCATTTAATTCTCACAGCAGTCTGATGGCATACTCCTGTTTTCACCATCTTCTAGGTGAAGGTACTAGAAAGCTGACGGATTAAGTGATTTGCCTAAGCCCTCGAATAGCCAGTAAGAGGTAACTTGAATGCAGATCATCGGATGGTTTTAGAAGGCTACGCAAACTGAGGGTCAGAAAATGAGTTCCTGCCCTCTCCTTACTGCTTAGTAGTCAAGTGATCTTAGATAAGCTATTTAACTTCAGAGATCCTCATATGTGATATTGTTGGAACAATACTAATATGCACTTTGCAGGGTTATTGTCAGAACTGAGTGAGATGATGAATGAAATCAAATAGCAAATGCTTCAGAAATGTTTGTCAAATGGATTGACAAATGTCAGGGAGCATTTGTATATTTCACACTCCCAATGCTGACTGCTGTTTGCCTTAGTACCTCTTTCTGGTTTAGGTAGCAGACCCAGGAGTGCAGGGCATAGGCAGCTATGGAGAAGGGAATTCTTTCAGTAGATGTAGTATAAAACTAATTTGAACTTTGTCGTGAGAGGGCAACTGCAACTTAAGTTTTCATTCCTCCACCATAACTTAGTGATAGTGGTTTCTTCCCTAGCACTTTTATCATACTTTAAGAATTTAGCATAAAAAGCATGTCAAATTTTAAATGAGTTAGGGAATAGTTAATTCGATAGATTAATTTGTTTGATGTTAGAGTTGGCCTTCTCAAACATTCACAGTTATGCAAAAATATTTATCGTGTTTATTACAAAAGAATATGTAAGAGTTTGAATAGTAGAAAAATATAGGAGATGATCCTAGTAATCCTATCAAAGAAGCAGCCATTAGTGACAGATTTTAGTCTAATTTTGTCCATACATATCACTTATTTGCAATTTAAAAGCAAAAAATGGTTATACTATCACTGCTTTATAACTTACTTTTTTTTTTTTTTTTTTTTACTTATTAGGAACATCTTTAACTGTTTGTATAATCTGATTTTTCTTGCATGATGTCTTTAGTATATCTTCATCCTTAATTAAGAATACTTCTGTTTATATTGGTTTGAACAATCAGGAAGCTGATTATCTCACATAGCAGAGATTGTATGGTTCTAGATACAGATAGGTAGTCAAGGTGTAGCTGTGCTTCTCACTGATTTTCCTGGTTCTTATCCTCAGGCTGTTAGTGAGATGGCAGTAGTCCTTTCCCTTGAGTCTTCCTAAGCTAATCACTGGGAGAGAGAATGGGATCACCATGATTTAATTAGTCTGGTCATCAGGGATGGGATGAATGTTGGGCAAGCATTCCATGTACCATGGTTTATTTAATTCCCTATTGAAGATTATATCAAATTTTCAGGATTATAAATAATGTTATTATGAACACCTTGTACTATATAACTAACTACATATGTGTATAACAGTTCCTGTAGACTAGATTCCTGGAGTAGAATTCCTACGTCAAAAGAAGTTGACAGACACTGCCAAACTAAAGTTCTAATTGGAAGAATATGTATATACCTACCAATAGAATGCTAGTTTCCCTGCATCACAATCAGGACTTTTTACTTTTTTATCAGTTTATGAGGGCTGTTGCCTACTGGGCTTTGCCAAGGGGGCTGACTGTTACCATCATCGCGTCGTCTGATTTCTAATGAGATACATAAGCCCTGGCCAGAAATTTTTGAAAGTTGGATCTATTGAACCATTTATTAAATTTCAGCTGAATATTATTGATTAAATTACAGGGATAGCATATCCCTTACCCTGCCTCCCTCCTTTTCTTCTGCCTCACGTTATAGAAAACTGAGTAGAAGATAACATCCAGCACTCAAAATTCAGCTTCAAGACAGGAAAAATTGTAGTTAAGATGAGAAGACCGCTTCCCAGATAATTCACTCATGGTATCTGAGCAAATATGTAGTGTGGGCAGCCTGCCCTTGTGAAGTGTGAGCAAGATGAAAAGAAATGGCATGGCAACTCTAAAAACACGTTATAGAATAATAAGAAGAAAAAGGCATGTGAAAGACAAAAGAATCCAGCCTGGAAGAAAGTACTACTCAAGGAACAAAAACAAACTACCCAGTTTATCATAGAAAAATATTATTAAGGGCATAAATTCAATAAAATAAGAGCTCAAAGATAAGATGATGGGGAAAAAATGAGGTGGAGAAGGAGATTACGGAATTAATTAAATAAAATGAGAATCCAAACCACACCATTACATGTCATATATTAGAAACATAGACAAGTTAGAAAATCACGTTCTAGCATGGGGGAAAGGTTTGAGCTAATCAAAACAAATGAGGGGTAGGGAAGAGTAAAGCAGAAAAGAAATGATAAATGCAGAGAACAAAGGAGATGAGCTTAAGACTAGCTAGTAGTGTCCCTAAAATAACAAAACAAATTAATTCAAAATATGACAGAAGACAGTTTCCCCAAATGGAGGAATCATTCAGTTTGTACATTAAGGGGACTCACTACATTAGAAAAATAGTTGAAAATTAGGGTTACAGAACAATATATAAACACTACAAAAATAATATGAGCATTAGAGGTTATGTAGTGGGGGAGGGAAGATGGAGAAAATATAACTGTACCCCCCCAACTACTCCGGCTGTCCCCACATCCTGAGCCTGTTTGATAAAACCTCTGGAGGGAATAAGGATTAAGTGAAATTCTATGTATTGAATAATGATTCCTCATCTTTTGCCTCGTCCTTTTCACTTGCTTGGTCCAAAACACTGACAGCCAGGCTTATGCAATCTAGGCAGAGTACGGAAATACTTCTTTCAGTGAAAACTGGTATAAAAGAAGAACCTACAGATACTGACATTTGGGGGTTCTCTAAAAGCCAAGGTCCCTAATCAGTCCCTGGGACAGTGAAGCCTGCTTGTACGCAGTGGACATCTAGTCATCTGTTTAGTGTTCACTTTTTTGTTGTTTTTTAAAACATACATTTATTGAGATGCAACTTCAGACCATAAAACCCACCCATTTAAAGTGTACAACTTAGTAGTTTTTAAGTATAGGCTCAGCTTTATAATCATCACCACAATCTAATTTTAGAACATCTTGCCACGCCAAGAAGAAACTGCCCATTAGCAGTCCCCCTCCTGCCCACCCTTGCATACCCCCTTCCCCCCTTCCCAGGCAACTGCTAAAATACTTCCAGTCTCTCTAGATTTGCCTATTCTGGACATTTAATATGGAGTGTTTTAAGTAGAATGAGAAATGAACAATCATTGGACATTTCAGGAACACCTCTAAAGTGAAAGGCAGAAATGAAAACAAAAGGAAACTCAGAAACAAAGGCGATATAAAGACCAGAAGATAACTTTAAAAATGTCCATTGTTTTCACATCTATAAAACACAGGAGGCAGTCAAAAGGAATATTCTGAGAACAAGAGAGCTCCTGGAAATTAAAAAACAAGAAAAAAAAAAATAAACAGAAGTAGAGACAAAGTTAGAAAGATCCCTTAGCCAAACAGAAAAGGCAAAAACATGGGAAATGGGTTAAAAGGTTAAAAAAAAAAATCAGAGGGTTAATTCCACATGGTAGTATTCCCAGCAAAAGAGTAAGAAAAACAGAAAATTCTTAAGGGATCTGGGTAGAAAAAGCAAGACTTTATAAGTCTTTAAAGAGAAAATGTCAAGAACCAAAAGACTTGTGACTGTAGATTAAGAAAGCCCATGAGTGGGGCGCCTAGGTGGCTCAGTCAGTTAAGCATCCTGCTTCCTCAGGTCATGATCTCACAGTTTGTGGGTTTGAACCCCAGGTCGGGCTCTGTGCTAACAGCTCAGAGCCTGGAGCCTGCTTCCAATTCTGTGTCTCCCTCTCTCTCTGCCCCTCCCCACTCATACTCTGTCTCTCAAAAATAAACATTAAAAAAATTGTTTTAAAAAAAGGCCCATTGGTTTCCAGCATTATGGCTGAAAAGACACCCACTCCAAGGCACAGGCTTGTGAAATTTTAGATAACCACCAGGAAAAAGATGATTCTGAAGGCTACCAGAGAGGGCAGTGTGTGTTGTAGGGGGGTTGGGGAAGTGGGGGCACATGTTACCTAGAGAGGACTGGGAGCCAGAATGTCTGAACTTTTCAGGTGGGAAACAAAATAATGGAGCAATGTCTTCAAACTTCTAAGGCAAAATGATTTCCAACAATTACAATAAAGTCATTTTCAGACTTTAAACGATCTTTAAAATCTATTTTACCCTTTCTCAGGAATCTACTGAAGGAGGTGCTTTAAAAAAAAAAAAAAAAAAAGGAAAATAGGAGAAAGTCTTGGAATTTGGGAAGCAGGAGACCTAAAAGCATTGAGAGAGGCAAAGGGAATTCATAGGATGGTGGTGTAGGAAGCTTACAGGACAGTGGCTGTGCCTCAGGCTTAGAGGGCAACCAGTCCCACTCGCAGCAGGTGAGGTGCGCTCCACAAGAGAAAGGGAGAACAAAGAACACAAACAAGAATTTAGAGGTGATGTTTAGTTTCTTTAGAATATTTGAGGATGATTTAGTGACAAGTACCTAAGCAAATAGAGATTGAAAAAGAGGCAATTCTTAACATCCAAAGAAAATTTAAAATCTATAAGAAAGGAAATGTGACTGTGGTTTATTGTGTGGTTCAGCTATGACAAACATTTTCATAGTCATATTAATGTAGATGCTGTGCTGTGGATTCAGCCGGGAGGAGAGGATGTTACCATCAAGGAGGGGATGGTGAATCAGAGAGAATGAGCACATGGTGATGGGAGGCTTGTGGGAAGAGTGCGAAGTCCTCTTCTTCCATTGTAGAAAGCAGGGAGGAACTAAGTCTTGCAAACTCTATACATAGTGTACGTTCTTTACATTCGAGAAACACGAGTTCATAGTGTTTCTGCCTTGGGAGTGGATTTCAGGAGTGGGGAGGGATGCAGGGAGGGATTGTTAGTAGGTGTGCTCATCTAATACGATGTGGGACCTTAAAGGTGCTTATACATACTATGGTTTTGATAAATGCAAAATTTTAATTTTACAAAGATAGGCTACACAGTTTTTCTATTTTTAAAACCAGCTCCTGTTTCCTTTTTTTCTATATTATATGCAAGATCATAAACTCCCTTGGGTGCATCAAATAAAATGGAGGACAGCCTTTTGCATTTTTGCACTTTTTGTAACAAATATCAAATGGCCTCAGTGTGCTATAAAAGTGAAAAATGTGAAGACATGGATCTTGCCCCTCAAGCCCAAGGAACTTGGAGCTTAGAGGTTAGATAAGACATGTACATAACCCTTGTTGAGACATAGCTTTGATCATCTCTGCCTTGATTTAAAACCTTCAGTGGCTTCTTCAGTTTGACTTTTCAGGCTTTCCTAAAATCCTAATCCTAATTCTACCACAATGAGATACTGCTTCACACCCACTGAGATGACTGTAATCAAATAATAACAAGTATTAGAGGGGTGCTTGGGTGACTCAGCCAGTTAAGCGTCTGACTTCAGCTCAGGCTATGATCTCTCAGTTCACGAGTTCGAGCCCCGCATCAGGCTGTCTTGCTGTCAGCATGGAGCCCGCTTTGGATCCCCTGCCTCCCTCTCTTTCTGCCCCTCCCCTGCTTGTGCTCTCTCTCTGTCTCTCTCTCAAAAATAAATAAACATTAAAAAAGTTAAAAAAAAAACAAACATTAGCAAAGATGGGGAGAAATTGGAACTCTCGTACACTGCGGGTGGCAATATAAGATGGCTCAGATGCTTTGGGAAACAGTCTGGCAGTTCCTTTACAAGATTAAACACCGTTTTCATATGACCCAGGAATTCCATTTCTTCGTATATTCCAAAGAAAAATGAGAACACAAAACATGCACATGAATGTTTATAGTGGCATTATGCATAGTAGCCAAAAACTCAAAAAAACTCAGATGTCCAGCTGATGCATAGAGAGAATAAATGTGGTATATCCATACAGCAAAATGTTATTTGACAATAAAAAAGAAGTATTTTCAGGTGCTACAAAATGGATGGATCTTGAAAACATTACACTAAGTGAAAGAAGCCAATCACAAATTCCATTTATATGAAATGTTCAGAATAGGCAAATCCCTAGAGACAGAAAGTGGTTGCCTGGGGCTGGAGGAAAGGGGAATTGGGGAGTGAGTGCTAATGGGTAAAAGGGTGTCATTTTGGGATGATGGTTGCACAACTCTAAATGCACTAAAGACCATTGAATTGTGTGCTTTAAGTGAGTAAATTGTATGGCCGAGAAAGGGCTATCCGGGGCAGGTTTTCACTGTACTCAGTAAAGGTGCTATTTTTAAAAATCCTAACTCTAACCTACTTACCCAGCCTTATTTCCCATTCTTCCACTCAGCCTCAACCACCTTTACTTGAGTTCTTTCTGTCTGCAGTGCAGCTCTGTCTCCAGTTTGTCAAGCCCAGATGCCACTCATTCTCCCAATTCTGATGGAACTTCCTCTTCCATAAAATGGGAGAAGTAAATTCTTCCCAGCAGAAAGTAAACCTTACTCTCAACCTCTCCCAGACTTTATGTCTCTAGGCACATCACTTTATGTATTGCAACATAGAGGACTTATGTGTTAAGTGAAAGCTAGTCAACATTTGTCAGCCACAAATAGTCAAAAATTAACCCTAGAAAATCCTTTAAATTGCCTGAACAGTAGAGTTCCCTCTTTATGTTCAACTCCCCAGTTTTTTTTTCCTCCAGGATTGGGACAGATCTCTGTTTTGTTGAATGCTAGCTGAAGAAATTGACTTGCATTTTTAGGTGTTATATAAAATAAAAAGAACAGTGAAGCCCAGCAAATAACACAGATTGGGACCTGTGGTGATTGGTTCCAACCTTCTTCCAGTCCTGGTTTTCAGTACAGACAAGCTAAAGCTCTTATCTTGTGTAGGTGGACCAAGGGGGAGTAACGAGAGAGACAGGTGACAGAGGGATTGGCTTAGGAACTGACTTGTCATTTGGGGCTACTTTAACTCAGTGTATATTTTGTATGTAATGGCCCATTTCTAATGAAAGAAGTCCTCTAACAGAAGAAATGTTTTCCTTTTTTCCCACACCGGCTGGAAAAAACTGCTTTTCATAAACTTTATGTATAACAACCTTTTATTTTGAACAAGTGAATATTTGGACCCTACTTACTGCACTGTGGTGGGATTTTACTCTCCTGTAACCAGACTCATGCTCCACATGGCTAAGTGGTCACACTGTGAGAGGCTGAAACCCAGACCGGTTCAGAATGGCAGAATTCTGTCTTTTCACCTTTACCCCCTAAGATACACACTTAATAAGGATGGTAGGCGAAATCACTGGATATTTTGAAATCTGTTGTTCTTGTTCTCTACTCCTGCCCCATCAAATAAATAGTGTTGATTTGTTTACATGAAGTGTGCAATCAGAAGAACTAGTTGAATAAGTGATGTTCCCTCCATGCAGTGGAATACTAGTATAGCTAGTATAATTAACAAGGGAAAACAAAACAGCAAAATTGGGTTTATAAATATGCATTTGAGTTTTGATAAAGGATGTATACATAAATGCATACCGTTCTAAACAAAATTGTGTATATGTTTGTGCATGCATATTTCCAGAAGGATATGTACTACATTGGTGATAGTAGCTACTGCTAGGAAGGGACCCAGAGTTGATAAGGGTGGGAGGAAGTCAGCTTTCACTGCAAATTCTCTTCCATATTGTTTGACTTTCGCCATGTGCTGCACATACTACCTTTCCCACTGAAGAACATTTATATTCTCTTACCGATTACTTGTTAATAGTTCATGGTAAATATACGCCAATTCGAGATGATCGTTAAATGAACAGAGCATATGTGTAGTGTCAGTTTGCACCACTGTTTGATTCTCTAGCAGCTAAGGTATATACCACCAATGATTTACGTATTTGTGTTTTACAGAGTTACATCCATTTGGGAGAACAGTCTTCAGATCACTACAATTTCTAGTTTTATAGGAACATGGCTTGGCGCCTTCCCTATTCCACTCGATTGGGAAAGACCATGGCAGGTTGGTTTCAGCTACTTAAAGCAACAAAATAAATGTTTGTACAGTGATGGTAAAACTGAGGAAGCTAGCCAGTATGCCTGTATAAATGATGTTGTTCAGTTAAGTAGGGATGCCACTTCCCTGTCACTGTAATCTCAGATACCTCTTATTGGCCACAGGGCCCATTGGCATCCAGATCAGCCTGGTTCTGTCTTCCAGCACTATTTTTTTCTACATGTATAAGTGAATAAATAAGCTTAGTTTATGAATATTTATAGGAATTTTTTAAAAACAAGGTAGAGTTGCAGAAATTGCCTATTTTCAGCTTAGATGTTCATTGCCTTTGTGCTCTTAGATTTGTATTTTCTTGATTTATGGCCAAGTTGAATGTTAATTTTGAGAGATTTTTTAAAAGCATATAGCAAAGTACATTTTGAAGTAGGGGTACATGATATCGAGGGGAAACTAATAAACCTCAGGTTTTTGTTTCTGATCACAATAGGAAATAGCTAATAAGCTAGGTTAAAACACTGTGAGTAAGTATTCTTTTTATTCCCATTTTACAGATGAGGAAACATATAATATTTCGAAGTGCACCAAGCTAGTAATGAATATATCTTTGTCTTCGTTTTTAATGACTTCGTAGTATGCCATTATATAGTTATCCCTAAATTTATTTAGCAAATTCACTAGTGATCCTTTAGGTTATTGCCAGTATTTCACTATCATAGACAGTGCTGTGATTAACACCTTGAATCCATATTTTCATGGATTTTCCAGTTATTTTCTCAAGATAATTTTTCCCAAATGGAACTGTAGTATTAAAAACCATACTTTCTTTTTTTCAACATGAAGAGAATTGTTTTCCTATTACAAAGACAGTACATATTTATTTAGAAAGTTTAAAAAATATTAATAATTATGAAGGAGAAAGGAAAATTATCAAATATCCAACCACCCAGAGGCAACCCTCATTTCATTTGTGTTTTGGTGATAATTTGTGCAGTTCTGTCTGTGTATAACTATAATGTATGTGTCATTTTTTTTTTTTAAATGCCCTGTCCTTAGTCACTTTATTGCTAAATTAAAGAAAGACTTTTTAGACCTTACTGTCAGGGCTTCTCTGAGCATTAACTCACTGGAAACACACTCTTTCCCTGCTTGAAACTCTTATCTTGACTTTCTACAACAACAGTGTCCACAGCTTTTCTTTCTACTTCTCTAGTTTCTCCTTCTCAGCCTCCCTGAGAGCTTCTTCCAGACTACCTGTTCTTAAAACACCAGTATTCCCTTGATTTCTAACATCTTTTTTTCTCTCACTCTCCCTGCATAACATTATTCATTGGCCATGACTGCAACTAAAATATGGCCAATGAATCCTGAATCTTTATCTCCTGCCTGTGGCCTCTGAACTTCAGACTCATAAATGCAACAGTGTGTTCCTCTTGAGGTTCCATAGCTACCTTGAACTCAATGTACTTAAAATTCAACTTTTTCTTTCTCCCCCCTGATGTAAATAGCACTGTCATCCACCCATTTGCTCCAGTCATCAACCTGAGAGTCATCCCTGATACTGCCTTCCCTTCACAGCTCAGATTGAACAGGTCACTGGCCCTTTTGATTCTAGTGTTTTGTTTTGTTTTGTTTTTTTTTACTTTTTTTTTTTAATGTTTATTTATTTGGAGAGAGAGAGCGGGAGCGATGGAGGGGCACAGAGAGAGGGAAACACAGAATCTGAAGCAGGCTCCAGGCTCTGAGCTGTCAGCACAGATCCTGACCCAGGGCTTGAACCCACGAACTGTGAGATTATGACCTGAGCTGAGGTTGGACGCTCAACTGACTGAGCCACCCAGGTGCCCTGTTGATTCTAGTTTTTTAACATCTCTTGGATCTATCTTCTCTCCATTTACATTTAATTCTATAACTTGTACAGGCGTCTCTCATCTTGCTTTATGTCCTCCCTGCCAAACCATTCTTTATATAGCAAACTGCAGACCTGATCCTGTCATTTCTCCTGCTTAAAATCTTCCAGTGGCTTTCTCACTGCTTGCCTTGAATAAAGTCCAAGCCCTTTGGCATAGCTTATAAGGCCTCTATGCTTTTGTTTCTGCTTAGATGTGTAGGGCTGTTATTCAGATTGCAGCTCTTCCATTTACTGTGTTATTGAACAGGTTCACTGTAACATGGAGGCAATAGTTGTGAGGACTAAATGAGATTATGTGTAAGAAACGTTAGCTGTTATCTTAATTCATAATTAACATCCTTATTTATTAAGTCTTTGGAAAATAGTACTATCATTTCCTTAGATAAATTCTTAAAGTGGAATTGCTGGGTATGCATTTTTTAAATCATTTTATTTTTTCCATCATGGTAAGTGTACTCTTTAATCCCCACCCCCTATTTTCCTCATCCCCCCGCCCCCCACCTCTCCTCTGGTAACCCATCAGTTTGTTCTCTATAGTTAAGAGTCTCTTTCTTGGTTTGTCTCTCTTTTTCCTTTGCCCGTTTGTTTTGTTTCTTAAATTTCACATATCCATGAGATCACATGGTATTTGTCTTTCTTTGACTTATTTCACTTAGCATTATACTCTGTATATCCATCTGGGTCATTGCAAATGGCAAGATTTCATTCTTTTTTATGGCTGAATAATATAACAGTGTATATATGTGCCATATCTTCATCCATTCATCAATCAGTGCACACTGGGCTGCTTCCATAATTTGGCTGTTGTAAATAATGCTGCTATAAACATAGGGGTGCAAGTATCCCTTTGAATTATTGTTTTTATGTTTTTTGGATAAATACCCAGTAGTGTGATTCCTGGATTGTAGGGTAGTTCTGTTTTTAATTTTGGAGGGAATGTCTGTACTGTTTTCCACAGTGGCTGGACCAGTTTGTGTTCCCACCAATAATACACAAGTGTTCCTTTTTCTCTACATCCTTGCTGACACCTGTTATTTCTTGTGTCTTTGATTTTAGCCATTCTGATAGGTGTGAGGTGGTATCTCGTTGTAGTTTTGATTTGCATTTCCCTGATGATGAGTGGTGTATATATGTCATTTTTAATCTTTTTTTTTTCCTTCAGTAGTATGTTATGGACCTCATTCCTTGTCAGTGAACATTTACATATATATATATATATATATATATATATATATATAATATTCCATTATTTGGGTGAAATCATATATGAGTTTCTTATGAATGAACATTTAGATTGTTTATAGTTTCACAATTACTGTTTTACTGTTACTAATTATGGTGATTATTATCATTTTTAAGCATACATCTTTGCATATTTGTCAATTTTCTCTAGTATAATTCCTAGATAATAGCTGAGTTAAATTTTTGATATGTATCTCACTTTCCAAGGGCTTTAAAGGGATTTGGATTATATGTCTTGCACTTAAATGCCTATTTTGAGTCCATTCTTTGTTTTCTAGTAGATGTCTCCTAGACAGACAAGTTGTTCTTTTATGTTTAGTAAGTCTGGTGGGTTTTTCCTTCCCTATTCTATTCATCTATTATGTGTTATAGACATCCCTGGAGGTTTGTGTCACTGATACCCTTTTCAAGGTTTTAGTACTGATAAAGGTTTTTGTTTATATTTCCTTGGCCATCTCAGTGATCACTAGGAGATGGAGACTCATTTGTACTCAAGTTACAAATGGAAGTTGTAACTTCCATTTAAGTTATGGAACTTAATTTCATTCAACAGGGTCAGTGATTTCTAAATTGGAGCAGGACAATCAAAATCATTGAAAAGTATACATAGCAAGTTGTGTTTTAATCTGTAGTAGATTCATTACTTTCAGATACATGCAATTAAATCTAAATACAAATTATTGATATATAAAACACTATGGGCTATCAGCTTTAATGAGTTGGTAAGGTAATGTGTGATTAACATGTCAGTTTGCATGTAGATGGAATATTTCAGAGTGTAAATGTTTGATATTTTACACCTGTCTAAATCATAAGTAGAAGTAGAAACTGATATGTGGGGAGTAGATGTGCCTTTGTAAAATCTGGGTTTAGGTTTGCATAGAAAATATATATGTTGATGATTTTCAATCTATTTATCTATTTTGGATTGTCCAGGCTTTTAGCTACCTACTCTCATTTTTCTACCTCAGTGCTTATTTACAATAAGAGGTAAGCTAGATCCAAATCGATAGTTTACTTTTTAAATTAATGTAAAGTTTCCGTTTGAATTATTGACTTTTAAAAAAGATTTTCCAGCTTGTTAATTTCTGTAAAAAGTGTTGGTCTTCATTAAGAATGTTTGATTCAACTGGAATATTACTAGTTCTTTTTTTTTTTTAATGTTTATTTTTCAGAGAGAGAGAGAGAGAGAGAGAGAGGGAGAACTGGGAAGGGGCAGAGAGAGAGGAAGAGAGAGAGGATTCCAAGCAGGCTCTGAGCTGTCAACGCAGAGCCCGATGCAGGGCTTGAACTCACGAACCGGGAGATCATGACTTGAGCCAAAGTCAGACGTTCACCCAACTGAGCCACCCAGGCACCCCTATTACTGGGTCTTTAATTGTCTTTACCGTTGGGTTGTTTTCAGAGTGTTCCAGGTTAATGACCTACATATTCACTATAATCTTTTTAAAATTATGAAACCTACTGTTGGTGAAATGATCATGTATAATTAATCATCTTTATTCATATAATAATCACCTGCTCCTCTCTCTTTTAGCAGTTACTTGCTGACAAACTAGAGAAATGATGAGGCTTCATTTTTTTCTTTCACTTTTTAATTTCAGCAAACAAGTTGTTTTGTTCTGTTCTTCATAAGTAACTACATAGAGTAAGTACTCAGTGTGGCTCTTGATACTGACAGAATCTGCCAGAGTAACAAATAAACCTGATAAAGAAATATGGCATTACCTCAAAATGGAGATTTTTTCTAGAGCAAAATTTCATAAGAAGAGACTACTGTATATACTTAATATTATCTAAAGCATAACATGTATAAAGAAGACATTTTAGTTCTCTGTTCCTTTTATTTATATTCTAGTCAGAGGAACAAGAGTATCTTGTCAAGTGAGTATTTCTTCTTTAAAAACACACATACAAACAGCCCCACAAGAAAACATTTACATGTATTAGTTCAATTTTCTATACTTTGAACTGAAATCTGACTTTGTATAAAGTTCCAGAGGCCAAACATAAGGTTATAATGATATGAGTTCTGTATTGAGCAATTTCAAGCATATTTATATTTCTAAAATCATTTCATCACCAAATGACTAAGAAGGTCTATTGAAAATATGTAATCTTGGGGCACCTGGGTGGCTCAGTCGGTTAAGTGTCCAACTTTTGGTTGAGTGTCCAACTTCTGCTCAGGTCATGGTCTCATGGTTCATGGGTTTGAGCCCTGCATTGGGCTGTGTGCTGACAGCTTGGAGCCTGGAGCCTTCTTTGGATTCTGTGTCTCCCTCTCTCTCTGCCCCTCTCCCACTTGTGCTTTGTGTCTCTTTCTCTCTCTCTCTCACTCTCAAAAATAAAAAATTTTTTTTTAAAAATATGTAATCTCATGAAAAAAGTTTTTTTCATTTACTAGTATGAATTTTAAATAATGACAAGTGACAAAAGAGAGTAGACATCTTTAAAGTTGGAGGGGAGCCTTCTCTTGCAGGTGGCAGGAAGAGGATTTGATTAAAGAGAATATGGTATGGTGGCTACCCACAACCATGTTGGTAATTTTTATTGTTTTTTAAAAAAGTATTTGCAAGATATCTTCTCTTCCCTGCTTTAATTACTTGCCTTTAAATATCAGCAAGAAAATAAACATTTAAATTGCCTGTAACCCAGGCAGCCCCCTTTACTCCCAGAGAACGCTCATGGTTTTATAGTTACTGACAAAATAAACATTCTGACTGTGGAAAACCTTTGTACATTATAATTATTTGCTGTAGCTAAATAGCTACGTAAGTTCCTACTGTGTACAAAGCATATATTCAATGTAAGTATAACAGGTAAATATTACACAAGACTGGATTTAACTGATAACAGTAATTTAGATTCAGATTTAATATGCTCTAAATGTTTTATAGAATAGTTACGAGATTTTTATCTTGAAAATGTCTTAATTCTTTATCAAAAATGCCAGTGTTTCATGTTATTAAAAAAAAAATGAATGTGAGGTTAAGAAATGTTGGTTATTCTGAGCAAAGGAAATTTGCCATAAAGTTTTTAAACCCACTTGTTTTATTAATAGGTAGATAATGTGATGATTAAGAGCTATTGCTAGGTTCAAATCCTGGCTCTGCCACTTGTGAGGATTAAATTATATAATCCTTCTAAAGTACTTAGTTCAGAACCTGACACATAGTTACTGCTTAATTAATGTTATAGGCATTTGTGACCTATAAAAGGACTAGTTTAATGACTGTATTTTTAGCATTACCATAAAATACAAATTCCATTATTTGGGTTTTCAAAGTATTGGAGAGCGCATTGATTGCCTCCTTGTGTTATTTGTACTGCCCAGGTTTAGGATCTAACCCTGATTCTCTTTATTGCTGGGGACTCAGAAATAGCTTTTGTCTACCCCTTCCCTCCCCTGCCTTTCCTTTCTCCCTTCCTCCCCTTCCTTCCCTTCTTCTACCATTCCTTCCTTCTCTCCTTCCTTCCTTCTTTTTTCCTTCCTCTTTCTTCCTTCCTCTCTTTCACTCTCTCTCCCCCTTTCTTTCTCTTTCTTTCCCTTCTTCCTTTCTAAAAGGCCATAGTTTAGATCTCCTTGGAAAAGCTTGAGTAGTTATTATATTGCATTTCTTTCCACAAAAGAATTTCATATAAATGCCATGACCACTGGTGGTGTATGTATTTTAAACCATAAAATTTAATACACTTGCAGGAGAGAATTGGAAGTTAATATTCAGAGCTTTTGTGCCTAGAGAACCTACAACTGCCTTTAAACTCCGCACTTGAGTGCTGCTATCTCTAAAATGGAATTGAACCAGATAATCACATATCTTCTGAGTATACGTATTTCCTATAAAGTTAAAAAGCAAAATTGAGCATTTTTTAAAAACAATTTAAAATTGTTTAAAAATATTTGTACTTATTCCTATAATCTATATAAGGCATTGTTATATTTAAAAACACTTTTTTGTTTTCTCTAGTTTTAGGTTAAAAATTTTGTGAAAAATATATATTCATTTTCTAAAGTCACAGATGCTACAGATAATGCATAAATTGAAGCTAGGGATCATAAGGATTACTGGAAATACTGCTAGAGTGAGGGATAAAACTAAGATCATGGATTTAATTATTAAAGGGTGGCATGTTTTTAGGTTAATTGGTGTTTCTGTTATCAAAGGTATTATACAGTGTTGTAGGCAGACCAAAATAAAATACTAACATATGAATAGGATTTATGTTTCAAGCATGAGGAAAAAAAAAAAAACCTATATAATATTTAACTGACAGAAAATGTTTTATATTTATTATTTATTTTTTTAATATGAAATTTATTGTCAAATTGGTTTCCATATAACACCCAGTGCTCATCCCAACAGGGGCCCTCCTCAATGCAATGGTTTTGTATTTAAAAGGTGGGTTCATTGTATGGTAATCATGCTGATAATACTCTGCTGGCAGGACTTCCACATGAGAAAGACTGGTGCTAGCCAGGTTAATTTATTTTCACAATCTTGGCAAGGAGCACTATAGGTTAGCATCACTTCAACAAAAAGTTGCAGGTTGGAGACTACACACCTCTCCACAAATAGCTCTTCTAAATGTGTGCTTGGTCATAGGAAAGTGGTAGGGTATGCCTGGATCGGTGCAGACTTAAACCATAGAAATGCATTCGGGTGAGTAGATTCATCTATAATGTATTTCTACATCAGACAAGAAATAGCATTTGCTTTAAGAACATCTGGAAAAACGCATCACTAACAATCAAATACACAGGAAAATACAAATGATCATTTAAAGCTAGTGGAAGTGTCATCAGGCTTTGAAAGATGAATTGTGTCATGCCAATGGACATTTGTGATAAATGAGCACAATAAACTAAACATTAAACAGTAGCTTGTGGGAAATTTAGAACTAGCTCCCTGGGTTTTATCTTACTTTGTTATCTGGAGGAGCCAGTCATCCTAGTGATTGTGAGTTGTTCTGTTTCTAGGTTTTCTGATCTGTAGAAAGATCAGTTTCCCTAGGATATCTATGATATCCTATACCTTTCTAAAGATTACAGTTCCGTTGCAACACGTATTTTTAAGAATTTACTGTTAAAATTAAATATCCAAAATCAAATCATCTTAGTTTCAACTTAACTGCTTGGTTTATAGTAGGGGCTCAGTAGTTTTGAGTGAATGGAGTCATTCGAATGAGACTATTACAAATGACACACACGTCTACCAGTGGTTGGTTTAAAATCAGTTTTTGTACTTATGCTTCTTAAAGTTTACAAAAACTGACAGCCAGGAGCAAAATGTGCCCTTCTATTTCTGAGATGAGGCTACATATGGTTAATATAATGCAGTGTGTTGTATGGCTTTTAGAGTTTTCCTGTAAGCTTTTACTCCCCAGACATTTCATGTGAAGATTGGCATGTATTAAAGAGGATTACCAAGGCAAAGGAATAGTTCCTATAGCACAGGATAACATTGCTCATGAACTATTTTACTTGTTCTAAACTGCCACTTCTAATTATTACCTAGCAGTGTCAGTTACCTAAGAAATACTTAGTGACCATATAAGGTTTTTTTTTAATAAAGTTTATTTATTTTGAGAGAGAAATAGAATGCGCGCACGTGAGTGGGGGAGAGGCAGAGACAGAGGGAGAGAGAATCCTAAGCAGGCTCTGTGCTGTCAGTGCAGAGCCCAGCGTAGGGCTCTATCCCACAAACTGAGATCACGACCTGAGCCGAGATCAAGAGTCAGATGCTTAACCGACTGAGCCACCCAGGTGTCCCAGTGATCATAGAAGTTTAATTTTTTCAAGTTAAAACATATAATGTACAAAGTGATACCAATGCATGGTGCTTCACAGCTTTCATGACAGATTCTAAAATAGTACAATTGCCCCATGTTTTAAGTACAAGAGGTACTATTATCCCTGTTTTGCACATTGGGAAACTCAGGCTCCAATGGTAAGCGACCTGGCCAAGGCCACGCAGCTAGAAGTGGTTCCACAGCATAGCCCGTTCCTACCCCACTGACTGTGCTGCTTACTCCCCAGAAGAGCCAAAGAAAGCTCCTAAGCAAAATATTAAGGATTTTTTTTAAGTGGCCTAATGTTTTTGTACAGTTATTTTAAAACTTCTGTTGAATATCTGAAACTAATTTCAGAAAAAAATCCTCCTCTAATTTCAAATACCTGATCATCACTTTAGGACACCTGCGGTAGCTCATAAACTGCCATAGTCAGTGACTTACCCGACTAGCTGTCACGTGGTGGCATCAAAACCTGTGGACGCCATTTTGGTGACAGGAAAAGGGTGAAAATCTACTTGCATTTAATATGTATTAAAGGAACCTAAGTACTATTGTGCAGATTATAATAAAATATATTTAAGTTACTTACTCTCAAATCACATAACAAATGCCATCTACATTACTGAAATTGGTCCTTAAAGTGCTGAACCAAAATGTAGAGGGTCACTGTATTACTTTGGCTGACTAGAACAGTTAATAATACTTGTGAGGTTCGAGTACAGTGATTCTTCACCAGGAGTCCATAGGTGGGGGGTCTGTGAGCCCCTGATATTATATGACATATACATAAAAACCTGTGGATCATGTTTGGCAAGAAGGAAACATGAGTTCAGTTCGATGTAGTTTTTAAAAAATATTTTTAAAGTACTTAACAAATTTTGGGAAGCATTTTTTTAATAGGATCAGCTTCAGAGATTGTGTATTTGGGGAAATGATGGTGTTCTAGATTATAATGGCAACTTAGATGTGCCTACTGGGAATATGCACTAAAAGATTATTAGCAATTTATAGCTCACATGTACTATGTGCCAGATACTGTTTTAGGCATGGTGCTAAGTACCACATAGTGTATTCTGTCGTTTACTCATTACAGCAATCCCCGTGAGGTGGATTTTATGATGAGGTACGTTCCTCACTTCACAGGTGAGAAACCAAGGTACCGAGGTAAGGTGACTTTCACAGGGTTCCATATTTAATAAATGGCAGAGCCAAGATTCAAATT
Source organism: Neofelis nebulosa (assembly GCF_028018385.1). Lineage (NCBI taxonomy): Eukaryota > Metazoa > Chordata > Mammalia > Carnivora > Felidae > Neofelis > Neofelis nebulosa. Next base: position 74,641,462 of record NC_080790.1, read on the forward strand.
CAGTCTAATACAAAAATTAGAGTTCTTAAATCATTCTGTACCACTTAGAACATACTTTGAAAAGTCCCAAGACTATATAGATACATCAATAATGCCTGATCAGAAGAGAGCAGTGTGGTCTTCAGGTGGAAATAAGCTTGAGTAACTTTGAAATGTCGTTCAACCAGCAAGAATATTGATTTAACTGAGAAAACATACAAAGTTAAATATGTACTTACTGAGAAATTGTTTTTTAGCTTATTAGGGTGGAATTGTTTTATTTCTGAGGTTAACACAACTTATTGCTGATATCATGTACCTAGACCCTGTAATATAGGCCTTTCTTAATGTTGAGTATTTTAAGGAAACACTGACCTTTTTTGGTTTAAGTGATGGAAAAACAGTAAAAAGTCATTTGGTTCAGAGAAAGGATAATAGTAGTACTCTAAGCAAGATGCTTTGTTCATGTGATGTAGCTACTTATTTTTAAAAATAGGTTTTCTAACAGTTAATTGTAATAATTTTACCCACTTGCATTAAATTTTGTCATGCAACAGGATTTTTTTCTTCCATTTAGTGGTTAAAACATTTTGTTACTTTATAAAAAACTGGATAAAAAGGTGGTCATTTTCATGGCAAACACTTGTGAATGACTTTCTTTACATGAAGGTCTTTGAGTTTTCTATTTTCTTTAAACAAAACAAGATAATTATATATAGCTATCCCAGATGACCATAATTTGGAGAAATGTCTATAACATTGTGGTTGGATTGTCTGTTCAGTAGATGATACCACAGTTGTTTTAAGCCTACTTGTGGCATGAATGTTAAACTTCAGAAGCATCTCTGTGTGTGAGACAAGTACACAGTTTTAAATGGAAGACCCCAAGATCAAAGTAGGAAAATGTGTGATGAAGCTGGGATAGTTTGATAAGTCATTATGAAATCTGTTGCTATTGTGTAGTTTTAAATTTTTTAAAGCAGTTGTAAGAAGCTTAGTAGGAAATTCAATCATGAGGACTTTAGAGGAAAGGTGATTTAGTGGGCAGCCTCCCACTCAGCTGCTCTTTTTTGCCATTCCCTATCCTGGGGATAAAAAATCAGGAAGGTTGCCCTTAAATGAAGAAATTCTCCTTTAAAAAAAATGTGTTAGAGTTAAGGGCTACTTATTTCAGGAAAGTCAAGCAGGAAAACCTGATCCATCACTAGCAAACAGTCTTCAAAGCCAGTCCAACATTTTAACTTGCTGATGGCTTGGATTTCTTGAGAACTGAATAAATAGCAAGTGTTCTAAGCCTTCGCCCCTCATTAGACAAAACTTTTAAGCTAATATTTCATCTTTGGCATTCCACCGGAGGTGCGGTAGGCAGCTGTTTAAAGAATGTGCGTGTGACTGTGTATGTACGTGTTTGGAAACAAAGAGCCATACTGAAATTACAGAGTGATTCATGTAGAAGTGACCCAAATTGGAATCTGGCTGGGATTCACGAGGGATTATTATTCTGTCTACACTTTGACAATGTGCTTTTTAACAAAGTGCAGGTGCTCACACTTGGCTGGTGATTAGACTCACAGCATGAGAAACAGAGGAATGAGTATTATCCCAAATGTTTACATTGGGTGTTAAATAAAAACTAAGGTAAGAAGTTCAATGCTTTACATAGATAGTAAACTATGCATATTATTTTATTTATAACCCCATGTGTTAAAATGGGACACTGTTAAAGTAACAATCACTTAAAAAGCAACAACCAACAAACCAGTATTTAATTTGGTACTTAAAAGTAATAATTAGAAATCAAATGGAAGCAATGCCTAAAGTAACTAATTCACAATAAAAACCATTAATTCAGGCTCTACTTATTAGAAATAAGATAATTCAACATGGGCTAACCTAAAATGTATCTGTAGAGACAAAAAAAGGGTACAAGTTAGCAAAGTATTAAATAAGATTTCAGGGAGCCCCTAAAATTACTCTTGAGAACTTTAGAATTGATTATATGCAAAAAAAAATAACGGTACGTTTCTTTTAAATTCATTCATACATGACCTTATTGGAAGCAATGCATTTGTATTAACTAGCAAAATTCATGTCAGTCAGATATTTTTGAAGTATTTTATTTCCCAGATATTTGACTACTTTGAACTAGTTGTTCCAGTGATTAGTCTCAATTTCTACTGAAACTTAAGTCTTTAATGAAGACATGCTTCTGAAAATAAGGCAATTTTTCTATAATCTGCTTATGAATAGAAAACAAATCTTTGGTTTTTAGTTAAAGTGACAGGAAGGATTGAGTGCAAAAAGAAATCCTAAAGAACCAAAGCAATGAAAAGGCTCTTAATAAGCAATGGGAAACTCCAAACCCCATCAAGGTCAATAGAGTACCTAAGGCACCTCAGGTTCAGATGATACAATCATCTTTGCTTAGAGTTCTAATAATCTATGTACAGGATTTTTACCATCTTAAGAATGTGCAGCTGAAAAGGTAAGGTCCAAAGAAAGAAGAGAATCAGAAGAGTTGATAAATGGGAGAGATGTTGGGAGATCCTCTCGTTCTACCTCCCATGTTTATAGATGAGGAAACTGAGGCCCAGGCAGGAAACAGAGGTGACATCAGAGTTTGTGTTTCCAGATTCCTAGTCCATTTCTCTTGGGGCAGGACAAATTCTAGCTTTTAATTTTAACTGGCTAGTAAACCCAGGTGTGGAAAGTTTCAGAGGTGAATTTGAGAAAAAAAAAATCCCCATCAAACCCCCAAAGTCAAGTTGGAAATGTATAATACTTTACTGTCTTAATTCCTTTATACCATGTGTTGGACAACTTAACTCATATACTAATTGATTTATGCAATTATTTTCAGTTCTAAAAATAGCTAATAATTAATAGACCCAAATTAAGTGAGAAAGTACATAAGGATTCCATTTGAGCATACATAAGGCCATGGTACTTAATGTGAACCATCACTTCTTGGGAGAAGGAAGACATCCACTGTCCAGTTCAGAAAGAAAGTTCCTGACTAGTTATCCAGTAGACTCTCCACTCTTCAATGGGGAAGATGATGCTTGTATTTTTAAAAATCTCTACAAAGCTCACATACAAGACAGTACATCCTAGATTTGTGACTGATAATGAGCATTTAAGGCTGTCATTTTCAAGTATAAAAGTTTAGTGTTCCATTACCCAATCTGTGCAATAGACACAGCTATTAGCTCAAGTCATGGAAATTAACAGAAGCTCACCAAAGACATAAATAAATCATAATTTAGTCAACAGCAAGTTTAAATGTAGGAAAGACTGGAGAAAATTTTATGGGTTAGATTATGCTTCTCTGAACCGCATTAATTTGTTCACACGGAAACTTTTTGTCTAACACTATTGTCTGTTGCATGGCACTTGGAACAAGGCGGATCCACAGCAGACCAAACAAGAAAGCTTAATTAGGTTATAGAACTAGTAATTAAGATGGTTCACCTCTAACACAGTTCTATGGCCTGATCCCCCAGAGAAAGATTAGAAATGGCTCCAGTATACCAAGTAAGCTTCTCAGATGAACATAATTTTTTTTAAAGCAGGGCCTTTCACCTAGGGACCGGCATGCACTGCTTGCGGATGAAAGAAATCAACATTATTTACACTTCTGGCTTGCTTGATGTAATAGTGCGAAACGTAACATGGCTGGAGAAGATAGGTATTTAGAAGCCAGTATTTAACTGACGCTCTAGGTGTGTACTGAAGTTGTGGCTCTAGAACTCCTGCTATGGTTCCAATACCTGTGTCTGAAAGGTGACATCAGTTTTATTATGGAAGTTGCTTTGTTATAAATTCCATGTAACATGCTTGAATTCTAGGTCTGTTCTCTTTAGCACAGATTCAACTTTCTTCTACTTTGGTCAACATACACTTCTCGTTTCATTGTATATATAAGCCAAGGTGGAAATTAAAGAACAAAATTGCCAACTACTTCAGACAGCTATATCGAGTCCAGGATTATGACAAAGTCTGACCCAGAATTTTAATTTGTAATTTTAGGATGTATCTCATGCAGTTTGGGGAGCATCAAACTAAATCTACAGTCGCCAGATGCCTTGTTACAGCTGAATACACATAAAAATGTGTACATTTTTAGTGTTCGTGATAAATGCAGTTATGACCTTATTACACTTTTGGCATTCTTTAAGAAAGCACATTAAGCTTTAATATAGAAATATTTAGGTTACACTTGTGCTCAAGTAATAATAAAACAGTTGTTCTTTTTTGATCTCATACATTCTCTCCTCAGGTATGGCCCATCTCCTGTACGCTTGGAGCGACCTTTGGCTACGTGGCTGGCCTTGTGATTTCACCACTCTGGATATACTGGAATAGAAAGCAACTTACATACAAGAACAATTAATTGGAGCAAAGGGAGAAGATATTTCTTTGTGCAGATTCCATAAAGACTGTGCAGAAATGTATATGGTCTAAGCCAGGCAGTTCCATTTACAGCACTGTTGTGTTTTTTTTGTTTTTTTTTTTGTTTTTATGTAGTTACAACATGATGTGATTGTAGCTTTTTAAACTATGAAACCCCTGAGAGATTGTACCTTCTAGTTGAAATAAAGTATTTATAATAGATTGTGGCTTCAGATGCTGTTTGCTGCTTCTTGGACCTTATTTAAGAAACATTCTTAATGAATTTTATAGAATTCTGAGGACACGGTTTTTTGGGTTTTTTTTTTCTTTCAAGTTTTAAACCGCTTCATTATCAGATGTCTGGGTATAGCTGTAGCATTTCATATGCTTTTTGAGAGAAATGGACAGTTTCCTTGGCCACTGAAGATGTTTCTCACGTAATCAAACAACAGTTTATACATCTTGATCCTATTCTTTTTTTTACTGTGTGTTTCTTTGGAGTTAAAATGGCTATGATAGCCTCATCAAAAACAGTCTTCAGTCCCTTCTGGGTTAAAGCCGAACATTCCACATAACAGCATGCTCCTATCTGGGAAAGAGGAAAAAACACCACAAACATATAAAATCTTTCTTACACATTTGGTATGATGCAACACACCATTATAAGGAAAATGATAAAACACAGCCGTGCAGAAAGAATGAAATCATTCATAGTCGTAAAACCCAGGAATAGCTAACTTCAAAAGTAAGCATATATCCTTCTGCACTTATTCTATGAAAATTTATTGCATCAAGTATTTACTGGTTACCTACCATATGCCAAGCACTGAATGTCTAAACCAATTTGTCAGTGAAGCTATCTGTCTTTTTGTTTTAGGAAAAACTGTCCTCCAAAAAGTTTTCTTGCTTTCTTCTGCCTCCTGATAGTACATTTAAAAAGACTTTATTAGATTCTGTTTCCACAAAAGACCTATTAAAGTCACATCTGAAAAATAGAATCCAATAATGTTAGGGCCAAACAGAGAAAAAAAGTAAGCCTAGCTTCGGGGAGAGGAAGAATAGAAGTTAAAAGTTATTGTGCACAACACAGTTGTATATTTTTTAGAATGCGAATGTTCTCTATCTTTCATAAAAGGGTGGAAGAAAATTCAACACGCTTCTTTTCAAACCTAGTCATACATTTTTGCTTTTAACTGCAGATTTAAACTCATCCTGTGCCACACCACACGCACTTACTCCATGCGTCTTAACCAAAGACAGAGCCTGTGTTGGCGCAGTACAAATGTTTAAGTGATTAAAAAGGGCTTTTTTTGATGCCTCTTTCTACACGTGACTTACTAGGAAAATACTGCTGGCAGCGTCGTGCAGGTGTAAGAGCCTGGGGGCTCTGCAATCAGGCTTTCCCCGCATTCCAGCTCCGCCATTTATTAGCTATGGGACTGGACAAGTTATCTGACATCGCCACGCCCGTTTTCCCTTCTGTAAATAGGGAACTGGTCAGACCTACCCGAGGAGGTGCAAGGATTACATGAGATAATGCATGTAAAGCACTCAGCACAGTGCCTGGCATACAGCAAACGCACAATGTTAGCTTCTATTATTACCGAAGCTTGTCTTACATTCACTTTTATTTTTATTTTTTTGTTTCTGTTTTTATTTTTGAGAGAGAGAGACAGAGACAGAGCAAGTGGGGCAGGGGCAGAGAGAGAGGGAGACACAGACTCTGAGGCAGGCTCCAGGCTCTGAGCTGTCAGCACAGAGCCCGACGTGGGACTTGAACTCACGAGCTGTGAGATCTTGACCTGAGCCGAAGTCAGACGCTCAACTCACTGAGACACCCGGGCACCCCTTACATTCATTTTTAAGTTCCGTGAAGGTTCTATTACCTCTTTTGCTAGTTTCTGTCCTTGTTCCACACAAATGGGTTTTTCTTTCATATCATTCAGTCTTGCTAAAGTTTTGGGGTCATCTCGGAGATCAATCTAATCAAGAAAGTTCAATATGTCCCATAATGTTACAAGTCTTTAAAGATAAAGCCTGTAGTCCCATTTAATCCCCACATATCAAGAAGAGAGTAAAAAAGAGAACTTCACTTCTAAAACCCCAACTAGTATGATTGCTTTCCTTTGGCACTACTTTTCCCGAATTCTTATTTTTCTACAATAAATAGAATGTATTATAACTTGCAGCTGAGATTCAACGTGCATTATCATTGGCTAAACTTTAGTACCATTTGAGAGCAACCCCACAAGATATGCCAGAGACTCTTCTTCAATGGGTAAAATCAAAGCAGACATACCTGAGTTCCTATTAATAAAAAGGGTACGTTTGGTGCGTATTCCTTAAGTTCGGGTACCCACTCCTCTTTCACATTTTGAAACGAGGCTGGATTTACCACAGAGAAGCATATAAGGAAGACATCGGTCATTGGATAAGACAAAGGCCTCAGACGATCATAGTCTTCCTAAGGAAGAGAGAAAAACCTCATTAGTCCCATTTCTTTAGTTTATTATGTATGTAAGGCTACACGGTCAAGGAAGCAAAGCCCGGAGAATTCCACAAACAGGAAGTATGACACTCCACATAAAACAAGAAAATTCCATTTGTTTTGTTACTCTTCCTCTTGAGGTTACCGGTGGGCTAAGGATGTGACAGTATCATTGACAACTACAACCAAACTTGGAGAAAATATATTGTGATTAGTAAAGCTGTCACTAGAAACACTGTAAACAAAGTTTGCACAAAGAATTGATTAAAGCTGGAAGTTGTCAGAGTATTTTGGTTTAAAATGACTAACATATGCCGAATGTGTACTGCACGTCAGGACGTGATCCATACACTCTCCCCTGCGTTACTCATCTCATCCTTGTAACAATCATATGACAGAAGTACGATTAAACCTGTTCTCCAGTGTAAAAGGAGGCACAGAAGTGAAATATTCTGTGGAAGGAGCTACAACCAGAGGAACGGACATGGGATTCAAACCCTGGCAGTTTTACTCCAGAAGCTATGCCTTAACCACTACATATCTTCACCGAGACCTTAAATCTTTGCTTTCCCTCTTTATATAGTTCTCTTAATTACATGTGAGCACGTGTGTGTAAATTTACAGATAGAAAACATATAAAGTCAATGCACAAAAATCCCCCTTTCCTCTTCAATTTCCATTCCCTTCTCCCACTGTAGGTGTTTTCATGTGTACCTTTCCGGTTCTCTTTCCATGCATATAAACCCACAACTGTCCATATTCAAACATCTGTACACAGAAGAGATCAGTCTGTGTTGTTCCACATCCTTCAAGTATTTCTTGGAGATCTTTCCAAACAAGAATATATTAGACTGCGATATAATTTTATTTACTATTTTTTTAATTAAAAAAAAATTTTAATGGTTTTTTTTGAGAGAGAGGGGCAGGGCATGAGGAGTGGAGGGGCAGAGAGAGGGAGACACAGACTCTGAAGCAGGCTCCAGGCTCTGAGCTGTCAGCACAGAGCCCGACACAGGGCTCGAACTCACAAACTCCTGATCCGAAGTTGGATGCTCAACCGACTGAGACACCCAGGTGCCCCTCCCTTATTCATTTAATTTTAGAGAGAGAGAGTGAGCATGTGCATGAGCACAGATGTGGGGGAGGGGCAGAAGGAGAGAGGGAGAGAGAGAGAATCTCAAGCAGGCATGGAGCCCAATGCAGAGCTCAATCCCACGGCCCTGGGATCATGACCTGAGCCGAAATCAAGAGTCTGGACGCTCAACCAATCGAGCCACCCAGGTGCCGCTAGACTGCTATAAAATTTTAACCTGCTCCTTTGACTTCCACAGAAGGAAGGGCTGTCCTATCGATGGCTGTTTTAGCATCTCTCTATCACAAAAGGCAGAGGATCCTGTTTTGCTTACACTACTCTCTATGACACAAATATTCTGCTTATTTACATTCTGGAGAGCGAGCTGTCAGGACTCTATTTTTGTCGTGGTTAGATTCTCATCTGGTTTCAGGGAAGCTTTATTCTTCGTCTTGGCCACCACCCTTCACAACTAAAACTGCACAAACACAGAACTGAAGTTGTATTAAAAACACTTTCCACTCAGAGTTCAGCAGTACATTTCCCTTGCGGGACAATTTTCTTTCCATGTCATCTTCCAATGTTTTTCTTAATACAATGTCCACACAAGCGTGTTAATGTCTCCAATTCTTGACTTTGCAGTTAACCCTTCAGTTTTTCTGTGATCCTTTCAAAAAGCACACTGCCAGTCTGGAGCCGGGGAGCAGTGGAAGATTTCTCAGGTATTGGCTATTACAGGACAAGAGGAGAAATGCCCTCCCCCATCTTCTTTAGCCTTCATTTTTACAACAGGGGGCCTCTAACTGGTTTTGAATACAGCAGTGCTCTGGCGTTAACAAATGATGTTAATGACGATATCAGACAGAGTGGGTGTGAAACACGTTGTACCACACAGAGCCAGTTACTTAAAGAGGGCTACTATGGGGGCACCTGGGTGGCTCAGTTGGTTAAGCATCCAACTTCGGCTCAGGTCATGATCTCGCGGTTCGTGAGTTCGAGCCTCAGGTCGGGCTCTGTGCTGACAGCTCAGAGCCTGGAGCCTGCTTCAGATTCTGCTTCCTTCTGTCTCTGCCCCTCCCCTGTTCGTGCTCTGTCTGTCTCTCTCAAAAATAAATAATAAAAACATTAAGAAAAATTAAAAAAAAAAGAGGCTACTGTGAAAAATGCAACACGTTTTTACAAATCAGTTTGAGTGTTCAACAGTAGACGAGGGGCATCAAATAAATACACTTTCTGCTCTGCTGCCTATACAACTGAATGTCCATAGGGGAAGTAGGACAGCATTAATATTAGCATTCTACCTGGCACTCTAGGATGCTGAGCAAACATGGGCTCTGAGCATGGTCAGGGAGTGAATGTGTGGGTGCTCTTGTTAAAAATCTCTCCTCAGGGTGCCTGGGTGGTTCAGTTGGTTAAGGGTCTGACTCTTGATTTCTGCTCAGGTCATGATCTCACGGTTCATGAGATAGAGCCCCACATCAGGCTCTGCCTGCTTGGGATTCTCTCTCTCTCTGTCCCTCCCCTGATCATGCTCATGTACACACTCTTTCTCTCTCAAAGTAAGTAAGTAAACATTAAAAAAATCTCTCTTCATACATATCCATTTTTCCCAGAATGAGAAATGAGGAGACTATCTCATAGGATTCTGAGGAATCAATGAAATAATGCAACTAAAGCATTCCGCATGGTGCCGGGCACATGCAAGAATTCTTTCAAGGCTGCACCATAAATCCTTCATCCCATGGGAAACCAAGGCTCCTTTTCCTCTGCAATTCCAGGCCGGGTCCCCTCCGTCTCACACCAGGGCTGGTTTCACATCACAGAGAAGAGACTCGTTTGTGAGAAAGAACATTTTCTCCACTGGCATCAAAATACACAAATCAAGCTGAGGTCTCCTGAGGACAGTATAATTTTCAGATCAATGAAAGAGAATGCTATATTATCATTGTACTAATTAGTCATTTTGGAACTCAAGAGACAGGACTGCTTTAAATGTAGCCGAAAGAAAGAAAGAAAGAAAGAAAGAAAGAAAGAAAGAAAGAAAGAAAGAAAGAAAGAAAGAAAGAAAGAAAGAAAGAAAGAAAGAAAATCAAATTAGATTTTTTAATGAAAAATTTTTATTTTTCAAGCAAATTTACCTCATCAGGGAAACAGAATGTGCACTCTTTCTCCAGAAGGGGATTACCAGAAATCAAGAATGCAAAGTGAATGCAAAGTTCTTTAGAAATGCTTAATAACATTAATGCAAACATTCTACAGAACATAGGTCTGCTGTACAGATTCCTTTTGTAACTACAATGAATACTGACTTTCCTCAAGGAGAGACACGCAGACATATAGGAAGGAAATTGGCCTAATCATTTCTAGATACCTGTTAAATTGCAGATTTTGTTGGAATAATTAAAATGTGATAGATTGAGATTATTAAAAGAAAAACAAAGAGAAGTATCTTAAGAACTTCTTGAAAGGCAATGTTACTTCTTATGTGTGAACTATCGAAAATGAACTTCTAGTAGTCGTGGCCAAGTGGTTAAGGCGATGGACTGGAAAATGAACTTCTGCCTCTAATCTGCTGTTAAGTAACTGGCAGTTATTGTAAGAAGACCTTTCTGCTTCCATTCAGCATGAGTAAGTAATTGGAAGCCCAATAATAGATAGCAAATTAAAAAAATAAATTATCCCCTGTGCATGCTGCACCCTGCATCACCGTATGAAATTGTTTGTGCCCACTGAGCAGTATCTTTTTGTTTTTTAAGTAGGCTCCACGCCCAGCACTGAGCCCAGTGTGGAACTCGAACTCACAACCCTGAGATCAAGACCCAAGCTGAGATCAAGAGTTGGAAGCTTAACCGACTGGGTCACCCAAGCATCCCCACCACTGTGCAGTATCTTGAGTGAACTTAATAATGTGCAACAAAGATTTGGATTCGGGGATAAATAAGCTGAAGCACACAGAACTTTTCATATCCACCTGTACATATGAAATTGGCGAAACGAAGAAAGTGGGATGTGGAGCAACAGTCCTTACTTTTAATTTTTTTTTTTAATCTTTATCTTTGAGAGAGGTGGAGAGAGAGAGAGCAGGGGAGGGGCAGAGAGAGAGGGAGACACAGAATCTGAAGCAGGCTCCAGGCTCTGAGCTGTCAGCACAGAGCCCAACGCGGGGCCCAAACTCAAGAAACGCGAGATCATGACCTGAGCAGCAGTTGGACGCTTAAGGGACTGACTGAGCCACCCAGGCACTCCACAGCCCTTACTCTTAAACAGCCACTTAACCAAAGTCAGAACTCCTCAAAGCTGGTTCTCTAATGTCCTCCTAATTAACCAATCGAGTGTATTTAAACCAATCAATTTAAAAAGGCAGATATTTAAATATCTCCTCATGGTAACTGGAACATTCTCAGGAATAGAGAAAAGCGTATTAAAAACGAGTACCTTAACATCAAAACCATGAAAAACAACGGTGAGTTCGGTCAACAGGATTGTTGGATTACTTAGTGAAATCCTTAGCTTCCTACCCAACTGGCAAGGTACCAGAACTATCAGTTTTTTAAAACTGTGTCCTGATAGCTTCATGGATAGGCTCTCTCCATTCCTGTCAAGAGTCTTTGATCTGTGATGATGACAACCTTAACCCTTGAAAACTATCATACTTTCACAACCTGACCGGAATCTGCAACAAGAGACAAGAAATGGGCTCCGAGAGGAAACAAGAGGTCTTTACATGCGACAGAGAGCTGCGGCAAACGCCCATCGGTCGGGAGACCTCTCTTTACGTCAGGACAGCCGACGGTGCCCTGAGCGCCCCTACTTCTGCACCACCTCTGTCCCCTTCCTGTGGACCTGGGTGCTCCCTCCCACTTTTGTGAATCCTGTGTAAAATGCACGTTTTTAGGCCGTGTATGCCTATTAGAAATACATATCCAAAACATACACCTTAAGCAAAACCACTCACACTGGACAGCGCAGTCCTTGCCACGTTTTGTTAGCTGGCATGCGACCACACACTGGTCACTTAAAATCAATCAGCAGAGATTCACTGAGCCCATAGCCATGCGAGATATTCCCAAGATACGCACACACAAAGAAAGGAAATAACTGTCCCCTCTGGAGCTTGTGGTTTAGTTGGGAATTCAGGATGTATGCATATAAAAGATAGTCATGGGCGCCTGGCTGGCTCAGTCGGTAGAACGTGCGACTCTTGAGCTCGGGGTTGTGAGTTCGAGCCCCATGTTGAGTGCAGAGATTACTTAAAAATAAAATCATTTTTTAAATGTTGTTTTAAAATTTATTTTTGAGAGAGAGAGCATGAGCGGGGTAGAGAGAGAGAGAGAGAGAGAGAGAGAGACAGAGGATCCGAAGCAGGCTTCTGCTCTAACAGGAGCAAACCCTATGTGGGGCTCCAACTGACGAATTGTGAGATCATGATGTGAGCCGAAGTCGGACGCTCAACTGACTGAGCCACCCAGGTGCCCCTAAAATCAAAATCTTAAAAAAAAAAAAAAAAAGATAGTCATACACAATGAAAGAAAGAAAAGTATAAACTAGAGTAGGCTGAATATATAAGTGCTTCATCCAAGAAACATTAATAAGCACCTACTATGTGCCCAGAATGGTGCAATCATCAGGGAAATTAAGGAAGGAGAAGATTCAGACCATATCTGATTTGTAAAACACCTTATAAACATGTGGAAAGCTCTCTCATAAGATATCTGTATGTCCAAACAAAGGCAATGAGCTCTATTGGGCGATGTTGGCCGTGCACCTCACCAGTGCTTCGCAGACCTCAGGGCCACAGCCTAGAAGACGACACTGCAGTGCTGGTGTGGCCACATGCAGAAGTTTAGCTCTGAGGAGGGAGAATTGAAAGGTGTGGAGAGACACAAACATTTCTAACAGCTTCTGCTCAGAGGCATTTCCTAGTAAGGGAGACAAACGTATGCAAACACTTTTAGGACAAATCAGAATGGGGTAAATGCCAAGGGTTACGGTCATTAGGCAATGCTAAGAAAAGACTTAGAAGAAGCAGCATCTGAGAAGTGCCTTACCAAATGGAAAGGACTGGCACATGTATGACCTACTGGCCACATGGCCTTGGTCAACTCATTTCTTAGAGGCTTAGTTTCTCTGCCCATAAAATGGGAGAATGTCAGTGACAAATGCTTAGAAGGCAGGAGGTTACTTCGATTTAGGAAACAAATCATTTACCAAAACCTGTAAGAGTTTTCCTCTGTAACAACCTACGATGAGAAAAAGCGAGACCACAGCAGAAGAATTCTTTAACAGACAGGCCCCAGGCGTCTAAAGTCTAGAACAGCTTCTGACTACTTTAAGAGATAGATAAAATGTAAGACAAGCAAGCAAGAATGCTCCTCACAACTGGTGGCTTGTGAAATATGCAGGAGCAACTTGGTCACTTCCCAAGTGCACAGTAGCAATCTCCATCCAAACATCTGTTTCTAGTAAGAAGCCCAAAATAGGTATCAGGCATGGCTCTTAAACCCTCCACCCCCCCAAAGGGTGCTTTACCAAAGCCAAGGGGCCACCTGCACTCCAGCTAGCTTCTGAAGATGGAAAGTGTTGTGTCTTCCATCCAACTTATAAACACTTCTGCAGTAATTCTCGGTGATAGCAGTCTGGAAAGCCTCGGCCTCTCTGTATAGTGTTTTTGGTCACCTTTGAGTTCATTTTGCATTTAACTCTGTGAAATGAAAGTATCACTTTGCACCCTGTTAAAAATAACTTTGCTTTTCAAGGAAGCTGGGTTGGGTCCCTTTGGGGAGTGTTTGGTTCAACAAGCATCAGTGAGGAGTTTATTGAATTTGCCCATCCCCTCCTTGGACTAAAGAGAATTGGGGGAGGAGAAAGAATTCTGTCCAAGGGCTATACATTCCTAAGAGATCACTGTTTTTCAAAATCTTTCCAAATATTTGGCTTTATTATTATTATTATTATTATTATTATATATTTTTAATCTTCAGTTCGGTTGGGAAACGCTATTTCTAGATCACTGGCCTGAGTAGCTGTGGGCAAAAAAAGAATTCTTAAAACTGAAGGTTTAGCTTCTAACTTTTGGCGACTGTCGTCTTCATGTATTTGGATTCAAAATAAGTCAGTCTTCCAATTAATTTAACAATTATTTGAGAGCTAGTGAACCAGCTCTTTGGCTTCTGTTCCATCGCTATCTTCCTCGTGACCACCTGACTGATCACTTAGGATCAGCTGGAGAAAAAGGAGAGAAATGAGACGTGGGGCAGCAGAAAGCGCCCTAAGGGACTGGCCAGTTATGAACTAGCACTTCCTCGTCTCCAAAAGGAGAGGCCTGAACAAGACAGCCGTATCACATGGTTAAAAATGCTCAAACTCACACTTTTCACCCTTGTGAGAAGCCCTAGTAACAGATTTCATGTGGGAAGAGGTTTCAACTACTGGCTAAAAATCAAGCCTTGGGATTCTATTTTATCGGAGCTGACCCCACAAGGCAGAGAGGATCAAGACTTAGCTAAATATGGCCCTTAGGCAAGCTTCATTTCCCCATCTGTGAAGGGAGAGTAAATATAGCATACACATGTTAAGATAAATGAGAGAGCCGGTCAAGTGTTTTGAGCTCTTCAACAGACAAGCCCGACTTTCCAAAAAAAGACAAACCACAACCTCAGAGGCAGTGTGATTTCTTATGTGCACCGTGAGATGACTTCCCTTGTTGTAAAGGATTTGGAGCCGAAATTCTACATTGTTTGCAGCTCTAATCACAAGTCTAACGGAAGTCAGCTGGCCTAAGGCATACAGAAAGAAGGTAAATGTCGGGTCACACTTCCATGAAGTATCCTCCTTTTCTAATCTTTTCGGTACAAAGTTCATATTGGGGGCCTATTTGTTCATTCATTTATTCCACCAAGTATCTGCCAGCGAGGTGCCGAGCACCGTGAGCGCTACAATGAAAGACAGACATGGATGCTCCCCTCGCGAATTCACAGTATAATAGAGGAAAGGCACCTCTCCACTCGGGCAGTACTGTCCATGTTGGGGGGTATTTTGGAGATGTGGGGGGTGTTTCTGATCGTCAACATGAATAGGGGAACGCTACGGGGACCTAGGGACGGAAGTCTGCGTGCTACATAACTTGTATTAGGAGAAACGCTCCCAGGTCCCACACGATTGGTGAGCATACTGCCAGGCATTGATGAATATGAAAAACCCTTTTATAATAACCTGAATCCGGGACCTAACTCTGTTGTATATAAAGAGCATAAAGTATTTGTTGCACGGTTTTAATGAATTTTCTAGGAAGGTAATTTCAGGGCAAATTGAAGGAGAAAGGTAGACTGTACTTTATTTTGTTCAAGACATTACAGGAGTTGCTTATCATTGTAGAAAACTGCAAGCCACTCACACTATCGCTCTTAGCCTGGAACCGCCAATAAAACACAACTACGCTAGTCAACATCTATGGCTGTGCATTGATGGCAATTCCACCTACAGGTGTAGGCTTCTGACTACTTCACTGTGATCTGTGGAGTACTCAGCCCTAGGAACTTAGGTTTTAATACTGAAATAAACATTTTTATTGTGAGTTACTTCCCTTTTACTCTCCTACATAGCATAAGATGTTACACTGACTTAAAATTATATGCAGAGAGAGGTTATACCTCCTGTAGATTTCATTTGAGGATAAGGAAAGGAGACACATTCGTTATAAAAAGGGGAGATGGGTCTGATATAGTTAAGGCACTGAGCCAGGCATTTAACAAAATGAGACAGAAGTGACATGACATGCAAATCGGGATAGTTGCTATGAGGGACAAGAGCCAGGTACTAGGAGAGAGAGCAGCCAGGAAGACCAGAGTCAGTTGGAAAGACCTCTTGGAAGAATCAACACCTGACGTGAGCTCTGTGGGACACTTTAAGGAGCCAGATACAGGCCAGTGTGTGCAAAAGTCCTGAGGCAGAAACGCCAGGGTAGATGCTGAGGGCCCGGGGGAAAAGGCCAGAGTGACAGACAAGGGGGGTAGGAGGGTTAGCCATCCTGGATCCTTAGAGCCTGGTGCAGTGGAAAGTCATTTAAAAGTTCAGAAAACAAAGTCACGGAAATTTGTTTTTTTAAAAAGGCAATTCAGGCTGCTTTGTGGAGAGTGAATTAGAGGTAGACAAGAGTAGCAGAGAAAGGCCATTCAGTAACGCAGGTGAGAGAAGACGGTGGTGATGGCACAGACTAAGTGGTAGCCGCTGACAACTAGAGAAATGGTGGATTCTAGATCTACCCTGGAAGTGGACTCAGCCTTGGGTGGATGGGCTGGGTGTGGGGTTGAATGTCAGAGAGGTCTCTGGATGAATCCAGGGTCCAGCTCATGCAGCTGGATGGATGGATAATGTCTTTTACAGGAAGGAAGCCTGTGGGTGGAGAAGCACACCACAGAGAAAACTCAAGAGACCAATGTTGGATGTGTTATGCTTGAGAGGTCAAGTACATGGTCAGGAAAGTGTATCTGAAGGAGCTCTCTGCCTTCTGAATTCCTGGCCCAGCTCTAGATGCTTCCTTTTGGCGGAATCAGAAGCATCTCAAATGCGACATTTCTGCACTGTACTTATTTCTTCCACTTCAAATCTGCAACTCCTCCCGTGTTCACCATCTCAGTAAAAGATATCACCACCCAATCGGACCCAAGCCGGTCCCCAATACCTGGCAAGACAGCCCCTTGCCCAGCTACTCACTGTCCTTCCCCTCCCGGACTTCCTTACCTGGGCGGCTTCTACTCATCTTCCAGGCTTTGGTCACAAAATCTCTGTATCCAGCAAACCTTCTCTGAACCCGCGATTCAGGTTTAGCGTCCACTGCTCTGGGTTTCCACAGCACCCTGGGCCTCTCCTGCCGTCTCATTTCTTACAACGTAATAGCACTGCCTCTCTTCTCATCTGTATCCTCCACAGACTCCCTGAGGCAGGGACAATTCAATGCCTGGCTTATAGTAGTTGCTTATTAAATTCTTGTTGAACTGAACGAGGGCAGTGCGTGGGAAGGTGAAGTCCGAAAGGTACACTGCAGCCGGCTCACGGCTGGCCTGCGCTGGGCTTGCTACAAAGCTGGAAAAGGTGGATCAGGTGTCTCGATTCTCCAGGCTAACTTCTCATATTGCTGTCACTGCTGTCAGCCAAGAATCAAACTGTCTCCTGCGAACAGGGCTCTTTTTCTAATGTTGCACCAATGGGTCCAACCCATCCGCCTGAATAATGGAAGCTAAAGAGTAGAGCCTCAGACTGAGGCACTTTCAGCATTTTTAGTTCCTGCTACTGTTCTTCACCACTGTCTTTTTTCATTGTCTTGACATTCATTTTACCTAGGTAAGGAGGATACTGTTGACTGTCTATCCAGCACCCTTCTACTTCCTCCTTTCCAAAACTGATGGAGTTCAGACCCATCTCTCCTCTACCCAGACACATGCCTCCAGTGATTCTGACTCCACACTAAGCTAAAAGAACTCCTAGTTGGGCTAAACCGATCACGGAGTTTCATTCGGCACGGTCTGGTCAAAGCCATTGGTTCCTGGGTGGGCACCTGACCTAAGTAGTCCAACCAGAATGAAGTAGGTCTGGATTTTCTAAGGGGCTAGTTGCCTGCCCCTGGGCTATAGTCATTGGTTCTGGGATGGGCACAGGACCTAAGCAGTCCAATCAGAATGAAGTATTCCCCAGATTATCCAAGGTAGCTACCTTCTTACTCTTCTCCTGCTGTTCCTCCTCTTCTCTATCTCTCCCTCCTCCCATCCACCCCCAGTCAATATGCAAGGATTTGCCACTCACTGGCCCCATCTCTGCAGCTCATGGAGACTATATGGGGATGGCCCCCTACATCAGCCAGTGCTGTGGTCCCTGCATCACACTGGAGTACGTGTCACCCCAAGACTAGCTACACAGAGGGAGGCGTATATGAGTACCAGGACTGACACTTCCATGGAGCAGCCCTCAACATCTGGGCTACAGGTATCCTGGGCTTCTCACAGGAGGGGCTGTGGGGGACCACACATGGAACACAGACAGCCAACACAGAACTGGGATTATGGATGGGCCAAAGCCAGAGGAAACACCATTTGTGGACTAACGCCTGCCTTTCTCTGCCTTTGAGGCCAGGGAATACCTTTAGGGAGTCTGAAGACTTTCATTGACGAATATGCTTACTCCTGGGCTTTTAATATACTAGGAAGCCAAGCAGTCAAGCAGCAAGAGAAGACCCTGGGAACTGCACTCTGATTAAGCCTGAAACGCTGGTTTCCTCCATGCCCGGATGAGGCAGCCAAACTGCGTGGAGGGGTTAAACCGTGACTAACAGGCCCATTTGGAATCTGAGTACTTGAACCACACTCCTTGGCCAAACACACAGTGCAATCTGCCATCGGAGGACGAGGAAGATCTCTGGGCAGGCGGTTAAGATCAGGACAACCGAATGTAGTGTGCAAACACACTTTCATGGAACAGACCCTTTTAAAAAGACACACGCTTTATGTTGGGCTGCAGAACAGTTCTGCAGCCAGGCAGAGGTGAATGTACTAAATGCCACTGAACTGCACACTTTAAAATGAGGAATTTTACGCTGTGTGAGTTGCACCTTAATTTCCAAAAAACACACACAGGTCCACAAGTATGCAAGACCAGGACCCTGTGGGTATGCACATGTACACACACACACACACATACACTCTCTCTCTCTCGCTCTCTCTCTCTCTCATGGAGATTTCTCCAAAATTCAGGGAGGTATTGCACATGGCAGAAACATCCGGGGTTAGGTCACCATGACACTCCCCCACGGTGCTGAACAGCCTTATCCTCCTTTGTGCGTGTTCTAGACCCCTGACACTACCCATTCTGCTTTACTTATCTTCCACTCCCCCCGCCCCGCCCCCATCTCTGTATGACAGAAGGTTCCCAGCAAAGCCCTTCCAAGCCTGCAGCATGTAACTGTACCACCTTATTCCAGCCTTATTTCACTTCCCAGCCCTGAGAAAAGCAGCTTGCTTCTGCTTTCACGAGAACGCCAGCTCTCCCACTGAACCAGCACCATTAGCCTATGAGATAGGGCAGCTCCCACTTTACAGATGAGGAAGCTGAGGCTTGAAGAAGCCCATCACGTGTCCAGTGGCACAGTGGGGCAGAAGTGAGGCAGGAATGCATTCCTAAGAACGAGTTTAGGCCCTCTTAGCCCCTTTATTTTAACCAGGCAGCAGATCATGGGTTTGGTACACAGACCTTTTGCATCTTTGACTCACAGGCTTACTAGCTGTGTGGCCTTGGGCAAATTACTTACCATCTCTGTTTCCTTTATCTATAAAATGGACTAAGCTTTGGGAAGACTGAGTACGAACGGCACTTAGTGTACGTGGTGGCCGCTAGCTTAGGACCATGCCCAGTGGTGCTCCTTCGCCATTTATTTCAGCCGATTTGGGGCAGAGGAATAAACAAGGTGGCAAATGAGGGTGAGGGTAAAATCGACTTTGTGAAAAGCACACTGAGTGGTTTTGCTGGTTTGATAAATGCATATGTTTACATGGCAGACAAGGACTGAATACAGCTGCACCAATACACCTAAAGTGTGTTTTTTATTTTTATTTTTTTAAGTTTATTTATTTATTTGGGGGGGGGAGGGGCAGAGAGAGAAGGAGAGAGAGAATCCCAAACAGGCTCCACGCTGTCAGGGTGGAGCCTGATGCAGGGCTCCATCTCAGAACTGTGAGATCATGACCTGAGCCGAAACCAAGAGTGGGACGCTTAACCAACTGAGCCAGCCAGGCGCCCCTCAAGTATGTTTTCTAAAACAAAGGCTAATGAGACCTGAGCAGTGAAAAAGTGTCACACACACGTGGACTATGACATGGCCACCACAGTGCACACAGCCAAAGGCAGTTTTCGGTGGCTGGCTGTAAAACGGTAATTGGACACACACGTTTGCACCAGCAATTTTGCGTGTTCCAAGAAGCTCAGCCAATCCAGAAGCAGGACTTCCCACTATAAAGAACCTGACTAGGGAGATGGGACATGTACTGAAGCAAACAGAGCCAGAGAAACAAAATCAAAGAGAAATAACACTACAGGCAGACGAAGAAGCTGGCAACAATAAAACTTGGTAAGAAAAGCACCAGATAAATGCCATTCTCTTTGGTGTATCCTCACAAAACCCTTGGAGGCAGCGCTGGGACAGGTGCAGTGATCCCGCCCTCCAGGGCACCGAGGACAGCAGCTGAGCCCAGGGCACTAGGTGAAGTGGTGTCGAAAGTCCCCCGGGAGCAGCTGGGCCGGTCAGGGGGTGGGGGGAAGGGGGGAGGGGGAGGAGGTAGCATAGCTTTCAAACTTAGAGGTGTGGGCCCTACAGTCCAGTCAAACTGCACAGGAACCTATGTGGTTCCAGCTCTGCGCCCACCCTGTGCACCCCACTAAGGGGAGTCCTGTCGGAGCCCATGGACCAGCATGTCAACTCATTTACTGAGTGTGTTATGTGCTGCCTGGAAAATCCAACAGCGCACAGCTCCCTTAAGGGAAGTCAAGCGATTGAATAAGACACTGGCAGCAAGGGGAAGGCCCTAGAATAGTGGATTACACGTGGGGAACCAGAGGGCCTGGTCTGAGGTCCAGCTTCGCCTCTTGTGGGCAGTGCGGGTAACCTGTAGAGGTTATTTCAGTGTCTCTGAGTCTGTTTTCTCATTTATTAAAAAAAAAAAAAAAGGCAGGGGACGGGTAGATTAATATCACCTACCTCAGAAGGTCGTTGTTATGGTTAAATGGGATGAACGAGTCCAAAGAAGGCCTCAAATGTAGGCACAAAATTAATGACTGGAGATACATATGCTAAGTGGCACAGGAGTTCAGAGAGGAGATAACTGGTCCACCCCTGAGTACTAGAAAAGGCTGTATGGAAAATTCCGTATTACCTAATGCATCTGTAGAAGTGTCCCAAGCATGGCACAGATCTTCAGATGACTTCCCTGGCCTTCACAGTACCCCTTAGAAACTCCAAACCCTTTTTAGCCTGGTGTTGGAGGCCAGCCCCAGCTGACATCAGATTCCCTTCCTAACTTATGTTTATGGGCTTTTCTGGGGACCACCCAGTGGAAGCAGCCTGCTCCTCTCTTTCCTCTCCTGTGCACCTCCTTCTGGGCTTTTCTCTTGACTCAGAATACCTTGTCTCCCGTGTCCTCTCCTCATCCTAACCCACACACACACGCCATCTCCTCACCTAAGAAAACCGTCCAGATCCTCTCCCTACCATCCCCTGAGCTGGGAGTGTTCCTTCTCACCTCCCACTGTTGTTAATACCTGTAGGTGTAGTTAACAAATCAAGGGCAACTATGGTAGGACACCCCAAGAATCTGACATGAGGCTACATTTTGAGAATTAGATAAATGAAAATCAAACCGTAGTCGTTCTAGTCATCTGCAGTGTGGGTCACACTGGAAAACACCCAAATCTAATCAAGGGGACTAAAATGTAACTAAGGAAAGCCTGTACCCTAATACGGTATGTTTTAAAACTGGCCTGGCTGAAACATAGGTTAAGTGAAAAGTCGCGGTCTATACAGACTCTACCCAGAGTCTAGCAAAGGAGAAATTGCATAATTAGAGTATCAGTGTCCACTCAGCTCTGCCTGGCGGTAAGATGCTGGATGTGGCGGACACACAAATTCTGGTCACTAGAAGTCCACACTCTCACGTGGAAGGAAAAGTTCATCACGGGGATCCAGGACCCAGATAAAATACAAATTCCCTCTAAGACTTCTAACTCTGTGTGCTCCAAAGCCTTCATCCCAAGCAACCCTCTTCTGAATTCATTTTCCCAAGTAGCTCAATGCTAAGGAAAGGTACACTGGATAGCAGGCACTGGAAAGAATACCCATCGCTGTAACTCGGTTCTTCATATTCATGTTTTCTAATTATATAAAAAAATGGGGATGACTTCAGTTAAATCAGTTAAGGCCAACTGAACACATGCATTTATCTCAGATCGCTCCAAAATCCTCTAACATGACAGTAATTAAAAAAAAAAAAGAAAAAGAAAAGAAAAGGCAGAAAGCCACAGGGACAAAGCAAACAGAAAAGGAGACGAGAACCACCCAATTTTAGAAGCTGGGATGCAAAAGACCGAGTGGGAAGGGACTTAACAGACTCAGGGGACCAGCAATGAGGGGAAAGCCAGGAAGCACCCATCCTGCATGACAGAAGCCCCTGAAGGTGCAGGAACAGTGGCGGCATGTTCTTCTGACATGGGTTGAAGCTGGAGCCACAAACAAGAGGATGAAGTGAGTCTGCTTGAGAAGTAGTTAAATCCCAGATTCCACTCCCCTATCACAGTGAGCACGTTCCCCAACCCTGACAAAAGGCAGAGGTATTGAGCGTCTGGGAAGGGTAGAACAGAGGGCTCTCTGGATGGGAGGGAAAGGTCCAGTTGAACATACTGAACACGTCCAGAGCACGTGCTACAAATTAAGCCTCCCACTCTGCTTCCTGCACTCGCCTCCCAGAACAGTGGCAGCCCAAGAGGAAAGGCCAAAATCTGATGTTAAAGTTTCCCCAATGAAAAGGCCCCGACAGATCACCCCTAGCAGTGGTTCTCAACTGGGGGTGCCAGGGATAGTGAGGAGTGATGTTGCCCCAAGGGAACATTTGGCAATGTCTGGAGACACTTTTGATTGTCATGACTGGGGTGGGGTGCTACAGGAACCTAGAGGGAAGAGGCCAGGGATGCTGCTAAATGTCCTACAACACACAGGACAGTTCCCCACAACAAAGAATTTTCCAGTGAAAATATCAATAGTGCTGAGGTGGGGAAACCCTGAACTTCAGTAAAGGCCAGAGTCAGCCAGCTGGACTGACACACAGAGCTTCCCACATGTTCCAGTGCCACTCTCACAAACATGAATGGACCTCTGAGGAACGACCATGGAAGACAGAGACCAAAATGTGATACTCTGCAGGGAGACAAAAACTTTGAATAACTATCATTAATATCCTCAGAAAAATTAAAGAAGATGCTCAATCAAAAAAGTAAGACAAACCAGACTTAGAAGATGCCAAAGGGGGTGGGGGGTGGGGGTGGGAAGGAACATCTAAAGAACAGGAAAAGGCTCTTAAAAATTAAAAATAGAATCACATTTAAAGAAACAACTGAAGGGGTGGATGATAAAATTGAAGAACTCTCCCCAAAATAGAATAAAAAGACACAGAGGGAGCAAATAAAAAAAATAGAGGACCAGCCCAAGAACTCCAACATCTAAATACTAGGAGTTCTAGTATAACAGAAAAGATTAACTGGAAACGAAGAGATCAAAGAAATAAACCAAGAAAGTTTCTCAGAACTGAAGGACATGAGTTTCCAGATTGAAAGGGTCCATGAAAGCCAGCTGGATCCTACCCCAAAGCCCATGTTTATGAAATTTCAGGAGGGCAAAATGGCAGATCCTAAAAGTTTCCAGAGAGGAAAACCAGGTTCTTGACAACAAATCAACTATCAGACTGGCATCAGACCTTTCAATAGCATACATTGAAGCTAGAAGACAATGGAGCAATGCCTTCAAGACTCAGAAAGGGAAAAAAAAAAAAAAAAAAAAAAAAGATTTCTGATCTATTTTCAAACTGTCAGTCAGGTATAAAGGAAATAAAAAACATTTTGAAAAATACCAGGTGTTAAAAGTTTTGCCTACAGTGCACCTTTTCTCAGAAAATTAATAAAAGATATACTCCAGCAGAATGAGGGAATAAACCAAGAGGACATGAAAACTACAAAAAGAGGGGCACCTGGGTGGCTCAGTCAATTAAGCATCCGACTCTTGGTTTCAGCTCAGGTCACAGATCACACGATTTGTGGGTTTGACCCTCGCATCAGGCTCTGCACTGACAGTGCAGGGCCTGCTTGGGATTCTCTCTCTCCCCTGTCTCTGCTCCTACCCAAATCTTTCTCTCTCGTTCTCAAAATAAATAAACTTTAAAAAAAGAAAGAAAAGAAAAAGAAAAAAAGAGATCCAATCCAAGACATAGATCCCAAGAGAATCCCACTAATAATGAAGGGAAATCCCAAGCTGTGCAGCAGGCTAGAGGTAACCAGCCCAGATTGAAACACATCAGAAGTCTCACAAAGGATGTCTCCAAGAAGAAACTGATAGAATATATGATATGCTTGATTGCATGGAAAGGCAAGTTTGGAGTGAAGCAGGGAAACATGCAGTGAAAAGAGCAAGGGAAGAAGCAAGACAATTATTAATTCCAGGGAACAAAAAGTGGTACAGAAGGGAAGAATAATTATAGTACACTACATGGCTCAGCTAAGACAACACAGCGATAAAAATACAAATACTGATTAGTGATCAAACACAAATTACACTCTAGCTACTGTGAAAGGGTGGATGGCAGGTGGAAGGCATGTGTGAAAGAGCTAAAGCCTTATCATTCATGTTGTGAAGTCAAAAGAGGGTATTTTTTTTTACCAAAATAAACACCCAAGAGTTAATGTTTTTTTTATTTTTGAGAGAGAGAGAGAGAGAGAGAGAAAGAGAGAGAGAGAGACAGAGTGTGAGCAGGAGAGGGGCAGAGAGAGAAGAAGACACAGGATCCGAAGCAGGCTCCAGGTTCTTAGCTGTCAGCACAGAGCCCAACGCGGGGCTTGAACTCACAAACTGCGAGATCATGACCTGAGCTGAAGTTGGACGCTTAACTTACTGAGCCACCCAAGCGCCCCAACAGCTAAGAGTTAAATTGGAGTAAGAAATGGCTTTTCTGTAAGGGAAGTGGAGAGGGATCTTTTGTTTCTCCATAAGATCTCACAGAATTGTTGGGTCTTTAAACTGTGTGCTTATACAATCTTAATAAAAATGAAATGACTTTTTAAAAAACTGGAGAAAACTAGCATACAGTACAAAGAAGTAAATTTCTAAAAACATTCAATATCACCATGTAGAGCCAAACACTAACATTTTGACAATTTTGTTCCAATTTTTTCTTCACATATTACATATATGCATATTTTTCAAAGTTGTAATCATGCTATATATAGTTTTGATTCCTGCTTTTCACACTTAACACACCATTAGCCTTTTCACGTATCTTTAAATATTTGTTGAAAGCCGTCTTTAATGGCTGTGATTATTCTAATACACATCATGCTGTCATTTAACAAATCCCTTTTTACTCCGCATTGATGCATTTATAATTTATCACTATAATAAAAATCGCTGTGAAATATATAGTTTCATGTAAATCTCTGTGTACTCTGAATGCTTCCTTGGCGTAAATTCATAGGAATGGGTCACTGACATGGTCTTTGCCAAATTAACCCCCAAACAATTTGGGTCCAGTTTTACTCTCAACAACGGTGCACAGAGCATCAGCTTCTCTGACTCCTGGGTATCGAAGTTTCCAACTTGTCCAATTTGATAGGTAAAATCAAAAGTCTGTATTTGCGTATCTTTGCTTACTAGTTTTTATTTGCATATCTCTGCGTATTGGATGTTCACTGGCTATAGCAGTCCCCATTTATCCATGGGGATACATCCCAAGACTCCCAGGGGATGCCTGAAACTGCAGATAGTACTGAACCCTGTACTAGACCTGTACACACATACCTATGATACAGTTTAGGTCATAAATAAGGTACAGTGAGAGATTCACGATGAAATAAAATAAAACGATATACTATAATGACATTTATGTGAAGTGGTCTCTCCCTCCCTCAGAATATCTTAGTGTACTATCCTTCCCCTTCTTGTGATGATATGAGATGATAAAATGCCTACCTGACGAGACAGAGTTAGGTGAAAGACGTAGGCATTGTGAGGCTACTACTGACCTTCTGACAATATGTCAGAAGGAGGATGTTTCCAGACCACAGTTTCCAGACCACGGGTAACCAAAGCTGTGGAAAGCAAAACCACGGATAAGGGGTGGGGGGTGGGGGGGGACTTCGGTATGCTTTTCTTCTTTTTGTGAGCTTTTGGTTTATGTCTTACGTCTATGTTACCACCGAAACCACATGGTAAATTAATCCTTTGGCAACCTCATTTATATCTGGATCTCTTATGAGTTAACACAAATTGGACCCATGGACCCAATGATCCATGAGTACCTGGATCGTGTTTCTGAATCTCAACGGCCCCGCTTATCTGTGAGGCTCTGGGCAAGTGGCCAACCAAAAAGACAATTGATGTCAGCCCTCATGCTTTGCCATTTCCACCTTCTCATGGCACATCCCATTTCTACTCGCATTTTGGTCATCTGTATACATCTTCTCTTCCCACTTGACTCTAAATTCCTATCTAATGGGTCTTTATTCTGCACCTCACCTGTATTTAACAGGTACTCTGATATCTGGTGAGTAAAGACATAAAGGTGGGGAGTGGGCAGGAGACAATGATCAGAAGTACTGACAGAACCAGAACACTGGAAGGGGAGAGGGGAGACCAGCCCCACCACTCCATGAGGCAGGGGTGAAAACAGTACCAGGAGCACACAGGCGGTAGACCTTTACTTTCTGCCTCAGAACCCAAAAGCTGGTTCCCAGAGCCTTGGACAGCATCCAGGTAATAAAGACTGACAAAGAGGAATAGAAAGGAAAGAAAGACAAAGATTATTCAGCCATAAAAAGGAATGAACTACTGATCCATTCTATAACATGGATGACCTTTGAAAACATTACATCGAGTGAAAGAAGCCTGACACAAAAGGCCGAATATTGTAGGATTCCATTTATAGGAAATGTCTCGAACAGGCAAATCCATAGAGACAGAAAGTAGATTAGTGGTTGCCAGGGGCTGAGGGGAGAGGAGAACGGATAATATCTGCTAATGCGTATAGGGTTTCTTCGGGGGATGATGAGAATGTTCTGGAATTAAATAGTGGTGATGATTGCACGACTTTGCAAATATATAAAACCCTGAATGTTAACTGAATCCCAATTTTTAAAAAGGAAGGAGAAGTAAATGCATACACTGAACAGTCTGGTCCACCAGGAATTTCTAAAGAATCACTTTCTTCCCAACACCAGCTTGCCCAGACTGTGATGCTTCCACACTGCCCTGTTAGGTGGGGGCAGCAAGATGTCACAGCTCCCCACAGGCGAGCAGGCAGCATTGGTGTCTCCTTTCCTAGTGAGGCTGAGCTGAACAAGTCAGTCCACTCACTCTCCCCCTCCCCCTGCCTTTAACAGAGTGCCACAGAACACTCTGGAGGGACGCCTGACATAAAACACACTCGAGGGCTCCTATAGATCCACACTTGCCAGAGTACCCGTTCACATCTTGGTCAATATCTTAACCAAATAGACCCAGCAGCTTTTCTGCTAATGGACACTATGAGTTAAGAAATGAGTTCTATTATGCTTAAATGGGCGATGCTTTAAAATGACCACCTATAATCTGATTTTAAAGACCTTCAATGATGTCCAGACAAATCAGAATCCCCTTTAAAACAAGCTGATAAGAAAGCTAACATGGAGGGGACGTCAACTCATCAGAAAGGTTCTTTCCACAATAATCTTTCCGACAGATTCCCCTAAATCCCCACACTCACCTGGCTCCTATGGGATCCCCCAACCTTGTGCTAAATGCTAGGCACCACATGCAGCCCCCTTCTGGGGGCTTACAATCTGGGTGCTGAGTGTTTATTCATGAGTAAGACCAAATGCTAGACTGTGGCCGATACACAATTTCTCAGTTGAAATTCAAAGAAGAGGTTCAACTGCAAGATGGCTGGAGTCACAGAGGAAGAGGTCACAGGATGCCTCAGTCTCAGAAGGACCCTCTCACTTTCTGCAGGCTTGACAAAGACCTGAAGCGCCCCCCCTGCACCCCACTCTGAAGGAAGAAGGGATCCTGCCACCTCTCTCCTCTGTTCCCCCTCACATTAGCCCCTTCTCCATCCTTCCAGAGCCAGAGCCTGCTAAAGACACCTTAAGGTAATAAATGCGAGCCCCGAACCAGCTCACTGGGGAGGACAGCCCTTTGAAAAGTAAGCTGGGATAAATGGAATTTTAATTGAACCAGACAATCAGGAGTAAATGTTCTCTCTCACTGGCAGCTCTTAGAGGGGGCATGCTTTGAGCCAACACATTTATAATCCCAATCATTATGCCACTTGACAGAGGATGTTTTTTTCTATATTGGAACAAGTTTGGAAAAAAAGAGAGGGAGGGAGGGAGGGAGAGGGGAAGGAGGGAAAGAAGGAAGGAAGGAAGGAAGGAAGGAAGGAAGGAAGGAAGGAAGGAAGGAAGGAAGGAAGGAAGGAAAGAAGGGCCAGCCAGGAGAATGGAAGAGGACACTAGCACAGAAAGCTTTGGTCAGCCAGAGTAATTACTGCCAAGATGCATGTTTGAGTAACAGCCCTTCCTCCAACCGCTCCTGGTGACCTGCCTGGGGAGTTTTGATACAAAAGGACGTCATAGCTCATCTGTTGCTCTGGAACTAATTTAGCACAAACCAAACTGGCATGGTCCTCAGGGGCAGGTCTGTCACCACCCAGACTGCTAACCTCAGCCACAGTGAACAGAGCAAGGCTCAGGCCCCAATCTGTCTAGCTGCTTAAAATAGAGGAGAAAAGAATGCCTTGGCACTTAGACCTCATCAAAGAATACCAATGGAGTCTACTATGTGCACAGCCCTGGGCCAGAAAGCACATCAATGCAGCCAAGAGCAGCTTAGGAAGTTCTGCTTCAATTTTCTCCTGATAGTGCCCTTGGTCCCACCTCCACCAGATGAGCTAAGTAGGGAGCTTCCAAATATGGAGAGTCCCAACCATGTGTAAAGAACTAGAAACAGGGTGTATGGAGGTGGGTTTGCTGGGGTGGGGGGTTAAAAAGTGAATAAATTATGTTCCCTGCACCCCAGGGACAGTGTATAAGGTATAAGGTAGGGGTGCACGTGTGTGGTATCTGTGTGCACCTGTTATGTGTGTGCAGTGTGTATGTGTATAGTATGTGTGTACATATGTGGGGGGTGTGTGCACGTGTCTGGTGTGTGTGTGGTGTGCGTATGTGTGTGGTATATATGTGGCGTGAGGGGGAGTGTGGGGGGCAGCAGAGTGAGGGGGAGTGTGCGGGAGGATGGAGGGAAGGGGAGGGTGGAGGGGAGTGACTTGGTATGAGGAGATAATACACAAATACTCATTAACTCAGTGGTTCTGACTTTTCAGCCCATGTCAGAATCACCTGGAGGGTCTGTTTTAACAGAGATGTCCCTGAATTTCTGATTCGGGAGGCCTGGGTTGGAGCCCAAGAACCTGGACTTCTAACGCGTTCCTAGGAGACGTCTTTTGGTTCGAGGAGCACATTTGAGAACCAGTGCAGTAATTCAAACTTTTGCTGAGCATCTAGTACATGTAAGAATCCAATCTGAGCACTTTCTCCACCTATAATTTGACCTGGAGAACCCCTACTGAGCTTAGCTCTTAGGAGCAGTTCATCTCCTATGGATAGAACCTGGCCCCCTCTGGCCCCCAATGTACGGGCACCGGTTCCCCTCCCATCACGCAGTGTTGGCCCTACCCCTTGGCTGAACTGCTCGGCCTCTCCGGTAAGCCCTGCCCTTACCACAGGTCCCTGCCCAGATGTGATACTCGGGGAAAGTTTGCTGACTGACTGCATGAATGTTGTCATTGCATCCTGACAGCCACAGTGGCTGCAGCACTCGCTGGAGGATCCGGGGGTCCAGGCAGATGTGCTGTCAATGGGGACAGCTCAGGAAGGTGAGCAAAATGAGCAGCAGGTGGGAGAGGCAGTCTTAGGTTGTAAACAGGGAATATTCAGTTGTAAGTGGGACACACAGATTTGAAACTGTTTCAGTTGGAGAGTTTCCACCTACAGGGAGAAAAGAAAGGCCTAGGGCAGCCCCTGTGGGACAGAAAAAGCACCTTTGCAGGTCACAGTTGCCCTGCCCAGCAGTCCAGCCCACAAACAGCAAGTTCCTGCCAAGTCAAGGCTAGCAGGCAGAACAGGACACGAAGAGGTGGGGGGGTGGGTCCTGAATCCTCCCGGAGGAGAGTCAACTTAAGTCAGCAGAGAACTTTCCCAGCCCCACTTCTGGGGCAGAGGCTACATCCGTATGCAAATAGCACCAAGGTCCTTTCACACCCTCACCTGTACCACCTAGGAGGAGGCTCTTTTTTAAAAAATAAAAATTTCTTAATGTTTTTATTTATTTTTGAAGGAGAGAGAGACAGAGCATGAGCGAGGGAAGGGCAGAGAGAGAGAGAGGGAGACACGGAATTCGAAGCAGGCTCCAGGCTCTGAGCTGTCAGCACAGAGCCCAATGCGGGACTGGAACTCCCGAAATGTGATATCATGACCTGAGCAGAGGTTGGACGCTAAACCGGCAGAGCTATCCAGGGACCCCGAGGGATGGGGGGGCTCTTTTTAAGCTAGAATGTAGGTAAATGAACAAATTAACAAAACACCCTAACCTTCTAGGTAAATGAACAAATTAACAAAACACATCCAGTGTTTACAGGAGCCATTTTAGCGGCAACCCTCCTCTTCCACTTATAGCCACACATTTTACCAGCTCTTCTAGCTAGAAAAGCAACACACCCCAGGGGCACCTGGGTGGCTCAGTGGGTCAGGCATCTGACTTCAGGTCAGGATCCCATAGCTCATGAGTTCAAGCCCTACGTCCAGCTCCTTGCTGACTGTGTGGAGCCTGCTTGGGATTCTCCCTCTCCCTCTCCCACTCTCTGCCCCTCCCCCGTGCAGAAGCACAGGCGCGCACTCTCTCAAAATAAATAAACAAACTTTGGAAAAAATAGAAAAGCGACTGCACGCAGAATGTACTTTTCACATGAAACATTCAACAACAGAATATATGCAATGTAAAAGAGACACTTCACACCATCATGCTGATTAGCATGGGTAATTTAATGTAAAGAACCCAAGGCTTGGAGTGGGACAGCTTGCCCTGGAATCTTGCTGTTGCCTGTCACCAGCTTTGTGGCCTGGAACAAGCCATCATCTCTCTGAACCCGCAAAATGAGGCACACGCCGCTTACTTCCTTAACTCACAGAGCAGGTGAGAGGCCTCTGGGAGGTAAATGCAAATGCAACATGCTTTGTGCTCTGTAAAAATGTCACTCAGTGAAGAGTGTGTCGTTATTAAACCCCAAATTCTATCCTGAGTCTGGGCGGGGCTGGCAAGTCTGCTGATTGGGAGAGAGGCGGCTGGTTCCCTACTCCCACCAGTCACTTGAAAAGAAACAGTGACAACAATAAAGTCCCTTCCCCCTACTCTGGTGTTCTTTCTATTAAAATCAACAAGCAACACAGCACCAGATTAATTATCTCTCTAATTACTGAGTTGTCAGTTACCCAGTGAAAAACTCCATAATTTAGTTATCAGCCCTGCTCTACAAGCTGACACCGATACCAGGGATCTGGGGTCCACAGAGACACATTTGGGACATCCCCCCACGCCTGTGCTCCCCATGCTCTTCCTCCTCACTCAGAATATGAGCTCCCCATGACCCTCTGCCTGCATGACCTCATTTAATCCAAGGCTCCCCAAGTTTTCATTCATGGGACAGAGAAGAGATTATGTGTTCTGCACACGGTGGGGTGGAAGGGCCTTGAGTGAAGTGACTGAGGTTGAACAGCCCAAGCCCAGGGCTGCCTATTGGCCTTACCCCAACGCCTTGAGCCTAGGAGCCAGGAAGCTCAGATTTGATCCAATGACTCCACAAGGAGATGCAACTATAGTCCCCATTTTACAGATGAGGAAAACTGAGGTTACGACAGGTCAAGACCCTTGCTTGGAAGGGGCCCTGGCAGAGTAACATGGGAGCCCACGGAAGTCACCAGCAGAATACTCTACTCTCTCCCACTTCCTCCTGCAAGCCTACATCTTCCACAGAGTTTATCCCCGTCACCTCTTCTCAGCTGGGACCGTGCAACACTCAGTTTCACAGGATGACCTTTCCCAGCTGCATAGGCAGACCTTTCAGAGTTCTGACTCCTCCTTTCTTCCCCCAGAGAAGAGCAGAACACAGAGCAGGCACTGCACCAACTCCACCGAACTGAACCGGTGTGGAGCCCCCAAAGCTGGTCTGGACCGTCACTCCCAGCAGGGGTCTGGTACTCAGTCCATGGTGGCTGAGAGTGACCAGGGTGATCCCATACACCATCTCTAATCCTTACAGCAACCCTGTGAAGCAGACATTATCTCCCCAGTGGGCAGGGAGGGAAGAGCCAGCGGACCAGAGAAGAGGAGCTGGGATTCAGATTTGGTCTGGAGAATCCAAAACCCACCCTTTCACAGCCAAGTTGCCTTCTCCTCAGAAGCTCTAGATGTGAAAGGCCTCAGGGAAGTTGCAAAGGCCTGAGACTGAGAGACAGTATTGGGAGACAGGCCCGCCGGTGACCACAAAGCCCCCGGGCTCTAGGTGGGGGTATAACTGATGCCTGCTGCATACCTCCATGCTATAACTCCTTTGAACTTTGGAGACTTCTGTATTAAATAAAACTTTTCTCCAAGAAACCGGTTGTGCCTGAAGCTATCATCTAAGGGCTATCGCCTTAGTCTTTGGTTAACCTTTTAGCAGAAAGGAGTTGAAGCCAAATTAAGGATTGACTCAATCTGAGAAGTATTTGTTGTACCCCTTCCATGCCCCAGGCACCAGACTAAGTGCTGGAACTGTGCTGGAGAAAAAGAAGGACAAGGCTCTAGGTCCTCAGGGAGCTCAGAGAGAGCAGAAACCGGCCCCAGAGGGGATCTACTCAGGGAACCCGGGAGAGCTCCCATGAACCATCCACGGCTACCTAGCCTCCTCGGAGGGCCTCCCCCGCTCGCTCCCACATTTCCTCGCTTCCTTGTACGAAGCAGCTGCCTGCCAGAAAGTAAAAGAGGAACAGCAAACTGCTGAGGGCAAGGAAAGAGGCTCCTGGATCGTGGCTTGCCAAATTAGGGCAAAACCAAGCCCCTCTGAGGGAAAGGAAATCCAGCTGAGACTCAAGAACTTTAGCTTTTAAAGACCTGTGTGGTCCTCGGTTTTCTTTCTTTGTAACTGCTTCCCTTCACTCCAACTTGCAGTTTGCTATTCTGTATCTGAGACCTCTTGGTAGTAGTGCCCGCGGCTGCCAACATATGTGTCACTGCTAGAAACTGATACCCCCGTGGAAAGCTGCTTTGTTTTGTCCTATTTTAATGCCGTTAGGTCTCCTCTCCTGAAACCCCAAATTCCACAACAAAACCGCAAACACCCAGTTTGCCCTAAGGCCCCTGACCCATGAGCTGTAAAACAGTGCTTCCTACCTTTTTCGTATCCTGACACGCACAGAAATGACAACATATGCTCAGGCCCCTTGAGGCTGCACAAGGAGCCGCGAAGATGGGATCTGAACACACCTATGACACCCACTTCTGCTACACCTGCTGGGATGCTTTGGTTCCCAGAGCGTAAATGGCAGTAAGCCTCAAGAAAACCATGAGAGAAGTGGAGGAGCCAGCCAGATCAGATGGCCAGGAAGGGGACAGGGCCCACCTGCACACAGACAAACCATTCAGAACGGATGCAGACTGCCCTGCCCTGAGGCTCCTGCTTGCGGGACCACGGTCGGAGCTAACATATCCCAAACCCACATCACAGTGAGAAGAAAGGGAGCACAGGACATGCAGTCACTGCAGAGGTTTTGGAGCCAAGAGAGGCCATCCACCTTCCCAATGCAGAGGAGGAAACCAGCATTCAGTGTAATGTGGTGCAGGCTGCAGATATAAATAGCTTCTAAAAAGGTTAGGAAAAACACACAGACGACAAATCTACAGTAGGTTACTAAGGGAAATCGGGATATTTAGTGCCAGCAGCTCACCTGTTGAAGCTGGGCTGGGGAGGAACTCCGCGGCTTCTCCCAGACTCTGCTCCCCAGGCCCTTCAGGGACGCAGTGAGGGGCTGCTGACACCCGGAACCTGCAGAATGCAGGCGGGTGTTTCCCGAGCCCTCCTGATGCTCCCCACAGGCCCCCTCCAAGGTAAGGAAAACCTTTCTCCTAATTACATCTCTGTCCAGTTTCCATTCGCCTACTCACTCTCAATTTCCTCATCGGGCAAAAGTGTACGTCCGCAGGTACTGTGAGGATGCCTGCCTGAAGGCAGGAGGAGCCTGAGGTGGCAACACGCCCCCCCCCCAACCCCGCCCCGTGGCCCCTTCCCATTATATTAGGCTCTTAGGTGCTGCCCCATGAAACACACAGAAGTCAGGGCATTCCGAGGCTGCCTCCCCTGGAGATTCCCTTCTGGAGGGAAAGTACTTCCCTGGTTACCCAGAGGGCTTGGAGGTCAGCCACAGCTGCTGGGCTACATCAAGTAAGAAACAGATCTCACTTGTCACTGAAAAGCCAACCCCAGGGACACCTAAGTTAAGGGTATTTATGGCTCTCGTGTATGCATCCTTGAACCTGTGTGTGTTTGAGTGAACAGACATAGCAACAGCACACCCAAAAGCATGCATATGGACTTCCACATACTGAGGCAGTGGCTAAATCTGGAACTTTAGGGAACCCAAAAGCACCCCCAACACACACCCTCCTGAGTGTGGGTATTCCGAGACCTGGGATAAACTGGGCGCCAGTCCTTCCCTCTTTAGGGTATCAAGTTCTGCCTTCCTGCCAAGGATTAAGAGATCAGCCAGGAGCCCACAGCTCAAGAGCAGCTTGCCAGGCAGCTCCCCACCAGCTCATCTGCACAGAGAGTGAGAGCTCTTGCCACCTCCCCTGTGCTCCAAACAGTACAGGGGCAGGAGGGAAAATACTGCCTCTCCAGTTCCACCCTGAGTGGACAAGAGGGCTGCTGCAGAGCCTACCCTGAAGTCCTGAAAGCTGGGCAAGAAAGGAGAAGCTGCAGAGACTCCCAGGCCGGAAGCCAGACCCCTCTACAAGGCCCCAGCGAGGAGGAAGGCACCACTGCCCTCAACTTCCACTTCAAAACGCTGGGCAGTCAAAGCGTCAGGGATGCTCCTGGGCCACCCGGGGGCTTGGCCAAGAGAGGGGGCTTCCCCTCTGGTGTGGGGGACATTGAGGGATGTGCCCAGGCAGAGCCCATGATAGGGACTAAAGCTGCCCAAAACACTCACATTCCTACTCATTCATTCTCTCCTCCAACCTACGCTCCACCCCCCCACCCCCCCCTCCCCACCTCCACTCTCGACCAATAGTGGTAGAGGGCAAGGGGGAAGCAGACTCCTCCGGAAGGCAAAAGGTCATCTACCATGGTCATCTCTTCTGTTCCCTAGTATGTAAACTGGGTGAATGTTGCCTATGGCTTTGAACTTGACTGGGGTCAAAGAGGAGACCAAGAATAAGCACATAAACTTTAAGTTCCAACCTAAGGGAGGCCCTTATTGCTGTTATTCAAATACAGCGAGTGAACATTCTGGGCGAGCATTTTGGAGAGAAAGCGGCGCTTTCCAGTCCCGTGCACTTCCTCCTCAACGCTTCTTACCTCCCAAAGTAGAATCAACTGAAACCTACATACCCCACTTGTCTCTCGAAGTGTGTACTGAACTCTTAGTTTTTCAAAGTTTCTCTTACATTACTGGGGATGCAGGCTCTGAGAAAGAAAGGAAACCATCTGA
This sequence comes from Neofelis nebulosa, assembly GCF_028018385.1. Classification (NCBI taxonomy): domain Eukaryota; kingdom Metazoa; phylum Chordata; class Mammalia; order Carnivora; family Felidae; genus Neofelis; species Neofelis nebulosa. Next base: position 74,676,963 of record NC_080790.1, read on the forward strand.
TACAACAGGGCATTTAGAGCAGGGAACACTGGACTGCGTCCATGGGTCCAGTGATGGGGACTGTGGGAATCAGGAAGTACAAAGCTGGCTCCACACCTCCAGTGAAAAGGTTCTAGGATCTGGAATCTAGTGGAATTTCTATCGTCAACTCCAAACACAATACACTATCCTCTTCCACCTGTGACCCCCCTTTGCCCCAACAAAACTGACCAGGGTGTAGTACAATAATTTCTTGTAATATTTATACTCATCTACTATGAGGGAAGAACAGTGTCAGCTGTTTTCACATACACTGAACAGTTTAAGCCAGTTTACAGCACTGCAGCATAGATTCTAATTGTACACATATTTTACTACATCACAAAGGTTAAATACAGCTAGAATCGCACGACTAGTACAGTAAGATGGAGATCTGAGCCCAGGTCTCTTTGGTTCGAAAGCCCGTGGGCTTTCCTCTGCTGTCCGTAAGGCTTAAACGCGGATGTATACGTGTGTATGCATGTCTATGTGTTTACTTATTGTAAACATGGCTTCATAGAGGCATCACATCTTAATGACAACACAGGAATCTCCTATGTAACACACATGAACAGACATCTGGTTCAGACACTTCTACTTATCCTATCATCAGCCATGGCAGAGCCCTATCTTAAACTTATTCTTTTGTAGTCCCCAGGTGCTTAGCACAGTGCTAAGGTAGACAATGGGCAATCCTCACTTAATCTCATTGATAATTACATTGCTAAGATTGCTTATTAGTAATAAACCCTTAAATGCTGAAAGATGAATTATCACTAACTTTGATCTAAAAGGAAAAGTTTCAGACACTGGCAAAAACACCAAGGGGGCCTAAAACGCATCTTGGCCGATAGAGTAGGTGTCCGACCGCTGGGTAAAAACAGTAACATCTGAACCTTACTAATAGTTTGGTCCCACCACTTGGTATTGTATCATACGATACAATACAAACATACAATACAATACAAACATACATACAAACATACATACAATACAAACAGCAATCACGACGACTTATGGGAAGCCCTGGTTTTGTGAGTGGGTCCACCTTCAGGTGATTCTTTGGATCTGGGTTCTCTCCTCTGTAGCGGTTGCATATGACCCCCACTCAGAGAATGGCCATCAAGATTCCAGGTGTGTCTATAGACACACAAGGAATCCAATCAACCCAGGTAGCATCTCAGCCTCTCCTCTTGCTTCCTGTGTGTATAACCACCTCAAACTGGGGCAAATTCAGACCCGTGCCCTAATCCCAGCAATACCCGTCAGTAGCTGTGCAACCTTAAGTCAGCTACCTAGCTTCTCGGAATCCCAGTTTCCTCATCTGCAAAGATAGAATATCACTTATCTCATGGGGTTGTTTTGTGGAGAAAATAAAAAGATATTTGCATGTGGCTGTCCGATGCCTGATATGTCGAAGGAACTCAGTAAATATTAGTTGGGTCTAAAGGTGCACAGAACAGGTCTGACATACATACATCCTGTTGAACAGGGCTTGTGGTCAAACAAATGGTCATGGTGACAAGTTAAATGAGAAAAGGGAAGAGGTGCTAGTGAGAGAAGTTAAAATTAGAGACGATGTTTAAAAACCTCTCTCCTTTCAACCAGTAATTTCAACCTGTTATTTATCTACTCTGTTGCTCAAAAGTTGGTCTTACTTAACTGACAGAGTTCTGCCTCTTGCCCTCCATACGTTCTGACAGAATAAGTAACAGCTACAATACAATAAGGCAGGCATCCAAAAGGGGCCCTGGAAAGCTAAGAACTGGTTGTACTGACTTAGGACGGTCTGGTGAAAGGGGACAGCCTCTGGCACCTTGCACTGCCAACAGTTTCTCTATCCTCGGATGCTCCTCTAACTTAACGGTTTGGAAACCAGAAGCCACATCAAAACACTCTCAATAAAACATTTTTTCAGACTCTAACCTGGTACCACAATTCTGAAATCCGAATCTAGAAAAGCTATAAAGAATAGCTCCCCTTTATTGAGCACCTGTGTGTGCCAGACTCAGTGCTAAGCATCTGGCATATATTACATGAACAGGAATTTTTTCTAACATTTTATAGAAAAGGAAACTGTACTACCAGACATCCTCCAAAGCACTCTCTAAGCCCCTCAGCTGTTCACATGGCCTCAACGACTCAAGTCTGGATGACACGTGGAAATTTCTGCCCAAGGCTTCATGTCTAATCACAGGGCTGGATTCTACAAAACTTCATTACACACAATCATCCCAGCCCCACAGCAAAAGTGGGTCTGGGAAGAGGGTGGCTGGGACAGAGACAGGGAGGAGACTTTAATCCTTTAGGAGCCACCTCTGATTTGCTAATGGTCAGAGGCTGCCAGGAGGAGTGTGCATTTTCTTTCTGCACAATAATCTCTCCCAAAGAAAACCCAGACAAAGTCACCTGGCCTTCCTAAGGAAGAAAAAAAAAGCTCTTCCTCCAAGATTCATACTGAACTCCTAACCCTTCCTCTTCCTCCTTACCCCAGGGAGTGGCTGAATGGTTGTTGTTTCTTTTCTTTTTTTCCCTATGGTCCTCTGGTAACACCACAAATTACGTTTGCAGGGACTCGAGTCCCAGAGTGCAATGATGTTGTAATAAACATAACCAGGACCAAATGCCTTCCCATCATATTAGATGATGCCATTTCGCACCAATCAGGTTCCTCGGGCAGGCAGACCACTCTCCAATGAGGGACCAGACAGAGGCTGTGAGGGGGAGACCTGGTCATCTGCAACTAAAAATAAGGGCGCTTCATGATTGGCCGCTGCCACTTTGCAACAGGAGTTGGGACCCACACACCAGGCACCATGCAGAAAGCACACACAGGCAAAAACTTTCATAGCACAGGGGTTCACATGGGGTGGGCTGGGCTAGGTTTGTTGTTGCGTTGTGTGTGCTTGCCTGTGTTTCTCCTTTTCCTAATTTGCTGACTTGAAAAAAGAAATAAAGATTTGATCCAGAGGGGCCCCTCGCAGACACACCCTCCCTCTTCGACACCTCAGTTTCCAAAGGCCATTTGCAGCCACCCTGAATTGAGGAAAGGCAAGGGGATGTCGGCCAGGGGCCAAGACACTCACCTGTCCCGCCGTGTCATAGAGTCCCAGGAGGTACTGCTTGCCCCCTACGGTGACGCTGACTGCAAGGGCAGAAATGGGGGCGGGGAGAGAAGTTCAATTATCTAGGGTCTGGGGCAACCTCGCTCCCCACCTGGACTCTTATCTCAACCCAGCCGGAGGCATGCGGCGCTCTCGGGGAGATGTCACCCCTTTTCCCTTGTGCCCTGTTAAGTGGTGTGAGGCCGGCGTGTGATGTGATCCCCGCTGCCCACTCTCTTCTCCCAAGTCCCGTAGCCACGTCTCGCCCGGTGCCCTAAGTACTTCCCCCGGGGGTTTGGGGCAGTAGGGAGGAGGCTGTGGGAAGGTCATGGAGGTCGGCCCACGGCGTCCGGGGGTTGGGAAGTGCGGTGAGCTGGGACTGGGCCGGGGGTGGGGAGGAGTAGAAGAGGGGTCTACCGAGCCGGCGACTGGGAGCGCCGGAGGGGAGGTCTGGGGGTGGGGCTGGGCGCCCGGTAGAGGGCAAGGCGGGGGAGGGGTGGGGAGTGCGCTCGGGGGAGGCGGCGAGGGGGCTCCGCCAAAGTTGCTCCAAAGTTCCCGGCCCGGGGAGCGGCCCCTTAGTCAGCAGTTCCGAGGCTTACCTGCGTAGTGGTCGAAGACGGTGGGCACGTACTCCTCCGGGAAGGCGTCGTTGGCATAGCTCATGAGTAGGCACGTCTTGCCCACCGCCCCGTCGCCGACCACCACGCACTTGAGCATCAGCGCGCCGGGCCCGTGAGCCATGCTGCGGCCGGCCGGCCTCCGGGCATGGTCCCCCCGGAGCCCCCGCCCCGGCCCCGGGCTCAGCCCCAGCCCGCCTGGGGGGTCCGCCTCCGCCGCCGCTCCGCGCAGCAGGGCCGCCCCCCCGGCCCCATGCAGCGGCTCCCCCCGCCCGAGGGGAGGGGGCGGCGGGCACGGGGCTCTGCCGCCGCCTCGGTCGCTGCCCGGATCCCCGCCCGGGCCCCGGTCGCCGCGCCCGCCCGCTGCCCCCGCCGCTCGGCGCCCTCTCCCCGGCCCGGCCTCCCCAGGAGGATCCGCTGGATCATAAGACTGGCCGGCCCCAGGGGAGACGGCAACTTTGGGGAGGGCAGTGGAGGGGAGGGGCCAGGCGGCTCTCCCCGCCCCGCGCGGGTCCGGGCCCCCTCCCAGCTGGGCCCCGGAGGAGGGCGGGCCCAGGCGCCTCCCCGAGAGCCGGCCGCCAGCCCCGCGCCCCCGCCCGCCGGCTCCGCGCCCCGCGCCCGGGGCCCCGCCCGCGACCGCCGCTCAGCCCTGCCCGCTCACCCTAGCTTGACTCCCCGCGAGGGCTGGGGAAGGGGTGAGGGGGAGGAGCCCCGGAGCTGGGGCGGAGTGCGGTGGCGAGGGGGTGGGGGGAAGGTGAGGCTGGGGGAGGAGGCCGAGAAGGAAGCGCTCGGGAGGAGCCGAGGGCTCCTCGCGCAAGTGCCCGCAGCGCCCGGAAGCGTCCAAAGGCCCGGTGCTTGAAGAAGCCTAGGAGGCCTCTTGGGGAACCACGACGACTTCAACGATGACGCAATAGTCATGCAAAATTATACATGTATATTTAAACCCCATCCGGAAGGTAGGATCCATCCTATCGGCCTCTAAGTGCACAACAGAACTAGAAATGGGGAAGGAAGAAAGGCCAAGAGGTTTAAAAAAAAATTTTTTTTAAGGCGCGCGAGGTGGTGGGGGAGGGGTTGTGGTGGACCACCACAGCTGGCTTATTGCTTGGCACACCCCCCCGCCCCCCCGCCCCAGTAACAACGCAGGCTGTTCACAGCATGAGCTTGAATCATTTACTTTGAAACTGGTGCCTAAAGGAGTCACAACATCTTGAACCTCTGAAGCAACCCTCCAACAGCCAGAAAAAGGAGACCCTATGGGGTCTGGATGCGGCAAATGTACCCCTGCGTCCTCTGGAGGCAGCATTCTCTGAGGTCGCCTTGCAGTCCCGAGTGTCCTTCGAAGTGGTGGATTGTGATCCCTGAGGATAACCTTGCTCTAAGACTTGGCCTGTGATCCAGGGGGTAACCTCTGACCCCTGCCTGGGCAGAGCTTGGAAATACTGTCTGTCCGGGTCCTGTTCACTGACCTACAGTGCTGCTTTGACCATTAGGCACTGGAGGAGAGGGCAGGGGAGAGTGCCAGGGAACCACAACCTCCCATCCCCTGCTGAATGTGAGAAATGACTTTCTTTCATTGATTCACAAGATTGGAAAACGCTATGTTGAAAAGCTGTGCAGGGGCGCCTGGGTGGCGCAGTCGGTTAAGCGTCCGACTTCAGCCAGGTCACGATCTCGCGGTCCGTGAGTTCGAGCCCCGCGTCAGGCTCTGGGCTGAGGCTCGGAGCCTGGAGCCTGTTTCCGATTCTGTGTCTCCCTCTCTCTCTGCCCCTCCCCCGTTCATGCTCTGTCTCTCTCTGTCCCAAAAATAAATAAAAAACGTTGAAAAAAAAAAAAAAAAAAAAAAAAAGAAAAGCTGTGCAGAGGTCAACTGGACCATCTCCCTTAGCTCTCTTGAGGTTGTAGATGAGCAAACAGACCTAGAGAGGCAAAGTGGTTATCCCAAAGTCTTCCAGCTAATTCCAGCGTTCAAAGACCTGGAGCGTACTTTGGAGAATGTCCCCATGCCTCACTTCCCAGGACTCAACTCTCAAACCCCAAATCTGATTTCCACTGTCCCAGAAAGACTTCCTGGATTATTGGAAGGTCTTTGTGGAGTCACACTGAACATCTCACCAGACCCCTCCACATTTGGGTCTAAGTGTGGGTGTTGGCATTGCCCCACTACTTTAGATTATGCAGTGAATCTGGAAGATAGCTTTTGTATTCTGAATGACAGGTTAAGGAAGGCAGGACAGGGCCTTGAAATCAGGTCTTGGTTCAAGGCCAGTGTCTGCCACTTCCTGTGAGAGGGGAAGAAAGGAGGATTTGCCCCCTTTGCCTACAGGACCATTTCTTCAGGCAGCATTTGTAGAAACTAATGTTCTAAAAGGAAGGTCTATCAGAAGAGGTTAAGAAGCTACCAGAGTACCTCCAGCAGGGAGAGTGCATTTGGTCGCAGCTCTGATACTTGTTAGTGGAGTTACCATGAACATGTGACTTCTCTTCTCCCAGCCTCAGCTTTCTCATCTATAAATGTGAACTCATCTGTGGAATCAGGTCTCACCCTTGAGAACTCTGGAGCCTTTCAGAATGTGTCTGGAGAGATCCTGGTTAAAACTTTGGGACAAGGAGAGAAGCAGTTGCTGGAGACAACGGGAAGGCCTTTATGAGGGATGACGAGGTCTGTCCTGGGACTGGAGGATAAAGGCTTCCCTGAGGCTTCCCCCATTCAGGACTCCAGCCTCTCGGTTCTTATAATACTTCTCAGAGGGGGCAGATATTCACTAAGGATCCAAGAAACGAGGATGAGCTCCGGAACCTTGAAGGATAGCAGGAACCCAGGTTCTGGATGCTCTGGGAGAAGCTCTGGGAATGTCAGAGCACCCCAAATAGGGAGCTGATGTTGGATGAATCATGCAGTGGTGACTTCATTGGCAATGGTGACCTCATCCGTTTGGCCCATAGAAGAACCCAGACTGACTGCCAGGAATACTTAGAGTTCTGGTCTGATTCCACCAGTGCGTATGTGGACGGGTGGGGGCATTATCCTGGATGCCCCAGGTCAGCATGTGGACGAACTGATGGGTTAGCCAGCAGGACCAAATAGATGTCAACAGAAAGCTTACTTTCCAACAAGCAAAGAAGATAATACAGTGGTAAAAACAACAACAACAACAACAACAACAACAACAACAACAAAAGCCAGCTTTCACATTTCAGGGATTGCAGGGACAGGAAGCAACTTTGTTTCTAAGCATCTGCAGACTCTGCTGGCTATTCTCCCTTTGAAACTGCTAATGTCGAAACACACAGGTCTGTGTGTGAACAATGAAATCTCTACTTAGCCTTCTCCTCGTTTCCCTCTACTTCCTCCTCTGCATTGATTCATCCTGTATTTCATTTAACAAGCATTTACTGAGGTCTACTAGATGCCAGGCTTTATTCCTGGACGCGGGACGAAGAGCTGGAAAGCCACAATCTCTGGAGAGAGAGGAGGAAAACAAACAGATGAGCAAACAGGTAATTACCGTGTGATGTGGTCAGTGCTGTGCTGGAGGCTAAGAAGAGGCTTCTTGAAGTGCAGAGAAGGCTGTTGGGTCTGGGTGTGCTGAGGAATGATTCGAAGAAGGGTGTCACTGGCTTGGGTTTAAGGGGCTAATAGGAGTAAGTTGAGAAAGTCTGGGAAATACAGCCCTGCACCAGGATAGGAAGAAACAGTACACAACTTTTTGGGCTTGGTGAGCCATCTAGGGTGAACAGGGTACAGGATTAGTGGTGCAGGGGAACTGGTTTGTATTAAATCGGGAACTTAATTAATTGAGAATTTGCAGAGCTGTGCACTGTGCTCAGGTGCTATCCGGGTACTTGGTACTCATTTACATGAGCACACGAGATAAAATTTGTGAAGAGTATCTACTGGGTTGTCTTTCCAGAACAGCACCATTTGCTTCTGCTAAATGTTCTTTCTGGTTTATTCTCTGTGATCATGTGGTTTAAATAGAAGCTGCCATCTTCTTACACATCCTGCCCCTGCCCCTGCCCCTGGTTGATTAGCCCTGGGTGGGTGCCTGATCCAACATAGGACAGTCAGAGCCATTCCTGAAAAGCTTGAATTTGGGATTCAAAATAGGAGTCTCCCTTGTTCTATGAGCTAAACTAGAAGATGTGAGCCTGGAAGCTGTTGGCCATTCATGTTTCACATTCCAGCCATTCACAAAATATCCAATCCAAGAAAATAAAGCTAAAATGCAGAGAGAAACAAAAATGGAAATATAAACCCTCCCTTACCACCATCCCCTCCCCAGAAAGGCAGAGACAGTACAGGCTATTTGTGAATTCTGCTTCTCGTTATCCCTGAGACCCTGTTGTACTATTTTTCTTCAGTTGGTCACTTGAGTTAATGAGTTCCTCCTCCCCTTTTATCTAATGAGTATGGGGTCGTTTTCTGTCACTGGTAATCAAAGGAATCCTGCCTGTTGTTGAAGTAGGTGATGTGTAGAGAAATGAAGAAATTTGCCCAAAGTCACACAGCTGGTAAGTGGCAGAGATGGATTTCAAAATGATCTGTCTTCAAAGCTCAGCTCTTTCCCATGTTCCACATGAGGGAGGCATCAAAAATTTTTCAGTAGGAAAATGTTTAGAGCTCTCTTCTGAGAAGATCACTCTGGCGGTGGTGTAGAAAATAAATTTGGAGGGGATGAGAGCAAAGGCAGAGACCATGAGAAGGAGAGAGATCATGAAGGTCTGAACCAAGCATCACTGTGAAAATAAAGAGGAGGCCGTGGGGACTGGGGATATGTAGATGACAGAATCCACTGGGCTTGGTTAACACAGCATCCAGAAGAGTAGGATAATTCTGAGGCTTCTGTGTTGTTTCCATTGACGTTCTGCCTCTCTTTTACTTTATAATCTCCTGTTTTTATTTTTCTCTACCCTTTCTTTGGGCTTCTTGCTCACTTTTCAAACCTTTCCCATCTCCTCTTCCTAACAATGTGACCACCTGCCTAAACCAAGCTGAGAGTAGAACCCCAGAAGGACAGTAAGGCTTTAAAATATATTCATTTTTTTGGTCATTTTGTTTGTGTCCCCTCACATCTACCCAAGAAATGGAAAAATGGATTCCAATAGATCATTTGGTATCATGGCTAGGATGCTTTTGGTTGCAGGAAATAGAAAAGTCAACCCAATTGGCTTCACTAGCAAAGGAAGTATAGGGGCTTCCTTAGTCAAAACATTCAGAAGTTGCTTGAGCTTCAGGCATGGCTTGGTCACAACTCTGGCTCTATTTTTTTCTACACTTCTCTCAGGTTTTCTCTTCTCTTTGGGTCAATTTCCTACTTAGGTTGGCTTCCTTCCTGAAGGATAAGTGGCTGTACCAGGTCCAGGCATTACACCACACTGCCCAGGAGAGAGAGCTTCTCTTGACTCACTCATCACACAAATGACTCTTGGATTTCCTCTGAGCAGATCAGCTTAGTTCATCCCTGACAGCACGGTGGCCAGCAGGATATCAGATGGTTGTTACCTTACACCTGGGCTACTGCCCATCCCTGAAACCATTGCTGTGACAAAGGGTTGGGACTACCCTGATCTGGCCTATCAGGCCCCACCCGAGGCCCATGGAGGGAGTGTGCACTGGGGAGGCAACCAGCAATTCCATTCCATCAGGATTATTGCACACCTGGGGCGCCTGGGTGGCTTAGTCGGTTAAGCGGCCGACTTCGGCTCAGGTCATGATTTCTCGGTCCGTGAGTTTGAGCCCCACATCGGGCTCTGTGCTGACAGCTCAGAGCCTGGAGCCTGTTTCAGATTCTGTGTCTCCCTCTCTCTGACCCTCCCCCGTTCATGCTCTGTCTCTCTGTGTCTCAAAAATAAATAAAAGTTAAAAAAAAAAAAAAAGGATTATTGCACACCAAAGTTCCTCGGTCTCTCCAAGCTACGCTAGACATAAAGAACTTTAGGAGAAGCACAATTCAAGATAAGAGGGAAGCGAGAAGGTCCAAGTCAGATCTGTGATTTGTTCCAAATTTCAGTCAGTTGGTTTGTCAATGCATGAATCTATATGCTCACTCTGAATCCCTAATTCTTGGCTTATAGTAGGTACTCTTCTCCACCCTCTGAACCTCTTTCTTAGAATTATTGGCAAGGAGGTAGAATGGTTATCTTCCTTTTACCCAGGCCACTCTTATCTTCTGTTGTTCTTCTTTCCTCCATTGATGCCCAGTATCTTCAGATCGCAGCCTCTTCTCTCCCCAGGGCTCCCCTGCTTCCCAGACTCCACGTGGCCCACTTTATAGCACCATCCCATCTGCCATACCCAATCCTCTTTTCCTTACCATCGCTAAAATCTCCTGTCAGCACCCTTTTTTCTTAGGGCTCAGATATAATGTACCCTGCACAGTTTTTTCGTTTTTTGTTTTTTGTTTTTGTTTTTGTTTTTGTTTTGAGCTAAGGTGTTAGTAATGGCTTAAACATTGCGCCATTTGGTCAATGGTCCTTAATGATCAGAACAATAAATAAATCCAATAGGATTGGCTCACTTCTTGTTATGGTTCTAGAATGTATCTAGATCCTTTTTTTTTCCCAGTTCATTACATACCAGAAACTCAGAAGTATGCCCCAGCCTCTGAGAATTTTGGCTCAAGAACCATTAATAATATTTTGCCATCTTCATTCCTGTCTTCTTCTGCAACCTGAGGTCAGGAGACTGGTCATTAGAACTGACAGTGTTACTACCAGTTGCTGAACTGTACAAAAGGCCACTTCTCTAGAGGTTGCTTGTATGGAATACACACATGATCTGGCAGTGGCCCCCTCTCATAAGCTCCAAAAGAGACTGGATCGCGGATCCCTTTTCCAGAAACAAAATGAGTGATTTTATTCCATGCTCCAGTACTGAGTGCCAGGAAGCCATCCAAGATTCGCTAATAGTTCCTCCATGGTGGATGTTTTGGCTGAACATCACAACCACATTTTGAATTGGGGGAATCATCCACTTCATGTGTCTTGGTGGGAAGAAAAGCTCATTCCTTATAGAAGCTGAAAATCACAGACTCTTGCTTTCCTCGCCAGACTCAAGAGCGAGTGCAACTAGAGTTAAACACAGGGCACACTCTGTGTGGAGGTTGCAGCTTTAGCGGTGGGGACACAATTTAGTTCCTGACACAGGAAGTAGCACCTCCGGGTAGGCAGTAGCGGTGGTGGTTGTGGTATAATTGAATTCCTGGTGCAGAAGTGACAGTTGTGCACACTGATTGCCTAGAATTTGGTGGCAGCAATGGTACCAGAAGTGGTTTTCTCATCAGAACAGTGTCTGAGGCACGTGTTGGGCATAGTTCCTATTAAGACAATCTTGAGGGGTGGCTGGGTGGCTTCGTTGGTTGAGCTTTCAACTCTTGATTTCAGCTCAGGTCGTCATCTCTGGGTTGTGGAATTGAGCCCTGTGTTGGGCTCTGTGCTGAGCATGGAGGCTTCTTAAGATTCTCTCTCCCTCTCTGCCTGTCTCCCTGCTCATGCTCTTTCTCTGTCTCAAAAAAAAAAAAAAAAGACAGTATTAAACAGCTTCTCTGGCCCTTCCGCAATCCTGTGAGCTACCATGATCCTTTGAGCTTCCTTGT